>NC_082345.1:58911015-59546348 GCF_027477595.1 Haemorhous mexicanus | reverse complement strand
TATTGTTATGGTTTAAAAGTCAAGGTTAAGTAGAGATGAGTTTACAAACTGATTTAATCCCAATTTCTACTGACTGTAACTTCATCCTTTAATATAAAATGTAGCCATTTAAAGTAAAAAGCTATTCTGATTCCATATATGAGAAAAAAATATGTACAAACACAAAGGAAATAGAGAGTTTGTAATGAAGCCTCAAAGTTAATTTACATTTTGAAGAAACAAAAAAGTTGCCATAGTAACATGTAGGTTGCAAAAAATTTCTGAATCTGATGCATTATACTGAGGAAACTCTTAACTTGCATGACATGTTTCTCTAGTTTTGTGAACAAGAGCATAATTCTGTGTATTTGGCCACAAATTTGTGCAAAACCTAAAAAAAATATGCAAGCATTAAGTAAGTTATGCAAACGGAGTCTTTTCCAATCAGCTTTCTAATTATGTTGTTCCTAAGATAATTGTTGTTTTGAATCTTTTTCCCTAAAAAAAAAAGTGGAATATATAGGTGCTTTTCAGTATGAGATTTTGTTGCGTCTCTGTTGCTCAGCAACTGTGCAGTTAATATTGATGATTTTTAAACATGCTGGGCACTATATTCTGTCTGTTCCTGGAGATTTCTTTTTAATTCTATCAAAATGTTTAACTTTTTTCTCTAGGACAAACCTACCAAGAATATTTTTAAATTCAACAGGGCTTTGCTGAACAGCTGAAAAGATAGAATTTAATAATGGGATTCATTTTTGCTATTTTAAAAGGCCAGTTTTAATACTATGCACTGTGAGTATTGCAAACTGTAGTTCTGAGTGCCTTGGGCTGTTCTATTACCTTTCTAACTCCATGTGCAGCCAAACTAAGCAAATAACTTTTATGGAGCTATATGTAGTGTCAATTTTTTTTACTTTAATTTACTGCATATCTCAGCAAACAGCCAGTTTTTAATTTCAGTGCTACTTATATATTTAAAACTGATTAGGAATTATATATGAAACAATGTTTTTAGCCAACCATTGTCTAATGCCTTCTAAGTATTGCTGTGTTGGGCCCATCCCTACTGATGATTGCCAATGACCTTTTGACTTGTGGAAGATCTGAGCTATGTAACTATTTAAGGTGAAGTTTTAGCTGACGTCTGATACAGTTGAGCGTTATAGCTTGGGTAATTCTTCCATACTGGTGTGTTAGATTTAAAAATAATCTAATTTTTATGTATGCTAAATGTAATAACAGGAAGTACTTATGACTAGATAGCACTAATAGATACCACCATTACCATTTTTCAGCTGCAGTTCTGTTGCAAAGTCTCCTTTCCCATTATAAATTTTTAGTATATGTTTTTTTAAATTAGCATTTATTTTTTCCTATAGAATCATAAAAAATAAGTCAAAAAGCACGCAGCAGATCCGAGTACACCTGGGCCATTATTTTGCTTTCAGACCTCTCATGATGGAGATTCTCCAGCTTTCCCAGATTTTCATGCTGCACTCATCTGTTATGTCTGCATTTACTCTTGAGTGGTTGCTGTGGTATCAATCATTTTGTCATGTGGGAAGGCTGGAGCAGAAAGCACACACACATAAAGAGCTCTTTGAAATCCTAACATACTTAACCCAATTAAATTGTAAAGATAGTACTTTATGTATGATTGCTGGGTTGCAGTTGCAGATTGTAGTGAATAGCAAATCAAAAAGCAGTGTTCAGTCACTGCTGGGGAGGTCGAAGACTTGCTGAGGAATGGAGACTTGCTGAGATCCCAGTGGTGAGGTGTGGCATCCATAGGCTCATGGACAATCCCATTATTCCTTGGCCTCTGCCTATGAAGAAGCAGCAGCCAGTTTTCTGTGGCTATTTTTTTTAATTTTTGCACCTTGTACAAGGGTGTTTTACATGTGTGAGATGCATGCTCTCCGTTTTTCTGTGTTATGCTCTTTCTACTGAACTTGCAAAGCCAACATTCCTTCAGTAACCAGTAACTGGCCGTGATTGGTGTTTCTGCTCCCATCTTCAGGATTTTACATCCTGGGAGGCCTCTGCTTCTCATCACTGCAGCATCAGAATCTCTTCTTGTACTGCCCTGTACTACATCCTCTGCTTTCCCAAACCATCCCAGGTTAACAGATCACTAGTGGTTTTAGAGGTTGCCAATTTAATTTGCTACTTAATGATATTCCAGAGTTTTTAAACACAAGTCTGTACATTTACTGTTTAGGAGTAGCATCCATGAAGTTCTGACCACGCCTGTCCAGGACTTGCAACATGTCTTGTGAGCACAGTTCATAACAATTCATTTGATATTGTGGCTAATGTTTTTGTGCTGATGTTTTGCTTCCCATGGAAAGGTAAATGTATAAGGGGGAATTGTACTGACTTTTCCCCCTGTTTTAAAAAGGGGGAAAAGTTTGAGGTGTTTGAAGGTATTCAATGCAGCACTTTTAAGGTACTCAAAACCACAAATTATTGAAGGTATTCAAAGCAGCAAATCTTGCTCTCCCCAAAGTTTTGAAGGAGGTCACTAGCAAATCTTTGTCCAATGGGATATAAAAAGTCCTGTTTGAAATCCATTTTTATGGAAACATTTGGTACTTGGGAGTATTTAGGACACGCAGTTGCTACTGTTGACAATCTTGAATATTTTTGAAAATCATCCATCTCTAATTGCTGCTCTGTGCAGCCTCACTTTGTGTTTCTGTTTTCTAAAGTCTTGGCAACTATGTAGCTTGTTTCTTTATGACAGAGATGGTAAATTTAGTTACCATCCCCATCTTGTTATGGGGCAAGGTCTATGAGGAGGTATTCCTTGCATATACTTAGGTCCATGTATATCCTGCTAAGGTCCATGTTCTTCATTTTTGTGTCAGGGTGCGAGGCTGGCAGCTCTCCAGGGATGGGGTGCAGGGGGTGTTGGGGGCCCCTGGGAGACCTGGCAGCCAGGACCTGTCCCACCACAGCCCAGAGCCAGGCAGCCAGGGGCACAGGGACATCCCTGGTCCTGGGCACCAGTCGCCTCCCTGGGAACTGGGAGAGGCCAGGCTGGGCCCATGGTTGGCCAGTGAAGTTCTGGAGGGGGCTGGAGACCAATCCTGCTGTGGCCTTGCTGTCATGGCCCTGTGGGCTGGAATGTGATCCTAGGATGTGGGCAGGGTTCTGCCGAGCAGGGACATTGGGACCTTCAGGACCCTGATGTTGGATCTGCTTTTGTGGCTGATCCGCTAAGAAAGTCCCTCGAGTGTGCTATAAATGCATCAGGAGACTACCAGCATTCATTGGCATGCTGCATTTTGCATTTTGCATATTATGTGGCAGATACATACTTGTCTTTTGAAGGCCATGCACATTACTCTATGAATGGGGTAATGGGCCCTGAACGAGCTCAGTGTGGACTGGCACTTGGAGATAAATTGAGCCCTGTGCTTGGGGTGATTGATACATTGCTGCACCATGTCAGGTCTTTGAGGAAGTAGGATCTGTGCTTCTGAAAATGTCACTTCTTCAAAAGAATAGAAAAGAAATGCAAGAATGGAGGGTTAATACTGAATTGAACTGTATTGGACTTCCTTTAATGTTATCTCACTGATGTTATCAGTTTGGTCCTCCTTCTCTAAAATGTGCTAAAATGAAAGGTTTGCTGCGTTTTAATAGTACCTGAAAGTTCATATAAAGGCACGAGGTTGTCTTCTGTGGATGTGACTTTGTGAAGCATTTTGGGATGCAGGATCCACTGCAGGATACTTTTAAACTAGTACTTTTATCTCCTTTCCATTTTCCTTTGTTCCACCTGATGCTTCAGACAATGAATAACATTGAATATGGGACAGCATAGTTACATCTACAGTGAATGGACTGTGTTGCCATGACACAAAATTTAGGAATCATTTTAGTATCATGTAGAAGGACACATTTAGAAGTAGCAAAAGTAAGTAGTTTTACATTGCAATCTTAAATTGTAGAAATTAGGCACAAACTATGCATGGTTGAATTGTTTTTTCCTCTCTCTATACTGCTTATTGTGATGTTACAACAATATGACTTGCATCCCCTCAGGTAAAGTAATACTTGACTGTACTTGTGATTGTGATAGAGTAGCTCATATTTCAGATATTGTATGCTTAAGTCATATATAAACATATTGATTCATTAAAACTGCAGTAATAGAAAGTGCCCTTTTTATTACTGTATGCAAAAGACTGGCTGCAATGTCAATGAGACCCACATTGTCCTTCTGGGGCATAATTTACATAGTCTGCAATTATGATTTCTCAAAGGACATTTGATTAGCACTATGCTGTGCTGCAGGTAAATGAGTAACCAGAACTCTTAGAAATTAATTCAGCTTGAACAGTGCATACTCTTCTTAAATTCTGCAAGTATCTCAGATCATATCTGTGTGCAGTGAATGTGCAATATACAGTGAAGCTTTGCTGGTCATCCCTCTCTGCCAAGGCTTTACTTTGTGTTTTGGTTGTATCACAGTCCAGCTATCCTGTGTAGAGTTTTGAAGCTTGACAGGCTTAAATGCACATTTGTGGATGGTAGTTTGATGAAATTTCAGTTTAGCTGCAAGAGTGACTGATAGCAGCAGAGTGGATGTGCTTTACTTGTAAGAGATCTTCCTTACACGTTCCTTTGCATCTCAGAATTTGAAATGTGCTTTTGGTTTTCAGTTGTATATAATGACTGAAATTTGGGTTTTGGATGAAAATACGTGTGTGATGAAAATGTATGTTATCTTGTGATCACATACAAGGTATTGAATTTTTAGTGAAAGAAAAAAGAAAGTGATGAAAGGTTTATTTATAGTTGGGATGCATGCTTTCCATATTTTGCACAGGCAAAAACATTCTTATTTCTATATCTTTACTTTTCCATGATGAAACTTGAGTTAACGTGTTTGAAGTGTGTGTTTGTGTTCTGAGGTATTAGGTGTACATATACTGGGAACACAAAACTTAAAAATATGTCATAAATACTGTATGGAAGGGACTTGAATGTTGTGATTTAATACTTATTAGTGTATGTCATTACTTTTAATGAGCTTGGTTTTTCAAAGGTTTGTAACAAGGGGTGGAAGATGGAGACTAATTCTAGCCTTGCTGTCTAGTCAAAGACAATTGCTGCCTATAGTCAGTAAACTCTGAACTTGCACACTGAAGCATTTGTTGGCAAAAAGCTTAATCAGCCCTAGCTATAAGTGAAGTGTTTCCTTACAAATGTAAAGTTAATAGTCTTAAACACTGTAGGTCCCATCTCTCTTTTGATCAACTCTGCAACTGTTCTGTTGCTCAAGTCCTTTTGCTCCCACTTTTGCCCTTTGCCAACATTTATTCATCTAATTAAATTTTTAAAGTTGAGCACCAAAACTTTGTAGGCCATAACAGTCGACTACATTTTATTCTGTCTATAAACTGTTTGCTGAAGATTTTTTCACTTCTTAATCCCATCATAGGCTGTTTCAGATTTCCATTGCTCTTTTTACTGGAAATCTAATTTTTTTTTCACCTTAATTTATTTGTGGTACGTGACCATTTGTTATTTTACACTTTCCCTCCTTCCAGTATGTGTACCCACTTAAATTGTTAATATGCATTTTTCCTTCTTAGCCTTTATTTTTTCCTGCTGAAGAAAAATAAATATTTTTTCCAATTTTACTGCAGAATGTGCACATGTAGTACCCTTGTCATTACTTCTTTTCCCCACAAACAGTGGCTTGAAGAAGTATGATCTTACCTTTAGCTGTCTTGCAGTGGTGTTGAGCACTAATACTAATACTTACCTCTTTTTATTAGCATTGCCTCTCCCATTCCCATTTTTTAGGATAGCAGCTGTCCTTTCACAGCTGCATAAGGGTGATGGTGTACCATGAATCTGTCATCAGTTCATCGTTTTAGTCCTTTTTTTCTCCTCTGTCGTTTTCAGTCAGTGAATTCCCAAATTTTTCATATGAAGTATTTTTAGCTCCTACCTACTTGGCTTTCCATTTCATTATTCTCATCCCACTTCTGTTAAACCCGTCATCAGAAAGGCATTCAGTTCTTCCTATGTTGTATTTTAGGCTTTTATTGTATTCACAATGCATCCAGAATTTGTGTTTCAGAATTCTTTTGAGCTTCTAATTCAGAGGTACAATAAAAATAATTCAGTGACCAAATTTGCAGTAATGTGTTGTTTTGCACATAAAAAAGAACTGGGGAAAAAAGCAAAATTTAAGACATGATATGGGTTTAAACGGGCATTTGGGGTTTAGATTTCCAAACTAAAATTGTTGTCCACATGTCTGAAGACTTGATCAAGAGTGGTATGTGATGGTATTATTAGATCACTTTTTTAGGACTTCCATCTTATAATATTCCAGGTTTTCATAATTAAATTAGAAAACCATGTTCTTTTATTTTTTTGTTCTTTTTTTTTTTTCAGAACTGAACTCAGTGGTTGGTTTAGTTATGTCAATTAATATTTAATTAATCAACTCTCATTTTATGCTTTGCATTTTGTCTTCCTGTATGTACTTTTAAAACCACTCAAAATGTGTAATGGTTTTCACTTAGTGGGTTTAGGAAAAGGTGTGAGCATAAGAATCAGTGGGGTTATTTGTTCTCTAGCAGTTGCACAACAATATTTTCCTTTCTTCTTTGATCCCTGCTGTTTGAGAAATGTAGTTTGGAATTGCTACGGCTTTTATGTCTACAAAGAAAAGCTTAGTGTCTTGTGAATTAGACTGCATATTTTCCAGTGTATTAGGGACGTATACTTTTCAAGTTGTTCTTTTATTTTTCAGTATTTTTACTGCAAATAGATGATCAGGGTGTAGGAGAGAAAGGAGAGGAAGAATTTCAGAGTTTTGCTATTTTTTTAATTAAGAACTGCTGTAAATTGCCTAGGCTTGAAAAGACCCTACTGACTAAAGTGGAAACAGTTAAAGATGAATTGTGGTAGAAAGGCTTTGAATTTTGGTAACAAAATACCTGTCTTGATTTAAAAAAAAAAAAACCAAAAAAACATAAGCAAACAAATTCCCCAAAATAAACTCTCACCATTTTTGGCAATTGAGTGGGTGAAATTATATTTCCAAATACATATTTTTTTCCTAAGGATGACTGTTTCACATTGTTTGCCTCTTTCATTTGTGAAGGAACATCTCAACTTTTCTTTTTTTTCAGACAAGTTGAAGTGACTGCAAATACTAACTTTTTACTGGCTTTGAAGTGGAAGGTTAGAGCAATTGTATGGTGTGAAACTGGTTTCCATTTTTTCTAGGAAGCACTTAACTGACTTAATTTCAGAGAAAGGTTAACAGAAGTTCATGATTCTTTTAGGTGAACCATGACTCAGCTTTGAACCAAACCATATATCAAGGAGATGTTTCTGGTTTTATTCAATACCAGTAAAAATTGGAGTGTCTGAGGTCTTGAGATGTCTAATCCTGAAATTAACTGCAGAATTTAGGTTATGAACTCACATGACCTACACGGAGGAAAAAAAAAAACAAAACAAAACCCAAACAAGTGTTTTCCTGTAAGCTGTTTTTCTTGTCTGATTTTCTCATGCAGTATGTCCTTTATCCTTTATGGACCGACCTCAAAATTCTGTCCTGGTCCCTTGTGTCAGAGAGAGTGAGGAAAGTGTTATCTCCTGCTGGCCCTTCTATCCTGTCATTTCCCCTCAGGAGGTTTTTGGAGGCATGTGCTTTACAAATGGTTTCTGTCTTCTTTTGAAAATTGTTAATACACTTTTAAAAGGAACAGACTTAACGCATTTACAGCACCATGTGAACTATAAACTTGATTTATATGAAAGTACATATTTTACTGGAGAAGGAAGTGTACCCCAGCTGCCTATAAGCTGACTGTAAATATACAGGATTTTTTTAAATGTTACAAACTCAACTAGAATTGTGATTTTCAGAAAACGAAATATTTTGGCTGAGCTGTGTGACCCTCTTCCCTCTGTAAATTCATCAGGATTTACATTGCTCCACAGTAATTGCTGACTACGGGTTTCTATTTTAGGCTGGGCTTTTTTACTGTAATGTATGTTTTTCAAATACTGCAGCAAAAGCTGGAGATACCTCGGTGCCTTTCAAATCTTGGGCTTGGTTTGGTGGTTTTTTTTGTTTTTTTTTTCTGTTGAAACCTTAGAAGGAAAAAAGTAAAAACTATTATAGAATTTAGAACCTGCAAGGGTGATTTGTATATGCTATGGCTTTTTCATTATTTACTAACTTGAGATGCTATAGATCCTCTCCTCCAAATCAAAATATTCTCAGTGGCTGCAGCAGCAGCAGTGCTTAGACAGCAAGTAGTGAGTTCAGCTGACAAAATTCTGGCTTGTGTTTCTCTAACACAAACATGGCTCATAGAAAATGGATACACAGACTAATTCTGGCAGTAGCAAGAGCTCTCACAGGAAGAAATTCTGTGCAGGTTGGAGAGCTGTGCAACTGATCTAAACACTGCTCATCTGAGCCACCAAACAGGCTGGGTTAAACTCCTCAAATGTAAATAAGATTTATCAGTTTCAGCAAGCAAACCTGCAGAACTTGATAAATGTCCACAAAAGACATGTAAAAAGGTAGCTAGAAAGCTTTCTTGGCCTGAAATTCAACCAGCTTTGAACGTATCAATGTACTGTTTAATTAATGTCTTTGTGGAGCAACATTAAAATAATACTGTGCTCTAATCCTTTAAGAAGTAAGGCTGTCTCAGAACTGCAGCTGAACTACATGCTGCATAAATTAAAATTTGCAGTGCACAGTATATTTCTGTAGCTTTATTAAGTGGTGTGATTATGCAAAAATTGGAAGTATGAAAATGGACATTTCTAAATAGTCATTAGTGTTCTGTTATCTTCCTTTTTTTTAAACATTTAAGTTCCTTTCCACTTAGAATTAGCATATTTTTTTCAATTATTTAATGTATTACTGTTAAGAAGACCATGCTCCACAGTTTGTGTCATACATCTGTATTTTTTTTCCTAAATTCAATGTGCTTAATAGAGGAGAAAGCAGTCATTTATTTCAACATGTCATTAATTTTCTCAATTTACTCTGCTTCTTGGTCAATAGAATAGGCTTTTCAATGTAGTGTAAACTAATTCCAGTCAGAAGAAAGTGATATTAACACAAATGGCATGTTTTTAAATAAGAAATATTACCAAATACTCAATGTATTTAGTCTGCACCGAACTGGGCTTTGAATAATTTTGGAATATAGCTGGCCTATTAACACTGCTTGTCAAGCAGGAAGAGGGAAAGGCTGCCCTTCAGAGATGGGGGTTAATTTAATCTAAACTGCCTGATGGTCTTCAGTTTGGCAGCTCCATTGTGCCTGATGGAAGAGCAGAGGTGAGCCATCACCCTGTCCCCTGCCTGTCCCTGTTCCAGCAGGGATGGGTTTGGAGGAGGCTGGATCACACTGCTCCCAGGGAATGAGGCAGTCAGAGCAAAAGGCTGCTGAGGGTCCTGACAGCGCCTGTGCTGCCGTGCCAACAATCTGCAGTAAAACAGCAGCTCATGGAAAAAACCCATATAAATCAGCCCCATTGCTATGAAATCAATAGGGTTGGAGATTCACCTCCCTGGTGGGTTTCTTTTGTTTGATGGTGAACAGTACAAACTGATATTAGGATATTAAACTGAGATTATCCCCCTTCTTCATTTAACTCTTGAAGAAAAGCTGACTCCAGCCCCAGTGAAAACAAGAATCCAGGATCTTCTACCTGTGGACAAAGACCTTGATTAGTCCTCTATACCACAGACATCCATTTCATGGCATTTATGTTCCTCTTGCCAGGGACTGAGGCTGACAGGACAGCTGCTAAAATGTAATCAAAGATAGCATCAATTGTCTGGAAAACCTGAAAGAATTGCTGACAGGCCCAGGTTCTTCTGTACTCCATGGAAAGAATGATGCATGTGGGGAAGGATCTTTCTATATATAGATCTGATACTAAATAATCTGAGAATGGTACCTATTTACTCTTTCTGTTATAAAATGGCTTTCACAGGGGGCAGTATCAAGCCAAGAAAGGCACTTTAATGTTAGTTTTGCTGTTTTAGTGGTTTGTTTGGAAAGTATGAACTAGTAGAAGCAGTTCTGTGTGAAGACGTGAGTCTTTTGCATGAGTCTGTTTAAGAGTCCAGCTGTGCATGCACTGACACTGTGATTCATATGCTGACCTTAATTCATATTACAATGCCCCTTGACAGTGTGCCAGCTGTGAACATGCATATGAAGTATAACAGGATTTGTCCTTGTGGTCTGTCATAAAAATATGAAGCTTGTCAGCCATCTTTTAGTTAGCTTTGCCTTGTTAGATGCTCCAAACAAGGGTGTGCAATGTCCTGGAGTATGTGGAAGATACTGATACTACCTGTCAGGAAGATCTCATTGGTTAATGTTGGATGGGAATAGTAATTGTGTGTGATGTGACCAATTGGAGAGAGCAAGGCAGAGTTTGTTTCCACCTTTTTAAACTAGACCTGCTAGATCATTTCATTGTACACAAATGACATCGTAGCTATCTTTTCATTAGCTGGAAATAAACCTACAAGTGGTTGGAATGGAACATTGTAAGAGTTTTCACCTTCTTATTTTACTGTTGGTATTCAATCTAAGAACTGAGGGAGCCCTGCTAATAAATTTAAAAAAAAAAAAAACACACAATTTCCAGTAAAAAAAAAATCCAGATGAAGATGCTTGCTGACCAAATTAAACCAGCAGATAACTTGTTTTACAACTCTTTGATTTTGATTGGAAGTTAGGTTTTTAGGCAAATGGCTGATTTCAAGAATAGGGTTTTGTGATTTGGAACAGAATATTTTCTGGATCTGAAAAACAAACGGTTGAGTAGTCATCACAAATGACTGTATTATTGTCATAACAAAGGAGCAGAGTCCCCTTTCTGCACTAGTTTGGTGTAGGGACAGTGCCTTGTACAGCTTCCAGCTGAGAATAGCTGGGATATTGCAGCAAAATGGGCAGTTTATGATTTGTCATGGTTATGTGTCTGTATAGGGAAGCTTCTTGTTTGGGCTGCATATGCTGTCCTGCAGCACTCAAAGCTTTAACTTTCCCTCATGGGTAGCTCTGCTTTGAGAGTGTAGCTTCAGGATTGCATGCTGCCCTAGCCCAAAGCCAGAGCATGCAGTTCAGTTCCATTGAGGGAAGGGGTGCAGTTTGTGCTGCTCAGAGAAGGGATTTGTATCTGATAGGGCTGCACAGTGGCATCCAGCAAGCTGGTATTTTTGTTTCATGAAGTACCATTTTCATGTGTGGACACAGGCTTTGGAGGGGAAGAAGAGCCCTCTGCTTCTCAGAGCTTTTAGCAATGGTACTGTTGAATTCTCACCTTTGTGTCATCTCGTGCAATGAGGACTTCAAAACTCTGCCTGCAAGGACGTGTATCAATCCTTCAGTTCCTGCTTCTGTGCTTAGTTGAGCTGTATGTGATATCTAGAAACTCTGCTTGTGTTTAACTTATGTGTTGCTTTGACACTGACAATACACCTAGAAAACTGGTAATATATTTCCTTTTTTTTCCCCTAGTAAATACTGCATCCCAAGCTTGTCATGGTTATCCTTCCCAGACGTTATTTCACATGATTATGTTGGTTTTTTTATTAGTTATGCTCTGCAGATTGATAGGAACAATATTTCTGTCACCAAAGGCTCTGCCCTAAAAATATCTGTACATATCATGCTAAAAGAAAGACAAAGACAAGGCAGGGGCAGGTCAATTAAGCTGTTATTGACTTAGATATCTGAATAAAGAGGGCAGAAAGAGCAGAGGAAGGGTCTGTGTTCAAAGAGACAGGTGTGAGCAGCCCATTTGTTCTATGTTTAAAAGGCAAAAGAAGGAATATTTTCATTCTATAAATATATATATATACAATTTTTCAATATTCAAAAAAAGTTATTTCATCACTCATTCCTATTCCTAGTTTAAATATTAGCTGCAGTTTGGCACTAAAGTAATTTTTTTGTAGGATCAGTCCCTTGCCATTCAAAAGAGGGAAGAGACTGAGGTGTCTAAATGTTGCAAAACCAAGCCAAACCAAACATGAGCCAAAAGTAGATGAGATCTGTTACGTTCTTCAGTGAAGATGCATGTTGACTAGCAGAGTAAATAGCATTTTTTTCTTAGTTAATATAACTACACTGTAGATAGAAAATCACTATTTTTCAATTAGCTAAACCTCTCCATCTCTCTGGTTTTTTTCCCCCCAAAACTAGAATGAAAGGGTTGAGACTTTAAGCATTGTTATAGACCACCTGATAATTGTTAGTGTTATATGTGCTTACAGATTTTTTTTCAGCAGCTTAATGAAACAGAGTGATTGCACCAGTGCTTACTTTGTAGTTTCAGTGGAGCATGCACAAGAATCAGACAGATTGGTACAGCCTTGCCATTAGCAAGAAATACTTTGATCTGTTAGATGGGTTTGTAATACTGTGTTGTTTAGGTTTTTTTTAATCTATGATCCTTTACTACAAATGTTTCAAGAAACAGTCTTGGGTTCAAGGGAATAAGCATTGAATATATTAAGATTGCTTGTTTTACAAGTTGAAGCCTTATTGCTTGTGCTCACAGTATAGAGCATTCAGACCCACTGCTGAGAGGATTATAAATGTTTCACGTATGGCACCATGAGACCTTGTGTATGAGTTCAGATAATTCAGAGATTGCTCCATTTCTCACAGCCTTCTTGGAAGAATGTATTAAGTCAGTGAGTATCAACATTACATACTGTGCTTTGTCCTTCTTTTCTTCTGACTCATCTAGTGTTAAAGGAGAACTTAGATTGGACTGGGTCTAGGGTTTCCCTTGTGTAAGCAGGGAGAATAATTAAAAAGTCTCAGTTAATTAGTATTTGTGAGTGGTTCAGACTTTACAGTGATAAGGTCCATAAAAATGCCAAGATCAAAAATAAAAATTATTTATTTGAAGGTCATCATCCTCTTTACACTTTGTCAATATTTGTCCTGTAGGATTGTTATGGTTTCATAGTAGTACAATATTTTTCTGCAGCCTTTCTCTTTTGAAAAATTCAAAATACTATATAATGAATGAACTAATTATCACAATACCTTTTGAAGTGGTGTATGTTTTTTTTTTTTTTGTTACAATGCTTTGAGAGTTTAATTTACAATATATGCAGGTTAGTTGTCCATGGGAGGCCTATGTGGAGCTAAAAGTAGAACACAGTCTGTTTAAATTGTTGGCCTCTGATTTTCTCTTTTGCTTTGATTTGTGAGGAGAGAAATTAGTGCTATCAGATGCTGTCTAGCAAAGAGAGTCTAAGGAGCACTGGAGCGTAAAGAATGCATATGCAGTTAGAGGCTGTAGGTTTAGGGATTCACCTAGAATTTGTGGCTCTACTTGTTCTGGTTACTTAAAAGTATAACCTAGAAGTCTATGATGCTAATGATAGTGTCTCACCCTGGAATGCTTGCTCATCATAAAGGTGCATAGGCTCTGTAGAATGGTTCAGATGTCTTAACTGGGAGTCCAGCTGATGCTTTCAGGGATGGCACCTCTCCAACAAGATTTACTGTAAGGCTTTTTTAGGTGTTCTGGTCTTGACCTACTCTGTACAACCCTTGAGTCATACAGTTCTCAGGAGATCTGATAACTGCTGGAGCTTGGCATACTTTTTGTTTTTGCAATCATAGTGTAAGCCGATCAGGTGTTAACAATGGAAGAAAAGGGCTAGAAGGGGAGCAGGAATGGGGCACCAGCTGTCTGTCTGTGCTGCCCAGCTTATTTCAGGGTAGTTGCACTGGCTTTGCATGGCAAGGTTTTGGTAGTGGGGATGGCTGCTAGGCTGGCTTTTGTGAGAAGCTGCAGGAAGTTTCCCCTGTGTCCAGTGGAGCCAGGGCCAGCTGGCTCCAAGGTGCACCCGCTGCTGGTCAGGACTGAGCCCATCAGTGATGGAGGGAGCACCTCTGGGCGTTGTTAAAGGAGGCAGAAAGTTATTGCACAGAGGTAAATTGCAGCTGGAGAAGAGAGGAGTGGGAATATGTGGGAGAAGCAGTCCTGCAGACACCCAGGTCAGTGAAGAAGGAGGGGAGGAGGTGCTACAGGCAGTGGAACAGACATTCCCCTGCAGCCATAGAAGGTGGCTGCCCAAAAGAAACTGTGACCCTGTGGGAAACCTGTGCTAGAGTAGGCTCCTGGCAGGACCTGTGAACGCATGGAGACAGGAGCCCAGACTGGAGCAGGTTTTCTGGCAGGACTTGTGACCCCACAAGAGACTGTTCTGAAGGACTGTGCCCCAGGGAAAAGACTCATTCTTGAGCAGGTTGTGCCGAACTGCAGCCTGTGGGGAGGAAACACATTGGAGAAGTTTGTGGAGATCTGTTTTCCGTGGGAAGCATCCCAAACTGGCACAGAGGAAGAGTGTGAGGAGTCCTCTCCCTGAGGACAAAGGTCCAGCATAGAAAATATGAGATGAACTGACAGCAGCTCCCATTTTCCATCCCCCAGCACAACTGAGGGGGAGAAAGCAGAGAAAATGGGGAGCAAAATTAAAGAAGAAGGGTGGGCTGAGGGGAAGGTATTTTAAAGATTTGGTTTTATTTCTCAAATTCCTCCTCTGATTTGATTGATAGTACATTACAATAATTTTCCCCAAGAAGAGTCTGTTTTGCATGTGATGGTGACTGCTTAGTGATCTCTCCTTACCCTTCTCTCAACCCATGAGCAATTTTCTATTTTCTCTTCTCTGTCTGGTTGAGAAAAGGAGTGACAGAGCGCTTTGGTGGGCACCTGGCATCCAGGCAAGGTCAACCCACCTCAGCCATATTGATCTCTAAAGAGTCTTGCTCAGCACTGTAAAACTTCATGACTGTGTTACAGGCTGTCCATATTTCTGGTAATCCCTTTGGGATCAGACATGAAATAACCGCCCACAGACTGATAATTTTTAAACGTTCAAGATAACCTTGGTGGCTCTTTGTGATTAATTGCCCTTGACATGAGGGAAGGTTGCACATTTGTTTCGAGTTCTGAATCAGAGCCCAGAAGCAGAAAGGAATTGTGTTCTGGAAACTCGCCATAACCAGGCTTGTGCCAGTCTGTAGCACAGCAGTTCTGCAGTGAGTCTGCATGGGTATCATTGTCATTACAGCTCATCCTCTACATAGTACTATTTCCCCTGGTTGGTGTCTCAGGAATCATTACAGTCTTGCTGCATGCATATCAGAAACATCCTTGACTAAACCCAATGTTCACTTCATGACCTTGTTGATCACTGGCGGTGTCTTCTACCTGTCTGAGTTTTGCCTGGAATTTTAGTTGTTTTTTTTTTTAAATAATTTTAAAAATTTCTTTGGTTTTATTTTTTGTTTTGGTTTTTTGTTTTTGTGTGGTTTTTTTTTTTTTCCCAGGGATATATAAGAATTGAACATGTATCTTGTGAAGATACCTACCTGCTTTACTGGTTTTGCTTACCCAACTAAATTCTCATTAATTGTAGTGTCCAAAAGGTCTTGAGCCACATCCTTGAGCCACTTGTTGCCCAGAGACTGGGCCTTTGATAGCTGAAGATTTGCTTTTAAAAGAAAGTGTTCATCCCATCCTGTCCTGAGAAGATATCTACCCTTTTATTACAGTTAATAAAACTGACATTTTCCAGGTACCTTCTAAGCAACTGCTTCCACACTTTTCCCAGTGATGATGTTTTGACTATTTTAGTTGCTGACAGTCTAGGAGCTTCTTTGATTTCTTGTTTGGATGCTTTCCCTCTCCTGTAGACCCTGAATAGGGACAACTGGTGAGGGTGTACTGTCAGCAGAGAGGAGAAATAAATATCACCATGGCCCAGGCAGAGTGTGGACGTGGAGACAGTGAAGCTCCCTTCAGTGCTTGGCTGTCTGTGTTGGTTCACTGCAAGTGCTAGAGCATTCCCAGATACTCCTTGGATGGTCACTGTAATTGTGATGTGCCTCAGTATTCTTTCATAGCAATTTTTTCTGTGGCCTGGTGGAAATACTCCTGGTTGTCTTCGTCTGAGTCAGGTTTGGCATGCTTTGGTGAGCAGTTTTCCAGTGCAGAGAGAGCAAGGGCAGTGTGGTCTGAGCTAATCCTGGTTCTGCATCTGAAGAAATTGCCTGTAGGAAATCTGGGCAGGACTGGCTTTTCTGGCTGTGTTTGCTCATGTGCTTTGATTGTCTGGGGGGTTCTGCCATGCTTCCATTCATATTTTTTCTGGATCAATGCAGCCTGTCTGTACAGAACAAAAACTATTAGTTGCCCGTGCTGTAGTGGAGGGCATATTATGTGGTCTCTCCAGGGCTTTAGGGGTGTGTTAACTAGAAACAAGGATGAACCTTGGAGGTGGGCAATCTGCTGAGGATGCTCTGCAGCTCTGCAGTGTGAACGGTGGTACTCTGACTCTTTGGTTGCCTCTGGAGGTGCTCCCAGAGAGCAGTGTATATGCTGGCTATAGAGCTAAGTATGTATTAAGTGGAGAGCTGAACAAAGAAGTGAAGTGGATATTAGTGCATAAGAATGGAGTTGAAGAAGAACAAGAGGTTTGAGATTTGTTTGAGATTGATTTAGCAGAGCTTTTTATATTAGACTTTTATTTCTGCCACTCTCAAGAATTAAAGGATGCCATCATTCATGTACAATGCAGTCTACTTTACAGCTGATACTTAATATTTTTATGAGGCAGTTATATTTTCAAAGTATGTTGCATTTCCAAGGAGTTATAATGGACTGTATATGAATCATTAAAAATTTCTTAATTAAACTAGTAGGTGTGTATTAGGGTGCATGCATTGCCAACATCTGTAGCTATTCACAATTTTGAACCTGTTCTAGAGTAATAATGTGAAATTAGTTTGTGTAGTCTATATCTACCAAGAAATTGCATCCATACAGGATATTGCTGTGTTTTTGTGTAGTATGTTTGCACTTGGTAGAAGTTTCCAAGAATGCTCCTTTTTCTTTTTTTTTTTCTTAAGGGCATTTTACTAGCTCCCATTTGCTTTTCAGAAAAGGAGTTATTTTTAAAATGAGAATATGTGGAAAAGCAAAGTGCAGTTCTTTCCATTAAACTGGAAAATTTAGTTTTGAACATAATTAATATATTGCCAGATTTTTTTTTGTTTTGTTTTCATTAATCTATAAAGAGTTTTTGATATATCTGGATGTGGTTTTCTAAATAGAACCTTGGCAGGCTTCCACTGCAAGCTAGTTTTAGTGCTATTTCATTAGCTGACTTATCAAAATACTGTAATCAATGCCTGTCATAACATAAGTACATGACCCTTTTGAATAGCCCAAGTGGCTATATTTGCTTCTCTCTGAAAGGAGTATTAATTCCAAAGGGAAACAGAAGGTCAAATCAACATTGGCAAACTTACCTTCTATCAGTTTGTCTATATGGTTTAGAAATATTGATTTTTTTGTAAGAGGCTCATTTTTCATAAATTTATTTGTAAGGTACCTGGGGGCATACTGCTTTTTTTTTTGCCTTTTTTTTAATTTTCTGATAGTGCATTATTGAATATTATTGAATTCTGATGAGACAAGAATACAGCATCATATTAGAAGACACAGGAATCAGTGGATGGTTCTGAGTGAGATGTATGACTTTGTTTTAAAAATTTGCAATAATCTTGTTAGCTATCATGTGTCTGGACAAATTGAAAGAAGTTGCAGTTCTACAAAGACTCATCTAACATTAAGACAATGAGCAGCATGCTGAGTTGTTACGTAATGAGATCCTTTAACAGATAGTTGATATATTGTTTTGATTTGGTTTGTAGGATGACAGGCAAATGAACTGGATTTTTCATAAATTCTTTGTATCTGATCTGTTATTTCTGTAGTCTATTTTAGGTTTGTGCTTACCTTTGAATTTTTGGGGATAATCTGCTTACAATAGAAAGGAAGTTTTTGTTTTTCTTGGTTTGGTTTTTAAAACTTCCCAGTGAAACTTCACTTTTACAAATTTATTTATGTAATGTATTCTGCATGAAATACAAAGTCACAAAGTTAATATTATTTTGCTAGTTTGAGTGTGTATGTGGATAGATTAGATAGGAATAAATTGACTTTTGTAAAAGTACATATTTTTAATGCAAATTTTGTGACATTAACTCTGAGATAATTAAAAGAGTAACATTCTTAATATTATTTTAGCCTAAGTATTTGAAATTTGCTGTTGATTATATGTATCATATGATTTTACATGTCTGTTTCTTTCTCTGTGAAAAAAAATAACTCTTCAGCTATAAAGCTCTTTAAGAGAGCTACTTTCTGTAAGTGTCAGAGGGGACTCTCAGAGGCATTTTAAAGTGTGAGTACCAATATATCTTTAGAAGGTTTTGGTGGTGAACACTGTATTAAACCATTTAAAATAAAACACCAGACTCTTGCTAATCACTTTTTGCTAGTTTAATGTTAAGGTACTTTATGGAAAGAGAGTTGCTCTCTGACGTTTTTCATTCTTAGACAGCTTAGTTAATAATGTTAGTCCACAACTGTGGGAATCAAATATGGTAGTTTTATCAGTAGTATCTATATAAAGAAGCATTTCTGCATTTTATTGATCTTGGATTGTTTTGGTCTGCTTTTTTGTTGTTTTTTGGGGTTTTTGTTGTTGTTGTTTTTGTGGGTTTGTTTTGTTTTATCCGCTGGAAAACAAAATCAAAAAACATTACCCTGTGTTTTTTCCAAATCTTTGAAAGATTTGTAAATATGCAGCTAAAAGAGATGAAAATTACATTTTATATGAATTTTTTTAGGTGCATATCTAAAGCAAATACAAAGAAAAATTAATTATATTTAAAAAAAAATCAATAGCAGAAACTGCAAGACATGACAAACACATAGACTACACCAGTGGATCATTCTTATGTCAGCATGGAACATGTCCTCAGAAACACACCTGGGGAGCTAAGAGTGAAGAAATCTGGAGATGCTATCATTTAAATATAGCATTTATTCTTTGACTTTTTTCTTTATGGAACTATATATTTTTTCAACTACTGAAAAACATGCTTTCTTGTTTAATTCTTTCTTTGTTTTGCTCTCATTGGGATAAGCAGAGCAAAATGAATTTTTTTAATAGCCCGACAACTCTGAATCTTACTGCCTCTTTCTCATCCTATCATCTCTATATTGGGACAAGGCAGTTGACTTTAACAAATTCTTATTTTATTATTTCTCATATATCTTTTGTTGATGTTATCCACAGTGGCATAAAATAGCTGATCAAATTGTGTTGAATAACATCACAAAGTTGAAAGTTAGTGGCTTTCACAGTGTGAAACCAATAAAGAGCTGCAATATTGCTGTTCACAACTGCACTGCTACTGAGTTTTTGGGAACCTTCTTATACATCTATTAGTGTGCTCCATTTGGAATAGGAACTTGTTATTGGGTTGTGTGATATCTACAATTAAAGTTTCAGTGTGATCTAAGTGCATGATTATCTCATTTATCTTAATTGCATGGGCATTACATTGCCAAAATCAAACATGCATTTATAAAGTCAGAATACATTCCTGAGGGCTTGTCAGAATATTCAGTAACTTATTATATCTGTTCTTTTCTAACACAGGGCTTGTAGCAAGCACATAAAGTGTTTATTTTTTTAATATTCTTGGTAGGAGGGCAGTTTATACTATACAAGGAAATCCTAAGAAATAATGGAAAATAGAGACAATGCTGAAAGTTTTAGGAAGAAGTGTTAAGTAGTTTTAGGAAGTTTTAGAATTGTCTGCTAGAATTTCAGGGTTCCCTCTCTGATCATTCCTCTGAGGATATGATTTGATTTATAATCTTCACTGATCTTTTTATGCAGTATATCTATTTCAGAAGAAGCTGATACAGCTATAAGGTTCTGTTCCCATTTTGAGAATGGGAAGTTTGTTGTGTCTTGAAATTTTTTTGAAAGATATGGAATCTAGTAAAGCAAACAAGACTGGCTGTAACAATGCTACGAAAAATAGAAAACTCTTTACAATAATTTCTTTCATTGGCTCATACCAAATAGAGAAATTCAGTGGGCCATCAGGGTAAATTGTCTCTCTGTGTTAAATTTCTCTTTTAGAACTCATTAGTCCATTGCATGGAAATAAAAAGAGAAATTGCATATCCTGGGTTTTTTAGATAAAAAATAAATATTTGCATTTCCCTCTTGGCTCAGCAAAAAGACAAGTAACAATACATGTGGCAGTGGGAGGCGATAATCAGATACCACTGACATTTCCTGACTGCAAACTTTGTCTGGTGCTTTTGCCAAAGATCTAAAAAAGTCTAGAAGAATGTCTCAAGGATGTATTTCTGCTGCTTTTTCCTTCTTTGCATTTCACAAAAGACACGGGAGGCAGCAGATTTTTTTTTTTCTTCGTTTTAGAAATTGGAAAAGTTTTTGCTTTTGATAAAAACATCTAGAAAAGACTTCATTTAAGGCTGGTATTAGGTTGTTTTTTTTTAACTGGGAATTGCCATTTTAGGGACTTGAACATTTAGGTTTAATAATAAATATTCTTGAGATTCTGTTGCAGTTAAAGATAGGAAATCTATATGAACATTTACCAGTGTGTTTTTTTGAGCTTGAAGATAGGCAGTAATTTCATTCCTGTGCATGTGGGCAAAGACAGGAGGTGTAGCACTAGCACAGGATCTGCCTTTGTTTAATTTTTGTTTTTTGCAATCTCTCTCCAAAACGGAAACCTGCAAGTTACCCCTATTCTACTGGCATTTCTGTGTAGTAATGGAATTATTTATAGAGCAAGAAGATCCAAGAGGAAAGAAATGGTAAAAATTATGTTGAAAATTAAGTATTTGGAGACCTTCTCTTCTAGTGATGTTTAATGTCTGTAGAAGAAAAATTCCCTTACTCCTGTGGAAATTAAAACCTTTAGGTAAGATATGCAGAGTTAGGTGCATGTAAGGGAGATTTGAAGAACAGCACCTTAGCTGAACTCCCTGCACTCCTCCTCTCATTCTCAGCTCAAAAGGAAATAGAGATAATGTTTGGGGTTCTTGTTTATGGAAACCTTTCTCTTAGCTTTACTCTTTATTCTCTGGTAGGGGTTCCATTCTGCTTACTGATGTGTAGCTGTCTGCATGTCTGTGGAACTGCTTTAAAAT
The DNA here is from genome assembly GCF_027477595.1 of Haemorhous mexicanus. NCBI lineage: Eukaryota > Metazoa > Chordata > Aves > Passeriformes > Fringillidae > Haemorhous > Haemorhous mexicanus. Next base: position 59,525,246 of record NC_082345.1, on the reverse strand, counting down.
ACAAACCTGGATTTGGCCATCTTAATCTTTAAATTTAATCCTACCCTGAATATCCAAAATGTTTTCAGTGCTGGAAAATTGAATAAGATTTGGGAACAACAAGATGAGTCAGAAAAAGAGAGAACAAGACTCTCTTTAGGCTTTAGCACCTATAGAGAAGATGTCAGTTAATTTATGCAAGTTAGATTTACTCGGACTTCTTTACACTTGTGGATAAAAATGACTAAGTACTTTTGTAAATTGATCAAGCCTGAGCAGAGATGACCAAAAGAGAATGCCTAGGCTGTATGTCAGGGATCTCTCTTTGTTTTTTGGGTGTGTCTGCTGGAGTACTTATCTGAGCAAACCTTGGAGTAGCCCCTGATGGAAGGGTTTGTGTCTCTCTGCACACAGGATTAGACCAGCTTCCTGCTCACACCTCTCAGCCTGTGAAGGAGAGACTAAACTCCTAAAGGCACTCCTTGTGCCTGTTGAAACTGAACCCCAGTGGAACAAGGGATCAAGGGATTTTTGAAACAAAAGAAGTGCATAAGGGTCACAAGATCTCAGACTAGTGATTCAAGCAGTTTTTTGAAGAGACTGAAATCAGCTTTGGCCCCTGATCCTTCAGTGTTCCTATGCAATGTATCATTGCATAAACACAGAGGTTGTCTCTTAACTCTGGTAAGAGTTTGGAGAATTCATATCTGTGGGTAAATGGAACACATAGTGTTTGCATCATTGTGTATTTTCCTATTGATTAGTAGTTTCAGTTAATAGAAATCTTAATATTTACATTCCAGGGTTTACACATATTGAACAGAAATATTGCTCTGTTAAAACAAATACAATGCATATTTTCCACAGCATGGAAAGAAACTTACTGTGATAGAAACTTCCATCAATACTTAAATGAGAGGTAAGTAGCTAATTAGCTAGTCCAAAGGGTCAGTATTTGAAGTTATGAAAAAGCAGCCCAAATGAAAATTAGTATACTCCACTAAATTACCAAAAAGAACTTTTGGCTAAACTAAGTGCAGCCCATTGGAATTAAAAACTCATTTGCTTTCCTGTTGCTGTCATACTGCTCCTGTGCAAACATGCAATTTCCTTCTGTCATCCATAGTATTCCTTTAATTTTTAATATGCTTCAAGAAACAGGTGTCTAACAGCAAGGCTAGATTTTCATTATTTATGTGTACTCGTATCTTTAGCATATACAGGCTAAACATCCACAGGTTTTTCTGTCACTTTTCATTTATGCATTCTGAATTAGAATTAGTTACACGTGGTAGTTCTGTAGGGATGCGGTCAGTGTGTCACAGTAGATTCTGCATGCTAGATCCTGGTGTTTAGGGACAGGACTATATCTAGTACTTTATTATGGATGTAAGGTCTGTGTAGTTTCACCAGAAATATGAGAATTCACGTCCATTCCTTCCTTCTCGCTGTCAAATACAGAACATTACTCCGTGAAGCCTAAAAGAAAAGTGTTTCTGTGTTCACTGTAAGTTAATGCTTTGCTGAGAGCATAGATTCATTAAAAGCTTTCCCAAACTCATTTTGTTACACTTTGTACTGCTTATGTGTGGTCTTGTAGAAGTTTGTTACTGCTGCTGATGTCATTCTAACTTAGGGTTTCCTTTTTATTTCTCTGGAGGCAGTATCTTAACCCAGCAGGACTTTTTTAGTTACCATTTCCTCCTGTGGGAGCCTGGAATGATAATAGCTCAAAGCACTTGCCCTTTGTGGAGGAGCCAGGATGCTTTTCCTGTGGCAGGGTTTGCACCCCAAGGGCAGGAAGTGAGTTTTGGGGTGTGTGGTGCCAAAACTTCTGGCTGGTGTAAGGCAGAGGGATGAACCCTCACCCCAGAGAGAGGCTCTGGGTTTTCAGCCAGATAAGGGAGAAGGCTGATCAAAAGCAGACCCTGAGGAGGCAAGGTAGTTAATTATAAGTTTTAATTATTTCATTGAGATTTTTTTTTCTGTTGTACCAAAAATAATTGATGACCTCTTACAGCCAAAATGTAATTCTGGGCAAAAGGAAATGTACTTTAACATGGACCCAAGAATTTGCTACTGCTCTATTTAAATCTCAGCAACTTAATCAAAAAGACAGCAAGCAGGTTCAAAATATGAGTCTAAATTAATACAGCAAAGCATTTCTAATCAAAGTGCTCTATGTAGACTGAGTTTTGTCTTGGGTGATTTGTCTTTGACTTCTGAGAGTGTCCCTGAAAATCAAGCAACTATGTTTCAGCATCTTTTCTTCAAGCAATATGAAAATATAGAACAAAATTTACATGTAATTTTTTTCATGATAATCTGAACCCTTCCTGATGTTTAACTCTTCAGTCTGCAAATTCACATTACAATCATATCTATTAGAGTGTCTTATCACAGTGGAGGGTACTGTTCTCTAATGGTTTTTGTTGCACCAGCCTCTGGTTTTGCCCAGTTTCCAGGTCTGCATTTCTTCAACTCACTTTTTTTTTCTGGTCCTGGGGGTCTTAAAGGATCAACTTTCTTATTGTCTCATGTTTTCACCTCAGTACATTCTCTGTCCCCAGTACTGAGATCTCTGTTACCATGTCATGCCTCTGTTCCTTTATGTTGCACTGTTACACTGGCCTAATACTTCTGTCTTCAGAAAAATGACTCATTACTCTTGACTGCAAAAATTATGAATATTCCACAAAAATATTCAAATATAAATCAGGCTGTAGCCACCTGAACCTAAGAAAATTTATTTTTCCACCAAGAAAAGTTAAAGCAAAGCTCCAGGCAGACCAAGACAAGGCCAGTCAGAGCAAGTGTGACAGGTGTCAGTCCCAAGGCCATGCAAAGGTGGTTTCAAAGGCAGCGTGGCTTGTTCCTAGCAGGAGCAATATGGTGTTTTCTGGGCTGCAGGGCTGCAGAGGTTCGCAGGGATAAGGAATAACTAAAGGATGACAAAGAGAAGTGACATTTGACAAGGACCTGCTGTTTCCATTGCCGGAATAATCCCTTACTTTCACAATTTCAGAGTGTTTCTTGTTTGGCACAAAAAGTTTGTTGCTTAAAAGGTGGTAATAAAATATCTTCACTGAAAGCAGAGCAGTCGCTGCTGACCCTGTGTTGAACTCGGCTCAGTGATCATTCTGGCTGCAGTTATACATGCTTTCTGACAGACAGCAGGGCAATTTACTACAAAATGTTCTCAATAATTTTGACAGAAAGATGTTCTCCAAATTTATCATGCAAAACAGGAGCTAGAAACTTTAAAATGGATTGGATTTCTGTAAATTTTTAAAGAACAAAATAATCTATTTAAACTCGTCTTTTCTGTGGGTGTTCTGCATAAATTCCTGCATACAAGAAACAGTAAAAAAATAAATAGGAGCTTTGGTCATTTAACTTGTTCAGTTCTGGAGTATGAACTCTTCCAGTGTATTACAACAGGAATTTGTGGTTTTAGTGTATCTTTTCTGTTCTTTAACAGAAAGTAACGAAACCCATTGAGGTAGATCTGAGCTAAAAGCATAAGAGAAAGTTCTTGCACTGAAAAGCTTCAATTATGACTAGGCAAAAGATGTAAAAATTTTCAGAATAGGAATGCTAATAAACTCATTTTACAGCTGAAGGGGGACTGTGTTATAACTGGATGCAGGAAAATTGTCGAGCCTAAGTTCATTGTTCTTGGAATAACATCATGGCTTTTCCATACTGAGAGCTTTTTCTCTGTCTGAGATTTCTCTGAAGCGTGTTTGTCATCATATATTATGGGTCTGGGACACTTGCCTGTGATTATATGATTGCTCATGAATGCTCTGCTAATGGTATTTTTCCTGAAGAAAAATATTGACTCATTTGTTTTGAACTCCTACTCCACCCACATGTGATAGTGTAGAATTATGTAAATTTAGTAAATGAGAAAAGTAAAATTCTACCAAGTGTAATAGCATTTATTCAAATGGGGCTATCTCTAATTTTAGTGTGTTGTCAGAGTGAGTGCTATGTTGTAACACATGAACATCGAGGTTGTTAGATTTGGTCCTTAAAAGTATTGTCTTATAAGAAATCATAAAATAACTGAAAATTGACATTAGATCTTTTAGCTGTAATTAAGCAAACTAAGCCTTACTTCCATTTATCCAATTTAGATTTACTATCTTTATTAAAAGTTACAGGTTTTAATTTTGGATTTTCATTGCTATGGTTTTACAGAAATATATAGCCTTAAAAATTATATTTTTAATCATATTACTTATATTTTTATTTTTATGTATTTTATCAAATCAAGTCTGGCAAATGAAAAACGGATTTTCTGTTAATTTTGGCCTATTCCAGCATACTTTGTGCTGGTGGAGTTCCTCTTCTTTTCCTTGGTAAGAAGAGCAATTCGATCTAGGTGCATTAAACCTGTCCCGCCTGTTTTAAGCCATCCCTTCATTTGTTTCACACTCCTCATGGATAGGAGGGACTGTATATTATAATTTATTTCAAGTAAAAGAAAATGTGTAGAAGAATTGAAAATGCTATATTGCACAACCCATTCCCCCAAACAATCCTGAGAAAAACATTGTAAGGATTTCAGCAAAAGAATGTGATGTTGTCCACTTTTAGGATATCCTGTATTTTTATTTTAAAATCTATATTGATTATACTATATTTTTGCTATTGCTGATTTGTTTTTCTTCATAGTGCTTATGCTTGTGAAAAACTGGAAACTTAACTACAAAGGACTACAAAGGTACAGTACATTCTATTCCAGGAGTACAGTAGTACCCATGCAAAGCTTAAATGAATATGCATTAAACTACTGCAGGTCTAAGTCTTATCATAGCAATATTTGAAAAATCACTACATTCTCCTGAGCAGGACTTTGTGAATGTGGAAATTTTGAAGAGCTAATAAACAGAATGAGGTAATAACAAAAAAAAAAAAAAATTGTTCTGAAAATTATTTTGTTTTTCCATTGCTAATTTTTTCCTTTGTTTAAATTTTATGAGTAAAAATAGATGTTCTTGGGTTTTGGTATTGGTGTTCTTGATAGCATGATTTTTGCCATTCTTGACCTTTCATATTCAATGAAGAACTAGCAAATCAATGAAAAACAGTTGAAAACATCTTGGTTTAGAAGTCAAAAGTCTTTTGAAGTTGCATTGCAAACTTTTTCAGAGTGCTGACTTTCTGTAGAGTACAGGATTTGTGATGTTTTGTTTAAAACTTGTAAGGATAAAATTTTGGCATATAAGTCTCCTTGATTTAATTCTTAAATACTTAAAAAGTTTACTTTTATCCTAGGAAATGTCTTTCTGATGTATGGCTTTAGTGCCTAAGGGAATCAGCAGGTATGAATCACACCAGGTGATAGAGGTATGATGGAGAAGATTGAAACAGTGATTAGGATTCTTAATTAGCAAGAATCTACAGGCTATAAATTAGTGCCAGCAGAAGTAATTAAACCACTTTATTTGCATTAAGTGAAAAGCATGCTTAGTTTTAGCAGACAAACTTAATGTGAAGATTAAAAGAAAAAAAAAAAGATATTTGTATGTGAGGTGCAATACAGATATTTCAAACACATTTGAAATAAACAAAACCAAATCATTTTTTTCTGCTGTTATGAGAAGCTTCTGTTTGTTATTCATTAAGTGATTTTTTTTTTCTTTTTCTGTTTCTTTTTCAATATGTGCACAGTATTTGCTTTTATTTTTTTTTTTCCTTCTTGCTGTTTTTCTATTTTTATAAGGGCAGCTGTAAAGGATTTGGCATCAGACATGTAGGGAATAATGTTTCTTCCTGGTGTAGCTGCTTTTACAGCCACTTTATGGGCAAACATCTCCTGGGTTCAGAGAGGCAAATTATTCTTTCAAGGTGTCCCTGGTCAGAGAGCCCCATGGGTTTTCACAGTTCTTTTGTGTGTCTGTGTCTGTTACACCAGTTCAGTCTGAGTGAATATGAAGCTTCTAGGCATCACACAGTTTGCAAATAGGCTGTGCCCTGATCTTGAGCAAATGTTTGGTCATTAGGGATCTCTAGGACCTTCAAAGGTTTTTTTTAATTAATTAAATGGGATCATTATCCTGATTCTTTCTATGGCACTATTACAGGAAAGAGTCCTTTTGTGGTATGGTATGCCAACAGGCATTAAAATTTACTTGGACTTTTTTTGGTTGATATTTTATCTCAGTCTAAGTAGTTGGTGGGCAGAAGAGGGTTTGGGTTTTTTGCCTGTTTTATTTTTTGTTTTGTTTTGTTTGTTTGTTTGTTTTCCTTCTGACTAGTAAACTTTCTACATTCCTCCCATAATTTCTTTTCCTCCTTTCTTTAGGAAGGTAAATAATAATTTTTAATAGATTCCCTTTTTGCTTTTCTTGTCTTGAAAATGTACTGTAATCCTACCATCTGATCTGACTACAGGAGATAGAAAGCTGTATTACCTGTAGCATCTCTAAACACATCAAAATGACCTCCCTTAGTACCATAGGCTGATGGTTGCATCCAGCCTACTTCTGATTCCTTGTTCATCATCCATGTAGCATAATCTATTGTTCATATATTTGATTAGAGTCTTCTTGATGGATAATATATCTAGAGTTTGTTGAATCTGACTCTGAAGATGAGTCAGTTCTACTCCTCCTCCCTCTCCTACTCCTCCTGACATTTCTGCATCAGAAGGAGTAATATTCTGAGCTTTTTTTTTTTTTTTTTTTTTTTCAGAGATCAAAGGCAATTCAATCTGAGGAAACCATATCCACATGCATCAAACAGGAAACTTTCAGAGTATTAGTGCAACCTATTGAACATTTTTGTGACCCCTTACTTTCTGGCTTCTGACAGCTTCCTTGGAAGTTTTTTCCCCTCCTTATCTTTTTGGTTCATGAATCTGTAGATCTGAAAAGCAGAGTGTTAAGGAGACTGTTCCTTTTGATTAATAAGTGAATAGATTTGCTGTAGAGCCAAGAATGGAACATCTTGTAACTGTTGGCAACATTACTAAAAGAATAAGTATCCTCATGGAAGGGGCAGAGCATAACAAGAGTTTTGATCAAGAGGAAAAAGGAGTCCTAGGCTTTCAAGAGTTATTGCGTTAATGTAAACAGTTATTTTATTCTGGAAGTTGTCTGGTGACCAGAAGAACCATAAAAGTCATTTTCAGGGTCATATGATTTTGAAACAGGATAGGTTTTTGTCTATCTGACTTCCTTTTCTCCTTTCTGGCAGAGCCAGCCTTAGTATGTTTGATGCCAGACAATGGCATTCATATTTTTTAGCTCAGGATGTTGCCACTGCAAATCTACATGAGATGACTCTTTTTTTTTCCATTCTGAAGTGCTCATATCTCTCTCACTGGAGTGTATCATGCAAGACATTTAGGGAAGCTGTTTCAGTCAGTTCATCCCAGGATTAGCAGTGAGAATGAAAGTCCCCACTGGAACATCTCCCATTCAGAGAAGATGAGCCATGCAGGGCAGCTCCTTATTTGAATTTCTCTAATGGCAGTAGAGTTGTAGTTGATCAGTGCTAGTCCTCATTCTCTACTAATACTCCTGTATAGGAGATGCCAGGGAAGTAGCTGGAGCACAGCATACTCTGGCTGTCTCCCTAGTTGTGTTATGACTGCATGTTGTTCCTGATTGTGACAAGTAAAAGCATTTCCTTGTTTAGGCCTTGTATTCTCTAAGCCTGGGACATAAAATACTTCCTGGCTGCATCCCATCATAGATCTGCTGCATCCAACAGACTTTTGGTGCTGTAGAAAATCTGTCAGTCTGTGTAGATTCACAATCTGCTCCTAAAAGCCAAAGATTACCATGCATGAAAGAAGCTTTACTATCGAGGAAATAATTTCACCAGAATCTACTTATATCAACAGTTTCAGCCATTTTATTCCCCTTCCCAAGACAAGAGAAGGAAATCAACCTTGAATTCAGTAGATTGTTTAGGTTCTGACTGCAACGTTTGTCCCTTGGACACAGTGGTTCCTTCTGAGTCACAGACATCAGTGCAGTGTTTATAAAGCACAGTCTTGGTACTCAAATGCAGCGATAGAAAACATTTGTTGGACCAAGGTCCCCCTCATCAGAGGGCTTCTAGAGCTTGTATACAAATTTCAGTGAGCGTGAAGGAATTTCATTTATTTCTGCTTTTCTGACTGATTTGAAAAACAGTGAGTGTAATCTAAAGTGAAGTTCTCTGTAGAATGTAGAGATGTCCAAACTGATTCTGTGTGTTAGAAGGGAGTACACATAATGTCTGTAGGAATACATGGGTATATGCACATCTATTTATGTATCTTTCAGGATCTGGGCAAAACTAATTTGGCATACATCCTGTTGTTCTAATAACTGGATGTTGTGGTAAGGATCCTTTTTAGATTGGAGGATGTAATTACCAAAGGAATCATGCTAGGTCTGGCACTGGGTGATTCAAGAGAGGTTTGGCACAATAACTCTTGTCAAGATTTCTTCCTGTGTAATCAACATAATATTTGGGAAGAGTTATTTAAAAAAAAATATCCATGTAATACAAACTTTTAATAAGATGTCAGAATTCCAGAAAGGGGGTAATTTTTTTTTTTTTTTTTGGAACAGATACACAGTCATTGAAAATCGCATATATATAAACCCAAAAATTATAATTATGATAAACTATATAATCATCAATCAATCATATAATTATAAGCTATATAATTAATAAATATATATATGAATACAGTAATTTATAAAATATTATATCTGTATGCCTATACTTTTATACCTATGTAAAAATAAGACATATTTCTGAGTTTTTCTTTAGTCATCTTCTTACTGAAAAGTTTTTTGCATGTTGTTTTCTAAGCTTTCTTCATTCCGAAAACCTTTTGATGTAAGGATACATCTTAAATATCAGTTTTTCTTGCTGTGTGGTGATCAATAGCAAAAGAGAAGATTACTGGATTTTTCTATTATTATGTGACTAATTGGATGCAGAGCACAGAGAGGAACATTAGTATATAACATGAGCTGCATTATTGGTCTCATAACCTGAGTCGGAAGACAAGTGACATTTCCCAGATCGGGACTTTAAGCATGTGCCAACTTTATTAAAATTGTGAGACTGTCATGAATTTTGCCCCATGAACACTAACATTTCACTGGCAAGGAATTGCCTGATCTGATTACTCCAAGCACGCCTGGAGGCTGTTTCCGCTGGGCCACGAGGGCTCTGGCTCCGACTCCTGCTCTTCAGCTGCTGCAGACTTGTCCCTTCCAGGCTGGAAGCTGCTCTGCTCAGCTGCTGGGCTGGGGCTGGAACTGGAGCTGGGCCCTTCAGAGGCAGCCAGGGCTGCTGTGATGCTGCCAGAGATGCACACTGTCCTCTTGCTGCTAGGAAGGGCATAGATTCTCGGAGGACATGACTTCTGCTTGCTCACAAGGAACAAAGATCCAGTTTCTGCACTGACAGGAACACAGTGTCTTGAATTTGGGGTGGGTGTTTTGTTTCTTCTTGGTGCAGAGTTTCTGTGTCCTTTGGCAGATAGCAAAGACAAGGCATCTGCTCCCCTGAGTGGTGGAACGTCACTGTGTCTTCTGGCTGATAGTCCAAGACTTGATTCTTTCTGGCTTTGAGGAGGGGAGAAAAGAAGAAGGAAAGCTTCTAGTTTATGAGTTCACACTGAATTACTTAATTTGTAGGTAGACCTGTTCCTGATGTGTATAAAATAATATCCAACCCTGATAAAACATGTTATTAATTTCAGTTGAAAATGCCGTGGCATCACCAAAAGACTGAAAGAAAAATTAAAAGCTGACTAATATGCTTTCTGCAAACATTCTCATTTTGTTCATCATCTTCTGTAAACAGATCTTTTGATCGGATTTTATCATCAAATTTTATAATAAATTTTATTAATCTTGCAGTTTTCCTTTCATATGTCTAACTCATCATAGGGTGTCTAAACGTTGCTGTGTAACAAAATTAAAAATTTGTGAAAAAACATCTACTAGCTATAACAATAATAAATCCCTCGTGTCTGCTTAGGGAGTTGACTATGCTTGTGAAAATTTAGACTTGTCTTTATACCAAATAATGGCTGTGAATAGCTTTGGCATATTATCTTCTCTGGACTTACAATGTCATTAGTTTAATATTTATTATGCTTCATTAACCATATACAAGTTGCTAAATGATTTAATTTTCATAAATGTAATCTATCTTTGCATAATTCTAATAATTAGAATATTTTACTTAGAACTTCGCTCTGTTTCAAATTCAGTGAGAAGAAATTGCCTGTAAATGAGTAAACCTGCTACTATTAGAGATATATTTCACATAGTTTAGTATTTTTCTTGGGGCCCAAGCAGATGTTGAAGGAAGTGGAAATAATAATATTTTATATTTGTAAATACTAATGCTGTCATTTTGGGTAAATTAAGCAAATTCTTATATTTCAAACCTATTTTGTCAGCAATCTTGTTTCCCTGAGTTAGGAGATGCAGTCTTCTGATAACAGTTCAAGTTGAAAACACGCTTGTTAAAATAAACAAAGCACAAGCTCAGGTGTTTAAAATAGACTGTGGCAGACGTGCTTTGCTTTTAAATGGGTTATATGTGTACCTGTTTTATTTAACATGAAATATTGGGATTTCTCTACATGGAGGAAGTCATATTTGAATAAAATGATCATAGGGTGAAGCAGTAGCATCTTTAATCATGACTGAAAACAGGGCTATTCTTGGCTCTCTTACACATAGTTTATGTTAACTAAGTTTCACCAGTCAACACATGATGAGCAGCCTGACGTGTCTTGTGAATAAGCACAGCAAATAGCTGTGAGAGTACAGAAACTTTAAGTCTGCAGTCACACCTACATCTGTTTGCTTGGAGAGCAGATCAAGAGATGTTTGGAATAATCACAGTGGTTAGTGAAGTGTGAAAGAACACCCATCACCCCAAGTCAGATGTCAGTAAGGAGTTTCTGTGTATCACACTGATTAGTCAATATCAGGTATAACTGAATGTATTTTAGTGTATTTAAAATTTCACCTGCTAAAAAGGGCTAATATATGGTAAAAACTAACATAAAATAAAAAGAAAGTGTAGGACAAGCCTTAGTATTTGAGCCGAATATGTAATGCAAAAAATAAATCAATTATATGACTATATGACAATTGTATGATACATGATTATATATCAATAAAATGAGTTTTATTGTGGTTTCAATAATTCAGAAGAATAATAACAAAGGGAGAAACTCTTTAAAAATGAGGTATTTTTGATTTACTATTTCTCTACAAAGCATAGTTTATTTCTGCTAGCCTCCAGCTGAGTTATAGACCAAGGAGGATAAGAACCAAGGACTGCAATTGTACAAAAAGTCCTTGCTGAGATACTGTTTCATCTCTTTTAGATCAGGTTGTATAATACATAGGCTCAAATAACCTTTAAAATGCTTCTACTCTGAAATCAATAATGGTAAATTCAGTGCTTTCTCATGTTTTGTTATATGTCATTTTCTCCTCATTAGCGAACTATATTGAGATATATTTTAAATGTGTGAGTACTCTTCCAGTCTAATTCATATATTCTCCTCTTCCTCCCCCAGCCTCATGCCCCCCACCCCCCATTTTAACTTTAGAACAAACAATGTGCTTTAACAAAGGATGAACATTTTGCTTGCCCACTGTTTTATACTGTGGTCTTGTTGTTGATAACTCATTTTCTGGACGTAACGGAATAATCAAAACATTTACATCGGTACTTGGAGGTATCTTAGACTTCTGGGAAGAGGACCAGAACAGATGTCTAGATGTGAAAGAGTGTTGCTTGCAGAGCTTTTTGAAGGATAGACCTTTAATGGGATCTTGAAAGCCATGGTGTCACTGATATTTAAATATGAGTCTGTGCAGAAATGTGTAAACTTAGTTACTTGGTTTAATAGTCATTCTGGCTTGCTATTTCAGTAACTGCTGTAAAAAATAACTGCCCTTAAAAGACGCTCTTTAGGAGTAAAATGTTTCATTAGCTCTCTTTAAGTGATTTAAAATAGAAATTATTTTAAGCAAAGTAAACCGAAAAATGAGTTAATGGAAAGATGAATCTGTCATGAGCACATCATGGCCCTCATACCTTCGAAAATATCAAGACCACTTTGAAAGAGAAAAAGCCCTGAGGGCCAGGCTCTTGATTTTAGTGCTATCTTTCCCGTAAGAGTATTTATTATATGAAACTGAATTATTTTTCTTTCTTTCTTTCTTTTTTTTTTTTTAACATGAATTGTTTGATGTGGTTTTCCTAGAGGGACCTCTTGAAGTTTGTGGTAAGCTACTGGTTTCTTCGAATTTACTGCTTTTTATACCCTGTTGGAATTTTAGCTGACCTTATTACATCTTCCATTAGATAGTATTAATGTATTTTCCTTTGTCTAGTCAATCATAAGTGTGGAAGCAAAATTCTTTTTCTCTTCCCATTATGTTGAACTTGCTGATGGCTCTTGCTTTCTTCCTTTCCTGTGCTATGAGCTCCTTGAACCAAGTTCATTTTATCAGAGCCTCTAAGTCCTTACATATTTACTTTCTGGTAAAAAGCCAATTTAGGACAGCTGGTCCAACAAGTTATTGGATGTTGCACTTTTTCCTTTATGTAGTTTTTCCGTTGTCTGGTGTATTTTTCCTAAAAGTTTTGAATTCACAACCAACAGAATGTTTTTTTAAAGAAAAAATATTACCCTTTTTCTTTAATTAGAAACTGAATGCTAAAATTCAAGTTCCATCCTCAAATTTTTCCCTTGCTCCAGCATGGATCCTCCACACAGCTTATATTCTTTCAGGATAAACCTATTCAAATATGGGCTCTCTGTGGGCCACATTCCTTAAGGGATATCCACCTGCTCTGGCATGGGGCTCCTCCATGGGCTGCAATCTGGATATCTGTTCCACTGTGGTTTTTTCCCTGGGCTGCTGAGTGGCAGCTTGCTTTGCTGGATCCCTTTCCAGGTGCTGCATGGGAATCCCTGTCTGGTGCTTCAGTCCCTCTCCTTCACTGACCCTGGTGTCTGCAGGGCTGTTTCTCATACTTTTTCCCTTGTCCTACTTCATTTCTGGTGGGTTTGCTCTTTCTTAAAGACAAATTCCCAGAGGTGCTGTCTTTGTGGGCAAGGGGCTCAGTCATGCCCTGTGGTGGGTGGCATGGAGTCATCTGGAACTGATCACGTCCAGCCCGGGGCAATCCCAGCCTCCCATCACAGACCCCAAGCAACCCCCAAGGCCTGGGCACTGACAGCCTCTTGAGTGGACCAGGACTGGTTTTGTCCAGTAGCAGTGGTAAGTGGTTTGCCATCTTTCCTTCTCCTCTGTCCTTGGTTGCTGGTGCATGTTCTCGGCAGTTGTCCCATTGAGAGGCTGGACAGTGCATTGCATACCATGAGTATCAGCTCCTGTGCCACTGGAGGTGACAGTGGCCCTTGGTTAAACCACCACAGTGATGGGAGCCCTGTGCTCCCAGAGTACAGAGTAGCTCCCAGAGTAGACCAGAGTCTTAATTTCATTCTACGTTTTCCCAGCTGATAGTGCTGAAAGAAGTCATCCTGAAAGGCCCTGGAGATACAGCCCTCTAAAGAGTAGTGCTGCCTGGGAAACTGCTGAGCTCTCTTGCCTCTCACAGTCATGTGACAGTTTGCTAGTCACTGAGCATCCTGATTCATAAACAGTTTTCAGCCCTGACATCACTGAAAAGAGCTAATGATTTTTTGGGTTTGGGTTGGGATTATTTTTGTTTGTGTTGTTTTTTTGTTGTTGGTTGGTTTTGGTGGGGTTTTTTTTTTGGTTGGTTTAGTTCTGAGGGATTTTTGTTGGGTTTTTGTTTTGTTTTGGGTTTTTTTGTTTGTTTTTTTGGTTTTGTTTTGAAATGCAGGAAAGACATTGGCAGAAGTGGGAAAAAAAACAAGCCTAACCCAGCCAACTAAGAAAACCTTCTCAGTCCTTGAAGTATCAATTTACTTTTGATCCAGTAAGATATTTCTGCTTTCTCTAAGAACTGATTTTTGTCCTACATGGAAGGACATAAGCTTGACCCTCGAGTCAAATTCAGTTTGATGAAATTCTAACACATTTCATTCAATGGGATTTTTAGCCTGTAAGAGTATGTTGCATTTTTATGCAAATGTATTAAAAGTTTTGGAGACTAGAGTAAGAGTGAGTAAGTACTGAAAACTGATGATAGAGGAGGTGATAAAGGTTTATTGTAATTGAATTATCAGACTGAGCCTTCATTTATCAGATTATTTAGGATGCTTGGGTCTGAGATTTTGTGTACATTCGTGGTAATCTTTTTTCAGAATTAATTATCTAAGTCCCATGTAGCTGAAGAGATACCAATTCTGATTTTTTTCTTTTTTTTTTTTTTTCACAGAGTAATATGTAGTGTTATTTTGTACCAGAGGGTGGAATTAACATCATTTCTAGTAGGTTTTGTGTGTGTGTGTCTCGGTTTTCTATGGTAATCTCTTTTTCCACACCTCTCCAGACCCTGAACTTCAGGGCAGGTACTGGGGGGATGAAGTCCCCCCCCATGCTAGAGGAAGATCACATTTGAATCCACCTTGAACATGTGTAAATCCGTGGGACCCAGTGAGATGCATCCCAGAGTCCTGAGGGAACTGGCTGTTATAGTTGCTAAACCACTCATTTCAAAAATTGTAGCAGTCACTGAAGTTGTAAATAAGCCTGTCTCTTTAAAGGGAAGGTGTAGATGGCTTACACTGAAACATTTAAAAGGTATTTTCTAGTGCCCTCAAAATATGGGTAAATAAATGCATTGATATAGATGTTACCTTTGGGGTAAACAAAAATAAAAAGGAGGATGCAATTACCCATAGTCTTTTATCTACTTAAAGCAACGATTCTGTACCCCCTCTGTCTTTCTTTATCCCTATTACCCTTCAACATGGAAGGAATTTTTTAATGAGTTATACTTTGAAAATGGTGGCTCAGAAAAAAAGGATTCTCTCTATGTGTCTGTATCGTGACAACCCAGATTAGCAGACAGATTTCTGTGTACATGCTACAGCACACTGATTTCAGCTAAGAACTTGAACAAATAAAGATTTGTTGTTGTGATCTATTTAGGAAAAACATTAATATAATAACTTGTCTCTAACATCAACTTTCAATCTAGAGTAGTTGCTTGGACTACTTTCTGTAACCTACAAAGCTATACTTTTATCAAACATAAACCACTTTTCCTTCCCTTTCCTTTCCCTTTTGAATATCAGTGCTAGAAACCAGCAAAAACATCTTTAATAAATATACACCTCATTAAATAGAAATTGAGAAATTTATTCTTTAAACTTGGAATTAAAACTCAAAATCAATTTTAATTGCAATATTTCTGTGGTGTTGTTTTCCATTTGTTTGCTTCGTTTAGATGTGGGCCTGATGTAGAATTTAAATAATAATTAAAAAAAAGGGGAAATTACTTTGTATGTCTTAAAAATCTAGCCTGGTTGATCTTTTCATAAAATGTATTGATAAAGGAATATTATTATTCATGTTCTGGTAAGACTCAGTGATTTTTAAAATTGTGTAACCATGGAAACACAACTGGGTAACATAAGGAAGAAAGTGTAGGGGTAAATTTACAGTTAGTCTTTTAAGAAAAAGTTATTTCTGTTTTTACAGTGAAATGTAGCTCAGTTTTTTATCTAATCTCTTACCCATTTGTGTGTGCAGGTATATTATACATATGTATATGCATACACATATTGAACATATTGAATGAAAGAAAATAAAGATTTACTTTTTTTTTACATAATTTCTAGTGTTTTGGGTGGGTGTTTTTTTTTTTGTTTGGGTGTTTTTTTGTTAGGTTGGGATTTGTTTTGTTTTGGCTTTTTTGGTTGTGTTTTTCTTTGTTCTGGTTTTGTGTTTTTTTATTTTTTAATTCAGTAAATTATAGCCAGAAAACTCACTAGCTTCTCCCCCTAGATTTTTGTTTCATGGATTTTTTTTTTCCCTAAATGAGAGTTTGAGTAATCTTCCTAAGTTATAAGTTAGTTTTAAAAGGCAAATTTCTAAAGCATTGTGGTAGAATTCTCTAGTAGTCAAGGCATTAGAAGAATCACAGATGGATTATTGGACCAAAGTGTAATAAAAATGTTACAAATGTAAGGTAAAGTCAGTTACTTGTTGCTGTATAAAGCATATGTTGTTTTTAATGTGATAAATCACAGAACTCGTAGGGTTTTGCGTAGTATTTGGCACACATTATGGTGTCTCTCTTTTATATTACTTGTGAACGTGGACTAAAATATGTATTTGCTTTATTAGAAAATATTCCTCAGGTATTTCTGGACTATGCTTTCATATAATGACCTGCTGGGTAATGCTTTCTCTTCTGTATATTGCTGTGAACCTCAACCTGCTGTTTTTCCTTAGCATTTCTAATCCACATGAGGATATATGTCTTTGTATGATTGAAAATGTGTTGAGTTCTGTAGTGTTAATAGCAGCAATTTTTGAAATTATACTTGCTTTCTCTCAATATCTAAAAATCTTCATATATTTTAAGCAAAAAGGTCAAGGAGATTTTGAACTTTTTACTTTAAACTTTTGAAAGTTGTAGTTTGTGACGTTCTTTGGGATAAGAGTAGTTATCTTTCTGACTAAATCAGCATTTCTTGGGAAAGAGGTACCTCTTTTCCTGAATCTTTTTTTTTTGCCCACATTTCCTGCACTCATCTTCTACTATCACGTAGAGGAAGTTGAATGGGAAGCTAAGTCCCAAAATGTATTCTCTTTGTTCTGATGCAACCTCTAAAATGCATCAGATGTCAAGCTATGCCCACTGTGAGCAATTCATGAAGAAATTGCCTCAACATTTTGATCACAGTCAGGCTTTTATTATGAAAGTAACTGGCATAGAAAGACACCTTTAGAAGTGTGAAAACAAGGAACACAATGAAGTAAAAAATGATGAAATTGAGCACAGCACTGGCACAGTACAGCTGCTGTCCCTGGCAGTGACTGTGGCCTTCAACAATAGTCTATGACTGCCAGGAAAGCCCCACTCACTACGGGGAAGTAATTTCTGTTGGTTAACGTTCATTTTAATATCAATGAAGAGTTCAAGCCAGAATCCTGTCTGTGAAAAACTCTGATCTTTGGTAGTTTTTTGTGTTCATGAAATGGTCGTATCAAGGTGCTTTATTCTTAAGATTTGCGAAAAGGTACACTTTACCTTGTCTGGCTTCATAAGTGATTTTTCTGTATCAATGTTGGAGACAGAGCTTTGCATTCAAAAGAATATATTCAGCACTTCAAGGAAGACAAAAAAAAATAGTGTTAAGTAACATGGAAATCATTTGCACTGCAGAAGGTGAAATTGCTTTTTCCTTCCCTGGAATTTGTATGGTAGAGGAGACTCCTCATCTTCAGTGGAATTTTCAGTGTGCAGTATGGTAATACAAGATCACAAGTACTGTCTTTGTTTCCCATCATTTTCCTAGTAGAGTTTATACACTGACTTCCACCTGCATCTTGCTGAAGGAGGCAAGGATTCAAGTCCATCAGATATCACATATCCTTGCAGAATTCTGAAGTTCTGCAACCCAGAGTCACCAGACTCAGTAGCATTTTGCCTGTCACTTGCAAGCGGGCTCATGTGCTTTACTTTATACTGGGGAGGCATATAAATTGATAAAATCTAGATTCAACCTGATGGCTTAAAACAAGTAAATGTCCTCGTTTGGACTCAGTATTTACCATGGACCCAGTTATCCATTGCCTACCACCTCTCATGATCGTTCATAGCTGTGTGAGAAAGTGTGGAATGCTGCATTATTTAAGTCCTTTCCTCCCTGGCCTGCTTATATGATTAAACTATGAATCTATAGAGTATCAAGCAATTGATATTTGTGATATCAGCCTTTCAGTGTTGCAGGAATTCCAAAGTTAAATTTGATGAGTATCAAGCCCTTGAAGGACCTAGAACCTTTCTTGTTTTATTTTCATCTTCTAAAGAGCTTGAAGAGGTGAGTAGCAAAAAAAATGCTTATTAACAACAGCCTTAAAGTCTTTATAAAGATGGTTCTTGAAAAAAGCCACCCTAGTGTCTTTTCTCTGGTCCAGTGCTCACCGTTCAAGGCTCCTTTTGGGTGTCTAGGTTGATGGTTTATGGCTTCTCCTAGCCCACAGTCAGTACAGCTGTACAATCACTGTCATGAGGTTTTTACTGAGCAAACGGGGGTGTTCATGATGAGAATCCCTACCTCTTCACTTCTGGGACCTGTTTGGGTTTATTTTCATGTGTTTCCTTGCCCAGGCTGCTACCTTCTGGTGGCTTTCAGCTCAGGGCACTGTCTGGGCCTTTGCTAAAGACTGACAGAAGTTGTTGTTTCTGGGCTACTCTTTATTTTAAAAGTGGTTTTGTATAGAGTCAGCCACATCGATTTCAGTGAGGATGAATCTATATCTTCAAGCAAAACACCTATCCCATTGCTTCAGATAGTCAGGTTTATATCTCCAAGACATTTTGGATTATTTGTTCCAGGTGTCATGGTCTGTCTTATCATTCCCTCCAAATATGTGATCTTTACACTGGAAATAGCTGAGTAGTTTTAGTTTATGGCAGCAGCTTATTTTCCTGCTGAATCTGAGTATATGAACTGCCATTAAGCACTCTTTGGAGCCTAAGAAACATGAAATAGAAGAGTAGAACTGCAAGGAATACTGAAATCCTTATGAAAGGTTCATGGCTAGTGGGAGCAGCAATGCATGAGTTGCTGGCAGGACATGGATTTAGGTATGAGCAAGGGGGGAACTGAGGTCAGTGATACAGGTACCAGATGAAAGAGCGTGGATAGCAATTCAGTGCTGCTGAAGCAGTGAAGACAGTGAGTACTTGGGGATGACTGAGGTGCAGGATCTTGTTACTGAATCAGGATTTGATGTGTGTGTGTGCATGTAGGGAATTTGCAATAGCACTGGCAAACAGAAGTTCTTAGCTGTTTTGAGACCTGTGGAACTAGAAAGAGCACTAAATAAAAGCAGTAGCTTCAGAGGCAGCAGAGCACAGCCTGCCTGTCTCTTCATGCCACATGAGCTTCCATCTTTATGTAAGATCCACAGGTTTTTCTTTATTGCTTTATCATAGAGTAGCTCTAATTAATAGCCCTAATACAGGATGGCAAAGAGTCAGGTCAGCAATAGGAGATGAGTGGCATTTCTCAGAACAGTGGGTCAGTGGAGTGCTTCTCTTGTGGAGAAGCCACATATGTGCATGTTAAACTGCATTAAAATTTGATTTTTCAACCTGAAGCTATTGTATATACATAGTGATAGACAAGATGAGCAGAGATAAAAAAAGTTGTGAGGTAGGTTAACCCTTCTCTTAGAATAATTTTATCTTCTGTAAAGAAAAAATGTCATGAGTTGGGGTCAGTCTTTTAGGGGGTAAGAGTCAATGTATGATTTTTGAGGAGTTCTTGAAATAGTAGTGATATTTTCCTTAAGTATAGTATACTGAAATAATTGTCCTGGATCAGAAAGAATTATTCTCCTTAATCCTTAAGACTCTTGGTGTGACTTGCATTTTTGAAAGTCAAGAGACAATTAGAACAGGATATTCCATCCAAAAATATATAATTGATTGTAGCCTTGTGCAAAGAAGAAATTGGTATGTAAAAACTTCGTCCTTTGTATACTAACTGATGACTTAAAGTTGATTTTTCAAGCCAGAGTGCTTATGTTCTTTGAAACATGCTTTTTTCCCACGTTTTTTAATACTTATATAGCTCCTACAATTTGTTTGTAAAGAGGAAGCCTTGGTTTGAAGTTTTGTTTCAAAATGGGAATAATACTGAGAAAAATTTGAGAATTTGAGAGATTCTTAAAATTGGGAATCACTTGTTAGTTAGCTTTAGTTCTACACTGAGCAGCAACAGTACTTTCCTCAGTCTCAGTTTTGAAGAGTAAATTAATACGAAGAAACATTCTTTTGGAAGTAGTCTTTTATTCTCTCAGCAGATAGAGAGAAATGATATTTTGCCTCTTAAAATCTGCACACATTTTTTTTCATTATTATTTATTTATTTTTCCATTCAAGAGAGGTAGATAGGAAAATTTATCAGAATCCCAGAGTGGGTTTGAGAGAGCTGTAGCATATCTCTACCCATCCTTGCCCTCAGAAGTAACAGCTTCAAAACATGACAGTGGCAGCTTTCAGTTGCTGCACTGCACTGCAGTATCAGCTCCTTTCCAAGCAACAGCTGATCACTGCACCCTGCTCAGTGCGTGGTGGAAAAATCCATGTGCTTGTGTGGGTGGAAACATGTGTCAGCCTATTGTGCCACTATCCAATTCTAATAGTAATAGATGAGGCTTTGCTGTTCATTTATTAGTAAATGCTGAATTATGGAGAAATATTAAGAATCAATGATCCATCAAATGCAAGACCTAAGTTTCCTAGAAAACTGTCTGCTAGTTTGGTTGCTGCTTATTCATACTGAGGTTTTTCCTGTATTCATATATTTCTATGTATTAACTGCTCTTTGGCTCCCCATGTTGGAACAACTTTTTTTTCATCTTAACTTGTGAAATGCTTGAATTGTGAATTCCAGAACTGTTTCACTCAGTGGTTACAGAATGTATCATTTATAGTCATTTTGAAATGCTAAATGTCAAAACCTTTGAATCCTCCTCATCGATTCAGAAAGTAAACAGGTTTGCTATGAGAGGAAGGGTTTGAAGGTGGCTGCCAAAGATCAGTGTCTATGAGCTGTTCTAAGCAATTATTTCTACTGTTGATTGAGTTGACTTATGTTTTGCCATGAATATGAGCTGGAGTGTTGGGTTTCCATTTGGCTTATGCATAGCAAAACTGGCAGAATGTATTTGCATCTATTTTCGATACTGCCAAGCTTCAGTTGTCCACCTTTAAAGCATTTTTCAGTAAGTCTTTTATTCCAAAAGAAATGGATTGGATGATTCTGTTTATATACCTAGTAGGTACAATTGAGGGCACATAATGAAAACAGAATATTCTGCTGTAGGTCTTGATGATAGTTCCATGCTTCAGAAAATACTTGGAAAAGTATAGAGGAAGGATGATATTATAGATGATGAAGAGATTTGGCATTTTAAATAGTTTCATCCTGTCATAGTTGTTGTGTGAGAGTGGACAAGGCATACTCTCTGTCAATCCATTTGTAAAGTGGCACAAACTATATTTACCTTGTAGAGATTTAGTAAAAATAAATTAATCATATTTGAAGGGAGTGTTGGGAGATTTGAACCAAAAATACTATGATTTACTGCAAGTGTTGCATAAGATTTAGAGTGTAGGAATGTTTATTGCAGTATACTGCACTCACTGGCAAGACAGCATTTTGGGGTATTTATATGCATTCTTTTTTTATTTGTTCTACTTATATGTTCTTCATCCTTACTTTGTGCATTTCAAAAATCTTTTAACATACACTTTTATTCAGTTAAATTTCTTTCTCCAGTTGTTGCACTTAACTTTTTCCTGCTGACCTTCCTGGATCAACATTCCCTTTCTTGGAGATGATGTGGCTGACAGCTGTGAATGAATTTCATGAATTATCTCCTCCTGTCCCTAGCTCCTCTTCTATCCCTCCTCTGCCTGAAGCTCTACCATTGTGAAAGAAACTCAACACTGTGAAAAATTATCATTTACACTTTTTTCTCCTTAAAATGTGTTTTTCCTTAATATGAAAAGCCTTATCTAGCTCAGTAGATATTTTTTCCAGAAATTATGTGCTGAGTTCCAGTCTCTGTATTTTTAAGTATTTATTTTAAAATCTGAAGGTAGTACAAAGTTTTCCCAGGAACTCCTTTGGAGGTTGTATTGATCTCTAATTGTGGATTTGGTGAAAGATTTGTAGAATTTCCTGTATACATGTGCTGTTTGTTTCCTCTTGGTATTTTTTCCTATTTATTTTTGTCTTTATCAGGGATTATTTGTCAGTTTTTGTTTAGCAGTGTGTTTTCATGTACAGTTACATAGCAGTTTCTTTCTTTGTCATAACCTGTGCTTTCTGAGTTTGTCTTATTTCTTCTTCTTCTTTAATTTTTTTTCTTTCTTTTTATACTGAATTATTTTTGGTTTTAAATTTTTTAATATCAGTCTTCTTTCCAGTACTGTATGAACACTTTTGGTAAGAGATTGAATATATGCACCTTATTTAGAAATGGTATGTTCCATGAACTAAGCAGTGATCACAAAGTTTATTAAACCTAGAGAACTGTATATTCCTTTTGATCCACGAGTATAATAAGATACAACTAGAGAATGGTAAAAAGATCCTTTGTTTGCAACAGAAAGCAATTTTATTGTTTTGATATCATGGGGATGCTAAGTGTACTAAGCACTTAGTCTCACATCAAAACGAGTGATGAATTGGAAGAATGTTTTTCAGTCAGTAAGATGAAGATCAATGAAGATAAATGCTAACTACTAAAATTTAGAAATGAGGAATCAAATGTTTGTGTTAAAAATAGGAAATCAATGTGTAGGCATCAGTAGTGTATAAATGTATCAGGGTGTTAGAATAACCACCAATTGAAATTAATTAATGATGTGATTCTTCTGCATAAAAAAGAAGCAAATAGCCCTGGGACATGCAGGCAGGAATGTCATTTGCAACACATGGGAGTTGCTACTAAGCTTGGTTTTCATTGAGTGAGATATCACAGAAGCATTTTGCCTGGTCTTGAGCATTAGGCTTAAAGAAAGTAACAGATGAATTGCATGGCCTCCAGAGGAGACAAACAATAATAAGCAGCAGATATTAGAAGGACAAAAGAACATTTCTTAGTACTCAGTAGAAAGATTGAGAGGTATATATGTCAATATTATTGCAAAAAAAGTTTATCTTCTAATGTAGGAAAGATTAGCATAAGCAATGATGGTTCTGTTTCCCAAATGATAAGTTGAACAAAAATAATCAGCATGCTCCATAACACTGGGAATCTGGCACAAGAAAACTCTTTATGTGACAGATAAATACTTGGAAAAAACTCTAGGGCATCTCTGTCTCTGCATGCTTAAAATAGGTAAGGCAAATCTGTATGAAGAGTATTCAAAGGGTGTGGTGCCCTCCCCCAGAATAAGGGGTATGTGTAAGTGATGCCTCAGGGTTTAGGTTTTATATTTTTCAGATTCTGTACTACTTTAGTGTGTAGTTCTGAGCTTTGTATTAGGGGCTAGAAATCTCTCTTCACAGAGTAGGGAGACAAAACAATTCTGTCTCTAGCTGGGGACCAAGGACAAATGATCCAAATCTCAGGTCTGAGAGCATAAAAAAGGCTGAACTGAAGAAAGAAAAACAAGAAGGATGGGACTTCAAAATCTAAAGCTGTAATTGGTCAATTAACTCCAATGTGCTAATGGACCAAAACTTAAAAAAGTGAGAGACCTCATGACCGGTCGTCCATTTTTTGACCATTTTGGGTTCATCTTCGTGTAGCCCTGTCAGGGCTCTTGTGCTGCCCAAGGTGGATCCATTGAGGCCTTCTAATAAATACCTACTTTATTCTTTAACTCTGTCTAGTCTCTGTTCTAGGTCAGCCTTCACAAGGCATCAAAAGTGAGCTGTGTTTGACCCTGTCTGGAGGCCAGGTAGGCAGCAAAGACTCCTACCACTGACTCCTATCACTCTCCTCAACTGGACAAAGGAGAGGAAATGTAACAAAAGCCTCATGGGTTGATATAAAGACAAAGAAAGCTGTCACTAATCAGTTACTGTCACAGACAAAACAGATTCAGCTTGGGGAAATTAATTGAATTTATTGCCTGTGAAAATCAGAGGAGGATAATAAGAAGTAACCCATGTCTTGAAAACACCTTCCCCCCCACACCCTCCTCCCTTCTCAGGTTATATTTTCCTCTCCCAGCAGCAAAGGGAGATCTTGTCAGTTCATTGCAAGTTGTTTTTGCTGCTGTTCAGAGAAAGGAGTTCTTCCCCTGCTCCAGCACGTGTTCATCCCATGAGAGACAGTTCTCCATGAAGTTCACCAGTGTGAGTAATTCCCATAGGCTACAGTTTTTCATGAACTGCTCCAGAATGGGTACATTTTCATGGGTGCAGTTCTTCAAGGACAGGTTGCTCCAGCATGGATCACCCACAAGGCCACAAATCCTACCAGAAAACCTGCTCTAGTGTGGGCTCCTCTCTCCACTCTTCTGTAGGTCCCTGACAGGAGCCTGCTCCAGTGCAGGCTTCCCATGGGGTCGTGTTCTCCTGTCGAGCACCCACTTGCCCTGGCACAGGTCTTCTCCACAGGCTGCAGGTGGATCTCTGCCTCCCTGGAGACCGCCATGGGCTGCATCAGCACAGCTGTTTCACCATGGTCTGTGGAGGAATCCCTGCCTGGAGCACCTCCTCTCCCTCCTCTGCTGACCTTGGTGTCTGCATTGTTGTTCATCTCACATATTCTCACCCTGCTCTTCTCTGGCCGCAATTAGAAAAGCACAATAACTTTATTTTTACTTTCTTAAATGTGTTATCACAGAGTTGTTACCATGATTCCTGACTGGACCAGTCTTGGCCAGCAGTGGGTCCATCCTGGAGCTGGCTGGCATTGGCTCTGCTGGACGTGGAGGAAGCTTCCAGGAGCTTCTCACAGAAGCCACTGCTGTAGTCCCCCTACTACCAAAACCTGGCCACAGAAGCCCAATGAAATGTGATTTTAATGAGGTTTTAATTTTGAATGATTTTTATCTTTTCTTGTCTATTTAAGCCAGTGTGTGTTTCTGAGATGTGATAATGTAAGCTTTGAAAATATGTTAATGATTTTATAAGACAAGGTTTTTAGGAAGATATATGAAGAAGTTTTACACACACACACACACACACACACATATATATATATATATATATATATATATAAAAATACATAAATATGCATGTACATACATTACAATGTGTAAATATATATTAATAAAATATATATTAATAAGTCTTCATTATATATGTTTGGATAGATGTGTGTGTGTGTGTGTGTGTGGGCATTTGAGTTTTATAAGCAAGAGATGTTGGAAAAATAAGCCAGTTCCTGGATACAAAACCATCTTTTCAAAACTGAAATAAAACACTACATGTTGAAAATAGTTGCTCAGTTGAATTTATTTATGTTAATTTAATATACAGTTTGAGAAACAATGTAAAATTATATTTTTACCTGTGGGACAGTAGAAGCTGCTGGCAAGGCAGGAGGTATTCAAGTTGTTAGCTCTGTGGGATGAAAAGAGACAGATAATTATTACCTGTGGAACATGGAGAAGTTATCTAGGGAGAAGATGTGAGTGTGATAATAATGTGTCATTGTTAGATCTGTGATTTTTAGTACCTGGAAAAGCTATAAGTTTTAGTCCCAAAGCTTATCTTTTCAAATTATTTTGGATGTCTCTGTTGAAAAAGGTTGATCAGAAATGTAGGAAATGTTTTGTGGAAACTGTCCTTCCCTTAAGTGGATGTCCTGTCTTTCACTGTTTCATATGTGAGTTCTGGTGGTACAGGAAGGTCTCTTCACTTAGACCTTCATTATTTTATACCAGTGTTGGTGCCTTCCATGTGTGTGTGCACAGGATCCAAACATTGATGGCTCTGCTATGCGAGGTGTTTATGCCAGTTGTGAAAAGGCACATTTTCGATTTTTCATTCTGGTGAAGATGTGTTTACTGCAGCATATGTTGATGGCAATTTTGATGATAAGTATGCTGGGGTGGACAGTTGTTTTAAAATTAGGCAGATGAGAGGAGGTTTGGGTTCTCAGCTTGTTCTTCAGTTTCACTGAACCTTTTTCACTGAGGTAATTCTTTCAGTTCTTGAAAATTAGACCACAGGTTTTTAGGTACACAATCTTAAAATTTAGTTTAGTTGTTATTGCATTGTGACTATTCCAGCAGTTTAGTAAAAGAAGTGGTTTAAGCCTTCTCATCTTCTGAAAGAATGTTTTTTACAGTAGTGAATATTAGCTTTTGCACATATATTAATACAGCAAAAATAAAAGCTATCCTAGCCTAAAGATATATATATATAATATAAAGTAAATTTCTAAGCATTGATTTAAAAATGTAGCTATAATCTGTTGCAGAAAGTATTTCATGCATAGATTAGGAACCTTTGGTCTGAGGATCATAGAAGTTTTGATTATTTGCTCTTCCAGTCATAATAAATGGAAAAGACATTCTGCTAAATGGCAGAAGGATATTGCTTTAAAAATAGTATAAGTCACTATAACGTTAATAGGAGAAAGACACTCTACAAATATGATGGGTCCTGTAATAGCTTTCTGCATGAACATTGGAAAATGATTGTCAGTTCTGAGAGTAGGTGTGTAGCTGTGCTGCCAGCAGCATGCCTGGAGATGAAGGATGGAGTGAGAGAGAGAAAAGGTAGCTTTGAATGCTCCACTGCAAGGACAGGAGCTGCCACTGTCAGCTGTAAATGCTACAGCAGCTCTGCTTTGGCCACAGCAGCTGGTGGGACTTCCTAATGGAATACCACTTTGAGACAAAAGAAGGACTTAGTGTCCTAACCCAGTGTTAGTAGCCATCATTGCATATAAAAAGCAGTCTCTGCTTTATCTGGACAGGACTGGCCTTTTTGAAAACCTTGAAGTGAGCAAACAACCTCCTGTGATATTTTCTAGAGAAATTAGAACTGTCATTTATATTGCCATAACTCAAAGGAAAGCTTATGTAACACAGGCTGGATTTAAGTACAATATTAAGAAGCTTAGGTAAACGTGTAGGCTTTTTTGTTATTTTAAACTAATTTGCTATAATGTTTTGTCTGATTTGGCACAAAAAAAAAAAAAAAAAAGCTTCTGGAGTCACTTTTTGTCTGGTTTTAAAAAGGCTACTTGTCTGTGTCATGACTACCTGAAGGAGAGAAGGGTTTGCACTTAAGCCTTCGTGGTAATATGTGCTTTGATAGACAGGTTAAAGAAAATATGTCTGCACCCTTGCAAAATGTTATAGTTCTCAGGTATTAAAAGGCTTCTTTTGGAAGTTACTGCTCATTGCATCAAAATTGGTGGTGCAGAACACAGACCAATCACACCAGCCCTGTATTTCAGCTATGCCAGCAACTTCCTTGGCATTTTAGCTTAAAACATCAAACAAAAGGCAGGCTTGCATTAAGTATCTTGTGGTCTGGAAGGGTGGGCATGTCCAAAGACATTCTGGGTTTGCTGTGGCAAGTGCACCTGCTGGCAGAGCAGGCTGGGTGCAATCCTGTACTGCCCCAGGAACATTTCTATGTTTTAATTTGAAAACTGTAAAAACTGGTTCAAGGGCAAGTGGGGCAGTTGCTTTTTTTGCACAGCCACATGCAATTTAAACATGATGCTAGGCGAATACAAGCTTAAGTATGACATCCACATTACTTCTGCACTCATGTAGGCTGTTGAATTTTGGATGTTGTAACCACTAATTCATACTTCAAATAATCTTGTCGGAATTAGACAGACATTCAGGGTATGGTCAGGGAATTCAGGGAAAGATATCCTACTAACATGTTAATCAACCATTTGAGAAGGTCTTCCTATGCCACAGAATGGCCTGCTGAGAGTAGGTATTTTATCATCTTTGTCCCAGGTACTGTTGGATGAGTAAAAACAGCACTGGCAATGCAGCTTAGCAGCATCAGATGTACTTCTGCAATGAAAATAAACCCTAAGAATTACGTATTTGAAAAACTCAAATGGAGAGAGAAGAGCAGAGCCCTGAAATGCCAAAACAGAGAGTGAAAATAGGACTGCATTGTTTACCAATTAACAGTTTTAGTGGAAGTTTATTCTACAGTTACTATGCGATTATGACTCTTTTGTGAGTTTCCATTTCTGAGAACTGATTTTAAGGCATTGTGTTTACCTATAGTATTATGTATAAACATTGCAAATTTTTCAGATTTTCTACAAAGTGGTGGTGAGTTTGTGGTTTTGCTCATCATAGGTATGCATGAGACAAATCTGTGTGTAAATCACAACCTGTGCATATGACAGCTACACTCCTGATCATGAAATTTATGAAAGTGCAGGAAGAATGGCTGACTTAGCCTCTGTTGTACCATGACTCACAGGGTTTTCCCATTTGCCTTATGAATGTCTGTAGGGAGAGGATGCTGGCTGCATCTTCTGAATTATAGAGCCAAGGATTGGAAGAGAGGATCTTTTCTAGAGCTGCTCATGCCTGTGAGTCTTTAGAGACAGCTGTTTAAAAAGCAAAACAAAACAAAAAATGGCAGCATTAAATGTAAGGACTCAGAAAGGGAATTGCCTAGTGTTTGGTTTGATAATAAGCACCATCAATTTTGTATCTTCACAGGATTATGTTCTGTGTCTCTACAATTAAAAAGAAAATAAGAAAAAGCATCAGAGAAAATTAGCATAATTGTCATAGTGCAAAGGCTTTGCATGAAGTCTATTAGTATTTTCCTATCTGTTAATTAGCAAAGGAACAATTTCTACAAGATTTCTTAGATAAGCGCTGCATTTCAAAACCTGTATTTGCAGAAATAAGACCAGAGGCTCTCCAGCTTATGAAAGGAAACAATCTCCTTGAATTTTCTGTAAAATAAGTACATGAGTGAAAGAAGTTATTAGTGAAAGATAACAAATTGATTTGCGATACAGAGAGAGCCAAGTGGAAAGATGATCATCTTAGAATCATAAAATCATAGAATCATTTAGTTTGGATATAAACTGTAAGATTGAGTTTTACTATGAACCTACCACTGCCAAGTCCACCACTAAACCATGTCCTTAAGCCCCACATTAGCATGTCAGTTAAATACCTCCAGGAATGCTGACTCAAGCACTTTCCTATGCAGCTTGTTCCAGTGCTTGAAAACTTTCAGTGAAGAAATTTTTACCAATATCCAATCTTCACACACTCATTCTCAGCAAACTTGAGGCCATTTCCTCTTGTCCTGTTTCTTCTGACTTAGGAAAAGATACCAACCCCTGGCTACAACCTCTTTTCAGGTAGCTGTAGGGTGATAAGGTCTCTCCTGAGCCTCGTTTTGTCCAGGCTGAACAACCCCAACTCCCTCAGCTGCTCCTTAGGAGACTCGTGCTCCAGACCTTTCACCAGCTCTGTTCCTTTCTATGGACATGCTCCAGCACCCCAGTGTCTCATTCTAAGGGGCCCAGAACTGAACCCAGCACTCGAGGTGTGCCTTCACCATGTCAGGTAAAGGGGGACAATCACTGCCCTGGTCCTGCTGGTTACACTGGTTCTGATACAGGCCAGGATGCCATTGGCCCATTTGACCACCTAGGCACACACTGGCTCATGTCCAGCTGGTGTCAGCCAGCACTCTCAGATCCTTTTCTGCCAGGCAACTTTCCAGTCACTCTGCTCCCAGCCTGCAGCATTCCATGGGGTTGTCATGACCCAAGTGCAGGATCTGGCACTTGGTCTTGTTGAACCTCAGCCAGTTGTTCTTGGCATTGATCCAGTCTGTCCAGGTGCCTCTGCAGAGCCTTCCTACCCCACAGAAGATCAATGTTCCTGCCCATCTTGGTGCCGTCTGTAAAATGACTGATTTGATCCCCTTGTTCAGATCATGATGCACATCAGATACGAAGGCCTCTCAAATCTTATGCTTAAACTAATTTTAAATACTCATACAGCTGGTATGAGTACTGATAAAAGTATAGCCACAGCAGCAGGCAGCTTGGCTTCCACCAGGCACAAAAATATTTATCTGAACCTAAAAGCTTTTAAGCCTGAACTGGACTTCCCGTTATCTGTCACACTATATTTTTGAGTTTGGTAATATCAACACTGCCTGATTCTGTCTACAGGAACTGTAATGTCTCAGGGACTGTTATAGCTGGATGCTGGAGTGTCCAAAATAAATGAAGACACAGACGGTGCTCATCTGAAAATAAACTCCCCAATGGGTCATTTTCTAATCTGCAAACTGGGGCTGTGTTTGAGGCCTCTCCAAAAGATATCTATCAGTACTATAACATTGTCACATGTTATGCATCTTTGGCTACACTCTCTCCATTTACACAAATGAAGATCAGTATATGTGGGTATTTTGATATGGATTTTTTTTGCTGTCATTTTGTTGATGTCTGAAATATTTTTATTTACATTACAAAACCAAACATTATGATCCATTTGGGAGAGAGAGATAGTAAATATAGAGAGATGTCAGCATGCATTGTTGGCTTGAACACCCCAGCACAGTGTCATTAAATCTCATTCTGGTTGGGGATGATTCCCATTCAGCTGTTGCGCAGTGCAGTCAGAATGAGTTCAGTGTCTGTCCACATCTGTGCAGATATTCAAATTGCCAAAAAGAGTGAAAGAAAAGGAAGGCAAAGGAGGAGGAGGGAAAGATGCCTAAGGTTACAGACTGAATTACCGGTGAAGCTACTGTGTTAGTTTAGTCCTTTTTCAGGGGTGCCACGTTGCCTTCTACTGCCTTTTAACTCTCCTGACCTTTACAGAAAATTCAGTCATGGGATACCCTTAGGGGTGGTTAGCTCTTTGATTGCTGTATTCTGTTGTTCAACTGTTTTGCACTCACTGTTTTCTCATACCTCTAGGTTTTGTATTGTAGTATTGGATTTACTTTGTAAGACAAAAACACTTGTAAATCAGCCTTACAGCTGTATTCAATTTTATTTTTCTAGTTTTAATATCCTTATGTTGCCCAGAAAATAAAATTTTCTTGAATAATTTTGACAGTATCATCCAAAATTATAATAATTTTGGGTGTTTTTTGGGGGTTTTTTGTTTGTTTGTTTTGTCTTTTGTATTTTGGTGGGGTTTTTTTACTCATTTGGATAGTATATTTTTCCTGGAGAAAGTTCTTAAAAAGTAATATTTAAAGAAAAATGGTTACTCTTTTCAAGTCTGCGAAGTATAGACTGTGCTGCTATGTGCGTGTTTATTACATAGATAATACAATTTTGATCTAGTAAATCCTTGTAAATCTAATCAAAAAAATGAAATAAGTTACTGCATGCTTTCTTCTGAACAGCAAAATTCTTGTATTAATAGTAGAAAATGTATGCACATTAATACATACATATTTTTCTAAAATTATACTTCAGCTCAAACTCAGACATTAAATTTTATTCCTGAATAATAGGATTTATTTTGTAATGCCATATCTCTAGTGCCCAGTCTTGGACTCAGATCTTTTTCTGCTGTGCTAAAGCAGGACAAAAAGAAAACTCCTGCCCCAAGGATCTGACAGTCTCAGGTCTGAGCAGAGAGATAAGAAGAGTTAAAGGAGGCAGGGTGGTGTTACAGCACATTCTCATCTTACCTTCTCTTGCTGGGTACTTTGCTGAAAGAAGGAAAGGTGTCTCTTACTACAGTAACTGATGCACTTGGAAAATTCTCCAGCATTTCACACATGTGACAGGTCTGAAACAGATTCTAAGTACATCCTGAAATAATTTGCTCTTGACCTGACTAATTCATCAGATGATTTGAGAAGCAACAACAGGTATTTCTGTTGAGCATTGTTTTACATTACCAAAAGGAATAGAGGGCATTCTAGCAAGACAGTTTTAAGCCTGTGTTTCAAGGAGCATAATAAAGTTCTGGAAGGAAATTCCTGACAGCTGTTGTGAGAGTCAGCAAGGTGTATGTTTGAATCTTTGAGCTTGTTGAAGGCATGTAAAACAGCCAGAGTTCCTATTCCAATTTGGAAGCGTGGTCTTACCTTCACATTGATGTGCCTGATATTTGCAAAATAGCCTGTGAAAAGTTACAGTAGGTGCTCTGGAATGTTTAGAAGGGCTTTAATGGGATGGGAGATACTTTGTTCTGAGACATTCAGCATGTGGCCTCCTCTGTGCTTTCTGAATCCAGTAGAATTCTTTCTGCCTGAAAAAGGCAGATGGAGTTTGGATTATCTTGAGGAAATAAGGTGCACAAAAATTTATACAGTTTGATTATGATATACAACTTTCTCTCTCTTCATTTCTGGTTTCTACAATTTATTTTATTTGTTGTTTTTTTGGGTTTTGCTTGTGTAGGTTTTTTCTGGTTGTTGTTTGGTTGTTGTGTTTTGTTTTGTTGTTTTTTTGTTTTTCTGTTTTGGATTTTTTTATTATTGTGGGGTCTTTTTGTCATTTTATTTTACTAAATTAATTTATTGAGTGTTGCTGGAATATTGGATGTAGGTTAATGTTCATATTAACCCTTTCCCTTTATTTTTTTTTACCACCTCAAATCATCACAGAAAAGTCAGATCTTTTTCCCAGTCTGAATGGCTGCCAGAGCTGCTTCCCAGGTGCTTTAGGAGTCTTGGTGCCTGGAAAAAGTAGTGCAAGTGTCCGTGTTGTTAGCCAGATATGCAGGTGATTCAGGAACAGAATCTGCTGTGTCTTAGTTCAACATGTATTTGCTGAGGAGGCAAACAGTCTTCTTGGAGGTCTGGCTGCCCTTCGTCCTTGCTGAGCCAGAAACCTTAGGAGCTTTGCTCCAAATCAGAGCTTTTGGCAGCCTTGTGCAGAAAGAAGAAACACTGGACAGACAGACCAGCTGCCAGAGCTACCGGTGGAAATAATCCTAGTACTGGCCTTAGACTTAAAATAGAAATAGATTTTTTAAAAAAAAAAATTTCTTATATTAGACCATTATTCTTTGCTGGGAAAAGGCTTACCGAAAAGATTAATGGACATTTCCAGTTAGAATAAGGCACCAAAGAAAGTAATTACAATCTCTCTTTAGAATTTAGAGGACTTCCCTTGGTGCAGTGCTCCATTGGGAGAGGAAATTAATGAAGATTTCATTTTAATGTTTTCTTTTTTGTGCAAACGTTTCTCTTAATTTCATGATCATTCTAAATTCTTTTATTTCTCTTGTGCTTCTATTTGTATGTCCAGTGGAGATACAATTTTAAGCCAAGAATAAAGGAATAGATCTTTATTTTACCTTATCTTCATTTTAGCAGTAAGTAGAGCACCTCTGTGAGGTGCATATACTCTAAGATGGGCTAAAAATTTTGTGTTGTCTTTTTCCTTTCTTTTTTGTATTTTGGTTTTTTGGCTTTGAGTTTTTTGGTTTTTTGAGGGTTTTTTGGTTTTGTTTTATTTTTTTTTTTTACAGATGCAGTGTCGATGGAAATCACTAGTTACAACACAAAGGGATTGAATGTGTTTTTGGTTTCCTTAAGTCCCATTATTGCCTTGAGTATAGGAAAATGCCTGATTTAATAAATTGAGAATTCCAAATGTGAGTATAGGTAGGAAAGCAGGCTTTACATCTTACAGTACTCTAGGATCTGTGTGGGTTCCCATTTTTTGGTAGAAATTCCAGAATTTTTTGAATGTTGAAGTATTATGATTTTTGAAATAACTTCAGAAAGGTTTCAGGGTTTTATATTTCAGGGTTTCAGGGTCTTTTGAAAGTTAAAAAAACCCCTCAGCATTAAATATTTTCTGAAGAGCAACACATAAGTCTTATCTCACATGCTGATTCAAGCCATTAAGACTTTATGTTAGCAGAACTACTTTTTTTTAGATATCTTCATATAGTATCTATATATAAAGAATAGAAATAAGGTGGGACGTCCTACAGTATTGAAGATGTAATGATTAATCAGCAATCATAGAATCATAGAATTGTTAAGGTTGGAAAAGACCTTTGGGATCATCAAGTCTAACCATCAACCTGGCACCACCACAGTGTTCACCCTGTCCTCAAGTTCCAGTGAGTAATTTGGAAAAAATGGACCTAATTATTTTATATTTGAAGTTGAAGTTTATTGAATTTCCAATGGAATGAGTTAAACAGGTCGTCTTTTGACACGAGTAGCAAGATATACTAAGCCAGTAAGACTCAAATATTTTTTTCTAATCAACTAATTAAATGACATTTTATTAAACTCATTATGCTGTCCTTAGATAACAGGATAAAAAGAAGTTTCTTAGGAGTGTTCCACATGTCTCAATGAAATTCATTGACATGTTTTAAATCTGGCTGTGAGTGTTCACATACTACAAGGCACTGCACAGTTCTACATGTTCCATAAATAGAATGAATATTTTTAAATGGTACATGTGTGGATTTGGAAGAAAAACTGAGCTGTCACTAACGGAAAATTTATGCTGGCAACTGTGATAAAGTATCACATTTAAAAGCATTTGTGGGGAGGTTGTTTTGTTATTTTGACTTAGAGATTGTGTGACGATGAGAACCATTGAAGCATATTGCCCTGATTAAATGTAGTATTTGTCTCAAATGTCACAAAACATATGGGATACCAGGAACATTCATCACTGTTTGAAGGGACCATCTAAAGCCTTGCTAGCCTGGTCCAACAATAGTGCCAGTAAAATAGTGAATGTAAAGTTGTGGTAGCATGAGAACAAGTGAAATAATGTTAGAAGTAAGAGAGTTAGACTGCTGCAAAATTACAGCTCCTTCTTCCTCCTGCATATCCTACTCCTCCTCCTCCTCTTCTGAAGGAAGAACTAAGACTGTGGTTCAGAAAAGCCATGCCAGTGATATTAGCCTTATCCCAGCAATAAGCAGACGTTGAATCTTCATATATATTTAGGATTAAAAAAACCCCAAACTCTATATGTGAGAGGGGATGGCCACAAAATTTATTTCACTTGAACATGTGAATTTTATAAATCAGATATGGTTTTTTTCCTCAGTAAATGATAACAGTGATCAGTCTAATTTTAGTGGAGCAGGGAAACACTGCTATGACAGTTTGATTTTTAAAATATCTGTAAGACAGTGTTAAGGGAGAGGAGAAGGTAGCTTCCTGGAATCAGTCCACTAATCTAAATAGGTTGTTTGCTCACTTGCAAGGCCATATATTAAATGCATTTTAGATGGAATGGAAATTAGGAATTGTCAAATGTTTGAAGTCCTTAAAAGAGTCAGTTTCTTTAAAGTGTCCTTATTCCTCTTCCTTTTTATATCCCACATTGAAGCTTCATGTGATGTAAAGGCAAACCTAATTTACCATTCTGGGAGACAGACCTAGACTTACTGTTTAATGTAAAAAATAACTTTTATCAAAAAGAGAAAAAAGTATGAAAAAAATCTCACCATTACAAGACATTATATGAAGAATTTTAAAAATAATGTAACTAGCAAATTTCAATGCTTTATCACATCGTATTTCTCAGAGTTATCTGACAAAGAAGCAGGACTCAATCAGACATTAGGCATTACACCAGAGAACCAAATGTCCTCCCCTTCCTCCTTCCCCCAGCTTTTAGTGCTGAACACGAATGCCATATGGTCTGGAACATCCCTTTGGTCAGTTGGGGTTGCTGGACTGGCTGTGTTCCCTCCCAGCTTGTTGTGCAGCCCCAGCCTCGTTGCTGGCAGGGCAGCCTGAGAAGCAGAAAAGGCCCTGATGGTTGTCCATGCCCTGCTCAGCAATTAATACATCATCCCTGTGGGTTCAGCACTGTTTTGTTCCTCACAAATCTAAAACACATCCCTGTACCAGCCGCTATGATGAAATTTCAAGTGACCCAGGCAAAGTCACAATGGCTTTTACTTAATCTCTAAGATTTAGAGATTAAAACTTCCATGCAGGAGTACTCTTCAACAGGAATATGTCTCTTTAATAATTCCCCTAGTACTATTTTGTTTGTGATATTCAGTTGGAATTGATTTGTTTTATTCCATGAGACAATGCTACCTTATCTTTTTTTGGTGAAGTTTTTATGGAAAAAAAACTCTTCAGACTAAGCAGTCTTAGTTTCAGTATACACAAAGAAGCAGAAATGCTTTTTGATTACTGAAACTTCAGAGATAAATGAAACATACTTATTGCATGTCAGTTGCATAACGAACATAAATAAGTAGTAAGAATACCTGTAGCTTTAAGACATGCAATTCAGGTGGAAACCAAGCACTTTTATAGGTTAAAATTATGTTTTGATCAAGAATGAGACATAATTGCCTATTTTGGTTTCCCCATATTATGTAGGTGTAGCACAAAACTTTTTATATTCACTTATTAAGTGTTCTGAGTTTAAATTACAGTTCAAAGATGCTTCATAAAAGGAGAAAAGTGCACTTTGAATTAAAATAATTTCTAAATCCACTGTATTTATTTAGTTCATTCTAGCATGCAATTTTACCAGAAATGTTGTGCATAGGTAATGGATGCCTTTTTAATTTTCCCACAGAGAAACCAATTTCCTCCCTTCTTTTCCCAGATATATATCTCTAAGTTGTTCTGTTTCTGGAACTAGCTAATGTTCTTTTGAGTTCTGGGAGAGTAGAAGTCAGAAAATTGTGTTTTACATAGTTTTTAAATAATTTAGGAAAAAAATTGCCAATTACATATCTATGTTAGATGTGTATAACATTATTTTAAGATCCAAAAATAGTTCTTGATTATTTACAGATTCAAAATATTTTTTTGATTTATGTAGCATGAATTATTGTCACCTACACTTTGAATAAATCAAAGCACCAAGTGATAT
Organism: Haemorhous mexicanus; assembly: GCF_027477595.1. Classification (NCBI taxonomy): domain Eukaryota; kingdom Metazoa; phylum Chordata; class Aves; order Passeriformes; family Fringillidae; genus Haemorhous; species Haemorhous mexicanus. Next base: position 59,488,833 of record NC_082345.1, on the reverse strand, counting down.
ACTGGTATTTTGAGCCTTATAATCAAGTCTTGTCTATGCACTGAACCTGTTGCAATATAGGCTGGCATATGAAATTTAAACATGGTGAGTATTCCATGCTGTCTTCAGTTAAACTAAAGTGAACTAAATTACCTGAACATAGAAATTTTTGGACTAATGGAATAAGAGTGTCTGTAGGAGAAGCTATTATAGGTTGTTTTCCCTGGGTAGATAAGCTCAGAGCCAGTGGAGGAGCTGGGTCGAATCTGGGTCATCCGACTCCTGCTTGTATAGCCAGTTCTCCCTACTAAAAGCCTCATCTTGTGGAATTATGTGGTGATGTTTTCTACATTTGCACTGTGTTGTTAAAGATTATTATGGGATATCTGTTGTTATGATTTTATAGTGTCCTACTGAGACATATACTCAGTGAATAAGTTGCAGTTTCTAAAAAACAAATTAGTGTCCCACTGTTGTTTTGTGCTTTTAGAATACATGTTCTATATTTTCATTATTTTCATTGTTTGACATAGGCAAAGAACTTTTTTTTTTTTCCCTAGCATCTTTATTATCTTTTTGAGTAAAAGTCTTGCATTTCTCCTTTTTGAAAGCTGGGTAACAATCCTATTTTGTGGCAATTCAGGACTGAACAGATGATGTAGACTTCAGGAGACAAAACACACTTGTGAAATCTGTAGCTAGGTCACGTAGATCTTGTTACAGATTTTAGACACTACAGTTGCCAGGTAAATTTTAAAAAATAAAAATGTAAAATTCACAGTTGACTATTAGTGGAAACCAGTTTCAAGGTAGAGGACAAGATTCTAGTAGCTAAATAAGAAACCTATATTACAATTCCTAGACTTTTTGTATGTTTTGGGGGAAAAATAGCCACCTTGGATGAGGTCTAAAGGAAACTGGTAACTACCTGCCTAGCCTGCCTGGTACTGTCTGCAAGAAGCCTGTAGGAAATGATAAACACAGCTGGTTTGTCTGAAACTCCTATTCTCCCTGGAGATCAAACTCCTTTTCCATATTATCACAGTATGTTCAGGATGGCACCTTCCTCCATTTGCCATCTGCAGCCTGATAGGTACAACAGAACTTCTGCAACCCTGATCAATTCTTATTGTTGCTCTTAACTGGAGGGAGATAGGGATGTATGTTAGTGTGAGATGGTGAGTGGTACCTACTTTTTTTGTCTTGGAGATTATGGCTTTTCCACATGAGCTCCTTTCTCACCTTGAGGGGGTTCAGTTGCAGCTCTGGGGATGGAGGCTGGCACCTGGGTGTTGTGTGTGCTGTGGTGGGCAGCCCCAGCACCTGTGCAGCTCTGCAAAGGCACTTGTTCCTCTGCACAGCCAGGAACTGCCAAGTTGAGGAGCAAAGAGGGGTGAGAAGCATCTTGAGTCAGTGTCTGCTGATTAAGGTTTTCACCCGGGCTGTGGGAGGTCTGGCTTCAATTCCTGTTCTAGCAGCTACAGCATAGGTGTTGTCTCTGAAGGAATTAATTTAAAGATAGAGGCATTTTGACTGAAACAGTGGTAGAAAAAAAGGAGAAAACTCTAGGTTGTCCATAGGTTATGGGATAATGATAGAGTAAAAATCCTGCATGCCCAGAGAGCACCACACTGAAAAATAAGATGCTGAGCCATTTAGATAGAGCTTTTTGACATGTATATTTATTTGGGCACCAAATTCCTGACCTACTACATAGTTTAAGTGTATCCTTGTATCAAACCTTTTTTTTTTTTTTCATTGTATAAATACATATCAAAGCATTCCTTAATGACTAGTTAGTTCTGCCAAATCATCTAAACCACTTCCTTCGTCACTCAGGATTATTGAATTTTGACAGATTTCTAGAAATTCTGGACTTTCGTTGCTCATTCTTGTTTTTCTTCCAAATTTTTCCAGAAGGACCAGGTTTTACAGATAAAGGAAAAAAAAAATTGCTGTTTTTTTCCTTAACCTCTCTTCTGAGTCACTGTAAGATTTCTGTGACAAAGTTTTCACTTCTCCTATATGATATATGAAAGACAAAGGCTTTGTTCTTTTGAGTTTACTGCAACCATTCTGTTAAACTACACAGATACTCACATTAATTCAGGAAAAAAAGAATATTTTTAAAACACAGTTAACAGCAAGAGAGGAAAAAAAAAGTTAAGAAGGAGTGTATATAGTTGCATAACTCTGCTATGAAATAGCAGTTGTATCTAGGAGTCCATAAGGTGGTTTTAACGTCTACAAATACAACATTTATTTGGACACTAGGCAACTTTCCTTCATTATATGCCTTGCAAATGTATTGTACATTGCTGTATATATTTATATATTATATTTTTTTGTGATTATAAGCACTATTATATTTTGGATAACTTCCTATAATGTTGAATTTATGCATTAAAATAATCTATTCTGGCTTAATATTAAGATACAATTAAACAATTTCATTACTGTGTCCTGAGAGATACTTAGGGTTTTTAAAGCATTATGTCTTTTTTTGGACTGATCTTACCATCTGGGATAGGATTTATTAAGAAAAACTGTATAAAAGTTTTTATTTAGCTAATATGCTGAAAATAAACTTGATTACTGAGAGGCAACGTTGAGAACTATAAGACCAAAAATGGTCTTAGACTCACTGAATTGTGTAGGCTGAAAGGAAACTCCATATGCCATCTTTTCCAGCTGCTTGTACAAAGACAGTGCAGTTAGATCAAATACTTCAGGGCCATGTCCAGAATCTGAGTATGTCCCACCAAGCAGATCCTGCACGGAGATCTCTGTGTCGTGTTCCACTGTTTGAGCTTTTGCGGGATAATTTTTTTCTCCTTGTGTCTAATTGGAGCTTCCCAAGTCCATTGACTCTTGCTCTGTACACTTTGTTTTCTGTGCCCTCCAACTCAGCAGGTGCAGACTCCCAAGCCTTCTCTGGGCCAGGCTGAACAGATGCAGCTCCCAGCCTCTGCTGTGTGTCCTGTGTTCCATCTCCACGACCAGCTTGGTGACTCCCAGCAGATTCATTTCAGTACATCTATTTCTTTGTTGTACCGTGGAGCTGAAAACTGGGCTCAGCATACCAGATGGAGTCTCACAAATGGCAAATAGGCTGGAAGGATCATTTCCTTATCTCTGATGGTTATACTTATACTAATATAGCCCAGGAGGCTGCTGGCCTTCTTTGCTCCAAGGGTACACCGCTGACTCATGTTCATTTTTTTGTCCAGCAGGACCTCACATCTTTGTATACAAAGTTGCTTTCTAGGCAGTCAGGCCATCATCTATAATATTGTATGGAATTATATCTGCTTAGGTAAAATATATTTGCCTTTGACTTGTCTATATCTGTCAAGGAATTGCAGAATTATTTGGGTTGGAAGACACATTTAAAGGCATTCTAATCCAATCCCTGTGCAATGAGCAGAGACATTTTCAACTACATCACGTTTTCAGGGCCCCATCCAAACAGACTGTAAATGTTTCCAGGGATGGGGCATGTACCACCTCTTTGGGCAACCTCTGTGAGTCTTTCACCATCCTCACCATAAAAAATTTCTTCCCAATATCTGGACCTTATCTACTATTTAGTTTGAAACCATTAACCCTTGTCCTGTTGACAACAGGCCCTACAAAGGTCTGTGCCCATCTTTCTTATAAGCCTCCTTTCAGTGTTGAAAAGCCAGAGTAAGATCTCCCCAGAGCCTTCTCTTCTAAAGGCTGAACAACCCCAATTCTCTCAGCTTGTCTTCATAGGAGAGATGTATCAGCCCTCCTGTCATTCTTGTGACCCTCCTGTGGACTCCAGCAAGTCCATGTTTATCTGGTTCTGAGGACTGCAGCAGTGGATGCATCACTCCAGGTAAGCTGCTGTGAGAGCAGGGTCGAGGCGCAGAATCACCTCCCTCGGCCCCTCAGCCTGCTGGCCACATTTCTTTTGATGCACTCCAGGGTAAGTTTGGCTCTCTGAGCTGCAAGTGCACATTGCCAGGTCATGTCCAGCTTTTCATCCACCAGCACTACCAAGTCCTTCTCAGCAGGGCCGCTCTCAATTCCTCCTTCCTCCAGCCTGTATTGATACCAGAGGCTGCCCTGAGCCAGGAGCAGCCCCTTGTTCTTGGCCTTGTTGAACTTCAGGAGATTCACATGGGCACACTTCTCCAGTTTGTAGAGCAGCATGTGGGATTTCAAAGTAATGCAGTTGACAGATAAACCTGTTTGTATCTTAAAAACTCACCAGCACTAACTTGTTTTTATACAGTAAATGGTAGAACAAAGAGTATTCTCTGGAGATTGTAAAGAAGATGAGGTTAATTGCCTGTTTGTTCTTATATTTATTGCACTCATTAAAGCTACAATATTCAATAGTTAGCAAATTAGTAGTGCCCTATCAGAATCTTATTTTGAGGGTAGGTTCACAGTGACAGTTTTCTGGTCCCAGTGGCAGTATTTTTCCAGAAAAGGCCCATGTTTTTGGGCTCAGAAAACAACGACTTGGAATTAAAATCACTTGAAAACTTTACAAGCATTTGGTTGACAGAATTAGGGTACTCTTCAAATACCTGTGTTCCCTAACTGCTTGTTTTGTTTGAAAAGAAATGGAAATAAAAAGACATTTTATTATCTCAGACTTACAAAGAAAATAGACGTTTTTCATGACAGGCTTTCTGAAAGAATGCTGTTTAGATCAAGTGTGATCAAAAATAATTTTGATAAAGAACTTTGGTTCTTTATTGACTTAGATGACAGAGGTTTGTTTTTGTCTCTTGCTTAGTAAACTGAAGAAGCTGAAAACCAGATTGCATTTGATTTTGAATAAGCTCCTTTCCTAAGTAAATCTGAGAAGTTTAGAATTACCTTCTTCATGACAGGTTTTTACAAATGGTGTTCTGGGTGCCCATTTCTAGTAATAAAACTGGTTACCATATAGCAACACAGAAGATGACTGACATATTTTTGTAATATGCACATTAAATAGTAAAAAAATATACATTTTTAAATTCTAAAATAGTGGAATTACTAAGATAAGAATTAAGGTATATTTCAATGCAGGCTGATAAAGTGATGCTATGGAGTTGCATTGCACATTAGAGTCTTCTTTAAGAGGTAATCTAGAAATACAACTAAGCAGGAAAGTTGCTACATGAGACCTTTTTATATTATTCTAGTTTCAATTTAAAAATATCCCAGTCAAATGTTTGTAAAATTTACACTTTCTTTCCTACTGTGAAGTAAATTTTCATAGCCCAATTGGCTTACACTATTTGTCTACTGATAAATCTTTCAGTATGGGAAAGACTAGGGTCACTCACTGAATTTTACATAGGTCAGCCCCTGTACAATAGTGATACAATTCTAAATGCATTTGGCCAGCAAAGCTGGGAATAAGGAGGTAATTGTTCACTGACTGGTACTCTGGGGAAGACCAGGAAAACACTGAGAAAGGTTGGCTCTCCTCAGGTCTTTTGTGTGCATTGCAAGGTTAGAAAACAAATTATTTCTCTGTATGGGTGTGGGTTTTCAGCAATTTAGCTGTTTATTGACGTGTTTTTCATGGGTTTTGGTGTTTTTCATAGTTGTGGACCAAAAATGCTGCATCACTGTTCACTGCAGGATGAACAACTTGTGTAATCATAGCTTTGATTATTCAGTAGATTCACTGAATGACTTCCTAGCCTTGCTGAGCCTTGTTTTGCAGAATGTTCCTTAGGTCAGTTCTGCTGCAAGCTTCAAGCACACAGCCTGTATGTGCAGCACTTGAAGGCAATTACATGGTCCAGTATTTTAAGTCACTGTGTGATTTTTGTTATCTCATTGTTTTATGTAGTACCTCATAAAGAAGGTGCCCTTACTGTTTTCACAAGCTTGTAACCTTTTAAAATGTTCCGCTTTATTATTGAAAATATTAGCTGATCTTTCTTCCTAAAGTTTTCTGGATAAACCTATAGTTAGTTCTTGAATTGTTTAAAAATATTTTTTATTTTCATTCCCATTGAAGGAAAAAGTGTGCTTGTGTCTGCATGTGTGTGTGCCTGCAGGTTTGTGTGCTAAAAAGAGGAGCAAAATGTCTGGTGTCTATTACAAACTGATGCGGGATATGGCTTTTGTGGATTTAAAAAAAAAATTGTTTCATGCAGTTATTAGTCACTCCTGAGGATTCTTGGCAAATACTTACAATACTTTAGGCTGTAGCTTCCCACCAAAATTAGTGTTTCCTTCATGAATTTCCTATCTCAATTTGAAAGTTATGTAGCTGAGCAGAGCAGGCATAATTGTTTCTCTCCTCTTAACTGAGGCTGGCGCAACTACTCGTATACTTCATCCTTTCACATTTTCTGTGCTGATCCCTAGGAGAACTTTACATTGTGATATTTCACTGTGAAAATGGCTTTATTTTGCAGACAGTACTATCAGTATTTTTTTCTCAGTAATCTACTCATGCCAGGGAAACTTCTTGTAAAATTTTAGTTTCTGGATGACAGGACTAGCACAACTTTACTAATCCTTCTTGCAGAACAATACAAGGATGATGTTTAGAAAATGTTGAATCATTTAAATCTTTGCATGTGTTTGAGACTCATTTCATTCTACAGCACTGGCTACATTCTGAGCTTGTGAGAAAACAAAAATAACTACTCCCCATGATAGGGGAAGTGGCATCTGCTGCTTGCCCAAGTAGGCCAGATTTGGGAAACATAGTATAAACCAAAGTATCAGCAGAAGGGAGAAATCTCCTTCCTTCAGTTCTTTTCCCTTGACAAGACTTGGAATTGGAAGGTGGATAAAACGTGTTTTAATCTTTGTCATTAGGCAAAGGGAATTTATCCATTTCTTCTTACAGAAGGTAGAGGAGAAAATTAACATAGAGGTAATACAGAGGTTAAAGAAAAAAATCAATTTCGTGTTGATTTAAGACCTTTGCAGCACTTAGAGGCATTCAAGAGATAGGTCTAAAGGAATAATATTTTTTGTATACACATGTAAACCTACGTTTGTTCTCAATAAATATCACAACAAATACAATCAGAAAATGCTAGCAGAGCACACGTTTGCAATCTTTTGTGTAGATTTAAAATAAAATACTTTTTCCTGTTGAGGCTTTCTATGGATTTCAAATTATTAAACTTTAACTCTTTCACAGCCTGAGTCACACTCAAATGAGTCTTCAAGTCTTTGATAATATTTTGCTTCATATTTTTCTTCAAAGAAAGAAAAGTGCTAAATATGCAAGACCCAGCTATTCTAAATTTTCCAGCTGCCTGAATTTTTCAGCATTTTTGTGTTTTGCCTAGTCAGTCTTCACTGAGTGGAAGTCTACAGTGGTAATACAATTGTCATGCATATATGCAGGCTGCAAAGAGTCTAAGCAAGATCCTACTGCATCTCATCACTTAGGGTCAGGTGAGGATGAGGTGGAGAAAGTTTGATTGTTGTTATAGCAGGAGTTCAAGAGAATTAATAATTTCTTCATTTCCTTCCCCTACCCCCCGACATTAAATAGTTAAAATTAGGTTATCTTTTAATTCCATCACTTTTTAATGTCTTCTTATGAATATTGGAACTGTTATCTTGAAGTATTATTCTCTGCACTTCTGTAAAAATTACAGTCTATTGCATTAGAACATACTTATGAGGAAACTAGGAAAGATTTAACACAAGAGGTCTATGGTAATAGATAAAATTAGAGAACTGCATAATGAATGTGATAAATAGCAATTTTCTGCTGTAAAAATACTCATGTAAAATTCACATATTCTTCTCAGACCAATGATATTCTTATTCCTAGTGCAGCAACTAGACTTATCTTACATTGAGATGATATTTTGAATTATGATTTCCACAGTAATTTCCTGATAACGGGCTGGGATTCTTTTCTCTTCTCAGTAACATTGTGAAGAAGAAATCTGCTGAAGTCTCAGTTGTACCTTTATAAAGCAGTAAAGCTGAGGACCAGCCTCTCATCCCATTTCTGTCCCCAAAGCTTACCTATTATTCTTAATGCCTTGAAAAATACATTCTTTATTTTCTGCCAGTGTGAGTTAATGGAATGACCTTCATCTAAAAAGGGGCAAATAAAGTCAAGGTAATTGCCTGGTGCATAATCTGTATTCAAGCTGAGGTAGTCAACAGTGCTGCCAGAGAGGTGTTTCCCCTCCTGTGGCCTGGGACAGTGTCCCCTTCCTCCCTGGTGAAAGTTATCAGGGTCTGTCAATATTAGTTAATACTTTGCTCACAACCTGCAACTCAGATGTTCTCATGATATCACCAGTGGAAATTCAGAGAATGTATTCAGACTGAAAATCTTCATTTGAAACAATACAGCATGTTCTGCTACCTGTCTTATTTTCTGTCATTTAACAGTAGTCTCATTTCCTGAATCATCTTCATGGGTCTATGATTATCTGTTTTTCAGGCATACCAACCTCCATGGTTGCATCACAGGGAAATCTGCTGCAGAAGTTTTGGGGGTATTCTTTTCTTCATATATCTTCTTTCCCGAAAAGGAACATTGATATATTGTGTTGATTTACTATGGGGAATATTTGCATAATAACTTTAATAACAAAATGAATGTGATCCTCAGCACTCAACAGGTATAATATGAATAGTTTTAGTCTGTGCATTTTTCACATTTTTATCACTTCTTGAATCTTCATTTTTTGAATAGGATTATGTCTTTACTAAAATAAATAGCATGTTGCAAGTTGCTTTTATTGAACTCTGTTTTAATTTTAATGAACTGAAACATAATTAGAAGTGTTTGTTATATTATGCCAACAAAGTAGCAATCATAAACTGAAGACTGACATTGAAGTGGACAGTTTGTGATTATAACTGTATGTCAAGATCTTCATTAATATGCACATTAACTAAACATAATTGACTGTAAGGCAGCTGGACAGTGGTAAAATATTTAGTAATGAACCTCTTCACTGCAGTATTTTCTGCCTCAAGGAGAATAATAAAACTGTCCATATTTTCTTTTAATACCCTTTAGTAAATGCTGCCATATTAGCAAGCAAAATTATATGATCACATGAGGGCTTCATTTTTTCTGCTTCTCCAGTCTTCTAGGGCTATTAATTCCAATACTGAAAATTTATGAAGGAAATAGAGCAAAGAATCCACTATAGGAGAGGTTACTTGAGCCTGTTTCACTTATAATCAGAATTTCAAAGCAAACAAAAATAATAGCTGATTTTATTCCATTAAAATTTGGACTCAAATAGCAATTTTCAATTTGTTACAAGGAACAGTACATCTTTTTAGGAAATAACTGCTATCCATCTTTACAAAAGCTTCGTTTGGTCAGCATTTTTAAAAGAAAAAATTAAATGAGGGAAAATATCTCATACTTTTTTTTTTTTCATTATTTCTGGAAGTATTCCAAAGGTAAGTGATCTCACACTGATGTTTCTGAGATTTCTGATGGTTTCTAGCCAGCAAACTGGTTTCATTTTTTTCTTACCAAGCATATGAATTTACCTTTTCGGGATGAGGTACTTAAAAATATACAATAGCATCTTAAATTTATGATGTGTAAGCTAGTAGCTGTTTTAGATGTATCTTCAAAGTATTTTTGAAATCTGAATTTGTATGAACTTTTCATCACATCATATCTGTAGCATATAATGGACTAGAAGCAACAGATTTATGATTATTGGTTTTTCGGATGTTGTAAGATTTGAACCTCTCCACAGCAAAGGAATGAAGATCTCAATTTTCTTTAGGAATCATAATTACATAATTGCACATAAAAAGTCTGTTGCAACAAATGAGAAACAATGTAATAGCATTGTTTTTATTATCACCAGTTTGTACCATAATCTCCCTTATGCACTTTCATTATAAAGTGTTAACAGCTGAACATACTAGAGAATAGGAATGGCTGTAGTCACATAAAGTATTTGGTGTTATTGCCCCTCTAGTTCTCTTTACATAGATCTGTTGAGGCCTTTGCTTCACATAGGATTATAATATTCCAGTGTTAAATACAGAACAAGCAAATTTCAATTGATGGAGTAATTTCAGGATACCTAAGTCAATTCGGTACTATGATATTTGAGTGGCTTTTGTTGGCTTTTAAAACTTGATATATTTTGAAGCATTTATTCCTTTAGATGCAGACCACTGTTATCACTTATTTATTTATTTATTAATATGTGAGTTGTTTTCTGTGGCTTCAGAAAAACATATTACTTCCGTTAATTTAGATTTTTGTGAACAGATGTAGCTCCTGAAAAATATTTTTCTTGATATTTCATTCAGCTTGATGTAAGTAGTTCTATTTAGTACAGATATTATGAAAAAAACCCAAAAGGTGTTGGTTTTGTTTTTACTTTATTATTCCTTGAGTTCAGAAGCTTCAGCTCAGATGTGCCATCTGTTGGGTATTTTCCACCTTTTTTTTTTTTTTTCAGTTAAATTTTTCCCCTAACATAATGTTTTCTGATTTAGTAGTTTGTATTTTTTTTAGTAAAAATTCCAGATACGTTATCTCCAGTTCATGAGTTAGCAGCAAAAGATCACAAAATAGTCTTACTTTTTTGTTGTTGTTTGGGTTTTGTTTTACCTTTTGTTGACAATCAGTACAGTCTTTCTGAAGTATGCAGCAACATTTTGTGAGAACCTTCACACTCAGCTATCCTCTCTTTCAGAACTTTATTACTGACATTATGTCATTAACATAAATAGTCAGGTCTGGAAGACTTCAAAATAGCTTTCTTAACCTGTAGAAAAAATAATTTTATTTATATATATATATATATATATATATATTTATATATATATTTTTATATATATATGTGTGTGTGTGTGTGTGTGTGTGTATATATATATATATATATATATATATATATATATATAAGATTCTGAATTGTCATATAGAATGTCTTTTTTTATTTATATTTTGTGACATTTAGGTATTGAGTTCTTAGAAAATGTTTTTCTTGTAACAAATTTCTTTTTTTTTTTAATAGTAGCTTTTTTTCTCTGGCTTGCATTAGACAACCTGAGTCAGCAGTTACCTGAGTCAACTTTATAGGAATGGAAAAGGTTTTATTTCTTAGCATCTTTTCTGATAAATGTCCTCACTGCTTGCATGGAAGTCAGAGGAGATGACTTCTCCTATCCCCAAGAAAGCTTGTGAAGGTTTATGTAAAATTCTTCTTCTGTTTCTATCAATTCTTCTCTGGGAAGGCCTGGTATGATGCATTTCCCATCACTGCTTCAGCACAAGGACTCCCCGCTGGAAGCACAGCCAACCCCAAACAGGAGTATCCAATCCATGTTGCACCCATGCAAACCAGCAGCAAAAGCTGAGTTGTGAATCAAGTGGAGTAATAGCATTTGGAAAAAAAAGAATATAGTAGTAGTTGCACAAGAACTTCAATTTTCATAGCTCCCAGAAAAACAGTTCCTTAAAATACAATGCTTGCTTGTGCTCTTGTTAGAGTGGTACCCTTCATAACACTGTACGACCTTGCCTTGAAGAGAGAACCAAAATAGAAGAGTTTGTATTAAAGGAGCAACCTGATTTCTACTCATATTGTTTGAATAACTAAATGAAGGTTTTAAAACCCCACTTACCTGTGCCATGGGGCAAAAAGTGGGCTTTTCATCTTCTATCTCCTACTAATCTCATGAGCAGCTGTCCTGATTCCATCCTTGAAAGGCTGGCCTTTACTTCAGGTAGACATGTTCTATCTATATGAATGAATTAAAAAGCCCCAGAACACAAACAAATTACCCATTGCAGAAAGCAAAAGTAATTTCCAGGAATAGCTTATATCATGACATTAATGCTATTGCCCTCTTGAGTCTGTCAGTCTTGTCCAGTGTTTATATGGTTTGTTTACTATTATTCTTTTTTTTCTGATAATATTTTTACAGTACCAATATTATGATAATCTCTTTAAACAGTTGATTCTCAATGACCTAATTTTTAAACTGCTGAGCATTCATTGCTCATTCTGAAGAAAATCTGGTTAAGAAAATATCTGTTTTGCAACTCAGTGGGGTGAGGATGTTTGTGATTTTGTATGTATATCTCACATGCCTTGTAAATGCTCCCTTGTACATTGTTACTGAGATTGAGTTCATAATGTTGTATTTTCTTCTTTTCTTGTTAGAAGCAAGTCGTGCTTCTGTTCTGAAAAGTATAGCATCATTTTGGGAAGAAGAAATAGCAAATTTTCAAATTGTTGATTGATAATTTAATTACTACTGACTTAGCAGACCTACTCCCACTACTGTGCTCCGTGCTGCTGGCCCAGTGCTGCCCTAAGAGCAGGGCACACTGTACAGCCTGGCACTGGCACTGGGCCGCCAGCACGTTCCCTTGGGGCTCTGGGCAGCTGCAGAGTCATCCTGGAGCAGAGCTTGGAGAGACCATGGCTTTCTGCTGAATGGACACCATTGCTCCCTGGCTGAGCTGCCAGGGATTCATTGGTTTTCTTTAATTATTCTGATTATTTATTGCAGTGAGGAATTGAAATAAATACAATTGAAATGCTGCCTATTTTGTTATTATATAATTTGTGGAACACATTTTTAAGAATATGCGAAAGGCATCTATCAGTAGCTTTGTATTTGCATAAAATTTGCATATTTTAATAATGCATTCCATATGAACAGATATTTGCAGTTTTATGTTAGTATAGTGAAGTGGACTTTAGACAGCAAAACCTGTTCTGTTAGTAGGGGTTTTAAGATGACATTCTTACATCTTGTTGGAATGGAGTGTGGGAGGTAGTACTTACTGCTATTAAATTTATCTGGCAATGTAGTTAATGCTTGTATTAAAAGTCACTTTTTTGTAAAGCTATAGGGCAGATCTTGGGAGAAAAATGTACTTTTTTTTTTTTTTTGTTAATTGGTGCACAATTTATTGAGAAAGTCTTGCTCTTTCCTGTAAAGCTGGTTCATAGATTATGAATCTTTCTTATGAGAACTACACTGCTATTACAAAATAACCAATACAGTCAGTAAACACTGGTTAATGTTAGACATTATAGTATTATATAGAGAATTCTCTATTAAACCTGTGTTTCTAGGTACAATTTAAGTACTTAAACAATTACTACAACTATTTTTGCACAGTTCCATGAACAGCACTGAATATATCTAATAGTTGTTTAATAAAAATATAAAACGTGTAGCATGGGCACATTTATCATTACCTTGCCATGCTTAATAACCAGCTACTAAATAATTTATAAATCATTATAAGTAAACCAACAAACCAGAGTCAATAACATAGAATTATTAGTAGCCTGTTCTTTTGGAGAAATTATTGGTCAAGGAAACAAAAATACTTTTTTCCTTCTATGGAAAATTAATTTCACCTATGCCTGATTTTTAATTTTTTTTAATTTTTTTTTTTTTTTAGTTGTGGCAAAACTGTATTTGTAAGAGGAAATTTTTTTTTTGCTTTCCGTAGGGAAAATCTATGAATGAGAGGAGTGAAAAATCAACAGTGATTGCTGGACCCAGATATCATATTGTATGATTTCTCTTCCATCAGTTTCCACATGAGGGTGACCACAGCCTCAGTGTATACAATATTACAAATTTTGGTCAAGCAACTGCATTAATGATGTCTGGCATGTAATTATGAACATTACAGAAACATTTTATTTTCTTTCTTTACATGTTTTCTATACATGATATTAAATAGTTTATAGGAAGGTAATGTTAGTTTATGATGTAATTTTGCATCCAGGAAACACTGTAATCATAAAGGACTTCTGTGATAGCATGAAAAAAATTGCTGTGTATTCTGAATAATACTTCAGATCATAAAGAGAAATTTTCACTTAGTTAATGATTGTCTGAACCATTCCTCCTCCATCTCAGTTTAAAAGCAATTAAGTTAATCTTTCACTGGAGATCCTTTTAGAAGTATTGAAAGTAAAAAATTATAAACAAAACTAATCACATATATAGGACTCCTTACACATTCAACATAGCTGTGTTATATTTAATAGTATACTGTATTTAACAGAAATACTTACCATGTCTATCTTCTTGTCTTGAGGATGATGTATCTGAGCAATACATGCCTTAAAATTTATAGATAGTTATGAACCATGACTAATTATTTGGGTAGGGGTATTTCCAACCTCATGACTTTCTTGTTTGATAGAGCCCAAAGCACCAGAAGACAGAAGGATTCAACATTTCTGAATATTTCAAGTGAGAGGTAGTTCCTTGATTGATTCATTTGGTATCACTTATGGGCAAAATAACAGTCTGTATAATAAGAGAATGAAATAAATAGAGACTTAAGGGGAAAAGATGTAATTAAGAAAGAGTAGCAGACTTTTCTAGGCAGTTATCATTTCACCTATGAATTTGTTTTTCTTGAAACAAGATTAGTTGATGTATGGCAATGCAAATGTAGCATAGTAAACTATGTAAAGTTTGTAAAATGTTTAATGTCATGCCAGCCCAAATCAATTGCTGATCATATGCAGATTTTTAAATGCAGAATCCATTGCTCAATGAGGCAGTAGACATTTTGGGGAGGGAGATTTGAAATAAAGGGAAGATATCAGTGGTCTTTAAATTAGGCTGCTTCTTTGTAATTTCAAATTAGTTCAGAATGAACATCAACAGTGACAACAGATTAATTGAGCTATCTAAGTAGAGCAAAGTAATAAATAAATACTGTGGAGTTATTCTACCTCAGTGGCAGAACTAATACTTGGTTGCAGTTGTTCTTTTTCATTCTGAAAATAAAGAGTGAAGAAAAGAGCCCTAAAGCTGAGCTCTTTTAGGAGAAAATGATACACACTTTCAGATGCATCTGAATACGTTTAACTTATCATAGATATGATTGAAAGGTGGTTTGCTAACTGTGTCTAAAACACTTAGTAATAAAAGGCTTTTTAATTTAGCAAAGCAAGTTAGTAGAAGCTGAAGCCAAAATTCAAATTAAATATGTGGCAAACACTTTCAGTAGGGAGGTGATTAACTGCTGGGACAAATTGCCAAGAGAAACAAGTGATTTTTCCATCACATGAGGTTGTCAAATTAGAACTAAATAACTCTCAGGAAATTATTTGACTCTTGCCAAGAACAAATTATTGGTCTCAGTTCATTGTTCACCAGATCAAATTTTAAAGCAGGTGTTTGAGATAGTGGAGCAAATAATTCCTTAGTTTTGTAATGTAAAATCATAAGGAATACTTCACTTGACTTGCATTTGTTGAATTATCATCAACATCAGGAACTTCATTGTAATATGGTACAGTTTCAAGTTGATAGTGTGCTGTTATTTTTGGCACAGTCCCATTCATGCTATAACATTCAGGAGATGCTCACTTGTTATCTACTTCATCACGTCTGGTTTCAATGGTGAACTCTTTTTTGTTGCTCTTTAGAAGTGCATGTTTGGAAAGAGTCAATAGCTCTCTCAGTAATACTAAAGTCAGTAATTTATGCCATAGCAAAATACTAAATTCTGTCTTAGTGGAGCAGAATCACTGAGTATCACCAAAATTTATTTAGTGGGTCAAATGGGAGGTACATGCGTTTGAACTCAGGGAATTGTCTTGGTTTCTATATGTGGCACGCACACATCTTACTGCAATATGCAAGCACATGATGCAGAAATAACTGAGAGAATTAGTGCAGAAATCCTGCAGTCCCTTTTCAACTCTCCTTTTGTGGTTAGATGTATATTTCAGTTGGCTATCATTGGGCTTTCTTCCACCTAAATGCTGCAATGTCAGTTAAGGATATTTAACTGCCTGAAAGATTATTTGAAGGAGTCTTTTTTAAGTGCATGAAAATATTTAAAAGGCAGGTGATGGTACTGTATTAGTGATCACTTGGGAAATTCCAGGCTGAGTTAGTCTGTGGAGAAGTGTGTGTGATTTAATAAATGTCTCATGTCTGCAGTCTGTGAACATGCAGTGGGAGTGACCTGAGCAGGACACTGTGTAGGTTGATCTTAGTGATGCTTCAGCAGGCATTGTAAGACTATTTTCAGTCTCAGTTTCACTGTAAGGGTTTTAATAACAGGGCTTAATTTCTCCACCATATAAGTTCAGTGCATAATTTCAAATATAATTTTATGTTTCAGGGATGCAGCAATATTGTACCATATTGAAGGGAAAGTGATGCAAAGTGAATTGGATTGATCTGCCAGCTTTAGCACACATGCCTGTGCTTTCCAAGCTATTAGAAAAATTAATAAACTCACTCCTTGAATTAATGGATGGGCTTGCAGGACACCATCAGACAAAAATTTTGAAGCTGAATTATATTTACATTGCTATTTGTACTGTAAAATTAATAAAGGTTATTAATTCTATCTGGTCTTGATAGCATCAGTTTTACACCATAATTACATGCACAGACACACGCACCCTCTTGAGAGGAGTGCTGAAACGCAGATACTTAGAAGTACATGAAGGGCTGAAGCAAGTGTTCACAAGTTACCCTATCTGTCAGTTTTATATTTTTTTGTCTTTACCTGTTGGTCCTACTGCTCATCTTGATTCCAGGATGTGATCACTAAATTTTCTGTGATTGTGCAGTACCCCTCAGAGTGTAAGGAGTTTCTGTCCCAGTATTTTAAAGACAGAACCCAACAGTGACAGAATCAGACCCACTGTCATGCCTCTGGATCTCTGCTGCAGAGATTTTTAGGCTGCCCAAGGTTCTTTAAATATCACTTCTTCTTAGCATATAAAAAGATGGGAGTGATGGTGCAGTTCTTCTCTCACCAGTGATGACATCATGCTGGACAAGATATGAAATGTTGTGAACAGTGCCATCATGTGCACGCCTAATAGATATTGCTATGAGTGAAGAGGTGTGTATGGGAATGGTGAAACGGAACATCAACTGTAGGACATACATATTCTGAATGTATTTTCACAATCTATTTTCTTTTTTTTCCTTTTTTTTTGTTTTGTTTTGTTTTTGTTTCATAGGGTTTTTTTTAGAATCTAGTGGAGATTTTTTCCCCAGCTGTGAAACGCAGACTCCTCCAAACCTCTGTCTGTATGTTCCTTTACTTCTTGGCTTTTCTGTTGGCTTATAAGAGGATTCTGGCCTCCTATTAACTGCCAAAATATTTTTTAGTAACTATTCATTTTTAATAACCCGTTTCATGGGCTTCAAGATCACTTTTAGAGAATGATGCTCCTCAGATTGAAGAAAATTCAGGAAAATCAAATTGGAACATAACTTTCTATCACTGAGTTCATATTTTAGAAATCTATTCTTGTTTGAATCATAGTCCTTTATATTGCTTCACTTACAGTGTAGTAAGTATATTTACTGGTCTTTAAGGACCTGCTTTCTGCAGAGTGGTTAGCGAGACAGTGTCCTAAATTAGGAATATCCAGTCTTTCATCACTTGACGTGTCCGTATTATTATAAGAGGTGTACTGAAGAACTGAAGAAAGATCTGAATTTGCAATTCTGGTTACTTTTTTTGGCATTTACACCAGGGTGACTGAAAGTACATCATACCCTGCAGAAATTAAAGATGAAAGTTACTAGATTTTTCAGTTCACTTCCCACCACATATTTTCTCCTTTTAAATCTCCCCAGGGAAGATGCCTCCACTGCCTGTATCATGAAATTATAGCATAAATTTTATTAGCGATCTTAAACAATGAATCTTTTTAGCATTATACTATTTTTATAGCATTATACTGTATTCAAAGCCTTGTATTGTTGTTATTTTTTTCTGTGTTACTGTAGATGTTCATACTTTCCATCTATGGCATAGTTGCCAAATTGTATCCAATTCTGTACTTGACATATGACAAAGGAGCACAGATATAACAAACACATGTTATTTTTCAAATCTTGTTTTAAGATAAGATGGGCATATTTTTTATAGATAGTATTGTCATTGGTTTTTATCCCATGGCAAATAGCAGTACAGCTCAAAGTCTATGCAGCTACCATCAGTGTGCATAGGTTGCCAGTCTTTAATGCAACTAATTCCTAGCCAGAAAATGTCCTGCGTTTTCAGTGAATCATAACTGAAAAATTATTATGGTGACAGGAAATTTAAACAAAAATGTCATTTTATATAGCTGTAGAAAAGCCAGTTTCAGTGACATTTTTAGAATTATCAGTGAGAAGACATCAATCTGTGGTGACAAGAATCGAAGAGAAGTGTAATCATGAAAGTGTTTTGGGTTATTTGTTTAACAGCAGGGGTTGTTAGGATGATCTATAGATGCAAAATGTTGAAAAAATATATTTATTAGTAATAAATAGTTGCTTGATGACAATGACACTTGGTGGTATAGCAGTTTCCAGTGGAAACATTGTGGAAAACACAGCTTAAAAGGTTTTTTCTTCGTGAGCATAGAAGACTTTTCTTTTCCCTCTGAAATACCCAGAGAACCTACATTTGAAGTCCTAGAGAGTAGTATTTTTTACCCATTAGTGGAAATGAAAGTGCATACCACATCCTCAATTCTTTCCAACTACCTCATTAAGATTGTGCAGATTGTAAAGTACTAGTAATACAGACTTAATCTACCATTTCTTCCACTGTTCCTCAAACTGTACTCACAGTAATTGCTTATTCTGCCTTAGAGACCGGTGTGATTCAATCAAACCTCACCATTTAGGTTGGATTTAAATTTTGGACAGTACAGATACCAAGCACATCTTCTAAGAAAACATGCAAACAACTGTGATGAAATTTAGTAATTAGTGAAGTTCTGCTTCGGTTCCTAGATCTTACAAGAAGCCTTTGGATAAGTAGTGTCTCCAAGAACATGCTAATAGGGGAAAATGCTCCCCAAATCACTGTTCAAATGGGTGGGCATCCTGCTCCCCGCAGGCTCCTGGTACAGATGGGGTAGTGAAGAACTCTGCAAGATTTCCCTATGGGTGGCACATAGTGGCATCAGTTCCACTTCCTATTTTTTTAAGTTAGTAGTGATTAATCCTTCCTTCCTTGGATGGGTATTTCACTTCAGTGATCCCAGAGATTGGAGGCTGCAGTTGACCTTGAAGTTCAGTATATACGTCACTGTCTTGAAGCTCGCACTAATGAGATGTGTCAGGCTTTCTGTCCCTGTGCAGAAAGGAGTTCAGCTACAAATAATGTAGACAAAATGCATATTTTGCTGCTTGCCCTGCAGAGAGAAAAATCACATGAACTTCTTTTTGGTGGTTTAGCTTAATACAAACTGCAGTCAGATTTCAGTCACCATATAACTAAATCAGGAGTTTGTAAACACAGTTAAGTTACTGTAAAGTCTGTGAGCTATTACACACAGGAGATAAAGGAGGTATGAAGAAGGAGGAGGCACATCTTGAAGTCCTTGCTTTTGACTGTAGTCAAAAGGAAATGAAAGGAGCTGCACCAGCTTCAGCTGTCCTCCAAAACATACTTGTGAATCTGCAATCAGAGAAAGTAGTATTTGTTCCTCCAGTATACACAGTCAATACCTTAACCTGTTGTTAAATTTGAGATGGACCAGTGCTTTGAGCCTTCAAAAACTTTAGCCTCTGTCATCTTTCCTTAAGGATATTCCTTTCAACCAAAAGAGGGGGAAAAAATCTGGATCTCTGCAGTTGAGTCTTTATAATCCAATATGGTATACATACATATTTACAGCCTCCTCCTCTTCATTTTTCTGTGATATTTTATCCTCAGAAAACACCCTTTATTTTTTAAGGCACTGGATTTTATTTAAGCCAAGGCTTCCTATCTTTGCCCCAGTGTATATACTAGTTCTTCTTACACTTTTCCAGGCAAGCTGTCTCTTTTTATATTGCCAGGATGAGGCCTTTCAGGAAGAATCCGTGTTTGTCCATATGACAACAAAGTGAGCTAGAAATCAGCTGTTTCAACAGATTGTCTTACTGGATAGCTAAGCATGTGGGAAGCAGTTTGTCTGCTGAACTGGAGCCACCTTAGATTAACATAGCTGTCTTATTTTCTTCAGATGCCTCCATCCCTAGCATATGGAGTCTGCACATCTAGTTGCCACCTAGAGCTTAGTTCTGAAATCCACCAAGCTCGCAACAAATGCACCTACCTGGTGTGGTGCTGCTTTTGTAGGAGACCTTTTTCAGTCCTTTTTCAACTTTGAATCCTAAGATTTTTCAAATGTATGTTGTTTTGTGGGGACTGCTACACTGAGTAGGAGCAGGATGAGAGGAAGAAAGATCACTTGTCACTAGCACTCCTTCCTCAGGAATTTATCTGACTGCAAATTCGTAACTTTTCCTCTTTCTGCTTGGATGTTTCAAACCTAAGACCAGTGTAGAGTTCTGATTCATAACCAGTACTCTGGAGAGGTGACGAGGTGTACTTCTGAAGCCACATGGACTCTGCACAAAAAATATAAAAAAAAATTTTGAGGCAGGAATTACAGAGTGACTTACCTTTATTTTACTTTGCTGCAGGATTATGAATGAGAAATCAAGTGAATATATATATATATTCCTCCCAAGTTACAAAAGGCCCTCTGGGCTGCTTTATTTTGTCTCATCTTGTGTGTACTAGCAGAATGGAATGATGTTAACTGAAAGAGGTCAGCATATGCTCCAGCTAATCATGGATGTCAGTAGAGCTCTTGTAATGCTGCTATAGAGTACTTTGATATCTCAAAGATGTGCTCTCTCTGTTTCTCTGTAGGCCATTTAAGCTGAATCAGTTCAGAATATGTGGTTAAACAATTCTTATTCCTTCCTACAACTAAGCAGAGTCAGGATACAGATTAATTATGGTTTGGTTCACAATTTAACGTTGTGTCCTAAGTAATCTATTTCTTTCAAAATAGATTATTTAAAAGCAAGTGACAAGGGCAAGATTGTTCTCTTCCACATAAATCCCTTTAATTGCTCCCATAACATATAAAGCATGTATTGAATTTTGTATTAAAGAGCAAACAGAATACTTCTGGATCTTTAAGTAACTTACAACATCGGGGTATACATATAGCATTTGTATTTATCAACATTATTTGTTTATTTTTTGAACCACTATGTGTAGATGCAGTACTTTAGTCTGACAAAGAAAAGTTTGTATTTCACCACAGCAGTTTCTCTCATGCAATTTACACCCCCCCCCCCCCCAGAATTATGTAAAATATAGTGTAGATTGGCTCTTAATTGAGTTATGAAACTGTAGTATCTTTTTACTACCTGATGCAGCTGGGGGAGGAGTCTGGAATTCAGTACATTTTTGGACTGAAGACTGCTTTTCCTGCCTTGTTGTTGGGTTGGGGGTTTTTCCCCTTTGTTTTTAGCTTGAGTAAACAGTCCTCAGAACACTTACTAGCCCAAAGGCATGTTTCCTACTGAAATAAACTCATGTTCAGCAATAAGCTTAAATTTCAAAAATCTTAAACAAAGCTATTAAAATACAGGGGATTTGTGTATAAATCAATGTCTCTATTTATTTGGTGTTCACAACACCTTTTCCTGAGCATTGCCTCAGTTACTTGCTGTACAAACCTATGTAGGTAACTTTATAGATGTGCAGGTTGTCTTGCTTCTCAAACCTGTGTTTAATTAATGCATAAATTCATGGTCAAAATGTTTCATTTACTTGTTTGCCTAGGCTATACATTATAATAATTAAAGCCCAAAGTAATCTTTAGAATGTAATTAAATGATTCATGAAATGTTTAAGAAAATACTATTCCATTATCTGAAATGTTCAAGATAAATTACTTACATGGACAAAAAACCTAAAACTTGAATCTGAACATAATCATCCTAGGGAATGGATTTATGTGATAGAAAAGTAAGAAAAGGAAATTTGTTCAAGACAAATTAGGGAGTAGGAGCTCAACATAAATGCACTAGAGGCCTTCAGAACCCAGACTCTAGATTTACCAGAGAAAAGTAATAACAAGTCAGAAAAAAAATTGCCTAAAGTTATAGCTGCATTCTATCCAAAGACTGTAATCGTGCATTTTTGAAACAGAATTATAAACCAAAATGACTGTTCAATGCTGCTGGAAAGATTTATTTTCAGTTCAGCAGAATTTTTAAAGTACTGTTTTTGTTAGTCAAAAGTGACTGACATATAAATGCAACAAGTATTAAAGAAGGTAAAGGAAACATAAACCATATCTTTACAAAGATAGGATTAATACTGAAGCACACACATATATTTTCATATCCTTTCCCTCAAAGGTTAGGATTTTTAGTTTTCTAATTTTTTTTTTTTTTTTTTAGTGAAGTGACACTAACACCAGATGGAATTGGTCACAAATTCCTCAAAATCTGCTGCAAATCTTTAAGTAACATGGAGAAAGATAAAGTTTTCAACATATTCTTGTCTAGAGTATTGCCCAGAAAAGAAGACTAGGGTTACCTGCTGCTAAATGATCTTATTGTTGAGAATCTTCTTATTTTTTGTGTTCAGGGAATACATAAGGTAAATTCACATAGTGTTTTCATGAAAACTGTAGGTTTCTCCTCAAGATAATAATAACAGCTGAATTTGTCATAACATAATAAATAGAAGATCACGATTTCTTCTAAGTCCTTGATTTAAATCTTCATTCTATAAAACCTTTTGAAGGATTATAGTAATGGGATTAGCCCCATTTAGGATAGACTTGGAGTAAATTTTTTTATGTAAGAATGGGTAATATATATGTTATTAAATTGCTGTTGGGGAAAAGAAAAAAGGAAAAACACACAAAACCGTGTCTGATGTGAAACTTTATATGCATTATGTCTCATAAGACAGTAAAGTATTTGTAAGATTTGTACTCTGTATGTGACTTTTGAATAAATCTGGAGAGCAGTACTCAGTGAGATGCATACTAGCATATGTGGTTTTATGGCAAGCATGTAGCTGGATTTGCAGCTGCCATGCCTTTCAGGCATTTTGCAAAATTTTATTTCATTTTAGTGCTTCTTGTTTCTGAAAAGTATTTGGGATAGTTTTTGTTGATGAAAGAACTGTTCATTGGTGTTATTGACAGTTTTAAAGGCTGTCATTCCATAGCATTTTTTTTTTTAATAGTAGTTTTGTTTGCTATGATAAAGTGATCCTGGACAGCATTTAGGAAGTGCAAAACTCATATGGGCTATCTCACTCTGATGAGAAATTGGTTGTGTAAGACATCATACCATATGATATGCTTTTTTTTAACTACATGAGGTGTGTATAAATGTTGCCACATATCAGTCCTTTGCCTAAGGAATTCCCTTAGCATCAGCTAATTTCTGAAACTGAGGACCAGATTTAATAACTCAGCAATATAATATTCTGTATTATTATTTCATGGCAAAGGGATTGCCTGATTTTATATCAAATTCTGCAAAAACCTGACCCGAATTCTGAATAAACTTTTTGTGATAGGCCTACACTTTATGTGTACTGGGTTTTTGCAGAGAATTTTGTAGAATACAGTGAGAAAATAATCCAAACAGCCTGGAAATTTCTGGTTTAAGTTCCTCAGTAGAGCTGTTTCAGTGTCACAGATGAAAGGTAAATACATTTCCTGCTTTGCATTTCACAATCAGTGGAACACACAACTCAAGGAATCAGTTTTCCTACTTCTTTGCCTGCACCTGTACAGCATTGTGAATAATTAGGGTAGCAGTATGTGGTTTGAACTACTGTGCCAAAATGTCGCGTTTCTTGTTTCATTGTTACCTAGGGACAGCAAAGTTTTCTGAAAAGCAGAGTATCAGTTGTGTGCATTGATGTTAGGAAGGACAACTGATCTTCTTAATTAAATTTGTGTAACAAAGTCACAATGGGGGCTGCTTATATTTCCATGTAATAAAGTCATTGCCTTACGTGTACCTGATTTCTCCAAGGAGCGTCACAAATGCACTTACTGTTCCTTAATGTTATATCTTACATTTGGATCTGTGATTTAGATGACAAATGTGAAAAAGCACATGTTGCCAGAGAACTTTCAAGAGACAAGCTGTGAAGTCTAAAGAACACAGGTTATTCCAGCTAAGGTTGGCAGCGGCTTCCGCTTAAAAGTTTTTCTTCTAGCATGTGGTCTTCAAACTTATACCTGCAGAATATAGGTTAGCATTTGACTGATACACATTTTTCTTTTCTGGCTTATTACACAGAGGTGGAAGTTTTATTTTCACTCTTCATCTTCTGGTCAGGGCACTGGAGTAGTAGAGAGTAGTCCAAACATTTGCAGAAAAGATCACATTAAAATTCCATCATTTTGGTGATCTTTTCAAACTCTGTTTATAGGGACATGTAAATTAGTACCATAGAAGGATCTGTTAAAAATTAAACTAAACCATTTGTGTTGGAGGTGTGAATCTTTCAACGCTGAATTTGGACTAGTTTACATGAGCAGACAGTAATATCGTACTGGGTCTTACAGTTCTTTCTGAAGTCAGTGGAAAGCCCCTGCTGTGTTCCCGAGCAATACTGTGGAACATTCTGGTCTCTGAATTCTCATTCACCAAAGCTCCTTAGATGACATCTGATTTGATTGTTCTCTGATAAGTGTGTGTCTTTGTGCTGTATCTTACACAAATTAGTCCATTAGCTTTGTGTAGCTAGCTAAGAGTCAGCAATACAGGTTTATTGCAAACATCTCTCGTGTCATTGATATTGACATGTCTGTGCAATACTAGTTGAAATTCAGACTGATGTCATTTGTGGCTCTTGACATGCAAAAAGAGAACATGACAAATAAGACCACATGCCTGAAGTGTATTAAAAGGGGGGAAAATGTTTTTGTTGATGAGTTAGTTTATTTTAAAGGCAGAATAGGTGTATAAATATCAGTGGAGCAGTGATGTATGTTTTAGAAAAACACACCATATTCCTAAAACATTAAAAAAAACTCAACAGAAGAGCAGTAAAAAAACACCAAAACTTCTCAGCCAAAATCAAAAGAAACATTTCAGACACCAACAATCATCAGCTACCCCTAAAGTCTGGTACATTTACCCACAGTGATACTAACTTACTGTTCTCTTGCCTTAATACATAATTTCTGAAGTCAGCATAAAAAAAATGGAACTAAGTACTGCAGATTAAAGGAATAATGCCTCATTGAGCCAATTTCTATTAGTTTTGTTTAAGCAGCTTCAGTGAGATTGAGAGTAGCAAGTGCAAAACGCTGAATAAAATTTGTTTCTTGCTTCCTCAATAAGGTACAAGGCAAAATGTAGACATTATTACATTTTCATTCAAGCTACACCTCCAAGGACATTTCTTCAAATCCTCATTAAACTCATTCAGAGTGATTTCCTTTTTAACCAAGGTCAGGATGGTTGTCTTGCAAATCTTTGGACACTGTGAATGGGAATTCATAAATCCTGACATTGGGAAGCAAGGTTGCTCTTGCCCTACATTTAATGAGGAAAAGAAGTAAGATGAAAAAAAAGGAAAGAGCAGGCTTTTTTGCCTGATGGTGCTAAAAGTAAGATCTAACTTCACTGTAATTGAAAAAAAATTTTTTTTTTTTTTTTTTAAAGCAGGTCACAATGCACTGTTGGTGTCTCCTATGATATTCATCATTTATATTTCCAGGAAGGTGCTATGTTGCCTGCAATCACTTGTCAGCTTTCCTTTTCCATGGTCTGTTTAGTCTGTTAGCCCACCAGTTAAAATATATCCTGAATAACTTCTGCATTAAAAATAAGAACAGTTAATAGAATGGTTTCTTTAGGAGATATATGTCTCATGAGAAAAGAAGGTTTGGGGTTTTTTTCCATAGCTGTCATAAATCAGACTGTGCACCCTATTGACATTTTTTGTTTATTTTTTCTCCTTTTGTTTGCTTTTTATTTGTTTGTTTTTGTTTCCTTTTGGTAGTACATTAAACTACTTGTCAGGAAACCTGTTGTTTTTACTTAAGAAGAAATTATTTGAATTAAGCAGCCAGTATGAACATTTTGAAGAGGATTCTGGAACTTGTGGTGGTTTTGTAACAGTGATATTTTGTTTTTAAATAAAAAGTAAAAAATCATAATGTGAGCTAGTATAGCCAAATAATTCAATATTGCTGACCAACTGCTACTAGTTGAATGGTTGTTTTCAGGAAAGATAGAACAGGCACAGCAAGAAAGTGTTGAACAAATATACAGGTATCAATCTTTGGCTGCCAGTTCAATGTGTTTGCACTACAGTGTAGATATTGTCATCCCAGCTCCCTTTTCCATAACGTCACACAGGCAGAGAGATTAGTCTGTCTCACTGTGTGTTGTGTTCCTTTGTTGTTGCTGCTCAGAAGATTTTCATGTCTCACATGACGGGCCAATTTTTTTTTTTTTTCTTTTATGTTCGAGGGTTTATTGAAGGGAATACCTAATGAAACCTGATCCTTAAAAGTATGGTAAGAAGGCTTAGGAGGAAGGTGCTGGATTGTTTGCTGCTACTTAAGTATAGCACAGAGTTTGCCTTGTCTTCTGGAGACTGATTTTAGGTCCTGTTCTTTAGATGGCATTGTAGTTAATGAATTTTTTTTTTTCCTTAAAGGATTTATTTTAGCTATTCCAAGGATATTTCTGCATCTCCCTGGGAACCTGCAAAATTCATCTATCTCCTTCTCTCATTGATCTGTTTGCTGTCTCCAGATTTCAATGCAGTGTATCAGTTGCTCTTTTGACTTAGTTGAGAGAGATGGTGTTGCATGTTGCCTGAAGAGGGTGTAGGTGGTTTTTTTCTCTCTCTTTCTTGATTTTCATTATGTTGACTTCTCAGTAACTCTTTAGCAGCAGGGAAAGTTAGTGTAAGAGAAAAGACATCTTCATATCAGTAACAGGCGCTGTAGAGCCAGTCCTTTGCAGAGCTCTATCCCACTTACCTCTGGACATTAAGGAATGACCACATGCCTTCAGTCAGCAAAACTGCAAATACTTTCCTATACTGAAGTTGAGAGTATTAAATAGGCTATTTATAGTGTTTTGTTTGTCATAACAGTATCTTTTTGATTTAATTAAAATTATTGTAGTGATCACACAGCATGAATTTCAGTACAAAAGAGTGAAAAGCAGGTAGTTTCATGTAGCAGATTTGTGAATTCAAAGAGGCTGGCATACTGAGAAGAAGTCAACTTTTGTAAGTAGACTAGGCAGATTTTCCCAAAACTCTTAGGTATTTTAATGTGAGGAAGGAGTAATATAAAATAGAAGTTATTTTTTGACACCAGTGTCACTCCACTCTAATGGTTGCTACACAGTTGCAGAGGTTGCTTGTGCTTGCTGGGTTTTTGTATAATTCACTAACTTTACTGTAGGATGTTTAGGGTACCAATTAGGCATTATAGTATTCAGGACCCTTAGAACCCAGTGGCTGCAAAGCCAAGGCAGATTTCAAGAACTGGTGATATGGAACTGCATATGGGCTCTTCTTGTCAAGATAAGTGACGCACAGCAAAAAACCAAAAAAACTCCAAATAATCCAAACAAGCAGAAAAGAAATCCTATGAAAGCCCCATTACGAAGTAACAAACTGTATTCTCTATAACATCAGAATTTTTTTAGCACCAGTAATGTTAGAATTCTATACAATGCCATTATAAGCCAGTTATACCTTTCCCGTACCCAGGCATTTGTTGGCTTTTTTTTTTTTTTTTTTTTTTTTTTTTTTTTTTTTTTTTTTTTTGGAGGGGGGCGTGGGGGGAGGGTGGAGAGAGGGTGGAGAAGAAGAGGGTGGAACCAAAACCACCAAGAAAGAAAAAAAAACCCAAACCTGATGATCTTAAATGCATAACAAACATACGCACAGCAATCATGGGATTCCAAAGGAGGGTGGGCAAGGAAGAAATGTCAGAATGTTTATCATACAGCTGTGCCAAAAGTAAAGGCTGAATGAATGAGATGGAGATTAAAGCCAGTAGTTCTGAGCCTGTATTCAATCACTGCAGTCACTCTGTTTGCCTCCTGCATGCTGATGAAGTGTCATGAATGGTCCCATGTACTTTCATTCCAATATATTTCAGGCAGTAGTGATTATTGCTTGTACTCAGCTAAAGCTTGAAATAACTGGCAAACTCTTGCTTAGCAACAGAAGGGCTCATCTTCTCTCCCTTGGGACTGCTAACTCAAAAATGTGCTACTTCTTTTAAAAGTTAAAGTTAGAAGGGGTAGATGCTTTTTATTTACTTTTTCCTATGATAATTTAAAGGAGAAACCCCAGACTAAAGCCAGCAAATTACTTTGTTCCATAAATAATTATTGACTAGTTGATGAAGTCCAAATCCAGTTTCCTTTATACCACATTAAACTGTCCTGTAGTTGGACAATTTTTATGCAGGTATAGCTTTTATATGTGCTGAGAGAATAGAATCACTACTTCCTTTAAACAAAAGATCTCATAGTGTATTTCAGAAAGTTCTTTGGAAGTCATTCATGCAGCATTAAATCATTTAATGTTTGTGCTTATTTTTAATGTTTAGACAGGAGTTTGTATTTTCCAGTGATCTCAATCTTAAAAGGAAAATGACTGCATATTTGTTAAATGAATGACAAGCTGCAGAACATGGTTTGAGTTGTAGATTTCCAGTAAGTGCACTGAAGAATTCATTAAAAAATACAGCAGCATTATTCTAGTGTGAATTATATGCTGCTCTGTAGCTTTCTATTTTTGGTTACCACAAGATGGCAAAGCAATGAGCACACAAATGCAAGGACGAGTGAGTTTCATAATAATGTGTTCTGCATTCACACTTTATGCACATCAAGAGAGAATCCAAGCACAGCAGGGGTGACAATCGCTACAACAGTCTTTTGAAATCAAAGTACTTCCTCAAGAATGTCTTTCCAGTGCTAATTACACTCTTCTATTGTGGCTCTTGTTTTGTGCAAACTAAAATGTTTACACTGTCACTGGATACAGCCCCATCACTGGAAAAATGGAAGGTAAAACTGATCAGATTAATAAATAGATTTATTTTCTTTTATGTTTTGCTGGTTTTACTTTGTGTTTAGGGATTAAATATCAAAATCTGTTTCCTTTTTCACCAAGGGACTTTGGCAAAGATTCTAATTTTTCACCAACTCCAGGAAAGTCTCTTTACTTGAAAGTTGCTGCAATGTGGAAAGGATTGGTTGCCTAGACAGCTTGAGGGTTTTCTCTTTTTTACTGTTTCTTTTTTTTTCCCCAGTTGCATACTGATCATGCAGTAACTATTATCAGTGGATTTTCTAATATGAGGAGGGCAAAAGAACTGTAGACATGGCTTATCCCAAGACAGGTTAGGCTGGGGTATGCATCTGTGTTTGCGTGTATAGCCATGAATTTTAAGTGTGTAAGAATGCGTACAATCTCAGCAACCACTATGAGACTCTCTCTATGTAGGAGAGGATACAAGATATCAGTTATGTAATGTTTAAAAGAGAGGAGAAAAGGTGCCTTGGTTTTATATTATTTGCCTGACAGTGCATGAGTGAAGGGTTAAGCAACAAATCCAGTCTTGACTTTTATTTTTGTCTTTACTGCTAGGCTTGGTGAAAAAGCTATATAGCAGTGAGTGGAAAAGAGAACCATTAAATGACATTTTCCATGGTATTCTGGAAAAGCTGGCAGCCCACAGGTAGCCCCTTTACTGGGTTAAGAACTGTCTGGATGGCTGGTCCCAAAAAGTGGTGGTGAATGGCGTAGCATCCAGTTGGCATTGTATCACTAGTGGTGTCTCCCAGGGATCAGAGTTGGGCCTAGCTCTGTTCAGTTTCTTTATTAATGATCTGGATGATGGGATCAAGTGAAAATGCACAGATGACACCAAGCTGAGTGAAAGAATCTATATTCTGGGGGATAGGAGGGTTCTACAGAGGGGTCTGGACAGACTAAATCTGGATGTGTACATCTCTAAATTTTTTAAGTATGGAATATCCTGCTACAATTTCTAGGTATTCACAATTTATATCCTGCATTATACATACAGATACTACATATATACAGTATTTAGATCATTGATACATGTAGATCTGTCTTCTCTTAAGGATTTTAGCATTTTCAGAAATACTTTATTAGTATACTTTACTCTTATTACGTCTTTGGATCTGATACTGTGTTTGCTTCTCCAACAGTGACCAGCTTCATTTGATTTAAGATACCAGAAAGCAGGTATTAAATGTAATAACTTCGGAATACCCTTATCTCAAATCAACAGAAAAGTTGTGTTACAGAAAAATGATACTAATATCTGAAATTGGGAAGCAGTAGCAAATAGAAACTGTCTACTTGAAATTGCTAAAATAGATGTGGTGTGTCTAAGGTGTTTTAAAGACTAAAATGTCAACAGCTTTGCATACAAGAGTATAGATACTGTGTGTACTCGTTTATACCTGCAGTGTACGCTAGTGTACTCTGGGACATTGTTATAATCATGTAATCATAGATTGATTTAGGTTGGAATGGATACCTGGAGATTATCTAGTAAAAAAAAAAAAAAAAAAATAGACTATAAAAAAATTAGAGTTGTCATACACAGCCAAGTGCAACACTGAACAAGTATGCCTCTAGTTTTACGTGTACCTCTGCTTCCTGATCTCAGGACACCTTCCGAGCTGCTGCCATGACTTGTGGTACATACAAAGTCATAAAAAGTGAATGGTTCTTACAATAGAGCTTTCAGTTGGCTTAAGAATTCATTTGACATATGTCTTTGGTTAGAATGACAGTTATTTAAGATGTAACAAAAATTTGCTAAAGGACTGGTGCTGGGAGTGTTGAGACTTTTATGCTGCCAGTTCTTTTTTTGTCCATGTAGTTAGCGTAAAACTTCCATTGATTTTATTGGGAATGGGATTAGTCATTGTGGAAAGATTCGTGTTGTACAGAAAATGTACTACTGTTTTCACTAAAGACTAGAGAAGGATTGTTCTTTAATTCATTAGGTTTTAGCAGATTAGAATAACTGAATTTTGATTAATACTGCATCCTTATGGCTTCAGCTCTGGGCTTCTGTGAGTTTGATGGTGGTGTAGTTTCACTGCAAACAATTCTCTATAATCCTGTTAACCAGAGCAAAATGGTTAGCTAGTACAGAAGATATATGACAGCCTCAGAAACTGAATCCTAGTCTTTTGATTGCCATACCTGTTTAGAGCCAAGACTATGTAATCATTATTTAATGCATTCCTTAAGTTCAATGATAAAAAACACAGTCGCTGCTTTCTGTATATAAATAGGCTCATGTTTCTCTTGCAATGTGGTTGTGATGTTCTTCTTATTACAAAATTACTGTGTCCCTCTGCTGTTGTCCACCTCATATCAGACCAAAATATCCATGTTTATGCATCAACATACACACAAATAATGTGATGCATAGTTACAGCTGTGATTAATCATTCAGTTCACTACACTTACTTGCCCCTTAGGTAATACATACTTGTGTTGGCCTATTTTCTGTAGAGATAGCCTGCCCAATCTTTGATCTGAGCAACTGGGTTTGTCTTAGTGTCATAATCACTCCCTCTTTAGCTGTTGCTTTATAAATCCTGATTACCTATACCTAATTAAAATAACTTTATTTTTTTGAACCTAATACATTTTGGATTTGAGACATTTAGACAAAAGGTTATATGGCCTTTCAGAAACCCTTTTTTAATGAAATACTATTGCTAGCTTTTCTGTTCTTGTTCCTACCGGCTTATCCTCAGTTTCATTCAGGTTTTTATATTGCCATTGGGAAAATTAAAATAAGAAGGGCAGGCCATAAGTGATCAACATGACTATGTATATCTCATATATGTACATTAGTTGCTTGACATCATTCAAGTTTTATTACATCTTGAGAGTGCAAACATTCATTCAATAAATCTTGCTTTACTGCTGTGTTACTCCTCCCTGTGGGATCATTCTCCTCTCTGTGAGTTTTATACTTTCTCCTGCTTACGTACCATTACCACAGGAGCACAATATCAGTACCACTGATCTAAACAACTGAAATGTATTCACCAATAGGAAGGCAGAAAATGCTAATACTTTTCCATTATGTTAACAGTTTTCCTTCAGCTTTTCCTCTGTTTGAGGAGCAGCATTTAGTTGCATTCAGTGCTCTCTACCTTGAGAGTTTTCTTTTCGTCCTCTGCTCCAGAAAATTCTGGTCAGTGCTACTTCAGTATGACCCACGGAATGTGACCCAAATCTCACATCTTAGCTTTTCTTATTAGGGTCTTAGCTGATGAAAGGTGGATTATAGTTTACAATGGTTTCTGATGCACTTAATCTAAAATTTAAGAGGAAAATTTAGTGTCATCCGCCAGGCACACTCAGAACACTGAAACATGGTCTAGAGTCAGCATTGTGGTGTTAAAGTTCTAGCAAGTAGATGGGAACAAACAATGCAAAATTAGGTTGTTTCTGCTATGAATTTTTTCTCTGGTTTGGACTTAGAGTTGTGTATTTTAAAGATGTTGCACGTTGGCTATGGTATGATAAAGATCAGGCTTAATGATCCACTTTGTACTTTATTAGTATAACAGTGTTGTGTGAGGAACCATGGCAAATTGCTTACATCTTATGGTCAATATCAGAAGCAATGCCTTCAATGCATAATCTTCAGCACACCCTTCTGTGAAGAATATCTGCACGTGTATATGTGGGTAAATTTATGCAAGTTTGCTTGTGTTTAGAAAACCTAACTACAGTCTATTCTACATCTTAAAAAACATGTTTCATGATAATACACCATGAGTAATAGCAAATTTAGTTCATCAAAATGCTGAGCAAAATGGTGTCAGGCCTCATTTTTATTCCTTTTTATTAAGGACCTTGAACTATGGAAGTATTATTTATTAGGCATTCATTGGGAAATTGATGGCATAATTAAACTTTTTATTAGCTAGTAAAACTGATAAGCAGTACATAAAAAGGTGAACCTTGCTTTACAGGGAATAATAATAATAATAATAAAGATTAATTTCAAGTTTTTTAAAAGGTCATCAGTGTATGAAGTCTTTTTGACATTGCTTTCTATGATATGAACACATATCATACCATATAGTTCTTGCTTCTGTTGATAGATTTGTTTGTGTTTATTTTGCAGGCACAAAATCCAGAAGAAAAGGAATTTGTTCTGTTAAAATATTATCATGTTTTCAGTGACTTGAGATTAATTCAACGCCTAGTGTGAACACACATGACATACTTCCTTAAGCAGGAGCCACTCTATATATTGTAGAGTTGAAATAATGAAGTTGTGAGTGTGCAATGGTTGAACACTTAGTTGTGTAAATGGAAGGTATTGTTCCTACTTAGTGGGACACAGGAGGAGATATTGTGTATGTCTCTAATCTTGAGGCCTTTACTGATTGGTAAAGGTGGGTGGGATGACAGTCGTCCTCGTTCACTGCTCTCTCTTTGGGTAGCCTTGGATACATGAGCAACTTAAAAACTCTTTTTCTGACACCCTCCTCTGAGTTGTGCAGAAGAGAATCTTATCCCATAAATGGTTATATTCTTGGAGGACTAGAAATAAGGATATAAAAATCATGGATTTTATCCATGAAAACTTTTCATTTCGGCATGCACCTGTTTCATAAGTCATTTTGAGCAAAACAGATAAAAATGGAAAATGCAGCAGTGAAGCTGGCCCAGATAGAAAATCACTCCTCCAAGTCTGCAGAACATCTGAGAATAATAGCCAGCATACTCATGCTTCTCTGTCACACTTGCATAAAACCCCATTCCCAAAGTTTTAAGATGAAAGCTGTCACTCACATTAATCAGGTGGGGAGCCTGGTCTGAAGTTCACTCCTTCTGGTTGGAGCTGAAGTTTTGTATTAGCCTAACAGAAAGGACATATTTCTTTTGCATACTATATCTGTCTTTTTAACTCTTCCCTTGGTGCTGTAATTGCAGTAGTGGGGCTTGTGTGCTGAATGTAGCCATGAGCTCAGCAGAGCACCTGAACCAGGGCCTTCCTTGTGCCCTGCTGTACACAGGAGGAACTGCTCTGGTGGGATCAGTGACAACAGGAAGGGCAAAGCAAGAAGAAACAGCAGACACAGCAGGTACAAGCTGTCTGCTCTGGTCCTGATGATGTGCTTGAATTGAGCACTCATGCTAGCATCCAGATTAGTTGAACACATGCACCATGAACTTCCTTTATGATCACTGCAGACACACTACAAGAGATGAAATATCTGTCTGTTGTACCTTTGGGCTTGAGGATCCTTTGTCTGCTCAAGATTCCCAGCATGAGACTGATTTGGATTGATCTATAATACTTCTAATTAATGTCATGTATTTTCAGTGGGACTGCTTCTTCTCAGGTATAGTAAGACATTAAAAATTGTTGAAATTTGTTTCCGTCTTGGATACAGATACTTTCTACTTCAGACCTTACTCTTTTTTTTTTTTTTCTTTTTTTCCCATTGTTTACTTTTGCTGTGTTCCTAAGATAAGTTTATATTTCCCTGTGGTTATGTGTGAGCTGTTGTACCTATATGTTTGCAGCAAGTGCAGCATAACCAAGTCTTGAGAGACTTTATTTTAAATGGAGAATGTTTATGGACCTTTTCCGTAAACAAAAAAGATGGCAAAATAATTGTCCTAGCTACTAGAACATTTTGTCTGCTATGTAGTGACTTCAGGGTAAGTCTGCCATCTAGATTACCAAAAAAACAACTGCATTTCAGTGCCACTACTAGAAAGAAAATGTCTTAGGATTTTTTTGTTGTAGTCTTTTGTGAAAAGGGAAGAGTAGTGTTACAGGCAGTAGTGAAAATAAACAGCCTTATTTTAAAGAAATTATTTAGACCTACTTAACAGGAGAGTAGGGTATTTACTGTGATAATAGTTGTCCTACAAAAATGACAGAAGATTTTCATAATTTGAATTTTTTATTCATGCATAGGTATGAGTTAGCATATGGCATGTTAACAAGGCTGGATAGTGTTAGGTAGCTGTTGTCTTCAGCTGTCTACTTTGGCCTTCAGGTTTGAAACCTGCTACTGGCACGGAATAATGACACAGTTCTTTTTGCATAGGATATAACTTAGTTCCTGGTGGATGGTAATTAGACTTTGGGGTTATTGTCTCTGCAGTTTAAGGACTGAGATATATCAACAAGATTAAATAAAACAAAATTTCAGTATGCTAGATCTTTACTGCACAGCCCTTACTGGCCCTTACCCAGTTTTACCCAAAACCTGCTGTTGAACTCAGAATCTTGTAGTGCACATCTTGATACAAGTAGGATGGCTACTTGTATGATGAGTTTTTAAAGGCTGTTCATTTGTAAGTAGTTTTCAAATCCTTCTAGAGTAGCAATCAAGTAATCCCAAGATAATTTTTTTGATAGTACAAAGGAAATCCTGAGAAGTTAAAAGTACTGTTTACCTGAGCAGCTACATTATATCTACTTCTGATATATGACTTTATCTGCATGTTCTTTCAAGCTGATTTCATGCTCCCTGCAGTGACATATTTTGCTAACACAACAGACTTGTTCCTTCCTGACATACAGCTTCTGGCTCCAACAAATGTCAGTAGCTTTTTAGACAATCCTGTGCTTTTTATTCCTGTCTTTCTCAAGAGGAATATCAGCATCCCTCCAATAACATTTTTTCCCCTATGGCTATTATGTTTTATAAACAGACTAGGTTTATTTTACATGTAGAGGCTGGTAAAGAAACAGAAGGATTTTTTTTTCTTTTTATTTCTTTTTCTTTATTTTTATTTTTCATCTTAATTTCCTTTTGCCTTTTTGTTTCTTTTTCTTCCTTCTTTTTTTAACATCTTTTAATATTTTTAGGAAAGTAATAGAATAACAGCCACTTTCTGGCTTATGGAAATAAGCAGAGCTTTGTTCAATCCTGAATTCCTGCAGTTATTTCCTTTCTGTAACCAATGGAGGCCTCCAGAAGCAATTAACTAACCCCTTGGAGCTGCAGGTCCTCCTTGGAGCAGCTCTGTGGAGCTGAGATTTGCAGTTCACACTGACTTACACAGAGGCAGAAATTAGTTAAAGAAAATGGATTCAAACACCTTGTCATTTCTACATTTGCAGTATTAAATATGTTTTAGTGTAATAAAGGGGGAAAAATTGGTTAGAACTAGGTTCCTAGCTACAAATTACTTGTTTCCATATTTTTTCATACATCCTTTTGACTTTTTTTTTTTCTAGTCTGGAATTCCCCTTTGTATACCAGTTCTGATTGAGAATTCCATTTGGAATCTGAAATCTTGCAGTTTGTTTTTACTGCAGCTGGGTTTTACATTTTTCTTTCTCTTGTGTTTTAAATAGTCAGATAGTGGGGAAATTATTCTTAATTATACAACAAAACATTAAGCAATTACATGCAATAGCAGTGTCAGGTGCAATAAGTTAGGGCATTACTCTTATCTGGGAAAAAATGAAATCTCAAATTGGGCCCTGAATGTGTCTTGAATCTCCACAGACTTGATTTTCTTTCCTGTTCAACTACTTAGAAGGCTAGGATCTATCTTAATTAAAATTTACTGCCTATTTCAGAACGGAGGAGCTGAAAACTATTTTCCTAATGTCTGTGCTGTTCATGTGCTTGAGATGGCTAAGTGGTATTCTGAAAATTGCAGTAAGATTAGTAATTACTAGGGGGACATAATATACTGTTTCATTGCAGTGGAACACTGAAAAATATTTAAAGGAGAAGGCATTATTCATATTTTTCTCATTATTCATAAATTTTACCTAATTAAGTTCTACAGTGATTTTTTTTCTTCATAAAATGGGCACTCAAGCCACACCTTTTAAGACACATCTTCTTCTTTAATACCACTAAAATTCAAAATCACTCCTTTTAAGATTGAGAAGCTACAAAGGTCACATTCTAATGTTGACTCTCATCAAGTATAGCTCTGAACCTATAATGAAGTAAATGTAAGGAATCTACTGGAAAAACTGTGCTGCTTTTTACTCTACTGGGCACCTGTGGGTTACATCAATAGATTAGGATTATCCAAATTAATTAATTTTTTGTTTCATTGGTTTTGTAGTCTACTCTCAACATAATCATAAACCCTCAAGAAAAACTGGTAAAGACTGCTTTAAACAGGTTGTCTAATTCTACTAGCATGAAGAATTGTTTTGTGTAGCCTTGTTTCTTAAGCAGACACAACATTTGTTTCAATGAAATGAATAGAAGGTCCAAAATGATATATGAAACATCTTGGAAACAAATGCTTTTAATGTTATTGACTTTGAAAAGAGGAAAGGAAAATAGCTTATTTCCTTAAACATAATCTATTGAAAAATTGAGATGCCTTTGTATCACATAAGTTAACAATTGAAACAATATTCTTATTTGATAGTTATTCTCAAATGGTAGTGATTAATTTCAAAAACTTTTCCCCATACTGGCTGAGCCAATTCTGCTCTTATTTACTTTATTACTTTATTTTAAATACTTTTCTTTTCCAGAAGCATTGTAGAAGCTGTCCTATTTAATGCTAGTTTAATTTTCACAAATTTTACTATTGCAGCTTAAACATGAGTGTGCTTCTTTGAGGAAAACCAATTCCTTGCCATAATCTCCCTCATTATGAGCTAAAGTTTAAAAAGTAAAAGTAACTGGACTGTCTAGAATTGGATCATGTTCAGTGAAAGAGATCTTCTTTCAGGACATTTTGAGGAAGGATATATGACAAAAAATGGAGTTCCACTAAAACACATGTTTTTTATATTTTAAATTGAATTATATTTAAATATTTTTTACTCAGGTTAATGTCAAACTGCAGATAATGAGTGACAGTTCCCCCTTATTTCAGTAGGAATTGTTGATCCTCAGCTCTGCTCAGGAGTTGGCATGGCTCTGTTGTCAGAAAGACTTCAATATTGTAATAGAAAACTACTGAATGTATTCCTATGATCTGATTTTGAAACAACTCCTGCATTGTGCTCACTGACAAAAGCATATCTGAATCCAGCCAAGAATTTTAATACCATCTAACTTAATGCATTTTGAACTAAAAGAGCCTGTGTTGCTAGGCATCAAATTGGTGATGCATGGAAAAATTGTTCACTGAAACTATAATATAAGCCTGCATGTACAAATCACAAGTAGGTTTTCTGGATGAGCATGAAATCTAAACTCCTGGAAAAATCTATATATTTAGATCAAGACTACTTTCACTGTACCCACAGATTTCATTAGTTCATAATTTGATTTAATTTCTTTAAATTAATTTAAGGTAAAGCCTTCAGATTTACAATAAACATAAATTTTAAAAAAAGTGTAACTTGATTGCTGTAGTTAATGTGGATTATCTAGGTTTCTTATTTCCTATTGAAAAACAGAAATATTTTTAGCCACAGAAAGTTAAAATATTATCCCAAGCACCTTCCAAAACAATACATATATATCTACTATTTAAGGCTTTTAACTAGTGCAGAAAATACAGGTCTTTTAAAATATTTGTTCTTTCAATAATGTCATTTAGTTTAGAAGAGTCTTAGTAGTAAACATGAAAAATGCCCTATGTTTTTAAGCTTTTCAAAACCAAATTATTTTATTTCAAGAATGCAAGTACTAAAGATCTTTTAAAAATATGCTCTATTTACCTTGAGATATTTCCTGCACATTTGCTAAATGTATATCCCTATATTCATGATTCCTACACTTCCATGAAAGTCTCGCAGTTTGAGGACTGATCATAAATGGACTTGATTTAGAAAAAAACAAAAAAAAAGTGATGTGTACAGCAGTTTCTGTAAACAATTTCAAGATACAATCCAAGAGTGCAGTCCTGTTTTACTGAAAATTTTAGTAGTTGTGATTTTTTCTTTTTGTTTACGTTGACTTGCATTTTTAATGCAGAATCCTGTGTTTTTCCCTTTTTCTGAAATAATTCCCTATAGAAGCATTTGTGTTTGTGGTGGGAGAGAGTGGGGAGAGATCTACGGGCATTTTAAGAATGCAGTGCTACACCATAAAAGAGCATTAAAGAACTGAAACTTTTCTCTGTTTAGTAATCAGATGGAGACACCACAAAATCAAATAAATTGCCGGTGAGGTCTTAATTATTGGAATAAAATTATAAAAGAAATATTTAATATATTTACATATATATATATATATATATATATAATAACAGTAACAACAACAAAGATCTACTAATTAACTTGGAAAGCTCCAGTTTTATAGTACTTCTGAAATGATCCTCATGTTTGGTTCATTAAACAGTAAAATCCAAAATTTTCTTGGAAGAAAACTTTTAGACAAGGCTAGGATGACTCCATTCTTTAATGATGCTTGTATTTTTTTTTTCCACCATTATTTTGTTTAGGTTGGAGGGTGGTGAGTTGCTTTGTGTGTTGCAAGTACGTAAAGAAAATTTAATGGAAGTGTGGAGCCTGTATGACTGTTCATGGACTGTGGCTCTTAATCTCTCACTGGAAAAGCTCCAGTGAAACTCCAGCCATTTCTGCCTTGAGATTTCTTCTCTGGCTTTAGATGTGAAGTGGAGCATGTTCAGAGGCTCAGCAATGAACAGCCTTTTTTCATTAACATCTCTGAAAGAGGTCACTGTGTTAACTTCCCTGAAAATGAAAGGTATCCTAATTTTTGCAATTCAGTACTTGCAAGAAGCATATTCATTTAGTTCCATTACTGTGTACCTTATATTTCTAGATTAAATTGTTAAAAAACCGATGCAGCACACGTCATTTAAGTGTACTCCTGTAGGCTTACTCTCTACTTAAGGAAAGACAGAGAGGATGTGTTTTACACCAGGATGACTATCTCTTGGGAGATGGCCTTCCATAACCTTAACTAATACATTTCATGCTTTACAGCCATCTAAAGCCAAGTAACACTGGATGTACTCTCTGCTGCAGTGCTCAATATGCTTGCAATCTTTTTAGCCTGTGACACAATTGGGAGGAAATATTTATGTCATGTACGTAAGAGCTCCTGTAGCTCTACAACAGCTTACAATTTTCTTCTGCTATAGAAAAAAGAAAAGCAACAGACAAAATTGCATAGCAATTACTCTTGTGTAGGTATCCTAGTTTTCAAAATTCATAAAGAAAATTAGGTCACTATGCCTGGAAGAAATTACCATTTCTGAAAACCAAAGCAGAACTAAAATTCTACTGGTCCAGAAGCAGAAAATACCATTAGCTGTTCTCATTGGTACTCATTGCTTGCAGTCCCTGGAAAACTCATTGCCTTCACAAATTATCTTGACATAGAGCTTCATTGTTTTTATTCTCTGAGTATAGTCATTATTTGCCTTCACTGTGCTGTAAGTCTGGTTCCTTTCCTCTGAAATGAGATTTTATACAATTATTCACCTAGATTGTATGATTTATCATAGCTTTTAATGAAAGAAATAGGCTCATGGATAGCTGAGAATATGGAAATCTGTACACTTACATGTCTTACTTACGCTTCCACTTTTTTTGTGGCCTAAGGCATCAGGATCTAAATACAATTCTGATTAACTTTTTTTTCACATGATCTACCAAGACAGCTATATTCCTTAGGAACAATACACCTCCTACAACCCAGAATGAAATATATTAGTGCTGAGGCAAATGGCATGGGTTTTTTTTCTTTTCTTCAGTTCAACATGTTTGAGTATAGCTGGATCTCCCTTGTCTTTTTTTAGAAAATTATGTGCCACTATCTTTCTTGCTAAATCTTTGCATCTAATCCAGTATTTTTGAATGAACAAAGAAAAAAAGCTACATATAACGGAGTAAAAGTCCTCTAATTAATATGTTTATCCTAAGATGTTTTTATTAACAGACTGGGTTGAAAAGAGTAGAAACACAGGACTGACCATAGCTCATGAGTCTAATGGCCAGCAGCCATTAAACACTGGGGTGATGATGTTCACCATTGTGAATATGATTTATGTGTTTATAAGTGCCTAATGTATATTACATACATGTGTCATATATTTCCATGAATTTGTAGTACCTTGTTCCATACCCTTCCTTGAGATCCTAATTTTTGCCATTTTGTAATTCACTGCAGTGTAAGAGTCACAGAAACACAAAATTTAGGTACCTTAGCAGTGAACGAGACACAATGCTGGTGATAGTCTGCAATATTTTGCTGTTCCACACAAAAAGCATTTTCACTGCTTCTGAGAAGAATAGGCTGGGTAAACTTGTATTCTGAATGAAAAAAAGAAAGGAGCATAGAAAAATAGCATTGCACCTTTTGACTTAAAGGCCATTCATATATATTTCAGGTTGATATGGTTTTATTTTTTTTAGTTTTGATGTTATAATAAAATGTTTGTTTTTTCCTCTTTTTATTTCTACAGCATTAAATGATTTACTGTGAATAATATTAAAACTGCATTTTTTTCTAAAAACAATATGGAATTTTTCTTTTTTTTTTTAATAAAAACTAAACCGTGGAAAGCTTGAGATTTACAGATGGTGTTGCACGTTTACTACTGTACTATAAATCCCAGAAATTATATATAATGCAAAGGGGTTGCTGGGAAATTTTTTTTGGTCTTTCTATACATTGAAATTCAAGAATGTTTCTTTCCTGCCTGTAAAAGGTAGTATTTTGGTATACTACTAGCCTACTATTGGATGTACCAGAGGAAATGCATTGCTTTAAAAGTATAACATTAACTTCAAACTAACATTCTTCATAAAATAATTTTTTGAAATTTTTGTTTTGTTTCTCATAGCATAGTCCAAATTCAGAATTAGGTGGTGTGGATTCCTTTAGTACTTAGGAAAAGCTACCTATATTAGACAAGTCAATTAAAAGGAAGTAATTACTGAGCTAAGGGTGTGGTGTCATTAAAACCATTTGACAGTTACATAGTAAATTTAGTAAAAGAAAAAAAAAGAAAATAACAGCTACATCAAATATGAGTCAGGGAGAGAATTAATTACCTTTCAGTTTAGATGAAGCAAGAGCCAAAGGACTGACAGTTTGTCAAATGTAGACATGCTTTGAAAGGCTCTTTCCTTCAAAAGCAACACACAAAGCAGTTAGGACTTCATTGTATTCATGGAAATTTGGGGGAGTTTTTATTTGCTGTATGCTTTATAATTTCTTTTCAGAAAGTATGGAAGGAGCATACCATTTAAATTTCATTACCATGAAAGTTTCTTCCTTTACTTAGCCAACATAAGTAAAAGTAACCTGTGTAACCTCAGCTCTGGCTTTTGTGGAACAATAATCATTTTCTGACAGAACCAGTGTGCAGGGTTTTCATATGTCCACCACAAAGAAAAATTGTATGTCATCTCAGTTTTATTATATCCATCGGCTGGCTGCCCATTTGTTGTGGAGTGTCTGCTGTGACTTAGGGCCGTGGCTCTATTTGGCTGTAATAGATTTCCAGTAGTGCATTCAGTGACTCTGGTACCTGTTGCTGGTTTTTTTTCCAGGTCAACTGGCTGCAGGTACATGTGAGATTGTTACTTTGGACAGAGATAGCAGTCAGCCCCGAAGGACTATAGCCCGACAAACAGCCCGCTGTGCATGTAAAAAAGGACAGATTGCCGGTACAACAAGAGCAAGGCCAGCATGTGTTGATGGTAAGAAGCAAAAATCTATTCAATCAGTGTCTGCCAATATAAGAGTTGTGTCTCACAAAAAAAACCCAAGAAACCATAAAAACTCAATAGAAGAAATTTTCAATTTGTCCTTACTAACAATGGCAATAGCATTGAAATTCAACCAAAGGGTACTACTGACTAATAGTATAGATATTACAATTACATTTTTTTCATTGGAAATTTCACTTTTGTTTTAACTTGATAAGCAGTTGAATGTTAAGGGCATGATGCTGTTACATTCTGCATGTGATTACAGAAACAGCAGTGAAATGACATTCTTTTTTCCTCTACTTTTTATTCTTTTAAACATTAAAAAAATGCAGCAAGCAAGCCTCAAAGGTCTTATGCCACTGGGAGGCTAATGTGACTGCTCCTGTGTGATATTTAATACTGTTGAAGAAAGCAGTGATGCTATAATTAGAATACAGTATCTGAATGTACATCACATGTCCAGTATTTCTTCTCTCTTTAAAATGAGTTTCTGTATGATTCACTGCAGATGCACTGGTAGCATGTAGCTGGAAAACTGCTCATACAGGGAGGTATGAAAATGTTTCACTTTGAAATAATTTTTTGAGACAAATGAAATTCTCTGTTATGTTAACAGTGGGAGAATCTTCAAGAGAGGTCTGCCTTGCAGGGCTTTTAGCAAGCATTAATATTAAAAATGAAATTGTGGACATATTGAAAATAATGATGTAGAATTATTTGTTTTGATCTAGTCTCCATTAGCAAAATTTAAAAAAAAAAGCTTATGTATAGAACTATAATAAATATGGATTAGCTTTTAATACTGTCTGGTTTAAGTCCTCAGATAAAAATATTGTGGAGAACACCCTACTGTTGCCTCAGAAATTGGTCTTACCAGTGATTATCAAAGACAGCTCAAAAGGAGATTTCAGAGCCAACCCACAAAGCTAAATATAGAACATCATGCATATTCTATTTTTGCATTTTTCTTTCAGTGTTTTTAGTATTCTGTAAGATAGTTTCTTAGCTGTCTCTTTCATAATATAATACTATATCCAGTAGCTCTACTTTCATGTTTTATTCTTAGATCATCAGATATAATTGGTTAAGAAAGGAATGATTTTACTGTGTCATTTATAGTTGTGACATTAGGAAAAATGCTTACTACCAATAAAAATATTCAACATATGTTTCCCATTTTAAAACAAGAAAGTTCTAAGCAAGAAAAAAAGAATTTTGCATCACATGATGGGAACAAAACATAATTTTTTGTCAGTCAGTTTTGACCTATGGTTAGATTGATTTGCTGTAACTTGGGTATCCAAAGGTAGCTGCTAACAACTCCAGTTTTTCTTTATACCAAATAAAGAGCAAAATGGACCTTCTCAGAGTAATTTATCTCATCTTAACTCTCTAGGATAAGTCAGATGTATCACTTTCTGTTACACACTGTTTTTCTGCCTTGCCTTGAAACACCTGTGAGTATCTTAAAATGAAACTTAGCTGGAATGTAAATGTCACTAAAAAGACGTGACTGCACCTCATCCTTTGAGATTGTTTTCAAAACATGGAAGCTTTGAGTTAATTTAATATTTGAAAATATTTTTCTTTCTTTACTTATTTCTTGGGGGAAACTCATGAAGTATCTGTTTCAAATTCTTCTTGTGCTTTCAAATGTGCTTGATCATCATTTTATGAAAAGAGAGAACTGAATGACAGGATCCATGGTTTGAGATCATGTAGTCAGAGAAGGTTTTTTATGTAATACTTCATGTTTGAAAAAATAAGTGGGAAGTTAATCAGTTGAAAAATAAAGCTTCCCTTTAACATTTGTGTCTAAATACCATAATTTTTTTTTTTTAAGGCTAGCAAGGAATCACATGCAAAAAGTTGAGGGATAATGGGTAAAAGTTTCTTCTGTTGATATTCCAATTACACACAAAATGGTAATTTTTCAAAATGAGAAAAATCATCATTTGAAACACCCCAGGGATTCCCCAGTATTGTACACTGAAGATTCAGCTGGACAGGGTGCTGGGCCATTTTCCCTAGACTGGCATTTTTGCCTAAAAAGGTTGGACCAGATGATCCTTGGTGTTCCTTTCCCACCTGGTATTCTTTGATTCTGTGGCATATTAAGATATATAACATGGTTCTTCATTATTTTCTGAAATGTTTATAATTAGGATGTTGAACCCTCTGCTAAGAATAACTACAAGATATGTAGGACATGCTACTTTATTTTCCTCAGCACTGCTGGGATGTTTTGTAATCAGAGCTCAAAAA
The DNA here is from genome assembly GCF_027477595.1 of Haemorhous mexicanus. Taxonomy (NCBI): domain Eukaryota; kingdom Metazoa; phylum Chordata; class Aves; order Passeriformes; family Fringillidae; genus Haemorhous; species Haemorhous mexicanus. Next base: position 59,444,167 of record NC_082345.1, on the reverse strand, counting down.
GGTTAGTAATACCTAGAACTGTAGATCAAGTTTCCAGACTAAAATGAAAGCAAAAGTCAAAGCTTTGATCTGTAGGTTTTTCATGAATGAAGTTAAAAAATTAGTTTTACATAACTTCAAAAAAATTTTATAGGAAAGAATAAACAAGCATTCGATCTTGTCTCTAACCTGCTTGCAAGTAAAGCTGGCAGATAAATTGGCCACTGATGGACGAGAATCCATCTGTGAATTTACCAGGTTCATAGTTTAAAGAATTAACACTGAATTCTTCCATATTTTTACACACATTTCTAGAGTAAATTTTTTCAAACACAAAAGTGTTTTCTCAAACACTTAAAGCTTTATTCTGAACATGACATGAAGGCTACATAAAATTATGTAGCAGAGAGCTGGTTTTGTCTCCAATATTAAGTCAAACAATTCTGATTTAGGAATTTAACAACTAAACATAATTGCTGGGTTGTTTTGTTTTAGTTTTTTTATAAACTAAATGGGATAAAGAATGGGATAAAGAATCCCATTTTTCAAACAAATTAACACTTCCCTGAGCTTTCTTAAATAAGATATGGAATGTACTTTTGCAATTTTTTCTTCATCTATATTATAGTTCATGTTAAGTACATAATTGCTATTTGACATTTCATTTTTGCTGTTGAAAAAACCCTCCAAGATTTGGTTCTTTTCTTATAATTCTTTATATTGTCTTGATTTTAAAGAGATTATTTCTAAAGTGAAGGTGGAACTTAGACCTTTAATACAAATTCATATGTGAAGGAAGCAGGGATAGTAAGTGTGACCTGCTAACCCAATAGTGAGAAAATATTAGCTAACAATTTTGTTGCATCTTCTAGCAAGAGAGTGGTTTAAGAATTCAGTATCAAAGCTGGTAATTTTTACAACCTTAAAATGGATTGTTTTGTACCTTGCTACCATTTTTACAATGTTCAGTGGAGAGAAATACCTTAGAATATATTCAGTTGTGTAGTATTTCCTGGAGCTTTGAAATGCAAGTGTCAATTCTTGCAGCAAAAGGAGTAGGTAATTTAAGGGCTCTTAAACTTTACAAACATTGGGTGAGATTGCACTTGTCAACATTGCTCTTATAGTAAGTCCTGAGTTGATTATCAAAATCCACTCTGCTTTCCACTGCTGCATCACTGAAGGTCTTTTCCTAAGAAAGGAAACACAGTCAATGTCAGATAGATAAAACTGGAATTCTTAGGAATGGAAATACAGTTTTTAGAACTTGATCTGAGCAGTACATGAAGAACAGAGGTTTTCTTGAAATATTTCCATATGATGGAGAAGGTTGATTTGATTTGTATTTTTTTCTAGCAGTCTTTAACTATGGCAGATTGCTAATGTATTCTGAAAAAATGGCATCGATATTCACCCTGATTTAAAGCTTGATTTAGTGTTGATTGCTTCATATCTACACCCACAGAGTCATAATGTATATTTGGTATGTTTTGTTATGATGTAATTTTTATTCATGAATGTAGGGTTTGTGATATTATGATGGTGGTTTGCCTGCACTTTTCATTATATTATTTTTATTTGCAACTGGTGTTCCCTAGTCCCATTTTTGAGATCAAATTCCATAGCAATGACCTCAGTTGCATTAGTTTGATAAGATATTTTATTTCAACATAGCATCTGGTTTATCACCAGTGTAATTTCCCTGTGTGTCAGTTAAGCTTCATCAGTTTTTTAGCTGGAACCAAGTGAGAGATTGGAAGATAGCAATTATTCTTTGGGTTTGTTCAGTACCTTTGCTAATTCAAGTTTGTTTTAAAGCAAGCGATGAAAAGTCTTTGATAAAAGTTTGTGGACAGATGCACCCATGATTTGTGTTCTTTCACAAGAATTGTATAAATATGAAAAGATTTGTTATGCCAAAGCATTTCTTAGAATACAAGGATAGGATCCTGAGAAGTGTTCAGAGAACTTTTAAATGTTTAATAATTCCAGTACTTATGTAAAATATATATTTATAGGTAAATGAAATAAATTGCAATTTTTTTCAGAAAATAGAAATAGTTGATGAGAGGAAAAACAGTATGAGAGAATTTGTTTATTTGCCTGAGAAAATTAGGATGGCAGTTATTATTTTGCTTGCCTGAATTCTGTGATTAGAAGACTCTTATGCTCTGGATTTGAGTACCATTTACTTTTTTGTCCACTAAGTGCTGTGAGAAATATCAGGAGTTTAATCCCAATACCCAAAAGTCTTAAATTTGAACAGTTGTAGCTCTGGTAAGTGAATTCAGAGTGTTCAGACACTTTTTGTTACAAATCAAAATATGGTTTGATTGGTTTTTTTGTTTGTTTGTTTTTACTTTTTAGAGTTTTAGTAATATTGAATTGCTTTTGCAAGCGTTGTAGCAATATTGGTTTCTGTAGGATGTTTATGTTTATAAGTTGTTCATACATTATGATTAACATGCTTTTCAGCTGGCATTGATTGATTTTCTTTAACACAGACACTCAGGATCTACAAGGAAGTCACATTAGTTTCAATCAATAATTCCCTGCTCTTCTTATTATCTCTGGGACTCTATAGGGAGGTGTAGGGGTCAGAACTGATCATTAATAGAATCCTAGGTCATGCACTTCAAACAAAACTGCTTAATAACTGGAAAGTTTCATCATTCTAAAGAATTTTAGACATATTGCAGGGAGCAAAGAGAAAAAAGAAGAAAACAGAAATATAATTACTTTAATAAATGAGAATTTTGCTTTTACAATATAACATTTCATACGCTTGGTATTGCAATATTTAACAGAAATATCGCAATAACAAGCATATTAAATACTCTAAACGAGTATTTAATACACTTGGTATTGCAATATTTATGTTATTTTATAATTATTTTATTGCAGATATTTCAAATCTTCCTTCACTGTAATTATTGTACATTTTAGTTAATTGCATTTAAGAAATGTCTCTTTAAAACAAGTAAAACCAAAAGGAAAACTAGTATGCATATCAAACATATTTTTTGACATGGCTTGAAGAAATAATAATTATTTTCTTCCTTTCCTCATTCTAACTTCGACATATGCAATCACAAATGCATCTGTATGTATAGATGCACCAGAACATGTAAAAGGCTTTGTTTTCTTTCAATTACCTCTAGACAATTCCATCAGAACTACAGATTTTCCTAGATATTGATATGAAAGTAAATTTTTTTCTATTACTCCTGAGCATCCCTTTCCTATGCATGCAGCCTGACAATTTCCGCCTTACTGGTCACTTTTCTTTTGGAAACACACAAGAAGTTTCATTTCAGTTACTTTGCTTTCAGCTCAAAACTAAGGACGATATACGACATTCCAAAAGAAGTTGAGTGAAATTTCTTGTCTCAATAATATCACAAACTTTGTAAAATAATGCAAAACATGTTCATATTGAATACCTTTGTTCTCTGGTAATGAGTGTCGAGTGTCAGTTAGAGATTGAAGTGTTCCTGGGGAAGAAATGCTGCTGTTCAACCATAAGACAGAAACTGAGCAGTGTTAAATGGAACATATCGATAGCTGCACCATCAATGGCAACAAAGATGTGTCTATAAGAAATACAGGGAGGTAAGTTAGGTTTCCTCTCTTGACTGAGAATGCATAAAAGGACTAACCAACCACATGACATAAAAAGCAAGCAATGAAAAATAAATTCAAAGCCCTGCCAAGGAAAGTAGCTCACAGGTTGATAACTACCCTAAAGGAATACTTTAATGAAGAAGGGTAGGTAAAGGTTTCACTATGTTCTGAAATATTTTGTACCTAAACTCAAAAAACAGAGGATCCTTCTTGAATACTGTGGCAGTTTTGGGTGCCTCAATATAAGATGGACATCAGGCTGTTGCAGTGTGTCCAGAGGAGAGTGACAACGATAATGAAATGTCTTAAGGGCAAGATTTAACGAGAGGCAACCGAGGTCACTTTGTTTGTTTAGCTTGGAGAAGTCTGAGGGGTGACCTCATCTCATTCTACAACTTCATCAAGATGGGCAGCAGAGGGGAAGATCCCATCTCTTTGGTGACTAGTGTTAGGACCCAAGGAAATTGAATGAAACAGCATCAAGGGAAAATCAGATTGGACATTTGGAAAAGGTTCTTGACTGAGAGCGTGGTTGGGCAATGAAACAGATTTCCTTGAGAAATGGTCTCAGCACCAAACTGGTCAGAGGTCAAGGAGTATTTGGACAATACTCTAGGTCACAGAATCACTAGGTTGGAAGACACCTTCAAGATCATTGAGTCCAACTCATGCCCCAACACCTCAACTAAACCATGGCATTGAGTGCCACATCTAGTCTTTTTTAAACATATCCAGGGATGGTGACTCTGCAACCTCCCCAGGCAGACCATTCCAGTATTTTATCATGCTTTCCATAGAAACTTTTTCCTAATATCCAACCTGTATTTCCCTTGGTGCAGCTTAAACTGTGTCCGCTTGTTCTATCACATGCTGCCTGGAGAAAGAGACCAACCCCCACCTGACTACAACCCCCTCTCAGGAAGCTGTAGAGAGTGATAAGGTCACCTTTTCTCCAGGCTAAACACCCCCAGCCCCCTCAGTCATTCCTCACAGGTTTCGTGTTCCAAGCCCCTCACCAGCCTCCTTGCCACCTCTGGATGTGCTCAAGCATCTCAATGTCCTTCCCAAACTGAGGGCCCAGAACTGGACACAGCTCTTAAGGTGTGCCCTCACCAGTGCTGAGTACAGGGGAAGAATGACCTCCCTGGTCCTGCTGGCCACACTATTCCTGATCCAGGCCAGGATGTCGTTGGCCTTCTTGGCCACCAGGACACTCTGCTAGCTCATATTCAGTCCACTGTAAACCAGTACCCCCAGGTCCCTTTGTGCCTGGGCACTGTCCAGCCACACCATCCCCAGCCTATAACAGGGGTTTGCAGGGGGTAATTGTGGCCAAAATGCAGGACTCGGCACTTGGACTTATTAAACTTCATTCTACTGGACTCTGCCCATCCATCCAACTGTTCCAGGTCTCTCTGCAGAGCCTTCCTACCTTCCAACAGATTGACACACGCTCCCAGCTTAGTGTTGTCTGCAAATTTACTAACAAAAGACTCAATGCCCTCATCCATATTGCCATTAAAAGTATTGAAAAGAACTGGCCCCAAAACAGACCCCTGAGGGACTGACTGGCAGCTGGATGCAGCACCATTCACCACCACTCCCTGGGCCCGGCCACCCAGCCAGTTCTGAACCCTGACTGCCTCTTTTGTGCTGTATTAAGTTCCCAGCAGATATCTGGAAGGTTAAAGTCATCTACAAGAACAAGGGCTGGTGATCCTGAAGCATTCTCCAGCTACTTATGGAATAACTTGTTCATCTCTTCTTCCTGGTTGGGTGGACAATAACAGACACCCAGTAGGAAGTCAGTTTTGTTGGACTTCCCCTTAATTCTTACTCATAGGCATTCAACTTCATTGTCATTAGTTTTAATACCCTTGGCATCAAAATCTTCCCTAATATAAAGGGCCACACCTCCACCTCGTCCACCTTTCCTCTTCTTCTGAAGAGCTTGTCATCCAGTGCAGTGCTCCAGCCATGTGAGTCATCCCACCATGTTTCTGTGATGGCAGTTACATCATAGCTCTGCTGCTTCTCCATGGTCCCCAGCTCTTCTTGTTTGTCACCCATGCTGTATGCGTTAGTGTACACGCACTTCATCTGGGCTACTGATTTCACCCCTAACTCAGGCTCACCGCCCTTGGGCATGCTTACAGACAGCCCAGCTGCATCCCCTTCCCCCTTCAACCCTAGTTTAAAGCCTTCTTAATGAGTTCTGCCAGTTCATGAACTAAAATCCTTATGCCTTTAACAGAGAAATGGAGCCCATCCTGTTCCAGCAGGCCAGGTGCTGTTAAAGTTGCCCCATGATCAGAGAACCCAAAATTCTGCTGATGGTACCAACCCTTGAGGCACTTGTTGATCATGTGTGCTCTCCTATTCCTTTCATCATTTTTCTCTGCCACCAAAGGGACTGAGCAGAACACTACCTGTGCTCCTGCCCTATCAACCACTTGACCCAGTGCCCTAAAATCCTTTTTAATTGCCGGATGCTCCTCTTTTCAATCTCATCACTGCCACCCTGGAGTATCAGCAGTGGGTCAGGTCTAGCCTTCAATCAGAGGGTTGAATCAGCCTAGGGAGGCTCTCGGTAATATCCTGTACTCGAGCCCCAAGGAGGCAGCAGACCTCCTTGTGGGTTGGGTCTGGTTGACATATGGGGCCCTCTGTTCTCCTCAGAAGGGAATCACCCACCACAATTACTGTTCTTTCCTTTTTAATGTTAGAGGTGGTGATCCCTCTGACAGATGAAGTGAAATTTGTCATCTGGTTATTTTTAGCCCTGAGAGGAGCAGGGATTGGACTTGATGTTCCTTATGGGCCCCTTCCAGCTTGAGATATTCAATGATTCTATGATTCAATGACTGGACATGGCATACTGCTGCAGACCAGGATTTTGCATAATGTTAGTCTTTTCCACAGAACAGTTCATTCATAGCAGTCAAGTAGCAGGGAGTGAGTAGTGATCACAGCTTACAAGTTGGGCACAGTATAGATTTATGGTAAGGGAAATAATGCCAGGATAAGAGTGAATAAAATGTCATTGAAAATAAAATACTTCTTGTACTTATAACAAAGACCTGGAAACACTTTTCACTTATAAGCATCCCACTTCGAGGCTAAACCTGGCATCAATATACTATTTGAAGTGAAGAGATGGCTGCCTTTTTAAATTATAGGGCAGGGAAATATTTAGGAAAGCGGAATTATTTATGTGATTTGGAAGGTGGCCAGGAACCAGTGGTTAGCACTGATACTGTGCAAAGAGTGCTGAGAGAACTTTAATTGCCTCTAATGCTTAGTGCCTTGCTTTCACATTTCATCTGAAAGACAACACCTTCAGCCTCCTGGTGTTTGATTGGATGCATTAGTTCATCAATGCTAACAGCTTCGTTTCCTTTACTTCCTTGACATTCCTATGCAGCCACCCATGTAGTCTAATCCTCTTTCATCTATGTGCTCTGATGGCAGTTTCAGCACAGAAAAATGGTTAGAGGTTATGTGATGTTAGATTGTGAAACCATTTTCTGAGGAAGTGACTAGAAGCCTAATTACTACAGACATTTTAAATTGAAGTGGACAAAATAACTAGAGAGCATATTATGCATTAGCATAAGCATGCACTGAATCACTGGGTAGAGTTTTCTGTGCTTGATATCTTGCGGCAGGACACTATCAACAACCACAGCAGTCTGATTGCAGTCTGATTCATTACCTAACTTCAGGCAATAGGTCAACATGACATTCCTAAATTCAGGAATTTGGTCACTGTAAGCTCCCTCTGCACCTCCCTCTGCAGACAGGGGGCTGTGATGGACATTTCAGAGGTCACGGAGTGTGAATATCGGAATCACTTCTGAAAACTCGTCTCTTTTTCTTTCATGGCATTAAAGAAAGCATGGGATGACGAGCAGATAGGTTTTCTGCTTGAATGTAATGTGTGTAAATATTTGAGGCCATCAGCTGCTCAGATTGCCTTCTGGAAAAGCCACTGTCTTCACTGATTAGAGGCAGTTTATAGAAAAAATGTAACATGTTTATATTTCCCCCTCTGGTTGTTATCCTACCTTCCAGTTATCCCCAGAAGAGAGGGAAAAGAGAAGATTCCAAAATCATTCATGTGTGAAGGTGGGCTTCTGCCAGGGCAATGTTTGAACCAGTGAGTGTAAGAGAATGTAGAGAGAGGAACCTTTGTTAATACCCCTGTCATCAATGGGTGAGGGGTAACTATAGCTAAATGACATTTCAGACACCATGTGAAAGTAGCATGGTCAAGGAATATTCTCCCCACCAGTAATCCCATGAAGCACAAAGAACTATAAACAACAGCAACAAAAAAATGTTCATAAAAGTGAATCAAGAAAGGCTATAACATGGTTAGAAATGATATTTTAAAGCTATGTACCACTCTTTTTTTAACTTACTTTTTAAACTGAGATTTAATATCTGTGGTGATATATGATGTGTCAGAAGAGTTCTAGAAAATGTTAAAATTGATTGCTAAATTAATGACAGCATTAATGGCATTACTATGCCCAGCACCTGAGACAGTGTATTTAATGCTAGGCATTATTTTATATCTCTTTCAGAATAGTCTGCACAGTGCTGATTCAGGGAAAATATTTTTTCTGGACACAGAACCTTAGCCAGATATTTATGGTGATACAAAGGAGTTGCCCTTCCCCTTCAGTAATGAGATGAGGTCATACTGGAGGAAAAAAAATATTTGTGTCATAAAAACTGGCATTTTTGTATCAGAACTAAACTTTAATATGTCTTGATTCTTTATTTCTCTAACTTGTTTTGCTTATGTTTTGCTGCTGTGTTATTTTAAAGTGTCACAGACTTGCAAGGTACATCATAAGCCAGTCTCACACAGTCCTAGACTAAAAGCTGTTACAGTCTAAGGATAGATATCATTGGTGATACAAGGCAATAAGGACATGTAGCTGCTTCTTTTTGTTAATTAGGGAGTAGGATAAGGAGGAAAGCCCTCACAGCTTCTTTGTACTCTCAGATGAGGTGGAAGTGGAAAAGTAGAATTTCCATCCACTTGTTTCAGAGCATGTCTTTTGAGAGCTTCAGGGGTTCATCTAGCATCCTTCTGAGAAGAGCATACACAGAGAACTTCCACCCATATTCATCCCTTTTGAGAGGGCAAGGTTCAGCCCTAATTGAATAAGAAGGACGGTCAGGCTAGACTGTGCATCACAAAGGAGAAATAAATTCTTATTTGGGATAGAAAAAAAAAAGTGTTTCAGATAATGAATAGAACTGATTTGGAGTTTGATTTTTTTAAGGAAGGAAAGGCCTATGAATTTTTTTTTTCAGTTTTTGTTGGAATGTTTTGGTGCACTAACTAGCAGCAGCATTACAATAACAATAACCAATGGAAATAATCGCCTGTTTTCTCTCCAGTTATATCATGTAACAGTTTACAAAATTGAAAGACTCAGTCCTCCTGACCTTGATAATACATTTTTTTAAAATTTTATTTTTTTATTTTTAAGCTTACTGTCCAGGGTACATGTAACACAGATTAAAATAATTCAAGAAAAGGCTTTCTTTGGTAGGATAGACATCTTCTGCACAAAGCAGCAAGCATATTTTAAATTTCAGGCTTCAGCTTTGAATGCATTACTGAATTTTTAATTTTGTTAAGCATAAAACTTTGAGGGCTTGCTAAGAATATTGACGAATTCTGAGCAGCTTTTAAAAAGTAAGTAGTTACCCCAGACACAGTATTGACACTCTTGCTTTAACAGCCTTAAGTCAGAATTTTGATGTAAGTTTTGGAAGTCTAATCACTATTTATAAGTATAAAGCCAAGGGAAATGCCAGCCTTTGAAAAGAAGGCTGTAGCTCTGAGTGTAGGTGCCAGCATAGCCCTGCCCAAAAGATAAATGACCCACATTCTGGTCATGTACACTGACACAGCCCCCGGCTGCCTTACTATGTGTTTATGTGGGGTGCTACCTGATGGGATCCCTGTAGAAGGGCTTGTTCCCTGTCTGAAAAGCATCAGCATCTTGTTCCCAAGTGAAGTTTAATCTTCCTTCAGAAGACAAATCATGATACCCACAAAGTGCCTGGATGGAACCCAATTTTATTGTGATCTGAATTTGTTAAACTGGAGCGTATAATGTTTTAGCTAATAATATCAAGGTTTTCTCTGTGCATTTCATCTTAGAGAAGTTCAGGAACTCCCACAGATGTCTGTCTCTTTGAATCTGAATTTTTGTATAGATTCTATCTGAATTTTTATTTTCAACTGCAGGCAGCCTGCTTAGTAACTTCAATGTGAATGTTAGAAGCTCCTTGTTGAAGTGGTGGGCCGCAAGCCGATAAACTGCCTCACAGTCTTGGGGTAGGAGGACATTTGGGTTTAAAAAGGCTTGGTAGGTCTTCACTCTTAGAAAATACTGCTGGATTTTTAGTACCAGATTTCCTGAAGAGATGTAATGCTAATGAACTGAGTTTTGCAGTTTTGCATTTGTCACATGTCAGAACTGGAAGTCTTGGTCTGTATGAATATTTTAAGTACCTGACCTCTGTTCATTTGAATTCATATCACACTTTAATTTTTGTGGTTTCACCATCCTACACTAAAAAGTGCTGAGTTAGTGTTGTCTTCCTTTACCAGTGATATGAATGGCATTATCTGCTCTGGTTGGTGTTAAGCCCCAGACTTGTTTGATGAGTTTCTTAAAGGGGCTTAGGTTTTTTATACCCTGAGGCAGGGGCACAGGAGAATCATGACATTCTCCGGAGGTTTGCACAACAAACTTTTACTGTCAAACTTGAGAAAATAAGGGCAAATTTTCAAGCAAATATTCAATCCAAATAAAGCATTTTGCATGGCATTGACTTAGAAACCTCTAACCCATCCAACTTTAACCAGATTTTGAGAGGAGGAAATTAGGAGAACAGAGAGCAGAGTAGGAGTGACAGAGAAAGGTTGATAATCACCTTTAGAATTCCAGTGCAATTGTAGCTACTGAAAAATCCAAATGCTGGGCCTTGCCCACGTGTGCCTTTGTGCAACTGCTCTCATCTGCTTTGGTCTCCTGGGGCACTCCCCTCCAGGTGGGGCCTCTGTTGTGCCAGTGGCTGACAGTCATTCCGGGCTGGACAAGAGGTTCCAGGGGATGCAATGTGGAACAGTGCGTGCCTCGCTTTTCATAGAATTTACCCTGCCTCTGGTTCTTTAAGGTAACCTCAATGCAGCTAATTTTGAACCTGTTTGCACGGTTTCAAACCCTTTGGTTAATGTGGGAAAAAAATATGTATGCTGAGTATCGTGTTGACTTCAGTTCTGTAGATACAGTGCATAGCATAAGATTTTATTTTCTGATAATCATATGGCATTTTTCATATTTATCTCTAACTTATAGTTGTGTGTGTATATATATATATATATGTGTATATATATATATATATATATACACACCTCGTTTATGTATAAATATATAGAAAATAGAAAATCCCTTTGTTATGTGGCATTGGAGTGAATAAATTGGAAGCTGAAAGGACAAAACACAAAATTCTTCCCCAACATTTAGTGCTTCTGCTCCAATATTACCTTCCTGGTCAAGGATGACTTTGCAAGTAAAAAAAACCTCACTGTGGTACAAAGTTACCTAGCTATTGTAATTGTCCTAAGCTGGTAATTACACCCATGAGAGTAGTTTCCAGGACAAGCCAGAGGACTCAAGTCAGGTTTAAACAAGTGTAAGAGCCCATCCATCTATTACAAAGTCTAAACTAATTTATTATGAATTAAGTGGTGCCAGTTCTTTGTGTAGGAAATTCTACAATGACATTGTGTTCAGCATGCAAATAAAGATTATGGAAGGGTTTCTGTACTTGAAGTAGTTTTTGCTTCTCTTTCAGATGTCGATGACTATATCTGGAACATGAGCATGAGTCTAGATCCTATTACAGAATTAATAAAATAGCCTACCCAGACAGAGAGACATGATTCCTATCTTGATAGTCTTATAATTTAAGATTCACATACTTTAACCTCTTAGTCAAATTAAGAATGCTATTGAAGCTAATGAACCTGTTTCCTTGAATTTGGATTTACCGGATCAGTTCTCTTCAGGATAGCTAGATATAATAAAAAATAAAAAAATAATGGGATCAGTGCAGTGGCAAGCTTCCCGTAAGAAAGAAATTTGTAGAAGATGTTCAGATTCATGTAAGAGTAATTTGAAGTTCTTTGTATAAATGGTTCCCTTTTTTTTTTTCCCTAAGTTTTTATATAACAATTGCTTCAAATACTGTACTTTTCACTGTAATCTAGTAATAATACAATGCAGGCTTTTATTTGGAATAGGAAATTTTATATGAGAAAGACTAACTGCTTCTCAGTTTGCATTGGATTTTTTCTGTACTCTGAATTTAGTTTTTTAAAATTATATTGTGGATTGTTAAGATAAAGGGTTGCTTCTATTTATTTTTTTAATTTATTTTGCATTGAACCTTGCCTCTTAAAATAATGAAGAATAGTGTTCCTTTGATCTTTGAATTCATATCATAATGTGATGAGATTTTGAGGTGTGACATCCTTTTAGAGTGCCCCTGCTAGCTTCAATATTATACCTAACTTTGGGGTATTCTTCAAAGTTATGGTACTTCACTTAAATGTTAATTTGCACAATATTCAATATTGAAATTTTCAATTCCTCAGAATACTGAGGCCATGTATAGTATTTTCCATTTATAACATGTTTTTTATTTTTATTTTCCCATAACATAAAATATCGAGATTTTCTGCACTGAAAAACAGGGGAATAACATATTTGAACATAAATGAAAAATTACAGAAAAGTTGTGCATGATAATATGATGCTCACAGTCTATCAATAATGAAAATTCATCAGAGTATATATATATATATATATACACATGATAAGCATAGAGGAAAAAAAGAGGTAGAGATTGAAATTAAAGCAGTCTAAATTTCTTGTGATGTTCGTGAAAGGGAGGTTTAAGAAAATTATGAGAATATTAGTAAGTATGCTCAAATATATTAAAAAATTGGAATATCTCCAGATTTTTTTTTCAATTTGAATTTAGACAATTGTTTTTTCCTTTCCTAGATTTTACCTTTATGATGTAAAGCCGAATCCACCCTTTTGAAGGGTTTTCAAAAGATTTTACCAATTGAAAAAAAAATTATTCAAGAGAATGGAAATGGGGTAGATGCTCTTTTCCGTCTCCTTACCCTCTCCCCCTCTTTTCCATACCCTTTGCATGCCCTGATTTGAACAGAAAAGGCTTCCACTGAGTACTAGATTATACTTTCTACAAACTTATTTGTGTCCCAGATTTGTTGACTCTAAATACTGTATGATATCAGCTAGAAAATCAGCCACAGTCTTGGTGTTCAGCAATCTGCAGCCTTGATAGCCATCTGTGTCCATAATACTTTCATTAATAGGATGTGCTATCATCACACCAGAGTTTCATTATGCTGCAGAGGCACAGCAGCTGAGTAAGGAGAGATAACTAGTAGCTTACAAGAGTTGCATTAAGAACATAGACATTTTGAGAAAAATAAGGCATAACTACCTCTGAAGGCCTTTCCTGTTTTCTGTAAGATTACCAGTAGCTACTGAAACCAAATTTTTATGGGTTTTTTAATACATTTTATAAGGATTGTTTCTCTACTGAAGTATTTAATCATTGATCTCAATAAAGCAGTACTGATGTCTGTTTCAGGTACAGATTGCATAGCTACCATTTTCTGGTAGACATTCAGTAGCAGAGTTGCAGATGTAATCAAGAATAAAGATCTTTTCTGAAAATTGGTTGTTGCTGCTGGATTAATCAACATAAAAAGAATATAACACTTCCCATACCCTTACTGGAGAAAAAGAAAGGAAAAAAAAAAAGGTCTCTGAGATTGTTCAGTAGCCTATTTACATTGGTTTTCATAAAGGCATTTTAGAAAAAATGATAATGTGTTCATAACTTAGTTTACCATTGTTAAAGTCTTTTATCAACAAAAGTATATCACATCCTCAATAGAAAAAAGAGACTGGGCTCATGTCAAAAGCTTCGACTTCTTAGGTCAGTCAAAATTACACTGATTAGAAAAAAAATTGATACGTTTTTAAAAGATGATTGGCAAGATTCTTGTTATTGTTTCTTATGGGTGTCGCGGCAGCATAAAAGAACAATCACAGTCCTTTATTATGCTGCACGCTGTAGAAATTCAAAATATAGTTAATCCCATTCCTGAAAATGAGATAGAAATAGGAGGGGAAAAGGACCAAAACTTACTAGAGAAAATATGAGACCAAATAATCTTGTTCCATGCTTGTTTGATTTTGTTAATTTTTGTAGGGTGTAGCAGAATTAAGTTGTGCTGAGAGCTGATAGAGCCAGATGAAAACAATTTATGATGGAAAGAGATTCTGAAGGGAAAAGGTGTGAAGGGGATACAGCCATAGAAAGGACCTTGAGAACTTTGGGTATGCAGAGAAGCATATGTAAGACAAGGAAGAGTGAAGGGCCAGAGCAAGTCAACGCAGAGTAGAGGAAGTCCTATCAGCATTTTAAAAACACTTTTGAGCTTCCCAAAATAGTTTCTTTTGCTGATTAAATATGTACTTATGTTATTTTTCGGATAACATCCTTAACTGTGTTTTTTTTGTGAAATTTATTTTTGGGTTTTGCTTTTTTCCTTTTGGTTTTTGATTGGTTGGTTTGTTGGTGGTTTTTTTCTTTTTTTTTTTTTGTTATTTTAGTAGTGTTGTTGCTTTCTGGACTACTGGACCTCTAAAAAGAAGCAGGAATGTAAAAGAAAGCGAGAAGACATAGGGGGACATAAAGGATGAGGAGAGGGTGGAGTCAAGGACAAGAAGCTAAACACTGTGGCCTGGTTAAGTAAAATTAGAGGTTGGCTAATGAGGTGAATCAAAAGGCAATACAGAGGAACTGAATAATTGCAGTGGTAATAGCATGCCTTTCCAAGTGAGTAAAACCTGTAATTAGCTACGAATTTAGCAGAAATAAAAAGAACAGGTATAGATTCACCTGAAGATAGAAACAGAAACCCATTTTGTTCTCATATTTGTGAGGGATGGTAGAACCTGAACCAGGAAGGTGAAACAGAAGTTAATGTTGCTATATATCTCTGAATATATCCTTACTTTTGCTTTCTCCTGAGCTGCTTTTTAACTTTTTAGTATAAGAGAAACAGTATTTGGTTTTACCAATAATATATGCTTTAATCAAATAGATTAATTAATCTCCCAAAGGAAGACACTAGTGAACAAGCTGAGTTAGTCATGTTACTCACTTCCTCAGCCTTTAGCCCTTTTCTCACAAATCCATTAACAGATATTCATCGGCTATTGATCCTCTTACGAAAAGAATTTGGAAATACCAACCATCACCTAAAACACAAGATAAATATGCCTGCCCTCCAGAGTTACTTGACATCCAAATTGGTGTAGGACTTTTAATTGCATTTCTTCTCTTCTTATGTTCAAAGATAAAGTATCTTCAAGATTTTGATGAGGAAACCTTTTCTCCTGCAAGTAACTGTTGTGCAGAGGTTTCTTCAGCTACTTTTCTCTCCCATTTATCTTGGGTAGACTATTCCGATCAGGGTGCCCTTCTTTCTGTTGTAAAGTAGTTAATCATATTTCTAAATATAATGTGAATAAAAATATGAGCAAATCTGTTCCTCATTGCTTGTGTAGTATGACAAGGACAGTATAGATAATGTTTTCATAGACATTCATCTTCTTGACCTGTTTTTATCCTCAATGTATGCTTTTTATGTATGTGTATATATTTTTTGTTTAAAATTATGGGTAGCTCCTGAGCTTCATGAGAAAAGGTGAGTGGATGGAGTGTTTAGAATGGAGAAGACTGAAGTATGCTCAATGTCAGGATGCATAAAATAGAAGATCTGATACTAAATATCTCATATGGAGAGATAGATAGTTTAATAGAAAACTATTTGCAGTTTTGCAAATGAGAGAGGAGTGACATCTCATATCTTCTTCAGAGTAAATGTTTCTTTGCTGATAACTCCAGAATAGTTAATCAAATGCTAAAATCCATTATTCTTCATCCTTCTGCCCTGTCATAGTACTGACTAATCATCTTTTCAGGAGTTTACAACAAAGTTCACAGAAGTCTTATTGGTAAGGATTGAAAGGTGCCCAGTAATGGTCATATTACATTAGCTTAGAAGGCAAAGTTAGAAGATGGCAGCTCTCTGTAGTCCATTTTCCTGTTATACTGGAGAGAATTAAGCTAATGAGGGCAGCAAGAATTTTGCAGTACTCCTTTACACTAGCACTTTCAAACAACTTACTGGTAAAGACATTGCATCCTCTGCTAGGCCTTCAGCCACTTGGTTGTCTTTTCAAAGTCTTCGGAGTTTGTTGTGTCAGTAAATTTTGTATTAAGTCCTTGTTCTTTTGTTGTCTCTTGCTGCAAGCAATGGCTCACTTTTCCTTTGGTGCTCATAATTGTGTATGTGTATGTATATACATGTCCTCATGAGGTGTTCCAGTAATAAGACTTTATCTGATCCTTTCTTCCTATCTGTGAACACTTTTCTTTCAATTGCATCTTTTTAGTTTTAAAACTATCAAGGTAGATACTGGGGCTTATGTAGCTTTGCAATGGTGTTCTTTTATTTTTCCTGTTTTGTTCTCTGTTCTTTTTTTAGTAACTTGTATCATTCTGCTTCCGAATCTGACAGTTACTGAGCCCTGGCTTGATGTTTACTTTGAAACATTTCTGGTTTGATTTCCAGATCTCTCTCTGAGATGATAATAGCTAAATTAGAGTACAATCCTGTATATCTATAGCTAGTGCTATTTTTTTTTCCCACATGCATTACTTTGTTTTTTTTGGCATTGGATTTCAGCTGCCAGTTTATCATCTGATTTCACAGCAGTATAAGATCTCTTTGCAGCTTTCAAAATTTTCTTTCTACCACTCAGAATAATGTATTGACATCAGCATATACACCTCACAGTTCCAGCTCAGTAAAAGCTGAAGAATCACAGTTTCCTGGCTTTGGACATTCTGGTTTCTGTTCCTCTCTATTTTGTGTTGTTTATTAACACTAAACAAGTTTTGCAGTTTTCTCTGAGTAAAACTATTAAACTTTGGGTTTTCCTTGGCTTTTTTTTTAACTTACTCTTTCTGATCTCCATGCCCCTTTGTAGGAATGCAAAAAGCAAAGACAGCATGCCTATGATAAGTTAATTCATTTAACATAAAGTAATAATATCACTCACTATTGTTTGGAAAAGAACATTTCTGTTGGATTGGGAATTATTATCAGTATATTGGGTCTTTTTTCTAGCCTGATGCCAGTAATCAATTACTTTTGGAAAGTTTATTTTTATTGTAGAATAATCAGTTGACTTCACTGACCAGCACTTAACCTGATTGCTTTCCACATTTTGATTTTTTAAAATTTTTTCCTTGCCATTTTTTTTTTTTTTGTAATGTAAGCTTTAATTTATTGCAAGCTGAAAACTTGTTATGATTATTGAGTGGTTGGAAATGTATTTGAGGCTGCCTTTTACATTTAGTATTAGTTCATGCAATTTCACACAAAAATGTGTGCTGCCTGTTTACAAGAATCCTTTACCCTTAATAAAAGTACTATACCTGGCAATTTGTTACAACACCAGTCAGTGCAAATTCTTAGGAGTCACGATGGTTTCTTTTCTCTTAAGTCAGTATACACTAAAACATTAGGATATTTTACCATCAGCAAAGTTATAAATAATCTCATAGTCTCTTAAATGCCTTTGTAAAATAATTGACTGTAAATCTGAGCTTCTAGCCAAAATTACTTATGACCTCATATCTCTGAGACGGCATGTTGTCATGTTTGATACAAGCTGAAGAAAATAGTTACTTTAACAGCTTATTTACTTTGATTTTTGTGTGTGACATGTTAAAACAACTTTCTGGTGATCATCTGTAAAGAAAGTAAGCAAAGTTTTTTGATTTGTCAAACATTAAAGTAAGTTTTTGGATAAGAGACAGAAAAAAAGTTCAGTTTGGGAATTCATATACTTAAAAAATTATCTTTCCTTAGCATTGTAAAGCATTTTTTGGTTTAGTGTTTATTATGTTTTGTATTTTATTATCTAGAATATACATTTTGGACATTTGTAGAAAAAATTTGATTCTATTAGAGTAAAATGCCAGGATTATTGATGTATAGGTGTTTCATTTTTCATTCTTATTGGATATTTGTACTCCTTTTACAGGTATTTAGGTGCTAGGTGCTTTTATGTTCATTACTGAATTAGTGCTAGAACAAGTTGGTTTAGTTTTGTTTGAAGCTTTTTAATAGAATATAAAACCTATTATCTTTTAGGTATCTTCATTCACTGCTGTTGATTAGCAAAGATTAATAGTATTTTAAATTGTAATTTAATTGGATCTATCAAGTAATTCAAACAGGAAATTAGTTCATTATATATGCAGTTAATGGAACTGAATGTCAAGCTCATTATATGTATTAAAATTTTGCCCAGTTAGGGTAGCTTTAAGAAGAAATACTTGAAATAGTTGGGATTCTCAGTACATATAGTGTCTCTGCCTTTAGGCATAGCCTAAGGCTCTGAATATTTTTAGCAAGTGGAACTCTATTAGAATCCATTTTCATAAATAAAAACAGAATTTAAGTTATTCTTCCCAGGGATTAGCTATCTTGGACTATTCAGGAATGTATTTATATTAGTGTTAATTTCCTTAGCATGCTAATTTGATTTTATTTCACATTTGTATGCTCAAGTACAAACTCCTCCAGGACCATCCCTATGTCAATCAGCACATGCAAATACTTCCTTTTCGTTCCATTTAAGCTATGCTTGAAAGAAATTCACAGAAGTAGATCTATGAAGTATTTCCAAGGGATTTCACTTCTCAACAGTTAGCTTTACATTTGCTATCCATATTAACAAAGTAACATAATCACATGTCCCTATAAACCTACCTTAATTTTACATATGAAGTAAAAAACATGAGTCTCTTAAGGCATTACGATAATATCTTATATTTCATAGCAGACAGGAAATCTTAGTCCTATAAATTCTATTCCAACTATTGTATCCTAGTAGAAATCCCTTCATAATCCCATTTTTTCAGCAATGATGATGATTTGTACAGGATACAGTTAAGTTTCTAGATTCAAGCAATTTTTTCTTTGGCAGATATATTTCTTTTGTCTTTTTTTTTTTTTTTTAAGTGACTAGTGGTATTTCTAAGTCTTCTTTAGGGGAGTATGTTTGTTGAGGAAACTACAAGAAAACCAGTAAAGGTGGAGAAAGTAACTTTTACAAAGGGTGGTAGTTAAATGATGGCGTTCAAAAAGCGTGTATTATGTCACATGCATGCACCAGGCTTGATCTTTTTACAGTGTTTGTGTTAGCATTCCTTAGATGCATATGAGCTCAGTGATTAGGCAAACAAGAAGTGGGCTAATGATCTATTAGAATTAAAACGCATTAGAATTAAAAGCATTAAAAAGGTGAACACTAGTATTTTGCTTCTGTGAACTGCCAAGTGTGTGGCTTTAGAGGCATGATTGAAAGGACTGGTAGTGAAGCTATTTTTCAAGATTTCCTTCAGCATTTCATAGTGTAATAGCTTTTAATACTTCTTGTTTTGCAAGTAGAATTTACATAACTTTTTCAAAGGCCATCTTTTCCACATACAAGTCACCTGTGCAGTTAGTCTTTCTCAGGAGTTGGTGGCATGCCTGTTTCTCTGGCTTTGGTTCCAACCTTCTGTCCATGACAAGACCCATGTTCTTCACAGTCTCCTCTGAGTGTTCAGATAATCCAGTCACAGTCATTCACAGCATGAGCTCCTATGTGTGTGCTGTGGAAGGTCAGTCAGGCCTATCTTGTAGTTTTCTACGTTATGACAAAAACTACTGCAGTTTCTTTTGTGCTATAATGCATTCTGTTTTCATGACACATTCTTGTCTGCTCTTTGGTAAAATCTCACCTGAAGATTCACAGTCAGCACTTCAGGCAGTGGTACAGAAGTGTTTCCTCCCAAGTAATTCTTTATTTCTCACATAGTTTATGCCCTGGAAAATGTCCTCAAACTAAATTATTACTTTTAAGTTTTTTAGTGAAGCAGGGTGAAGCTTTATTTAAAGTATATTTTTAGTTCAGGGAGGAAAAAACAAAGTCCTATCTTCCTGTTATCTTTAAAAATTCGTAAATATAATTTAAGAACTTCACTAGTTAAATTTTCTTCAAAGATACTGTAACTTGTTTTAGAATCAGAAGACTGGATAACAAATGTCTTCATCTGTAGAAGCCCAGTTCTGCCAGATGTTTTGTTACAGGAGACCTTTGTCTGAGGAAGCTCATGACATTTTATAAAACGAAAGCATTGTTTTCTATAATGCCTCTATGAGTTCTGTCACTCGAAGAAGACTTGCAGCTGAAATGCTGGCTTGGAAATGTTAGTCTGTTTCTATAAGATAATAATCTCTTATCTTTGAAAATAATGAATGATGAAATTACTGTGCAGTGTCTCCTTAAGTATATGATAAGCTTTCCTTATAGACTGTAACCTTATAACCAAAAATTTCAAAGCCAGGACAGGTCCTACACTCCAGCAAAGCTTCCTTTTTAGGGATATATGTAATTAAGAGATCCCTATGTGCAAATCCCATTTCCTGTGCAGTAGGATACAAAAACCTTTTCTTAAACCTATGGAATCTAAAATTCGTAGGTAGGAATAATGGGGACTTGTTTTCTGGTCATCACTTTTTAAAGTACTTCCTGTTTTTTTCTGGGCTGTGGTTCAAATATCAGACTGGTGGCTGCTGACCGTATTCTACAAGATAATTTATTTCCATGTTATAAAAAAATTAGGCTAGAAAATGCTATTATAAATTCTAAATAATGCAAAATAATATAACATTTAAAGATTTGAGGCTTCTGTAAATTTTGCTCAGTTGGTAGAACTTTCCTGATTGAAAAGGCACCTAAAGGGTTTTTTTCCTATATGAAGATGAATGGTCTATTCTTTAAGATTCTATAAGATCTGTATATGGCTGTCAGCTGTAGGAATGTTTTCATTTTCCCTTGAATCGCAACACAGGGTAACTGTCTCAGATTGTGGTTTGACAATGATATGGATTACTACAATACCACTACCATGTTTGGTTGTTTGTGACATCATAACAATTCTCTCATTGAATTATGAAGATTAATCAGTCAATATGAACCAGAGCTCTTAGTTCATTAAAAAATACTAGCTTAATTTTAAGAGCTGCAGTCTATTTAATGTTTTTCATATTTTATCTTTCTTTTACAAAGTTAGCATTTGCAATTACTTCTGTAGCAAATTAATTATGATTTGTTCCACAGTGTGTACATGTGTAAGAAAGAACTAAGCTTAACACCCTAACAGAGCACAATCATATATAATATTTGTTTCTGTGAGTACAGTAGCTATATTTGCCAACTTTGTGCTTGAGTCCTTCACATACAAATTATATCTGTACACGTGCAGCACTTACAGCCTTTATTCATGCTGCTATATTATGCTTTAGAATTCAAGATTTTAGGATTTGACAGTTTAGAGGACATGAGAGTACAGAACGTAATTCCTTTTGATTAGCAACATTCAGCAGTTGAGATGACAGCGTCTGAGATAAATGTGGGTGTCTTGCAGCTGACATTGTGCTCCTGGGGTTACCAGAACTGGTATTACAATGCTGGAACAAAATGTTTGTCCACAGCCGATACCTCACTTCTGGATCAGGACAGCAACTCAAAACACTTATCAGCAGTCATTTATTCCATTTTCATTTCTCCAAAGAGTTATTTTAAACAGGAGGGAAGGAATATAAACTATGTCTGCAAATCTCTGTGCTGGTGTAGAAGAACAAGAGCACATACTTGCAGTTAGTAATGTAATGAGCACTGGTGCTCAGCACTGCCATAGCACAATTTGGGTTTGTTACCCAAAAAACAGTAGATGTGTTTCATGTCCTGCTATACTGTTTCAGCTCCTTAATGTCTGAATGGAGTATCAACACTTAGTGTATGTTAGAAAACAGGTGGCAGCAAGGGCAAGGATGTTTTATTGTCATAGCTAGTCATGAGTGATTAAAAATATCTCAGATTTTAATACTATATTTTGTGAGGTGACGTAGGAAAAATTGTGTTAGTCAGCTGAGTCATTGGGTTGATTGAAATGTCACTTAAACTTCACAGATTAACCAAAGTTGCTTGGGTTAAGAAGAAATCAAAGGAGTTTGGGGGAAGGGGCAAGAGAAATAGCAGTAAATGCAGCAAAGTCCCCTTGTACAAGACGTTGCTGCCCCTCCTGGCATTGTCCAGACTAGCACACAGCTCCCCTCTTACCCTGCTTGAACACAGTAGAGTGCACCCTGCTGCTGCTTCTGCTGCACACCGTAATACCAAGAAAGGCAGCCAGGCAGCTGAAGCCATTCCATCAAACACATCTCATCTAACCTTTGCCAGAGGTGCTCCATAAACAGAATAGAATTGGAAAGAATAAGAAAAATGACAAAATCCTATTTTAACAATTTATTTCTGAAGTCTACAGCCATGTTATTATTTTTACACACCACTGATGGCATTAGCTACAAGGGATGAATGTAAAAATTGCTGTGCTTCTAAATGAGAGTAGGATTACTCTAGATTGCATGAGAAAACAGCAATTTCATTGGACTTGTACAGTGCTAACTTTACTCATTTTAATATTGATTCTATTTAGTGTAATGCTTATGCATAACATCTGCATTTTGTGATTGAAAACTTAAATATCTGAACGATTTTCTAACATAATATGTTACTGATAATATAATAGCTATTCAGAGGCATTGTTGGATACAAAACTCAGGTAAAGTAGGAATTCCTGTTATAAGAATAAAAAATATTTCCTTCCATGTCCAATATGCTGTAGGACAATTTTCATTCATTCTGCTTATGAGAAAACAAATGCGCCTTTTTTATATATGTCAAGCTACAAGGAAATATTTATCATTCATAGTTTTTTTCACATATTGTCCAGTGAAGCAACTACATATACCATAACATCACTGGTTTCTTAACCAGACTGTTACAGACAAGTTGCAGAGAGACAGGTTTTATTCTTTTAATTTTTCTTTAATTCCATACTTCCAAAAATGTCTGAAATAGCCCCTTGGCATAATTTTATTAATATGTTCTCCATGGAATCACATTCCATGATGCGAACAGAAATTCAGTATTGGATTAAATGATTGTAATATCCTCTTAGCTTGGTGGTAAACTCAGTCTGAGGTGAAAGTATGTATTTAAGTATTGTTAGCTTCAGCAAATCAGGCTGAACCAGGCTAAACCTTAATCAGCTTTTTGTTTTATGACTTTCTGTATGTGGAAATGGTATTTCCTGAGCAGCCTAGTAATTTATGATCGGCTTAAGTCATTTCAAAGAAGCAAGGGGAAAAAATGGATAAGACAAGGCAAAATATCACATAATAATTCCCCTTGTTAATGAAAGTCTCAGAAATTACTTCCTATTAAAAGCTTTTCTGTGGTATCTCCAATGTGAAAATAGCTGGTATGGAAGCTTTCTGCATTTGATTGTCTTAATTTCTCTGCCAGGAAGGGCTGTAGCACACTGAGAATCACTACAGAGCTCTAGGATGGAAAGACCTGGGGCCCCAGATGTTCTCTCCTCAGTCCTGCTGGTACAAAAGAAAAGCTTAGATGAGAGCAGATGAATCTTGCTGGATAACACCTAGTTCAACAGCTTATGCCAAAAACAGGGATTTGGCTCTTATGGCCATGAGATTCACTCTGAGCACTGAGGACTCCAGGGTAGAGAGACAGAATCCACCTGAGAAAGTGGGGCAAGAACATCCTTGTCAACAGTAAATATCCTTGTCAACATCCTTGTCAACAGTCTGGCCAACATGGTAACAAGATTCTTCTAAACCAGGAATTTGGGGGACAAGTGAGGAAGTAGCAATCAAAGGTAGAAAGCAAATGTTTCTGAGTTGTGTGAAGAAGAAGGCCCTCAGAAATGGCAAAAAATAGCAAGTGGATATCTGCCTCAAGTGTAAGTGAAGAAAGACATGGAATCTGGTAAATAGGCACAAGGAGCCAGAGCACCATATGTGGTCATGAAATGCAGGTATCTGTGGGCAATCTTGTTAACACCTTTATTAATTATCTGGAGGAGCCAGTGGTCAAGTCTGCAGATACCATCAATTTGAGAGGATCAGTGGTAGAATCATGGAATCATTGTAGGTTGGAAAAGATGTCTAAGCTCATTGAGTCCAACCATTAACTTAGCACTGCAAAATTCAGCACTAAACAACTTCCTTAACTGCTACATCTACATGTGTTTTAAATACTTTCAAGGATGGTGACTCCACCACTTCCCTGGGCAGTCTCTTTCAGTTCTTAGTAACCCTTTTGCCTTTTGCTGAAGAAATACTACCTAATATCCAAGATAAACATGCTCTGGTGCAACTTGAAGACATTTCTTTTCATCCTGTTGCTTTTTACCTGAATGAAAAGACTCATCCACACTGGTTTGAACACTGTTAAAAACTAAAGTTGCAGTAAAAATTTGAAGTGATATTCTGAATAAGAATTTCTCTGTCCTATGTCATTTTATCTTATGAGGAATGGGAAAGTAAAAGTCTGGGATGGCCTATTTAGAGCTTGTTAATATATTTCCTTTTTCTTTTAAAACACATTAATGTTTTTTGTAATACAGAAGTATGAAACCAGATTTTAAAACTGATTATTGCATTGCTAAGTGACAAATCTTTTCCTTTTAAATCTGAACCCTGGAGTTTGGAAAATGAAAGGAATAATAAGAATATTCTTATTTTAAAAGCATATAATCAACATATTTTTCAGGTTTTGTGATTATTATATTTTCTTTCCCCATTAAATAGCCTATAAATCAGAGGAAAATATCCTATATGCATATATAAATAAGGCATTAAAGTTCACAGACATTGAATCACATAAGAATATATCTTATGTAGTAGTAAGTCATTTGAAAGGTTTTTTAAAAAAAGTAACAAGTATAATAAATAAGATATTTCAGAATAGAAATATTACTTCTCATCTTGATTTGCATCTACATGCAATTCCATATTTGAATTTTTGGTGGTTTAAGTCAGTGAAATTCACCACAGCTTCAGTGGATTATTTCAAAGATTAACATCTTTGAAATTATTTGTTAGTAATAAGATTGTACCAGTCACCCCATAGCTCTGATGTGAACACTTTGGAGATGAAACTGAACACTGATTGGTGTTGCTGACATTATGCTAACATTCTCTTCTGCAGAAAATGCCATACTGAATGTAGTCATGTGTAAAAGGTTACAGAGGCCTGACACAAAAAAATGTGCCATTTGTTAAAGCAAATTGCCACAGAACTTAAAAAAATAATTACTGAGAATCAAGTTGTTGCCCAAGAAACATCCTTGCTATATCCTGCAGAAAGGTTTTAGGAACACAAATAATGCTTAACACAAAACCATTTTAACCATTCCATTATAGGAATTAGGTAGTAAAACAGATCCAAAAATAGTGGGTTAAAAAGTTGGGATTTTTTGTTACAGTTTACCTCCTGAGTTTTTAAAAAAACATTCCTCAGAAAACTCATTCTTTCAAGTTCCTCAACATCTTCATCACAGCAATTATACCATAGGACATGACTGGTCACAAGTAGCCATATAATGCATTTCTCACAAGGTGAGAAGCTTATTTAAATGCAAGAGTAAAACCATATTTTCTTTTCTTCTTAACCTCCCATTTTGAGTCCAATTTCAGGATATAAGAAAAATGAGTCTGTTTGTCTCTTCTGTGGACAGTACTCCACATCATAAAACATCATGAATTATTCAGTTAAACTGGCAGGCTTTTGGCAAGACAGTCTAAATCCCAGCCAGCAGACAAGCTGATTTACTTCATGGTGCATTCTGGACACCTGTAGAATTATTATATTTAATGTATGGAAAAAGCTTACCCTTTCTTATCAGCTGAGTAGAATGTGGATAAATAAAATATTCTGTGTCCAATATTCAAAGCTTTTTTAAATTTTCATTAAAAATAAATCCCTAAGTTCGTGGCTGATTTCTCCCTTCTTAAGATCATAAAGCAACAAAGTTTATTTGAAACCTGTGTGAGATTTCCTGTTTTAGTTGTTGTCTGCAATGAAATAATTCTACAGATTATCAACTAAAAGAACAAAAAAATCTGAAGCATACCTCAGAAAAGAGGGTTTTCTTAGTTAAGCAGTTAACTGTCTTGTTTGTTTCCCATCTTCAATTTGTCTTCCCACCATCTTGCTAAAAGACACTGCCTTCATCTGTCTTTATAAGATATCTAGCTGTAAGAGGTTTTGATCAAATCAGCACTCTACATGCTGCAGTTAAGAAGGGATGAAAGAAAACACTGAAGTCCATAAAAGCATTAGAACAGTCATTTGGACACAAGAGCATGTTTCTGTGTAAATCCCAAACAGCTTTTCTCTTTTAAGATGTCATATTTAAATCTTAGAATAGAATGTATAATTGATGAAATATTTTTTTCTATTTCTGTGGTCTATTCCAAAGCACAGAGGTAAGATAGAATAGAGATATTAAAATTAAATCAAAGCAAAGTCAGATTGTTGAGGCAGGTTTTACATGAGACAGAACTATCCTTATAAAGTAGAATTGTCAGAGTAGGTGGACACTGAACAATCTAAAGTTCTATGAATTATATTTTTTAGTGTCCAAAAGCATTTCTATCATTATTATTGTTAAGTACTACATTTAATAGTATACCTCTTTTTTATCTTATTCGCAGAAAAATTGCTACTAAGATGATTAGAGATATAAGTGTGACTTATGAATTTTTTTGGCTTTGTTTGCTTTTCCCTGTAAGATGTTAGCCATATTTGGAAAACTGCTAAATACTGAAGGAATCCAAATTTATTATATCTCTTTAGAGAACTTCCAGGTTACGTGGGTTTAACTCAACAAACAGGATGCAATTAGCAAGGTGGCTTATAATTAAAATAAACCATGCAATATTATGCAGGAAATATAAAAAAGTAGAGGAGCTGGTGAGGTATTTTTTTACTAGATGACAAGCCACTGCTGCCACCATTCTCCACAGAGCTGGCCTTAAAATACTGGGGAGATCAGAGTCCAGAAAACAGATGGCTGGCTGTTGCACACACAGGCTCTAGAGAGATGGGTATAATATGGGTTACCTGCAACATCTGCCTGCCAGCTTTAGACCTGTCAGATAGGTACAACATACTGTGTGCCAGAAAGAGGATATTTTATGAAGAGCAGTTAGTAATAGTGCCTCAAAGAGTGTGTGTATATATATATATATATATATATATATATATATATATATAGTATAAATTCAGATTTTAAATTATCCAAAATAATATATATGGTAGGTAGACTGTGTCCAATCCAGTGCAGAGTTGTGGGAGAAGACTTTAATGTCTCCCCCCATTATTTATATTTCTTCATAAGGTCTGCATTGGCTTTAATTTTGCCATTTTTGTTACACCCATGAAAACAAGAAGTCAGTGTGAGTGTCCTGTCTTTCATACATAGCTAGCAAGTATTGTGCTCATCTGGAACAGTCACTGCCTGTATCTCTGTGACCTCTACTCTTTCTGAGACACACAGAGTAGCTGTCAGCACTGAGTTCAGGTATTGAAAACCAGTTAGCTGTGTCAGTGTGAGTTTAATTTATCAAAATTATCAGCATCAGGATCTTTTTTCTTACAGTTTCCTGTAAATACCCTGCACAGCTGGGATGGAACATCAGATCCCACAGAATGGCCTTTGAAATTCCCCTGATTTAATAACTGCTTGTGATTTCGTATGTCCGGTCTGAGGAACACTGAAAGAAGCTTAACTTCCAAAATGTCTTGAATAGTAGCTATCTAAAGTTTATCACCAGTGCCAGTAGTTAAGGATCTGACAGTTGACCAGAGCAAGTTTCATGTTCTGAAATTGCCATTTTATTTTTTCATGTACATAATTAAGCCCTGCAATATCCTGGTAACACTGATATTTCGGGCACTGCGAAATACACAGGAGTTGGACATCTAAATCTTAGAAAAGTCATTATCTAAAAGGCACATGAGTTCTAAACCAAGAATTTATTGAATTTTATTCTTCCCCTCCCCACACATGATAAGGAACACACCTGTCTGAAATCCTTAGACGAGTTGCAGTGTGTACATCTTTCTGTTAAAGTGCATCAATGCTCATCTGTGCTGTTTAACCTGGAATTAGTACGAAGTGAAAATGTTCTTCATGGAATATAGGACTTCACTTGAAAAGCATTTTAGTTTCAAAGTTTTTATAGCCACTTTTTTATATTTTTAAGGAAATACCAAATTAGGAGTTGACTATTTGTATATCACATTAGAGGACACAAGTTCCACAGTAGGCAATAGCAAAGGGCACAGTTTCAGTCAATCAGATCCTGATACTTTGATGTGTATCTGTTAAGAAAGCTCATCTGTGCAAATTTGCTGGCTTTCTTTTATTTTTTTTTTGACCAAAATTGCTTTGAAACAGATGAGTACTGCATACAACATGGATGTGACCCCCTAAGAAAATTTTTGATCATCCATGCATAATATTTTCAAGATTTATGTTGGATCTGTCTCACACATGGGACTGTCTTGCCCTTGACAGATCTCATGCACACCTCAGATTTCATTTGCTTTGTTGTTGTTTCTGGTCTTCATTAATTAGGAGGATCAGAAACAGTACCGTTTCTTAATGCTCAGGTTATTTACCAAGGTTGATCTTAGTCTGCTCTCAAGTAGAAACATTTTCACATCATCACAGAATCATTTTCCTAGTTCTGCTAACAGGAAGTGTTTTTTTTTTTTTTTTTTTTAATTTTCTTTTCTAGTTTAAAAATCCTAAATATAAAATAAAACTTCTCATGTTAACAGGATTGGGTCCTGAAGTGTGAACAGAATCAAAACAATAATCCAAAAATGCTAGCATGGGGAAGAGATGACAATTATCATCATATAATTCTAACAAGCTGATGTAACCACTAAATAACTGTGTAGCATTGGCTGATGATAAGCATATGTGTTGGTAAATGTTGGCCAATGTAAATCTGTACAACTGATAAAAGTGTTTTAACAGGAAATGTTTGTAAAATGGCTTGAGAGTCTAGGGCAAAAATTGAATATTTGCTAACAAAACATGATTACAGTTAATGTCTTTCCCAGTTAGTTTTGCTGTTCAAATATTTTTTTCTCCCAATCTTTGCAACAAATAATCTTTCAAAGCAGAGAGAGAGGAACAAACTTCAGAATGAGAGTTGTTTAAAGAATGTTGAGATGAAAAAAGCTTGATCTGTTTTACTTAGTTCTCTGTATTTTGACTGCATTTTTATATCAAACGTCTGTCATAGAGAAAAAAGTTTTCAAGTTTTTATATTTTATGAGGGATTTGGTATGAAATAGTCTCAGAGATTTTTTTGGGTTTTATTTAGATTTGGATTTATCATGTGTATAGAAAATATATTCAAAATAATTCAAAGGATTCTTCTGTTTTAGAATTTATCTTTTCAAACTAATAACTCCTTCATGCCCTGAGTTTATAAAGTTTTGTGAAAGAGGAAGCTGGTTTACATACAGAGAAGTCAGATCTGAGTTCACAAATACTGTTTCATATCCAACCATTTTTGCCACATGAGCAGATGCATCTGGAGGTTTTCAGTCAGTCAGCATATAAAGCACTGGCTTTTGTAAATTACCTTAAGGTTATGATAGGAAAAAATAGGACAGATTCTTTGAAATGCTCTTTAGCAATATTTGGATGTTGTATGACTGAAAATCCCCTGTCCTGCAACAGACCTAAAAAAGTATTTTCCAATTCAGTTCTCTATCAATAAAACAGTTTCTCTCAACATTTATTTCTGTTGCTATAATAGCTTGTTTCTCCACATTTTGAAAAAAAAAAAAGAATGAAGACATGAACTCATTTATCTTTTTTGAAATTGCAATTGCATTTCTGAAATTCTCCTGAAGCCCCGTTCACTATTTTTCAGGTTTCTAATTTGAACTTTTTAGTGCTTGCCTTGAGCATACTCTAAATAGATTATAGCAATAATTAGGTAACAGCAATAATCAATGTATTAGTAAGGAAAAAATAAAGCAAAATTCCCAGCAGTTTACTGTGTGAAATGGAATGTTCTGGTTTCTGTCTTCATATTCACAATGATGCAGTCAACAGCCTCTGAAAAAATCGTAGATTAGGACAAGGAATTATAGGAGTGTATTTAAAACAGTGAATTTTCTAAACAATAATTAACATTCAAATATTTTGAATGGTAAGCAGTCATTAATTAACAGCAGCTCCACTTATAACAATTATATGTGCAGTATTCACCTGAAGCAAAGTATAGATGAAAAAAAATCTTTTTCTCAAATCCTTCTCCTTTATGGAAGGGACTTGACTTTTTTTTTCTTCTTTACTCTTTCTTGTCTGTTACTGATTTGTGTGTAGTTCCAAGAAATCCTCTTATAATCTTACAGTTTTTATTCACATTAATTAATGGATGTTTGTAGTGTATGTTTGGTTTTTTCTCATGCATTCCATAGAGCAGTGAATGAGGTAGTTACAACCTGTCATGACAAATGACATCACTTTATTTTCAAACTTAGGTTACAGGGAACATATTTGGTTTATATTTTGAAAGTTTTCCTATTCATTACATTATTGTATATGATATAGTATTTAAAGGAGAATGCTCGTGGTTTAGTTTTGAAATTAGTTCTGGCACTGAGAAGTACAAGAATACAACTTAGATACAGTAGTAGTATTTATAAAGGCCTCTACTTATCCTTTAAATTCTTGATGCACTTTCATATCCTTCCACAATTACAGTAGGTAATATTTTGAGATAAAGAATTTGCAATTGTCCAACTGTTGCCATTCATGCACTATTAAAGAATTTATCTAATATTACAGATAGGCCTTCTTATCATTTAGTCAACTTTCAACAATTTCTTTGTGTAATCTGGTTTATGAGGTAGTCTTGGCAGATTCACAGAAATACAGATTGCCTAAGAGAAAATGAAAATGGAGCATGTAGACAATTTCCATCCTATGTCTCATTAGCATGCTCTGAAAAGTAAGAGATACTTTCATCAAGATATATCGCATTTAAAATATTGTTTTCACAATATAATTATAACCACTGTCTCATAACATCTAATGAAAGCACATTGTAAACCTTCTCATTTCTGTTGCCTGTGTTTATTCACAAAAGCAGCAACAAAGTTCCTTTGGTTGAATCTTAGATATCCAAAATAGCATTCACACTAACTCACACAAATTTGTCACATTTGTCACATGGAGGGCCTTAGCTCTCAGATATTCCATTAACTTGATAGCTTTATATATGAACTGTTTAATTTTTAAACTTTTGGGTTTTAAAAGTTTTTTTCATTTACAGGAACTAGAGTCTTTATTGCATGTAATCAGGCTACTGCTCAATGCTTTAGTTTTTACCTTAAGTACTGACACAAAACTCTTAATTTAAAAGATTAAAATGAACGGTTTGTGTAGTAAAACTTCTGTCATTGCCTTGGGCAAATCAATGATGGCTATAAATTTCTTACTTCTGTAATAATAATTTTGCATTCTCTAATAAGAGCCTAAACTGTTGCCTTATGTCACATAGTAATAAAACTTCATTTTCTTCAAAGATTTTCCAGTCGTTTTAAAGGTCTTTGTTTTCCAGATCTTTGTTTTGCTGCCATGTGAGACTGGAACTAGCTTGTGATTTTACCATTTGATGTTATTTTAGGAACAGAGTTTTAGAAAAAAATATGGTTCTATTTTCTATAGTTTGTATAAGTGTGTCAAAAAGGAAAGAAACATTGCTGTTTGCTTCTGCCGAGGTGTTTTTCTTTTCTCCTTTTTTTTTAAAGTAAGTTATCTCAATTTTTATGTCAAAGCTGCCACATCTCTCCTATTTAGTGGCACATCCAACAACATGCTGAAGAGGAAATAAGGTTATTTATTTTCCAGTGTCCAAAGGTCCCCTGGCTTGAGAAGAATTACAGGGCAGGGTTCAGAGTATTAGGTGACCTGTGAGGCAGGAAATGTTTGGGGTTTTCATTTTGATTAGGTCATCTCATTCAATTTTTTTTTTCTTTTTACTTTTTTCTTTTTTGCTAAGTGTTCAAAATTTGCCCAGCATTGGTGTGTTTGCAACTGTTTTTCTAAGATAATTTTAGCCTCAAAAATATAAATCTTTCCAATGAGACTACACTGCCAAATAGATATCAGGCATGGTTGGATTTTGGGGAGTTTGTTTCTCTGAGTGTACAAAAGGCTATGTGTATTATACATACATCTTTTAGTTGTCTACCACAAAGATGGATCTTTGGTTTTGATTGTTTCTAACTTTATTAAACTTTCTAGTTTTGTATTGATTTTTTTTTCATTACAGCTGCTTTCTTGAGGCTAAATATGGTTCATCATTTTCCAAGAAAGAGACTGGGGAAATAATGCATTCTTCTCTGTTAATCATGGGCCCAGGAATGGATAGGAAAGGGAAGAAACTGGTAGAAGCCAGTTGAGAGAACATGGGAACTAAGCAGAAAGGGGCTTCAATGAAGAACTAGCAATAATAAAACAGTTTGGAATGACGTTGCTGGAAGACAGATGTCAATGGATGGACTCAATGACCCTTGTGATTCTATTTCCGACTCAGCATAGTTTGTGGTTCTGTGATTCTCTGATAAAGGCTTAATTTGGAGAAAACAGGTAGAGGGATGATCCCATACAAGCATGATTTCCAAACTTAACTGTTCTTTCTTTGTTAGTAAAAATCAGTGAAACACTTTGGACTATCACTTGTCCGCATCCAAGTCTTCTGTCCATCTCCCATCTCTATGTCCTGCTGGCTCTGTAGCATGGATATTTATAATTAGTAAAACAGGGCCAGAGCACCAGCTTGGTGCTGCACTCATCCAGTCCTCTTATCAGCATGGTCCCTGGCACGTCTGTGGTCTGGGCCAGTCAGTGCTCCTTGAGACATTGCCTGAGAGAGTAAATGCCAGAGACCGTTCCTGAAGAAGCATTGTGAACAAGATAAAATAAATTTTGGCTGCCTCCACATTTTGTATTGCTATCTCAACAGGTTTTCACCAACAAATACTCCCATGTGCTGCCATGTCTCATCCTAGAGTATGTCACAGAAGTAGTTGCATACTATAAAAAATACCCCCATTAGGAGCTGCAGTCAACTCTTCTATTATTTCAGACACTTCAAACCAGAAAATAAAACCAACAAACAAAAATTTCCAGTGTGAGTGTGAATTTTCTTAACCAGTGGAAAAGGTGGTGAACTCCAAAAGAAGCATTACAAAATAGTTAATACCAACAATCTGCACTTAGAAGTTTTTGCAGGTTTCTGTGAGTTCTTCCCTCGTGATGACTTCTGTGCAGAGGAAGGCTTTTCTTAACAATTTGTCTTTTCTCTTTACCAGGTTTTATAGTGCATCTCCTAATTGTTTATTATGGTTGTGACTCAGGTGGTCATCAGATTGTGCCTCTTTCCACTGAAATACCTCAGAAAATTCTGTACTTCTTGGCTTTAAAATGCTGTAAACAAAGTGCCCTAGAGGCCGACCTCTGTCCAGATGGCTTAAAAGCCCATCCTATTCTAGTGAGGCTAGAAGTGTGGCTTTGAAAATTTCTAAGTTTGAGGATGATATCTTGATCCAACTGAAATGACTTAACGTTTTGGATTTATTTAATGACTAGAATTTAACACTTCAAATTTTAGTGACGTGACAGTTTTTATTTTTTCATCCATCATAATTTCTCAAAATAGTGGAATTAATGCTTTCACCTGATGCACATTGCTGAAGTGGCAGTCTACTGTTTTATGTACATTTGATGAGTGTTCTATGATTAATAGAAAAACAAAGCAATGTTAAGAATACTGGGTATATTTATAATTAATACTCCTGAAATTCCTGAGTGTGATATGTCTTTCACCTTCTTCAGCTTTGGGTAAGGAATAAAGTTTTTTAAAACAAATGCTGAATTAGAATAGGAAAGGTATTTCCTGTATTCTGTTATGTTCTAATTGCAACTTGTTAGCAAGTTACATGTGTTTATACATGCTTATATATGTTTAAATATGCTTTATTCAAAACACATATTTCACCTATAGGGAGTACCTGAAGAAATAAAAATTCCACATAAGGCAATATCCACCTGAGTGCATTATTGCTTTAATAGATAAACAGCATCTTCCTTAAGCCTGAATAGCTCATTAGAAAAATGTGATTTTTTGAGGATTTTTTTTACAGAGTATTTGCTGGAGACATAAAATGCATTTTGAAGTGTCCTAGATTTTAAAATTCTACTGGATGCCGAAAGTGGTAGTTCTGAACTTCTTTGATATCTGGAGTTAATTTTGTGCAAGAGACTCCTGGGCTATAAGCAGATTGTTTAATTATCAATAAGATTTTATCATTGCTTTATCAGTCATCTTTTTGTACATTCAATAACTGCTATTTTTGTGCAGTTCTGGAAACTTTTTAGTTGGCCATGTTCAGAAGCAGCAAAATAGGTGTCTTATGTGTGAGGGTAAAGACAAAAACTGGGATAGTCCTGTAACTGCACTCTTTATTTTGATGTGTTAGTTCTGTATCAGAATCTTCACCACTGATACTACTCTCAATTTTTTTACTTCCTCTAGGTCGCTGATCTATATTTATATTACAAACATTACTTGACTAGAAATGTTCTTCACTGCTTGTACACTGGAGTCATTTGGTTGTATTCTTTTATATTGCATTGCTGACAATCTAATTCTTTCTAACTTAATTCTTGCAGTTAGTAATGCAAAGTTTAAATTGGAAACGCAGATCCTTGTCTCTTAAAAACAATTCCCTAATATTTAAGATCTACTTATCAGGTTATCAGAAGGGGCATATTAAGGACTGTGATGTGGCATCACTCTGTTTTCATGATTAACTTGCCTTACCAGGTTTTCAAGAAGATTCTGCTGCAGACGAGGTCTAAAAAATTAACTTTAATGGATTAATCAATATGAGAGAGAGAGAGAGAGAGATGTGTCCAAATGTGCATTGATTTGTCTCAAAAACTGTTAAAAATGAGAATGCTACCAAAAGCCCAGCAGCTGTAGAGTTATCAGTATATAAAACCTGAGACACCCAATTTATTCAAAATTGTCAGATTAGCGGATCAGATGCCATTTTCAAACCCAATTAGATGTGTTCCTTAAACGAGGAGAAAGTAATTTCTCTAAGGGCAGATTTTATCAAGTGTTTCTCAATAGTTTCTGGATTAATGCTAAGTAATAAGTAGATCTATCACATTATTAACTTACTAATACCATATCAAACAAGCATCGCTCTCCTTTGCCCTACTGTAATAGCTAAATTTCTGATGTCACACTTATTTTTGTTTAAAATTTTAATTAAAATTCCAGACATAAAGAAGACAAAGTGCTTTGGGCTTGTTAGGTTGTATTTTTATTTTAGTTTTAACATGAATTTTCCTATCTCTTATATATATATATGTATGTATGTGTGTAATCTTTTTCTAATGAGGACCAGCTAAGGTAACTGGGATTGTTTAGTCTGGAGAAAAGGAGGCTCAAGTGAGATCCTATTATTCTCTCCAACTACCTAAAAGAAGATTGTAATCCAGTGGGGATCAGCCTCTTCTCCCAAGTAACAACTGATAGGACAGGAGAAATTGTCCTCAACTTGCTCCAGGAAGGTTTAGATTAGATATGAGGAAACATTTCTTCACAGAAAAGTTGTCAAGCACTGGATCAGGGAAGTGGTGTAGTAAGCATTCCTGGAGGTGTTCAAAAGACATGTAGTTGTTACATTTAGTGACATGGCTTAGAGGTGGACTTGGTTAATGTTGGACTCAATGATCTTAAAGGTCTTTTCCAATCTAAAAGCTTCAATGATTCTACATCTCTATGTGCTTGCACTTTTGAATGTCTGTTTTCATTTTTCTGCAGGCAGGTGGCTACCTTTCACTGCCTGTCAGATCCTCTCTTGAAGCACAAGCTCAGAGTCAGCCAATACTAAGAAGATACATATTTCTGGTATAAAATCTTGCATGGTTTCCTAAGGAATAGGATGGATAGAAAGACCATTTCTTTCATAGCTTTCATATGACACAGAGTACTACAGTTGTACTGCCTATTCTTTGATCCTAATGTGGTTTTGGTGTCTAAAAAGAGATACTTCTGGGAATCAGGAGCTCTAGTGTTATTCCAGTGTTGATGCTGTTATTCCATGACTTCATAGGGTGCACAACTTGGGTAGAAGCCTCTCCTTACAACATCACTTGTTTGGATCTATCCCAGTGAGGCTTTAGGTTACTCTTAAGGCACTTTGTCTCAGTCTCTTTTTTTTTTCTGAAGTGTAAACTTTCCTCTGAGACTTTCAGTTGTAAAGATTATACATCATTATCCTAATTAGGAAACCAACAGGGAACCTGCTCGAAAACAAGCTCAAATGAATGAATTATCATAATTATTAATTTATTTATGCTTGAAGAGTGTGTTACCCCCCCCCCCCCTATCTTTTCAGAGAACAGCAGTTGGCTTCTGTTTGCTTTGTCTGTTTATTTTTCTTAAGGAGCTGTACAGAATTGTAAGCCATTTTGTCTTCTGTAGAGCAACCCTGTAAATCTCTATGTCTTTATACTTAAGCTTGAGTCTCATTTCTTTGCATTAGTCTTTTTTATAATGTACAATATCTTAATGCCTGGTGCTGGAAATGCCTGATTTATTTGTGATAGTTTGCTGCAGTGTAGGATTTTATTGGCTATACTAATAGAAGCTCGGCCCCTTTACCTTTGCTGTGGGAGGTGAAAGAGCTTAATTCTCTCTGACTCAAACAGTACTAATCTGCAAACACAACTGAGCCCTGAGATGTTGCTTGCCATTTCTCTGTATAAACTCAGACCAAAAAAAAAAAAAAAAAAAAAAAAAAAAAAAAAAAAAAATTTACTATGAAAAATGCTTAACAAGAAGATTATATATTTTCTCTTCCATTTCTCTGAGGGATCTAAAAGTATGTTTTATTATACAGCATTTATGGTTTTGCTTTTTTATGTATTACCTTGACATTAAGTGTAATAATAACCTAAAGATCAGTAAATAAAAATATTTTACGTATTCTTAATTAGCCAATGACAATTCTGTCCTCTCAAGGGTGTTTCCAGTATGGTGTGGGTGGAAATGTCAATCTGTGTATAGTTTCATTATTTGGGTTTTTTTTTCTTTTGAATGAGATTCAATAAAGCCGACTATGGACAAGTTACAAATAGAACCACACATGCTTGTAAGTGCAGTTAATTTTCAAAGGGAAAGCAGAGTAGGATGTAGAAAAGGAAAGAAGGGAAGGGAACCAAACTTATACTGTATAAAAACCATATTAGTTTTGGACACACAATGTCTCACCAGGTATACAGTCGAGATTTCTTTTATGTCTTCTTAAATTCTAATTTTCCTGTTGACTATAAATGTGACAGATTCTTTGCTGACTCTATGGTCTCTTGTGATGGGCTGCTGGCTCACTTATGAGCTGCCTTACTTCACTTGATTCATCCTGCAGAGCTCCTGTTCACCTTTGCTTTCATAGAATGTTATCCCAGAGAATTGATTTGAGTAAACAGAAGAGACTGCCTTCAGAGAAGTGGGGGGGAAAAAGCATTTCTCACAGTATATTAGAATAGTGAGGAATTGTCAAAAGGAGGTGGCCATAAATGCACAGTTCAGATAACCTCAGTTACTCATGTGAATGACAATTGAGTAGCAGTATTGAGTTGGCTTCTTGTGGAGTTACACTCCTACCTTATTACTAGAGTGCTATGTTTATTTTATCGACATATACATTTTGCAAGTCTGCATTTATTTGTGCATTGATATTTTGACTAATCCATATTAATGAAATTATATACAGAAAACTGTAACTTAATTACATTGTAAGCAGGAGTGACGCATTGCAAAGTCATCTTAATGTACTTGCACTTCCCTGGAGACTATTGGCAGCATCTGTTAAGCTACTCACCATTGTATTAGAAGTGATTAGCAAAACCAGCAAAAAGCCAAGACCTCCCTCCTATCAGTCACACAGCTGTAAGAATGTATTGCATTTTACTTTACATTGGGAAGAAGTTTGAACTAGAAGTCTGTGCTACATGGGTAATGGAAGAATAAAACCTTTATTGTGCGTCTTCAAGAACATCCTATAACCACCCTGTATTTTTATTTTGCCTTTGAAATTTTCATTTTTTGGTAGTCAGAAATTACGAATAAAACTAGTTAGAACAACTGAATACATCCGTCAGTCCTCCAAAACACACCTTCAAAAAATGGCAGAGGTAACAAACTGCTTGTTCTTCCTTTAGCACTGAACAAAACCTCATTCAAAACACAGCTGTAGTCAAGAAATTAAAATTATTCTACTACTTCTCTTCAACATATACATCATTATGTGAAGATAAGAATAGTTTTGATATCTACTGTATTTGCATTTGAGCATGTATTTCATCGGAATACAGACTTTCCAGTTGGTAGTACATTCCCAATCTGATCATTGCGTTGCAAAGTTGTACATGAAAAAAAGCATAGAGGCAAGAACGTGTGTACAAAGACATAGAAAAAAATCTGTGTGCTTTTTAGCATATGCTGTAATTCTAGGAGTAACTTCAATTGCAATTGAAACTGATAAACACAACGAAATTTGATATTCTCCTATTTGAATTACAGGAATTGGATAGTGTTTATTCTCTCTCTCTCTTTTCTTGCTTTTTCTTTTTTTGGTGGGGGGGGAGGGTGGAGGTGGGGATAAGGCTTGGGAATTGTAACCTAAAAGAGACAGTAAAAGAAATCCTGTTTACAAAAACGAAATTATAGCCTGTAATTTATGAACCTCATTGATTACCCATCATACTGTAATACTAAAAGGTACACTTATGAACAGTTTTGTATTTGAGGGGTTAGAGTTTTGGGGAGAACTTGATTGGTGATGGGAGTATATTTTTTTGTCAAAAGAACAAGGAAAAAAAAGTCTCAAATTATAGGCCGTCTAGCAAATCATAGTCCATCCATCACATAATATGGCATGCTATATCTTGCTTCTAGAAAAAAATTATTTTAAAAAATCCTTGCAGTACTATCTTCTGTTTTTACATTTATTCCTTGATCAGGCCCCTTCTATGCTTTTAATCCCTTCTAATCACTTCTGTATATTGCAGTATTGAAAGTGATTCTGAGGGTAAATCAAGGTAAGTGAAATGAAGAGGATGCTTATAATGGCATTCAGCTTCTATAGAAGTGAGTGTGCATATGAGTCTAAATTAAATGCTCGTTATACAAGCAGAACACGCTGTTTTGAGTTGCTAGAAATAATCATGAGGACTGGGAATGTTATTCATTCCAGAACAGTTACAGTGTTTTAGTGTACTGAAATACTGCATATTTTTTTCTCTTTATGAGGAAATTGGAGATTTTCTGAGACTGAATACACCTACAGCTTTTAGTTCTATTACCTAATGTGGGCAGGTGTTCTTGTGATAAGTATAGTTTAGAGAAGACAGGTATTTAATTGGTTCAGAAATCTATTCTCAGCTTATAGTACAGGTGGGCTTCCTGAGAAATAAGGAAGATGGTAGGAGCAACCTCTTTATGCTGCTTCTTTATGAGATTGTTCCTATGTAAGATTTTTGAAAAGCTTTCATCCTTTTTATCCTTGTTAGATGGCACAGTTGTAGCCTTCTGCTCTTTCTGGTAATGTTTAACATAGAAACCCTTTGAGAAGTGTCAGGAGAGAAAGGGAGGACATATCTTTGCTTCACCGGTATGTACCACATTTTGGTGAAAGGTTTGGTTATGCAATGGCCATCAATTCTGGAGAACCTGATGCTAGAACAACTGCAAGGGCTCTAGCAGTGTAACTCCATATGAATCATCCCTATTAGGATTGTCATAACATATTGTTAAAGAAAAAACACTGTTTAAAGAACTAAAAATTGACACAAGGCATTTGATATTTGTAGGGTCCTGGCCAGTTTTTGCCTTATGCAAGTCAAGATTAGATTTGTCACAGTTGTCCTTGCCCAACTTTTTCTTCTCATTTGCAAAATAAAGCAATTTTAACTGTAAAATGTGAACCCCTGCAATGACAGCTGCACAGAAATCATCTGTGCAGGAAAGAGATGCTTAGAATTTGTTTATGTTTGCAAGTAAAATGCAGCCCTTTGTCTTCTTTAGGAAACACAGGTAGTAGAATATGAGAGCCATCAAGAAGTTGAAACAAAGCAAAAAATACACTGGTCAAAAATATGCATGAATAATTTCTGACCTTAAGAGTAGATGTGTCCAAAACAGAGGTTTTCATTTTCAGTCAGTTACTCTGTTATTGTGTTCTTTAAGGCTAAGAAAGTAGCTATTAAAAAAAAAACCAAAAAAAAAACCAACCAAACAAGCAACAACAACAAAAAAAAATCTTTTTTTTTAAAACAATTAATTTTTATGTTGTTATTGTAAGTGGCTGGTAAGAACTGGAACTTAAAGTCTTCCTGAGTTGGTCATTAGTACAACCTTATGCTAATAGGAGTCTCATTTTCACCTGAGAAAGGGCGGTATGTATTATAAATAATAGTTTGAGAGCTGGAGATCAAAGTGAATAAATACTTTGTTCACTTCTAGCCTTATCTATTTCATCTGTTTTTTGGTGCTTTCATATGCACTGTTAAACTTATTTTCAAAGGTCTAGATCATGGAATGTACCAAGAGCAAAAAATACAAGTTAACCTTTTACCAGGTTTTGATATGGATCCACTAATGCACATTTTTTGCACAAAATACTGTTTTCTGAGTCAAGAGGAAGCATTGTTCAGTTTATAGAGACATTCTTTGTCATTAGACAAGCCAGCCTTCAATGGCTCAATATTTAGATCCCTCCTTTTTGAACAACTCTAAATAAGTATTAATAAGTATTCACATATTCATCATTTGACTCTTAATTTTGATTATGTCAAAAGTAATAAGTTGTCCTAGATGCAGAGAGATTTCAAATCTGTGTATATAATTTTAAAAACCTGCAAACTTATTTTTTAATTGCAGTTCTTTCTTAAGGAACTGATTACTTAAAAATTTTTGAATTAATCACATAAACCATAACTATGGGATGTAAAATTTTCAAGGGTATTACAATATCTTATATCAAATGGGACTCTGAAGATGTCCATAAACAAAATATTTTTATTCAGTTCATAAGAACACTAATACAACATTAGCTATTCTTCATTAGTCTGACAAATCTATTTCATCACTTTATTTCTCAGATATTACAGAATAAAAAATGCCAACCTGAGATGTGAGTTGAAATGTCTTTTCAGATTACTTTGGTGACCTTGGACAGGAGGACTTGGATTCGTCTTCGTCAATTCAGATGACTGCATCTCAGCTAACCATCCTAAACTCCCCTACTCATTGGAGACAAATAGGCACTACTGGACTTGGTTCATCTGAATTGCCTTAGACAGCCAATTTTAGATGAGATAAATATCTGAAGTTGCTCAGGATATATTCTGTTCCCTTTGTTGCATTGCCCTTCTGGGAAATGAAGAAGATGGTGCTGTTCTGTAGCTGCCATACTGGCATAAAAGGAAGGATAAATAATAGCAAAAGGTGATGAAACTGGATAGTCCATCAACCCCAAAGATTCTGATTTATATGCCCCCATAAATGTGCAGCAATGTGGACAATGAGTCAAACAAGAAGGAATATACAGAAATGGGATGAGTAATGCGTGACTGTAGACTATGAGGTTGATCTGAAGTGTTGATATGCTCCAGGAAGCATAGGAGGATGGGAAAGCTGAAAACTAACACAAGGCAGGATCATCTCACCAAATGAGGATTATTTTGAATTAAAGAGATTTTTTTCATATGCATATAGACCATGTAATATGTATAATCTTATTGCTGTTATCAACATGGGTTTAAACAAACCAGGTCACAAAGCTTTTGCTATAATAAAACTGTAGGGTAGCCAAACTTTTTGTCACTCCAGTAAGGCCTAACAAAGTGAGATGAATGGAAAGAATAAAGATGATTTTAAAAGATTTTTTTTTTTCCTTCTTTCTTTATTCTCTTAAATTGAAAAATAAACTGAGTGCTTAGTTAAGGTTTCTAAAACTGCCTTCTTGACATTGATTGACTCCATTGTAGCTGGTTGGTTATATTTCAAGACTTAAACTGAAGCTTCTTTGGAGAGTATGTGAATTAGGTCTGTATTAAAATTTAATAGATATTCTGTTCTTTCCCATGGAAAATAAATGTTTCTCCAGATGCACTTAAAGAAAAATGAATAGTCTATTTTATTGTTTTTAGGAAATTCAGAAAGTAGTTTATCAGATATTTGCTTCACTAAGAGTGTGAGCAGGAAAAAATTCAGTCAAATGAAATCAAAGTGTCAGATTAGCAGAAACAGAAATTAGACTACACTTGGTAGAAAAAATATTAGCCTAAACCCTAAAATCAAATAGTTCCTCAGCCTCTGCCAATAAGAAATTCCTCACTGAATCATTTGAAACCAAGCTTTTCTATCTTATTTTTTCAGAGAAAAAGCAATGTCAGTTTATTTTATTTGTGGTCATAGTCTACCAGAATTTGTTTTGAACTAGGAATCTTGTTTTTTTCCCTGTCCAACAACATTGTAATAATTTTTGGTTTTGAGTTCTTTTTAAGGTCTGTGTTGATTACATTGGTCATCCTACATGAATTTTAATAATCAGGTTTTGTGTTATTATTAGGGTGAAAATATTTTAATTTTTTTTCCACATTATAAAATTTTTAGCAGGATTTAGGAAAGAGTATACCCATAAAATTCTTTACTGCTATCCCCCATGAAGATGTGTTTACTTTATTCCATCAAAATGGTTTTTTTACTTTAAGAGGATATACAATACAATGTTCTGGTAGAAATTCCCTTTAGTATTATATCTAGCAGCCTTTTAGCATAATTTCATAAGTTATACAGTTCCTGCAGTAAGTGTGATTATTCACTCATCATACTGTTCACTGTTCACTTAAGCAAATAGCCTCTAGTCATCATTTTGAAAGTAGATGTGAAGAAGATTGCATTTCCATAATTAAAAATAAAAATCAAATCCCTCTTCTGTCTTCATTTTTAAATTGCTGCTGTCAAACTGTACAAATTTACCAGAGAAAAATGATTGAAATACCTAAAAAAATCATTCATAATACTTAGTTTTGGATGAATAATAAAAAAGGTAGAGCATTACAAATTGTTATTTCCTCATTCTAATTAGATTACACAAATCCTCAATGCTTTACATGAGTATATTATGGTATGGCAATCATAAATCCCATGCATTTTACCCTACTAAGCATATGGGATTGTTAATAGGTAGCTCAACAATCAATGTATTCATGCAATTTAATCTTTAAAATTAATATATATTCATAGTAACAACTTAAAAAAATAATAATCATATGGGTAATGCTCATTTAAATTAAACTAGCTTCTAGTATTTGTCTTGTCTTTTGTTAAGATGGAGCCTGACTGTTTGGTAATGCTTTTCTTTCTTGGATCTACTTGTTACTGAGTCATAGATTGAAAATGCTTTTTCTTTGCATATTTCATTATACTCATGATATTTTCTTTGACTTCCAATTAACATTTATTCAACATTTCAGGGCTCACTGATATGTCCTTTTAAAACAATTGCAAGTTTAATAGGGCACAGAGCTGACATTTGTCTACAGATCAAACCAATTTCACAGGCAGAATTTTGATTTGAATTTATATAGTCTGAATGCAATCATCTTGTCCATCTCTGCACTTTAGCTTTAGGAATTCTAGATCAGAGACAGGAAAGTTCTGATATGTGACTCTGTGTGTGTATTTATAGTTGCTGCAGCTTTAGGAACTACATGTGTGCTTGATCATGTTTTCTTGAAAAGGAAGACCTCATGAATGATATCTCTCAAGAAATGGATAATACCTGTTAACATAGCTATGCTAAGGTTAGTAAAGGTGTAGCTACTTAAGCCACCTGCATATCTGGCCAATAAGAAGCAATCTTTTCTTTCCAGCTTTATTGCTTAGTGCACAGGGAAGCATCCAGCACAAGGATTTAATGTTGACTATAGCAGCAGTGGCCTCATGACTGACAGATATGGTTACTCCCTCACCCAGAAATGCTGTTTCATGCATAGACTTTCATCTGTTGGCATCTTCAAAATTGAAAGTTTTAGTTATATAAATTTAATATTAGAGCCCACAA
This sequence comes from Haemorhous mexicanus, assembly GCF_027477595.1. Lineage (NCBI taxonomy): Eukaryota > Metazoa > Chordata > Aves > Passeriformes > Fringillidae > Haemorhous > Haemorhous mexicanus. The sequence goes on along the minus strand of NC_082345.1, from coordinate 59,400,164 downwards.
CCTCGACTTTATTCCATCATAATTATCGTAAAGACACTTTGGGTTTTTAATGTAAGGTGGAATGTTTATAAAATCATTTCATGCTATTTTAAATAAGAAAGATGTCTGAAATTAATAACATAAAAATGAAAAAAAAAAAGGTACATGAAGATTTCTGCAACATATCTACATGTGTACCATATAATTTTCTTATCTCCTTCAATTGTTGGTGTGGTGTAATATAAATTTCCATGAAATGATTGTAATATATAGATAATGATGTACTTAAAGTACAAATCTCACAAGCATTTGAAGGAGAGATAACAATTTGTTTTAGGAGTCCATCCTCAGAGATCTCCAACTGGGGACCCAACTGCAACAGCTTTGCCCACTGAGTAGGCACTGGGATAGTTCATGCTCCGAAGAAAGTGGATTCAGCGTATTGAATCCTGTGATTTCTTTCATAGTAGGCAGGGTAACATTCAGGGTGGCTGTCTATGGGAATTTACTTACTCAAGTCTCATATAAAGCTACATTCTATGAATACAAAAATAGATCTTAACTGACTGGTGTTATTGGATATTCCAGTGCTATTTCCATCTAATCACATAGGCAAAACCAGAAATAAGAGGGCAGATGCATGAAGTAAGTAATAATGGCCTAATTATTTTATTATGCTGATATCAGTAAATTTCCCTGGATATTCTCATGACAAGGTTGTGCTATTGATAAAACACTCTTGAGATGAAAGCTTGTGCTCATTTCAAAGAATTTGGATTCATTAGTAATATATGATCACCATTAAATTACTCATGTTTTGAGTGACATATTTGAAAACAGTGTCAGAATCTAGGAAGAGGCATAGCTGTATATCTCTTCAAATTGTTCATTCACTTTCTGTCTACATTAGTAATCAATGATTAGAAAATGAAAACCAAAATAAAGCAAAAAAAGAAAAAAACCAACAAAGAAACAACCCCTCTCAAAAAAAACCCAAAAACCCCACCAGTAAATAAAATCTCACAGAAATGCAAATTAATCTTTTATCTATCTGACAAAAAGAAGCTTTATGTGTAAATGCTGTACAGTTGGTGATACCTGTAGTATGAATGTTTTTCCCCTTCTGAAAAAAGTATACCCAGACCCTCTGTAGAGTTCAAGCTGAACAAATTGTGTTTGAACAGATATGTATTTTTCTTTTGCTTCTATCTGCCTGTATTTTGGTTTATCTACCTATTTATGTATACATGCATGAGCACAAATAAGCATGGGGCAGGAGAAAGAGATAAATAAAGGATTTCTTTTTTCTTAGCCAGACAGAGCACCTTTATTCCACTTCTGCAACTCCTTTAAACTTCCAGTTTTATTTTTAGTTTTATTGTTCCAACACAGGTTCTCCATCTTGAGCTGTAAGCCCCCTGTTATTAAGTGAGAGCAGAGGACTTCCAAAGATAAGCTCTTTTTTGGCAACTGTAATCCAGTGGACTTTTCACCTCAGGTGATTTCTCCTGTGAATCTGTTTGCTGCTATTCCTATTTGCAGGTCCAGCTTGTGGCAGGGCTGGGATGCATTACAGAGGTGTTTGTGCAGGCACACAGAGGTGAACCTGTGCATGCCCTCACACACACTGAAAGGCAAACCCACGCACGTGGAAAGGAAACCAAACCATGCCCAAGTGCCACCCTTGTGAGCACCCACAGTGTTATCTCGTACAGCTGATGAGTAAGAGCTTGCTGGTGTTCTTGTCCTACATCCATACTCAAACTTACTACCTCTAAATCCATTACCTAGGTAATCTTGATCTTTTATAGCATTCCTTGATATTGCTTTGTGAGGCTCTTCTGTCCACTAAAGGTCTCCAGTTCTGCCCTTCAACGTCACATGCAGTTTGGTTGTTCTTATGGAACTCCTCTCATCACCACTACTCTGTCTTTTTTGTCACCCTCTCATGCTGTTCTTTACCAGCTCCAACAATTCGTTCCACTGTGTTCAGTAATTTCTTGTGGCTGACTGTGCCAGCTCCATCTCAGGCCAGGACGTCTGTCTGTGTGTCATAACACTCTGACTCTGCGTGGCTGCGTATAGACCATGTATGTGGTCTGTATGTTGTTTGATTTACTTGGATACTGCCTTGGGGACTTGCCCCTTTTTTTCTATGCTGAGGCATTGCAGAATGGTATACTACAGATTATTCCACTGTTATTTCCATCATCAGTATTAGGATCCTGCTTTTTTACTGATTCATTTCATCTTTGATGCCAGAACAGTCCTTTCTTTTCATTTTCCCTTTTTAAGCAGTTTCTCTGCTTTGCTTACTCTCAACTCCAATCATCTTGTAGCTTGGTCCCAGCCAACTGACAACTGTCAGCAATTATGAAATCAGTGAGAATATGCTTGCCAAAGCTGAAATTTATTGAGGACACTCTGCACTCTTCCTGCAATATATGCTAACCTACCACTATCCGAAATTCCTCCTACACGGAAAATATTCAAAGGATTAGGACCACTTGTGCAGTTTCGACATGACTGCTTTCCTGTTCTCTGGTAAAGGGGCATAGTTAGGAAAAATGAGCCGTTGCTGGTGGCGGTTTTAGTCAGTCTGACACTTTGGCAAGGAGACATACATTTTAACACCTTGAGTCCTTTCTAACCTATTTTGAAGTCCAACTCAGTAAACAAGTACTCTTAGAAAGGAGATGGAAATACAAAATGACTTAAATTCACCTTTCTGTGAGCACACACATTTCAACTTCTGGGCCCAATGCATTAATTCCAGGCAGTTTTAGCTAAATTATGTCTCTTTGTGTTGATGAAAAGCTTTATAAAATTAAACACACATTTTAAGACTTTCAGGTACACAGAGATAATGCCACTTGAATTTGGAGCTAGAGGATATTTCAGACAAACCCTGTGCATTGGTTATTCTGTCATTAAAAACACTTTGTAAATCTTCTTGCTTCTTTTACTTTCCCAGGACTGAAATAAGGTGGATTTAAGCGACTATTAAGTTTTTTTAATAGCTATAAAGTTATTTACATTGGTTAAGAACAGTATTACAGCTGTATACAGAATTCAGAATAAATGTTACACTAGTGTCTGCACAAAGACACAGTGATGCTTAGAGTCAGAAGAGCTTTCATTCTTTCAAAGCTCACTTTGTAAGGTATAGCCTGAGGGAGAGCTGTAATGCTGTGAACAAATTCTTTGCAATCAAATATATATGCATTTCTGACCTCATTTTGTGTGTTTTCAATTAATCTAAATTGCAGTTAAAATTATTTTAAATAATTTCTTACAGGCAGTAAGTCCAATATGAGATTTCAGGAATTTAGAGAAGAGTTTAGAGTTTTTTTTGATCTTTTGAGTTATTCCATGAAGAGGAGATAGGGCATTTATTATCAAAAAAACACTTTTATGGAAAATGAGGAACTTGGGGATAACCTGATGCTGTCAAAACATGTTGCATTTATTTATATATTCAATGGCTCTGAAAAGTTAAATTATTGCCTAAGATGGAGTTTGCCTGGATATACTACTTCTAAGACCTATCATGTTAACCCTAACACTATGTCATACCTTTTGTAAATCTTACTGTGAAGAAACAAATAACCATCCACCCTGAGGAAGTTGAAGGTCAGTGAGAAGTTTGTATTTAGAAGAAGTTTATATTTAGAAGTTTGTATTTATTTTAGATGAAGTTTGTATTTATTTGTTGAAGGTCAGCGAGAAGAAGTTTACCTCCAGTGTTACCCCCAAGTTTCTTGGCTGGAAAAGTAAAAAATCATAATACTCTCTGCCGTCCATTCATTTTGATTGTTTGAAAATTATGAAAAGATTAAAATAGCTACTTAATGCTTCATAAACATCCAGCTTACTATGAAAACTTGGCAAGGTAAAATAGAATGGCTGAAATAAAAATGATTTGTTAGGGGTTTTTTAATAAATATTCATATGCTCTCATAGTGGCCTTACTGATTCAGAATGGGTCATGGGAGATGGTCACAGTTTGAGATCCCACAAGTGGGACCATACATAGTTTATGTGTATGGTAAATGACTGGAAAAGTAGATGGCAAGTGGGAAGGCAAGAGTCCAATGGAAATTATTTTAATCAGTTTTCTTTTCTGCCTATTATTCACATTTGTTTTTTCAAGCCACTATTGCATTCATAGTCAGATCTCCATCTTTATTATACCTTCATTAACCTTTTAAATCTCCTGTCTGTTTACAGGAGCCTTTCTTTCATTTAATTATCTATTTAAAATTCACAAATGGTCGCTGCTGCCATTTTGACTTTTTGACATTTTTCACCTTCAGACTGTAAGAAACAGATTTAAGAGTCTTGTTCTGCTGGTTTATATTGCATCCTGATTTTAGCTGAAATGCTGGAGCTGGAATTCAGTCATTCATTGTCATTCAGGAGCTGTTTGAGTTGGGCTTTTGTGCTTTGTGGGGTCAGCAGACCTCAGCTGAATTACAATCTTGAATTTTGTTTTGCAACCATGTATTATTTTCCTTGTCCTGTCCCTGTTTCTTCTTTTTCAGTACAATCATAAAATATCCCAGTTTGGACATTTTTTGCAGGGATTCCATTTCTTTTGCTTGCAGATAGGATCACTTGGTTTGCAAGTCAGTCAGTTCTCCTATCATCAGTCAATTTATACTTTTTAAGGCACTCTTGTCACTCTGCTTTCTAGCACACTGCTACCTCCCAGAAAATATGAGATAGAAGTATTTATTGCAAGTGTTTATCTGATGTACTTTATTCCTTTTTTCTTTTTAGTCATCAACAGGGTTTTCAGTTGCATTTCCTCGAACATCAGGTATAAAGATATGCCTGGTTGGAATAAAATGTTTCTGTTACTTTTTAGTCGTTCAAGCAGTTCTTTCTTTCCTCCTAATCATATTATTAACACTTAATAGCAGTTGCTATGGGAGCTGCAGAACCAAACAGAGTCTGAGGCTCTGTGGCATTACATCTGTGTTAAATGTAACATCTGGTCCTTACCCCCTTGAAGGCAACAGAAGTGGTGAAAGGAATTTCAAATACTCATTCTTGTACTAGCTTGAACCTCAGTACACAGTATGATTCACTGCTGGGGAAGAAGTGGTGTTACCAAGCTTCTGCTATCACATATAAGGATTAGAAAGATAGGAGGCAGACTGAGTTTCTGTCATGGCTCCTGTCTAAAGTAAGATGATAAAAAGAACACATGGTACCTTTCCTGCCTGTCTGGTTTATTCATTAATGCTACCACTCTTTGGCTCATAATCTGCCTTCTTCAAACACCCTTTCTGTTATAAGAAACTCAGCCTGTCTGAAAAAGTCCTTGTCAAAATCTGCCCTTCATCATCTTTGTCAACTTTCTGCGTATTCCCAGCATGCTGCTTTTCTCATAGTCAGTCCTTATTATAACACATAGGCACACTGCTTGCCAGAATTCCCATAAAATAAAACCTTAGCCTTCTTTTACAGGTATCAGATATCTCTTCACTATTCTTCTTTAATTCTGATAGTGCATCTCTCTGGGTGCAGTTCCTTGAAACTCATGCTTTAATAGTTTTGAATGTCTGCTAAAGAACTCCAAAGTCTGACTCCTCTAATATCCATCAAAAACTCTAGCAGAGGAGCAGTATCTTTTCAACTGACAGGCTGACAGAGATTTCTCAGAGGTGCATTTGTTTCTTTGTCCCTCGTGCTTTCTTTTTTTTTGTGTGTGTAATAATAATACTGGAATACATAAAAATGGGAACTATGCTAGCTAAAATAATTCTTTGTTGCCATGCTATGGTCTTTGAATCACAATTTCTGGAGGACGTGGTTTCAGTTGACAACCTCATTATTATAAGCAAGCTTTTATATTATATTTAAAAGCTTTCAGTCTTGTTGTCATACCAATTATTTTTTACTTAGACAAAAGTGTCTCATTTTATAGGATAATATCTGACAGATTAATAATATTTCACATGTCCACAGTCCCATTCTAAGAATTGCTTGGTACTTTACACACGTTCATGAATTAAACTTTCCAGTAACCATATGTGGAACTGTGAATATTGTAGAGACATGGAAACAGTGGCACAGAGAAAATAAAAATAAGTTCAGCTTGCTTATTTGGAGCAAGAAAGAGAACAAATTCCACAGTCTTAGTCGTCCATTCTTAGGTCATAACTTTTGTTCAAAGAGAGGAAGTTTAACCCTTTTCTTTGTCATATTGGCTTAAGAAAACAATGTTTTCTCATATTCTTCTCATCTAATTGTTAAGGGAAGGCTAATCTTTCTCTAGTAATCTTGATTCCTGTCCTTACTCAAACGGCTAAGGAAGAAGTCAACAGAAAAAGAAGAGTGTGATAGGAAGACTTCAAGTCTTGTAGATAGATGCATGTCTGTCTGTATTGCTCAGTTCCTTTCTTTTTCTTCCCTCCTTATTCAGTCTTCTAAATCCTGCTAAAATTTATAGGTTGAACAGGCAGTCTTTAAAACTGGAAGACAGAAAGTACTTGTAGTACAAACTCTTTCAGATTGTTTGGAACACCTTGTACAAGTTTCATGAGGTGACCATTCATGCCATTGACTCATGCAGCCCCTTACATATGCCAGCAGTACTTGGGGCTGAGGTTGATCCCATCAGTCTTCTGACATTTTTTAAAGTCCCCAGTGTCAAGATCTAAGTCCCTTTAAACACCCTTCATCATCAGTGGAGAGACAAAAGAATCTCCAAAGAGATGTTCTCAGTTGTGCTGAGTTTCTTTCTAAGGAGAAAAAGGTCTCCCTCCACACATGACAGAGGAACTTGGTTGACCATGCTCCTTATTTAGTGTAATTAGTGAAATGTGTAAAATCAGATAGTCTGCAGCAGGGATTTAGGGCCAAGAGCTGACTGAATGTATATGAAAAACATTATAGTACATGCAATGAAGGCTAAGTCTGAGCTGATCTTTGACAATGGAAACAGATGTGCCAGTATGTCAGTACAGGTATGTAGCACCTTCCTGCTCTGAACTCCTGCTTTTTTCCCTACATATGCAGGTTAACTTTGTGGGGGGAAATGACAGGCTGAATTACATCAGGCACTTAAGTTTTCTGTTTTATCTCTGAGGCATAGGATGATGCAAAACCAGCATTGTGGATGAGCAGGAAGATGTGCAGAAATCAACAAATGAGTAAATCACGAAGCGTGAAAAATCATAGGGTAGCACTCCTTCTGTAAAACTGCTAAGACACTGTAAATTAGATTTCTAGGTTACATTAGTGACTCAAAGAAAATGCTGAAACACTGTTGTTTACCTGTGGTCTGAGAATTAACGCTGTAATCTCACATCTGTATTTTTAGAATACTTTGAAGATATTTCCTGCGTAATATTTTACTCTAAACTTAAACAATTCTTCAAAGGCTGTATAATCAGAAGTGCTGAATTTGCCATTAGAACCATTGTTTCTTAGCTATCTTCCCTTGAAATTTAATGTGGCATCTCAGGAGATGAATTCTGTATTTTCTACCTTATTAAAAAAAAAAATTAGGAGCAGTTAAAAAATACAGAACATACCTTTCCTTTGTTGCTTTACTCAGGCTTTTATATTCATAACTTTTTGCTCTTCCTGATGTCTGCAGTGGATATGCAATGTATGTCATTGATTGGATTACCACAGGTGTGTGAGAACAGGACAAGCTGCAGTGAAATGTGCTTGTTCATTTAGTCAAAACTATTTGGTTTACTCTGCCACAGGCAGCTGTCAACTGATGAAACTCAGCTTAGTCAGAAGAAGAAATGAAAGACTAAACAGACATGGGGCAGGAAAGCTGAACTAATTTTATTACCTTAAAACAGACAAAACAGGATTTCCTAGAGGTCCTGGTTTGAGGCAGTTAGAAATTATTTTAAATGGAAGTTACACTTTTTGAATACCATCAATTTTCAGTGATAAGAATTTTTTTTTTTTATTTGTGTTGAAACAGTTGCTTAGTGCATGTCATAATTGCAGTTCTTACTCTTGTCAATCTTATTCTCTAACATAATCTCAGTGTTTGCACTTGGGCTGATTTTTAATGATGTGATTAGTGATTCTGAGAGGCAAGTGAAATTTGAAAAATATTTGGAACATTTTGGTACTTTATATAAAAAAATTGTTCTTCTGAAATTTAGCTTTAATGTAAATTCCATTATATACCGTTATCAAAGTCAAAAAACACTAATATATTGGAAATGTTGTTGAAAACTGTCCAAGAATGTTTTTTTAAAAAAGAACATTTTATGCAAATCAAGATAAATTTTCTTGACTAAAATCCAAGTAAATCTCGATGATCTGGTAATTTTATGTATGTATTTACCCCAAAAATTTAGGAAGTGTGTAGAAAAACATGAGATTGATTTACATGTGTCCTAACAAGAATTTCAGAGGATTAGGTCATTATGTTTGATGTAGAGAAGAAACTGCAGATAGAAACAGTATAATAATATAAGCTGCTGTTTGTGGGAGCCTGAATGAATTCTGTACTGTAGTTTCAGTAAGTGAGCACATGGAGTTTAAACAAGTTTTCAGAATTGTTTTCATCTTCCTTTTTTTTTTCCTTCTTTTGATATTTTGGGATTTGGTAAGCCCTCTTACAGTACGGTTAAGCATTTTTTTTTATTTTTATGAAACATTAGTTTTCACCAACTGTGTCTGTATTGGAAAGACTAATCAGGCTCTTTCTGTTAAATCTGTAGGTTTTTTTAGTCTTACAGAAAAAGAGGAGTTGTTATTTACCCCTTGGTTGTAACAGAATACAGCAAAAGTTTTGGGTTTTTTTTTTTTTTTTTATTTATGGAAAAGAAAAACTAGATTAACCATCGATTCATGTAATCAATTAAAAGGAATTCAAACGTCAGTGTTTGACACTCTTACAGGTTACAGGTTACTGTGTATAAGGTACACTTAGAGGAATAGCATCAGTCAATTTTCCTGATGTCCAGTAAGTTGCAGGAATGGTGCAGAGACCATTCCTATGCATCCTTCTGTTTTAGTTTCTGCCTGGTTTCAGTCTTTTAGCTGATCTTATTGCTATTTTTTTTCCAATAAAGTTAAATTGAAGTAGGCAGCATGAATGAGCCTTGTCTTCCATATCAGTATTTGCAAATACTTCACTATTCAGAAGAACTAGTGATGAACATGTAGTATGCTTACTCTCTCATGACAAGAGTTCTGTGTTTGTGGAAATTTACCTAAGACATGTTGATAGATAGGTAAAATTCTATACTAAAAACATCCAGGTAATTTAGCTTCCAGTTTTACTGCTTTGAAAGGGGGTTTTACTCCATTCTAGACTCTACTTACCATGACATGTTTCAGACTGGGCTCAAAGCCTTTTCATGGTCAATTCTTTGTTTTTCTTATGCAGACACTGATTTCATCACCAGCCTCTGACAACTTGAGCCAGAGCTTTGGACAGTTTGGACAGTCAAAGATGACAGAAACTTATTTATACTTATAGACAAAAGGTTGGAGCAGCAGTTTCTGAAACTTTTCCTGTTGTCATACCACCTTCAGGCTGATAATTTACCATGGCTGTAAAAACTAAATAGCATATGACAATAACTTGGTTTGCAACTCTTTTGTACCTTTACAAAATCTCACCAAGCCTGAACAGAGGAAATTATTTGAAGGATGAAGTAGGAAGGAGATGATAAGGAAATAGCCACATGTGATAAATAGGTAGCAGGTAGGAGAGTCTTGAAGAGATTGTGTCTTGATTAAGGGTTGTCAGAAGATGAAGTCCAAGGAACAGTATAAGGTGTTGAAAGTAATAGGAAAGAGATCTTCAACAGAGATTTTGAGGTTAATGAGGAATGGAGAGGGGATAAGGACAAAGAAGAAAAAAAATAAGGATAAATGGCCTCAATTAGCTCTTTTAAAAATTCTCTGAGATACTTGACAGAGATGGAAAGAAAAGCTAAAAGTGCAGAACAGCTCTTACAGGTCTGTGTCTCTGAGAGAAAAGCTTTAATAGCTGTAAGTAGCATTTATTATCTCAATTTTAGTGGTGTGCTTGACATACAAACAGTAAAACCACAGTTATATCAGGTTGGCCTTATAGTCAATAGTGTACATGAAAGGTGAGTGCTCATTACTTTGCTTTTTAAAAAATCTTTCCAAGTGAGCTGCTTTTGATCAAAGACACATAATTAAAGAATTAAACAAGTTTACATCTAATAGACTGCCTGCAGTTCTCCATTACATATTTACCAAGTGATAGCCTACTTTACATGATTGTCTATTATACTCATTAGGAAACTAAGCAAGCTGATTGTGTTTCTCTGAGAGGAAAGTAAATGTAAGCTAGAAAAGGTGTGTAATGCTTTAATGAGATGAGTATGGTGCATACTCACAGCCAGCTTTTCTTCATTTAGCACATGCATCAACCTCTAAATTATCTCCAGCTTTCACGTGGCATAATGTTTGTTTGCCATTTGGTTGTGCTGCACTCAGTGTTGGCCAGTCATGGAGATGGCTGTTCTGGAAGAGGCTTCTTTCTCACTGACAACAAAAGTAACAGTGATTAGTTCAGCTTCTTATTTGGGGCTCTGTGCTATAACCCAGCTTTACATCATAAAGGCAACATTTTTTTACGGTTTTTTATTTTCCTTCTTCTTCATTCTCTCTCCCTTCTGTCTTTTCTGGAATGCTTTCTGAGCAAATTCTTTGCTTGAGGAGGAATGTGACATTCTCTTTCACTGGTTGATAAATATTTATGCCTGAGAACAGCATAAAGCTCTCTTTTGGATGCTTTCCCATTTTACACTGTGCTGGCTTTTGGCCTGATCTCTGTATTTAGAAAACACTGTGTATTACCTGCATGCTTTCTTGACTCAATTTCCTATTTCTAGTGGGTCTGCAGCCAGAACTGCATGAGAACTGTATTGCAATATTTTCAATGAATACTTGTATAAAGCCAAATGAAAGATAGGTGGCTTCTTTTCTAGGTGTATAAGCACATTTTAAGGAGAACTTTACAGATATGCCTAGAAAAGATATAAAGTACACAAAGCATGAAAAACATTTTTAAGCACTTTAATACTCTGGTAAAACTGAACAACCATGAATGGAATTAGAAACAGTAGAAAACATTAAAACTCCTGTGGCAAAACATTAGAACTCCTGTGCCAGTATTAATGCAATCCCATTTCACAATTGTGAGGGGTTTTCCTGCCCTTTTACTACAAAGTATTTCTGAGTTTTGTTTGTTGGTAAACAAGCTCTGTGTACATGAAGTGAAAAATATTTTCATTATTAAAGAAATTGTTCTGCCAATCTGCAGATCATTTGAGATCTACAAATGCAGAGTATTTGTAGATCTCCAGAGCTCAAGCCATTGCTGTGGGTCAGCATGTATCAACAGAGCTGACAAGGGATCTTCCCAAGCTTCAGACCAGTGTTTGATGTCAACCAGCTTGGCTGCAGGGTGGATTAGGCTGGCTGGCCTTTGTGGCTGCATGAGCCACATTTCCAACATCTCCATGTGGGGAAGATTCTGAGTGCTTTGTGCTTAGTGGGGCTTCTTTGAAGGCTTACTCTGAAAGCAGCCCCCAAATGGGCTATTAGAATACTCCTTATTTGTGCTATGCTGTGGCACAGGACTAGGTTAGGTGTCCAGCTCAGTACTGGAGTGGACTGCAGTGTTGTTCCCACAACCTGGCTGCTTCACTTTCTCTGACAGAGAATTTGGATTATTCCAAAATCTTCATGTCAACAGACTGGCCTCATACTGCAGTCCCAGCATGGGAACCAGATGTGAATTGCTCATTAACTGTATGTGGTTACCAGTTTGTCATCTTGTGCTAGTGCTGATCACTGACAGTGCTGTGAAAACTTTGTGATTATGAACATAATGGACAGTGTGATCTGTGTGTGTATACACACAAACATATGTATATACTCCTAAAAATAGCTTACGGGATTCAGACTTTAATTAAAGATCAAAAACTTTCACTTTCATGCTGGATGTACAGTGTGACTGCAGGGGCAGGAATCTTCATGTTAGCATTTAGATTTAAAGAAAATGTAAGATGAAAATTTAATGTAATTGGTTTTATATTTTTATTTTCTTTGTGTGTTTTTTTTCCCAGATATGAGAGAACAGAAATGGTTTTGCTTATACAATTTAATCATCACAGAATCACAAAATGACAGAATGGTTGGGGTTAGAAGAGATTCCTGGAGATCATCCGGTCCAATCTCCCTGGTAAAGCAGATTCACTTAGAGCTGGTAGCACAGGATTGTGTCCAGGCAGGTTGTGAGTGTCTCCACAGAAAGAGACTCAGAAACCTCTCTAGGCAGCCTTTTCCAGTGCTCTGTCCCCCTCAAAGAAAAGCAGTTTTTCCTCATATTCAGATGGAACTTCATGTGTTTCAGTTTGTGCCCTCTGCCATTTGTCCTTTCGCTGGGCACCAGTGAAAAGAGCTTGGCTTTGTTCTCTTGACACCTGCACTTAACATGTTTGTTTGCATTGGTAGGATTTCCTCCATCATCTCTTCCCCAGGATAAACAAGCCCAACTGTCTCAGTCTTTTCTCATAAGAGAAGTGCTCCAGTTCCTTAATAATTTTTGTTGCCCTCCACTGGACTGTTTCCTATGTTTCTTGTCCTTCTTGAAATGAATAGCCCAGAACTGGACACAGTGCTCCAGGTGAGGTCACACCAGGGCTGAGTAGAGGGGCAGGATCACCTCCTATGACCCTCTGACAATGCTCTTCCTAAAGCACCCTGGAATTCCACTGGCCTTACTTCATGGACAACTTGTTGCTCACCAGGACTCTCAGGTCTTTCTCCACAGAACTGCCTTCCAGCAGGTCAGCACTGTTCTGACACATGGGGTTGCTCTTCCCTGCATTCAGGATCCTACACTTGCCTCTCTTGAGCTTTCATAGATTCCTCTCCACCCAGATTTCCATCCTGCCTAGGTCTCAATGTCAGAGGTAACCATCCTTAATTGGGGATGAAATTATCATTTTACCTAGACAACTGGTTAGAGTCGAAGTTACTAATGCTATTCTTTTGCTGGTTTACTTGGTCAATAAGGTTCTTTCACTTTGGAAGAATCATTGAATAAGCTGAGTTGGAAGCAACCTGTCAGGATCACCATCATCAACTCATGGCCCTGCACAGGATGTCCCAAGAATCACACCATATGCCTCAGAGCACGTCCAAATGCTTCTCGAACTCTGTCAGGCTGGTCCTGTGACTACTGCCTGGGGAACCTGTTCCTCTGGTCTGGAACTACCCTCTGGATGAAAAACATTCTCCTGTTATCTAACCTAAACCACCCCAAAGGTTTACTTTTGTGCTGTTTCTTTGGGTCCTTTCACTGGTCACAAGAATGAAGACATTAGTACTTGCCCTTCCCTTCATGAGGATGTTGAAGACTGCAATGAGGTCCCACTTCAGAGCAGGGTAATAGGGCAAGATGCATATCTATGTATGCTGTAATGAAAATATTACTCCAGGTAGAAAAAAAAAAAATAGAAATAGAAAGAGAATAAGTATGTGAAACAACAAGGCATGGAAATACTTTAACATTACTGGACCAAATATTATCATTTTCTGAGTTGCATTTTTCCCTATGTCTGATGCAAAAAGAAGTGTTGGTCTATTGCGTTTTTGCAGATAGTGGCTCTGTGTTTCAGTGACTCAATTAAAATTTGCCACATGCAAATTGTTTCTGGAGCAGATGTGCCTGCCAAACTGGGCAGAGAAAATGTTCAGTGAGGTCACAAAGAAGATGGTTCTTCATTATGCTCTGCCAAAATCTTAGCAGATCATCACTGAGAATGTCCAGATGTGAAATTGCAGTCACTGTCTGTTTTATTTTTTGCATTGTATTTTTTATTTCCTGCATTGTAGTCTCTACTGATGGGTGAAACAAGTTCTTCCCCTGCCAGCCAAGCAGAGTATCAAGTTGAGGATTCTTGCTTATAATGGGTTGGGGTTTTTGTTGTTGTTGTTGTTGTTGTTGTTGTTTTTTGTTTTGGTTTTTATTTGTTTTATTTTTTCTTGTTTTGTTTTTTCTGGAAAGAAAATAGAGGAGACACACTGTTCATGCATTTTTAAAAAAGGGTAGAGTCTTTTATTAGCTGGGCTGATTCTGAGGGGTTTAGGGAGATGCTGTATAGTATAGAGCAATTTGCACATAATGTGATGTGGTTTATTCATTATAAAGCTCTGCTAATTATGTGTTTTCAGCCCTCCCAATCACTGTCTCTTGTCATGCCAAATTAGTGAGGAAGACATTTTTGGGTTTTTTTGAATTACTTTTAGGCTGAGAATGAGCTCTGACAGTTTAAACTGAAGATGAATTTTTAAAAACCATTAAAATCTGGGAACAAGGGGAAACCTTTTAGCAATTTTAAATGGTCAGCAATAGCTTAAACAAAATAATTTCTGCCTGAAAACTAAGTACCTAAAGATCAACTATGATATTAGCGACCACAGAAGATCTGAGGAAAAAAAAAAAAAACCTTCTCAGTTTCTTGTCTTTCAGCAACCTCATGGTAGATCATATATAAGGTTTTTCCTGCTTTCTTAAGAGTCCAATCTTTAGGAAAACAAATAAACAAGGCAACCAGCCAACCAACCAACTAAACAAAACCACACCAACCAAAAAACCACACAAAAAATGCCAGACGTCATGTGCTGGTGGAGTTGGTAGAAGCAGTGAATATCTACTCTTTCATTTAGCCATTGTTTAGTTGTCACTTGCAGTAAGAATTCTTGTAGGTAAATAATTGCAAAACAGAGATTTTATTATTACTTCATGACTTTAAATCTTACTTGTAGAAAGACTTGGTTTTAGTATACGTAGTCTTTCAGGCAGCCCTCAGGATTTTTATGTGCTGTAACGTATCTGAGAGAAAAATAAATGGTATCTGAGACATTGAAAACCACATCTGCTTGTATTGGGAAATACATTTTTCATCTTCAAATTTTATGCACATATGAGTTAATTAAGAGTGTAATATGGAATAAATCCATGGCAGTGCAGATGTTTTAGTTGCAAGAGGAATAACTTGTGGTTTCTTGTAGGTTTTTAGAAGAATAAATTTGAATCTCAGGCATTGGTCATGAACTCATTTATACTGGAGAATATATCACCAGAGGAAAAACATGCAAACAAGCAGGGAAACAAGCCTATATACTTTGTGGCTTTTTTTCTATTGTTTGCTCCGGTTTTTTCAGATCACTTAAGATTGATAAATATTTTTTGTTCCCTTCTCACCTGAGATGCATTTCGTATTGATTGAATGACTATCCATTGAATAAAAGAAATATCATTGGCAGAATTTCTGGCTAGATATCTTGCTGTTGAATAGAAGACAGTCTGATTGTCTCTGTCAGATTAAGAAATAGACTTTGTATTTCCAATGTAGTTTCATCCTGGACTATTATTTCTTCATTAACTTGTTAAAAGAGAAAAAGCAACTATGAGTTGGGATTTTTTCACCTCAGGCATCCATGCACAAAATGAGTAGGAGCCAAAAGGGAAAAAAGGGAGAGTGAAAGGAAGAAAAAGAACTGGTGAACAGGGAAATGAGTAAATTATAGACAAAGCATATCAGTGTTTTTTGCATTTTGTCCATGATTTCAAAAGTCAGAAATGACCTTCTGAAAGCTGAAATGAGTAGGCATCTTCAACAAGGTTCATCTGAGGAAAAAATGGGCAGTTAACAAAACAGAGTAGCAGTGACTATGCAATAGCTCCTCAGGGGCTTCTGATGAAGTCATGCAAGATAATTTTATATTATATAAAGAATATTAGATCAAATCTTTTGGGTCAAATATCTTATGACTCTTATTAAGTATTTTTTCCCCTGTATGAGTGTGGAATGCGTGACTGATCACCTTTCTTGTAGCAGACTAGAACTCAGATGGTTTTTAGAGAGGCCCTTAGGGCTATGAAGCTGTTTCTGTTTGACAGTCATGGGCTGGATTCCCTCATTTATATTTAACTGTAATCATCAGCTTTGAGAAGAGTTTCTAATTTTAAACACATGGTAGTCCCTCCACCCCCTCCTTTTGTCCGCAGGAAAGCTGTAATTTGCTTTGGTGCATCTCTATTTTAACTACAAATATATTTGAGCCCCTGAGTGGGCTTCACACATGAAAACTGTGCTCAGAAACTTCTACTTTCTTGTCTTTTTGTTTGCTTATGATTGCTCATTTTTTTCTTCTTTGTTTTAAAATTTACTTCCTCCTGGATCCTGAGTATCATCAAAGCCAATTTGTACTCTTGACTTAATTTGCCTTGATAAAATATCATCACTTTAGGATGAGTATTATGATACCTACTGTCTTTCCTGCAAAAATCATCTCAAAGTTGAACTAATAATTGCTTGAACAACAAATTAGAAATGCAATGAATTGTCGTTTCTTGAACTGATATAGACTCAGTGAGACCTTTCTTCTTGAACTATATGAAATAGAGTAAATAAAAAAAACTTATTGAACTCTATATGAAATAGAGTAATAAAAAACCCCAACCAAAACTAATCAACCAAAAAACTACATCCACATCAAAATCCATATTTGTGTTTGCAATGTTTCATCCAAACTTAGGTCAGATACTGACTGCTTTATTAATTGACTGCAAATCAATAAAAGTGTATGTATAAATAAAGCTTTACTGCAAAATTATAGCATTTACTTAGACATCTATGTATTTAAACAGCAAAAAGGCTTTGTAAACTGTCTGCCTTTACTCTTGGTACAATGCTAATCCCAGAGGGAGGGAAGAATGAAGGGCAACAGGGTTTGTTTGTGTTTGTACGGAATGTTATCCTTTTAACAAAGACCAACAAAAAACATACAAATCCATATGTTTGGGTTTGTTGCTGCCACATTAATTATTCATGTGTTCAGAGTATGACACAGTGGGAAATAATCTAAAATGGTATAAAAAAGAATTTCAGGACTGACATCTCTTTCTTTGGTTAGAAATCCTAAATTCTTAGCTGACTTGAGAGTATCTTCTGCTTAACTGTGAGAATGACCATTCAGGAAACCCTTCCCTACTATTACTTTCACTAATGTCTCTAAAATTTATGTCAGCCACAGAATTGCAAACCAGAAGTGAGAGTTTCCAGTGTTGTGGAACAATTTCATTTGTTTGATATTTTGGCAACCATTTTGTGGTGAGGCAGGTAATACCATGGATGAATCTTCCTCAGAACTTAGATTGGCATCTTAATGCCTATTCTGTAGTCAAGAAAATCTAGAGAGCCGTTCCACATAAAATAAATGCCTTTATTTGCTCAGGTGGATGACTCCCTAAACTCTTTGCATTGCATGAACGAAAGATTCTACTTGGTTATCTCCCAATAGCCACCTAACACACCTGAGTTGCTCTGCAATGTCAAAAGCATCAACCTGAGGCCTGCAGTTTTGACAGAAAACTTGCCTTTTTGCATCACCAGCTGGAGGTTAGGGAACCCCATGGCACTTCAGAAAGTACTATATACCTGTGTGCGACCTACTGAACAGGAGTCTGGACTCACATGTCAAAATTTAGTCTGGAGATTAAGGTCAAGTCTAACTCTGCCTAAACACAGGTTGTTTTGAGGTGTCTAGTTCTGCTCATACTTGTTGGGATCCTTGATGTCTGTTGTTTTTTAAGACCATCCAGTCATTAGTCCTTATAACTTGAAAATAAGCAACCATTCCCTCACCTGCATAATATATTGAAGCCCTGTGGTTACTTTGGCATCCCACTGATGGCTGAACATATGTTTTGTAATGCTGTTTTGCCAGAGGTGAAGCAACATTTCAAACCTGAAACTCTGAGGCTCAGTTTTCTTCATTTTCAGAAAGCATTTGTTTTGGTGAAATGCTGTCCCAGTCCTTTATGCTGCAGATATTCCACTTGGTAATCAGTTTTTTAATAGTAATTTGAATAAAGAAGACTACAGAGATGATGCATGTCTTACAGCTTGAATGCTAAGACATTCACAGTCTAGATTCAGGCACTGCTTCGTGTTAGCACATGAACCTGAAAACAGGCATCCTACTTCTTTTTTTGACTCTTCCTCTTGTGGAGTCATTGGCTGTTGTGTATGTGCTAACAAACAAGTTCACAGGTAGTCTGCTCCTGCTGCCAAAACTATTCCAGCAGCTATTTTTACATGTATTTCCTCGAGTGTGATAACTTTTGAGATGCAAGAGAATTGAACTGGCTGATCTCCTGGCATCTGAGCACCAGATATTTTTGGCATATCAAGAATTTTTTGCATGCTCGTTATTCAGCAAAAATGTGACTTCTCCATGGCTGCAGATCATTAAGGGATTAGGGAATAATTTAACAGGACTTCTGAACATCCCATTGGCATCTTCTAGTTATGGATTTAGACTTAACTCTGCAAAATTAAGTGTACACACAAATGATACCTTCTATTTCTGCTTCAGCTTCTAAATCCCACTATACTTAAGGAAATGGATAAGAGATACATATATGACTGTCTTTGCAGAGCTAGTCTTTGAAGACCCTGAGAAATTTCACTCATATAAATATAAGACTTCTGAAAAATAATCAGTTAGCTTGAGAAGTGTGGGTTCCCAAAAAATTGGGGCACCTAAAATAAATATAATGCTTAATTATGCTATTAAGGGATTATCTTTATTTTGTTCCACTTGTAAACCATTATCTTGAAAGATTTCTTTATTTCCCCATTAGTAAAAATAACATGCTGTTTTGATGACCTTTATAAATATTTAACTTATTTTACAGAGACATGTAGTAGTATAACTGAATGCAGTAACAAAATGCCTTTCTACAGAGATGTACAGGAAACTTTAAATGACTGTACCAAATGTCCTTGAGGTCCTTCTGCTGATCAAAGTGCTACTTGTATTTGTTAGTGGAGAGAATTCACAACATACATCATTAAACCTCATCATCTGTCTAACCAAAGAAATCATTTAAGCAGACAGAAAGTGTTCAGCTTTTTCATTGTTACTAGGGGCAATTTTTATTGGAACCATCATAGAGTATCCACAGGCCTGAGAAATTCATTTTTCTGTCAAACAGCATGTGTAAGTGAAGTAGAATTTTCTTGTAAAGATTACTGCAAATTGATATAAATTAAGGTCTGCCTTCTGAGAAGAACAAAGTTAATCGAAGTGGGATTAAACCTATAGGTCCCTTTCATTTAGTAGAGGTGCTTCATTGATTTGTTAAGTAATGGATTATTTGATGTACTGTATGGAGAGTGATGTAGGTCACTTTCAGCATGCAGTGCTGAAGATTTAAAGAAAAAAAAAAGAAAAAATATCAGCGCTCTCTAGTTTTTAAATACCATGTAGAAATACTTGTAATGAACACTTCCCTCTACCCCTCACACTCCAAGTTTATTGCATTATTACAAGGTATGAGGGTTTTTTTACACTTTGCTTATGTCACAGCCCTAGCATTCAGTTAGAAGAACGTTTCTGGAAGGCAGCTTTTGCTTTGTTTTTTATCAGAAATAATGTTATCACCATCCCATTTGACCAAGAAATTTGATTTTGGTAAGTATGAACCTGGATTTTATTTCATATGACAGTGAAATGTATTTCTGTTCATGAGTTCAGAATATTTTAATTTATATTGTCCTTCCAGGTGTTTTGTCTGTCTGGTTTTGGTTTGTGGTTTTATGCTTGCTGATTCCATGCATTTCTATATAATTTTTTTACTCTTGAAAAAGATCCTTCAATGATTTTTAAAAGTAACATAATGTCTAAAGCTTCTGGCTTTAAAAGATTATTACCACTCCTGGAGCTTTCTATAAGTTATCAGCTTCTGTTCAAATCCAATTAATCATGTAAAAGTCTCAAAATACGTCCACATGATATGAAAGAATGAAAGTTCAATGGCTAGAGAAAAAACAAAAGTAGGTCCCAGCTGTCACTTGAAAAATATCTAAAGTATTTAAATTAAAGTATCTGCATGTCAGCAGATGTCTAACTTCCAATTACCATTGATGGAGATCTAGCATTTGACTTAGTTATCCACTCACAGGCATTTCTTGCCGTGATACCCAAATGTTCAAATATTCCTGTGGCTGATACGAGATAAAATGTGCAAGACTTTTGCCCTTTGAGAGGGTCAGAGGTAGGGTAGGCAGAACTCTCTGTGCTATTTCAGAATTCACAGGATGTTTTGTGTGAAAAGTGAAGCAAACCCTACTCTAGTCAATGGAGTACAAGGACAAACTTTCACCCTGTGTTAACTGTCTACTCCAGGGTGAGCTGAACTGCCTTGAACTACCTCTCTGTATTTATTACATTTCCACTAATGATGCTGGGGACACTGAATGTTACACTACAACACACTGTAAGACACCATTTCTGATAATGCAAATTTGAACTTCTTTTGGCTGTTTCAGCAGAGAGGCAAAGGCTAGCTATGCAGTTTTAGCACAGAGGGACACAAGGGATTTTTAGCAAGGGATTAAACTGATAACAAAATTACCCTCTTGCATCCAGATAAATGTTCAGATGCATTAGAAAATGTTATAAAGCAGTTTGTCAGTGGCCACATCTCTTTTGTTGGGTAAAGAATCTAATTCACACAGGAGTAGTTTATAGAATCAGAATCATAGGATCAAGTTTGTTGGAAAAGACTTTTAAGACCATTAAGTCCAACCCTTAACTAAATCATGCCCCAAGTGCTACACCTATTTATCTTTCAAATACCTCAACCAGCAAAGATATGTGCTTCCTTTTGTTCAGGAACATTCTTTGGCTCAGTATTTGACTCAGTTTTAAGATGTGTAATATAAAAACTTTGTATGTTTACTGAACTGATTTTCCCGACTAAGCATTATATTTTTCATGAGAAAGTTAGAATTTTCTTGTGCAATCAACCAGTACATGTTCTAAAGGAGTTACTTGTAAATGGAATTCTTATTGTAAAGGCTACCAATGGAAATATCCTCCAAGATTTTTTTCCCTAGAATGTTTTATAAAATAGCAATAAAAAAATGAAAAGAATCAATATTTGTATTCACATGATTTAAAAAGAAATAAGAAGCAACCAGTTTGGTATAAACAAAAACATGAATTTCACGTGCCTACTTAAATGAACTCTTTAAATTAATTAGAGACTGATTTATTTTAAAATATTTTTAATCTAGACATGTATTCTGTCAAAGTTTCTTTCATATCAGGGTAAAGAGAACCTGACAAACCCTAGGTGAAAATATATATTTTTTTATAATATGAAACATAAAAGAACTTTGCTACATATAAAATAATACCAGAAAACTATCACCAGAGAAGCTGCTCTACCTTAAGTATGTATTCATGCATACTCATATCAGATGGCACACAAATTACAGAGAATTCTTATCTCTTACATGGAGATTGTAGACATTAATGTCTTATATTGACAATTTATATCAGGGTATATAAAATAATTCAATTTGCCGTATAAAAAAAAAGTTACAAGTGTGCTATATCTAGAGCTGTATACAGTGCATTTCCTTTCTTTAATGTTTAAAACCATTCTTGTTTGAAGTCACACATAATTATTTCAGTTTTGAATGCAGCCTGACTAGAACATGGTATTTTATGGCAAAAGACTCAAAATAGGCTTTTGCATTAAATTGTTTCTGGAAACACAGCCTAATTAGTACACCACCTTTATAGCTGTTTTCAGGCAAAGTGATACTGACTGAAATGGCCATTTTAATCTCAGAATTGGAAAAGTAACATGATTTGAAAACAAAATTACCATCATCGGTTAAGAAGTCATTTGCAGAATGGCATTGAGAAATTTATCATCAGAAAAAATAAAAGAAATCTTTGTGGCAGTGTTGCTCAGTGGGAGCTGAACAGTTGCCCCAAGCCTGGGGAAAGGATGGGCATTTCTCATTTCCCTGCTGGAGTGAATTGTATCTTCTTCACTGATGAGGATTATCATCAGTGGATGATAATTAAGGACTGCTGTTATTACTGACAATTGCTGTCTGGTGTTGGTCAAGGTCTGAGGTGATAATAATGAGATTGTGTTCATTATGAAACAAAGTGCAAGTTGGCAAAAGACTAAAAGACTCCATACTCACCTCAGTGTAGGGATAATCTTGTCTTCTTTATTCACACCAGCAGTGTTACTGTGCTGTTTCATTGCCACAATGTGACACTGTTAGGATTCACAGTATATGCTCTGGTTTTCTGTGCTGCTGAAATTGTTTACTAAGTCATGGTTCACAATAGCTACATCATCTAATTTCATCCATTGAAAAGTCTCATGTCCCTGAGAGGATGGACAAAACATTCCAACTCAGATAAATATAAGGAAGAATTGTTCACCTGATTGGAGTGTACAAAAACTTCATTATATCTTTTGGTTAGTTGCAATGGGTTTGGGTCAAATTTTATACATATTAAAATTCAGAAGCTAGGGCAGAGTTAGTATCCCTCCATGTTTACATGTAAATATAAAGGTACTCTGTCTTACTGAATGGGAAGGGATGTGAACTTTGATTTACAGTGTGTGAAGTCCACCATGTTTAAGGGTATGTTTGTATATTCATAATCTAATCAAAGACTGAGTTGTCAATTTACCCCATAACCAGTAGTTTTGAAAGCAAACCACTTATTATTCTGCAAAGAATTTTGAAACGTTGTAAAAGATAGCTTTCCTCTTACTGAAATTATTTACTTAACATAGGTCCAATCTTTCACTTTCTCTTTACTTTTGTGTGCAAAAGAAGCAGTTTAGTTCTACTACAACTCCCATAGGACAGATCTAGAACAATTTACATAGAGTAGATCTTTACTTCCTCTTTGCTCCCAGAGTACTTCCCCATCTGTAATGGTAAGGTGCTATGTGTTACAAAGAGGGTACACGGTGCCCTCTGTTCTCTTCCTTGTATTCTCTCATCATGAACCTCTGGTGTAGTGAGAAGAGTTGTTCTCCCTCCCTTGAGTAACCCATACATCAATTTGAATGATGTCCACTCAGTCACCCCCCAGCTACAGCTCTTATTCCTCTCTTATTTCATTGGCACTTCTTGCTTTTCTATCCCTTCTTGTCTGATGACTCTCCCCAAGTCCTCTGCACCTGATCCAAAGCTTGCCCCTATTTTTAATTTTTTACTTTTCTTATTTTTGAGGGGTGTGGTGAAAAAGAATGCCTGTCCCATCAAATTTGCACTGTTTTTGTAATGATCTAAGGCTGTGATTATTTTTCGTGATGTCCTACTCATTTCGGTCTTTTATAACCACTGATTTCCTGGCTTTGACTGCCCATGGCCACTTGGTCATCAGCTGTGGAGGAAGCCTTGCTGGGGTGTGTACCTGGAGGTGAGCTGCTGCCTTGTTGCAGCTGCTAATTCATTGTGAAGGGTTTTTCATATGATAGGCATGATGTTGATGTGTCTTTCCAAAATATTAGGAATGTCTTGCCTGAGTCCACTGGCATGCATACTCACTCAGGCCGATCTTTCCATCACTTCTAAGCATCATTGTCCACAATGGATGTTCTGCTGATATGAAAAACATGTCTTAGTTTGAGATGAATGAATGTATTTTTAAACTAGACCAAAATCAGGTTATAATTTATACTTTGAGTGAAAGCCACAGGTAGATCAGATTATTTAAGATGACAGGCACATTTAGGATTACTTGCAAAATCTGGAGAAAAGCAATAGGTGATTTATTATTTCTAGTTCTAATATGTGTAATAACAATTTTTTTAAAAATCAGTATTTTTAGTAGTTAGTAATTATGTTTACTTGATTTAGATTCTTTCAAAGACCAAAAGAGAAGCTTTAAAAGAATTTTCATAATTGTTAAGCTTTGACACTAACTAGGTGGAGTTCCCAAACCTATGGTGCATTTCAGAATGCATGAGTACAGAAGTCATCTGAGGCCCTTCTGTTTTGAAGGAAGGTAAGCTACTAAAAATGCCCAAATCTTGTTTTCATTAATGATTTTCAGAGACCCCAAAACAATATGAAATGCCAGGGTTATGAATCAAATGTTCTAATGTCAAGAAAGGTAATGAGCACATCCTGTAAGTGATGATGGCTGCCACTACACATTACCTTTCCCACAAACCTCTTCCCTGCTCTCTGTAAGAGGCATGGTCTTTAAAAAGAGTTAAAAATTATGGAAGAATCCATGGCATCTATGCCACACTTTTTCTGTGTTAAGGATTTGATGAAAAGGAAGGGATTTCAGGTGGGTTGGGTAGAGGAAGAGTACCCTCAAGGCAAAGGCAGTAAAAAAGGATGCTGGATGATTTTCCAGCTAGTGCTACAAGTTTCCTAGATATTGCAAAGTAATCTTTGATACAAAGTGACTGGTGACAGTCTTAGATTATTTGTATCAGCCCCTAGAAATACACGACACATTTTTTCAGTTGTTTCAGGATATCTGCCAGTAGAAGGGTTCTTGAGTTTAATGAGGCAGTATCCTATATTGGTTACATATCCACCTTTTCTCTCTTGCCCATCTCAGTCCTTCCTGTGCTGACTTTTTGCACTACCTTGTGCCCCTTTTCTGTCTTTAAGATTTCAATAACAGCAAACTGAGGAAAATTCTCCTTTGCAATGAAGCTGCTATCCTGTGTCATAAAAGAGATCTACTCAGAGATCATTAATAGGTAGGGAGATCATGAAGGAAAGGAAGCATTTTTGGTTACTTTAGAGAATTTAGCTGCCAAAACCTTTAATTTGCTAAATATTTTTGAGGTTAATTTTTGTTTCTTTGTTTGCGTATTTGTTTTTTTCCCCCCCTCTAAAAAATCTCAGAGAGTTATAACATCTGAACCCATTATCAGCTGCCTGTTGAGGAGCACAGAACTATTAGAAATCACCCAGAAACAATCCAAGGACATTTTTCCCTCTCAATGCAGAAAAAACTGGTTTGGTTTGGTTTGGTTTATTTTAATTTTTCTAATTTCACTTTTAGATACATTTGAAATCTTTTAAAACTTTCCTGACTGCATCAGCCCTAGGCTTTTAACCAATAATATTGAATATTTTATAATAAAATATTTGTTATAGTAAAATATTTTATCAACATAGTAAATCATAGAATACTTCATAAAGATCCAGAGCTCTTACATTGGGTCACTGTAATTTGAGATATTCAAATTTGCTTTGAATTGCAGGGTATTTTTTTTCTGGACCAATTCCACTATCCATTTATTAGTACCACCAGAAAAATAGAAGTAAGTCTTGTCTGAAGGGACGGGAAATTAGTTGCTCAGACATAATTATTTCTCATTCTTAGATAGCTCAGATATTCTCAGATAGCATCTCAGGCAGAATTCCACATTGAGGGGGGAAAACTTGTGGAGGAGGCTAGAACAGACTGAGATTTGTTTACCTTTTAAAAGTCATGATACAGAGGAAAATTTGAAATATATGCTATGTTCATATGTCTGTTCAGTGCTGGTTGGAATTACTTACACAGGAATTTTACTTTGCTGTTTGAATAACTCATTTTTTCTTATCTTTCTGAATTCTATAATCAGATAAATGTCTTAGAATATATTGTGAAGCTGGAAAGTCTAGATTATCACTGAAACTAAGGCTGCCTCTACTACAGACACCTCCTGCTGCTAGCTCTTTACCTCCTCAGTTGTCTGTTTCTGAACTATTAGCAGTTTCTTCAGTGTTATAGTTAGACACAGTGACATGCCAGAATTATTGAGCTGATTCTCTAGCTTTCTATTTGCATTCAAAAATATTTTTTCCTCTCTCTTTGTTTTTGTTTTTGTTTTTGTTTTTGTTTTCCTCCTCTGGGGATATATATTGTCATTTGTAAATATTTGTGTAATGTTAAACAAGTCGAAATAAGCCCAAATCTACTTGTGATTTTCCAGCATAATTGAGTTAGTTAGGGATACACTTTCTGTTTTTCAGCTTACACTGCAGACAAGGTTGTAGGTACATGTCTGGTTTTCACTGATAGAATTTATGCCAGTCAGAGCAGCCTCTTGGTTTTACTGGGTGCTAGATTGGTAAAAGTGTGCTGTAACAGGAACACTGATTAAAATTTTGATTGTTTTCAATATTCAAATGTATTTATAAGCAAAAGCATCTTCTGGTGTAGACAAGGTTCCAGTCCCTAGTTTTTAAAGGGTTTGTGATCTCATTGGCATTAGTGAAACTACCAGGATGGACAAATACAAGATTTGCAGGATGGAGGCTCAAGTTAAAGCATTGTTACTTGTGCACGAATACAGTTTAAAATCTCCTTGTTACTGCTGTCTGTCTGATATTAGAGACATTAGGTTTTTTTACTTTGTCATTCTTATCATGTGTCAATAGAAGTCATGAAACAAAAAGAAATGGCCTGAATTAATTCTTGTAGAAAACTGCCCTAAAGTGGTGTTTCCAGGGAATGTGCCCCATGAATTTTTCACATTATTGCTGTCTTTGAACTTATTTTCTTTCGTGTATGTGGTTTCAGAAGATTAACTACTTTTTGCCTTTGTTTTTTAAGCATACATTGTCCAAATGATGTAATAGACAATAGCTTGAAATAGGAGTTTGTTGTATCTAATAACAATAGCATACTTTCACACTGAAGACTGGGATGACACAGCAGTTAGTCTCATTTTAAGTGTGAAATTTTAAGATACTGTGGATTTACTATTATTTACTTTCTGGGTAAAATCCTTTACTCACTTAAGTAATCAGACATTTTGGTGTTGTCTTAAAGGGGATTAGGTTCTTTATCAAAAACAGATCAAAAAAGGAGGAATACTTCTGCTTGCTGCTTTGGAAAAGCATAAATTCATAAATTCCAGGAAAAGGGAGATAAAATATGTTTGTGATGGATCCTTATAGTACTAATAGTAAGCTTGGCATCTCATTATGCTTTTACTATTATTTAATTTAAAAATTGTAAGCATGAACTTCTACTGTTAATAACTATCACAAAAGACTCAAGGTGATTAATGTCTTTGTAGATTTGTCTATTATCCACACTAGAATATCTTCATTTTCAGATGATAGTGTGCCTGGTTTTCACAAAAGTTCATAAATTATCCAGCAACCTCAGATGTGTGAAGAAGCATTCTTCCAACTTTCAAATTAAATACCTTGAAAAATATTGAGGCTGTATCATCTATTTACTTTTGATATTACATAATATTAATTATTCTTTAGCTATTACAAATACAATTAAGATGCAAACAAACACATTTAAAAATTGCAAAGAAGCAATTTTTGGTAAGAAAATTCTAAGTAGTGTAATCAAGCATAATTTATTTCTGATCAAATAATTGCAGTCCATACAGTAGCCAGCATATACATAAACTCATTTCCAATAGGAAAGCATCATCTCCTTCACCATGACCTTCCTGTCGTATAAATTTGTACAGGAAATTTCCCAATGCTTTAATTTAACTTAAATGATGATATAAACATTGAAAACTTGTGACTTTGGGTAATGAAAATGGTTCGGAATATTTTGTTTTTCAAAAAATGTCTACTACCTATTTATTTTATTTCATGTGTTTGGGGGATTTCTTAGAACTACTGTGGAACATCACTAGATGCCACTTCTTTAG
The DNA here is from genome assembly GCF_027477595.1 of Haemorhous mexicanus. Taxonomy (NCBI): domain Eukaryota; kingdom Metazoa; phylum Chordata; class Aves; order Passeriformes; family Fringillidae; genus Haemorhous; species Haemorhous mexicanus. Next base: position 59,372,650 of record NC_082345.1, on the reverse strand, counting down.
AGTGGTCCTGTCTATTCTATCTTTATGTCAAAAGAAAATAGCATTATAGGTTGGGGGGTTTCTTTTACATTAAGTTGTTTCATAGATTAGAAGCCTTATAAGATGAATGGAGAGTATTTTAGTTTTTGTAAAACGAGAATTTACTAAACAAGTTACGAGTAAGTTAGTATTTAGTCTAGTGCCACACAGGATTCTGTCACATAATGAATAAGGATTAAAGGAACAAAATCTTTAGTTGGTCTAATGAAAGAAAAAACAAACCAAGCAACTCACTAGCTTGTAGTCTGTTAAATCACCACTTTGATTAGAATGATTTGTCTCTTTAGGTAGAGCAAACTGCAATTGATTTATTTTTGGCCATTTGCTAAGACAAGCTGATGTAGCACTCAATTGGATGTCTGAAAATCTTTCCTCTTTCCCTCACAGTTAGTGGTGAAACTGTACCAGCAAATTAGAAACCATTTAAAGGGACTTTTAGTGGGAAAAGATATGGCTGCAACTAATGAACCAAGAGTAGAAAAGAAATTAATCATGACTGGTTATTTAGAGCTATAACATTTCCTAGCTGCACAATAATCTCATGTCAATGCTGAATGAGACCAAAATATCAGGACTACAAAGACAGCAGTGGCAGTCCTCACCCACCTTTCGCCTAATAGCAATTGCATCACTGGTCTAAGTAACACAGAATCAGAGTCTTCTTCACAGAGCCTGTGAAGTTTTGAATTTGTATCAAAAGAGAAAGCACTATTCCCTAGTTTTTATGACATTGTGGTAGAACAAAAACATCTACCAATTGTACTCTATGAGATTTAGCTGCCTTGTTGTCAAAAATGCCAGAGGTTGATAATTCTGCTGAGAATGCTCCAAATTGAATTATAATTTAATAAAATAAATTATTATGAACACTGCTATTTTGACTTGGCTAGTGGTAGATTTTAATCCAGAGAAACCATATCTGAAGTTTACTGATAGCCAGTATGTGATAAGAGACATAAAATAACTGCAATTGTAGTATCTTGGTAAGTCAAGAAAGCAGTATCAGCAGTGCACCAATAAAATTATGAGCACACATCATGAGGTCTGCCTTCTATTCATTAAAATAAAAAGCATTCCATGGAGTCAAACAAAAACACATGCAATCTTTTAAAAATATTAATTTGAAAGGTTAGAGTCTAGCTTTGAAGTGTCATATTGTATTGATGGATTACAGGGGATAAAATAGTTATTGAAATGACATCAAAAATGCAGATTTGAAGCATTGTTCTTTAGCAAGTTGCTTGTAAAACAAGGTGCTTTTTCTCTTTATTCCTTATATTTTTACTTAAATTGACAGCTACCTGATAAAAGTCATGGGCTGCCCCATATTATAGCCTCACTGGAGGAAATGTCTTTTATTTCTGAGCAATAAGTGTGTTGCATTTTGTTATGCAGCTCTTTTTATATAGATTTATAAATATACTTGTGAAATATATTTTCACAAAATTCTTTAAAGCTTTATGCTGTGTTACTCTATATAACCTATAAAAACAAATAAAAAGTGTTTATTTCTGAAGGTCTTAGAAATCACTTTACATTGCTGCTTTGCTTTCAAGTTCTTGATTTTATAGATGTTCTTGATTTTACAGGAAGTCTTGATTTGAAAGTGATACTAGGAATTGTTAGAAAAATAAAATACTGAGTTTTATTTGCATTGCAGCTCTTTTGCAGCTGCCAGAGTATGAAGCTAATGCAAGTCTGCATGAACTGCATTCCAAAGCTGCTGCCTCTTTGCAGAGTGGTACAGTGAAGTTCTACTGTAAATCCAAGTTGAATTCAAATGAGTTTTTTTTGTGGTCCTGTATTGTCCCAAAGAAAAGGTTTCAAGTCTGCTAGCTTGTCTAGATAAGTTCAATCAACAGGGCTAATAGAATATATTACTTGTCACTACAAGCTTGCTTTGTTTAAATGCTATATGGCATTCCAGGCAGCCTGATTTGTCCTTAAGCAGTGAAGTGGTTCCTGAGTGATGGAAGCACAGTTCAGAGAAACTGAGGAGTTCACGAATGCAGAGAAAAGTCAGAAGGAAAAGAAAAATCTCTGTATTTCATTGGAATATAGTGAATATTTAAACAGGAATACTTCATAGAAATTGTCCAATTTGGCCAAAATATCTCTAATAAATTATACTGCTAAACTATCGTTATGGAAATCTGAGCTTTGTGAGAGAGACTACAGCATTTCAGGAGCTGGCCTTTTAACCTGGAACTTCTATGCAAACTGCTCCAGGGCTTTCACATCCAATAAATGCATCCCTTTTAAATGAGCATTTCAGTATTTGAATTTTCTTGTTCTTAATCAGATTGAAATTAGATTTTGGACTATTCGATTCCTCCATGAAATGGAGTGACCTTCTGCATAGATAAAATAGGAAATAATATCGTAATACAGAAGAACACTGTAATTTGCAGCAGCTGTTAAACTTTTCAAAGGTGTCTCCTTTTGTTGCTGGGTCTGATGGGGCTCACCATCAAACATGCACTCTTAACTAGTTAGGCTGCTGACAGCCAAGTACCTATTTCAGTGTGGTGTATAAGCATCCTAATCATGACTTTCAGATTGCTTTATCAATCTTTTCTTATGTGACTGTATTTTCCACCATGCTGAAAGTATCTTCAATTAAACATGATAAAATTCAAGTCAGCTTATATACTTCTACATACATTTCATCTTGGTGAAGGTAGGAATAGTGGCAGAGGCACTGGAGCTGGCTCTTGTGAGCATTACAGAGTCACAGCAATATCCATTTACACTCTGTTCACATTTCCATGTCTGATGCTACAAGAGGCTCAGAATGATTGCTTCTTTTTTCAATTGAAAGGGAGATTTTTCAGAATTTGCACTTCACTAAGAGAGGTTGCACTAAGGTCCATGCAGATGAGTGAGTAATTCACACCAAATCTTGATGTAATTTTTTGTCATTGTTTTATTTACATGTTCAACTACATTATCATAGTGAAAACAGTGTGAATAGTAAGAATGTCACAGTTTCCTAGACTTACAGGCGTGTGTGAATATGAGCATGTGTGATACATCTGCTAGTGAACCAAAAGGGGAAGAGAAAGCAGGAGAGACTATAAGCAATCTAATTATTACCTCTGATTATAAGTATAAATGTTACAAAGCCAGTGAGAAAGCTTGGCAAATGTCTTTTTTAACCCAAATCTAGACACCATTGAAACTGTTATCTTTTCTTGAAACTGTTATCTTTTCTTGTGCTGTCTCAGTTTTTTCTCTTTAGTGTCAGAGAGAACTTGGGGCTGATACTGTGAATTTGTGCACGGCCCATGTACTGGAAAATGGAAAGTGAGTTTTCTGTATTGCCTTCCTAACCTTTTCTGAGGTAAAGGGAAAAAAATAGCAAGGTGACTTTATAGGCTCTGCTATTTGGCAATGTTAGAAGAAATATTTGTAGTTTTGAGCTTCTAACAATGTGTGCACATTTTCCATACCTTTAAGAAAAATAATGGCAGTTTTGCTATTTATGGCATATATGAATTAAGCAGTGTGCAATGGTACATACAGGACTTCAGTGCAGTCTCACAGGTCTTTTTCTAGGTGATTCATTTTTTCCAGCAGTTGGTTAAAGTAAGCAGATTCATGTGTTAACAGAAACCAAGAAACAGCGAACTCCAAGGGGACAGGTTCAATTTGCATAGCATGATGAAATATAATGTTGCTTTGAAAACCATTCATTTTCCAGTTCAGAAGTATTTATGTCTTTACTATATTTCCAACATATTTATTTAATGCACTTTTACTGAATTGCATTCTGGTAATTTTAAAGAACAGAGAAAGGCATAGCTCTTCTGTAAACAGAGAGCTGAGGAGAAGCCCAGTTGTAGCCTTGGCCTGTGGTGTGGAAATACATACCATCACAGAAAGTAAAACTACCTGGGTGTGGAAATGCAAACCTTAGTGGATGTGGAAATGCAATTCCTTCTCTCTTTGACATTCCTGTATCCAAGGAATGCATCTGTAAGAACCATGTTTTGTCACATGTTCAAAAACATCTATGTAACTTTATGGACTCGTACCAATCCGACTTTCTGTGAGATGTACTTCATATTGCCAATAACTTGGTGGCAGGGCAGTAGTGATAGAAGTATGGGATAATGTGGTATTATATGGGAAAAGCTTCCATTAGAGTGGAAAATGGTTCTGAGACAGAAAGATGAACCAGTGACAGGAAAGGATAAGCTAATATCCTGATGAAGAGGAGCAGGAGATTAGTGGGGTGATTATACAGGTAGTACAGCAGCTTGAATATCTCATCTGGTTATGCTGAGGTTTTTTTCCACAAATTACGACAAATTGGCAGACAAAGAACACATGATCATAAACTACCTGATCTTGGTTCTCACCCACACTCATATACTTGCATATTTTTCTCCTGAATACAATGGAAAAATCCCCATTGTCTGGGAAAATGGAATCAGGAAGGGTATTTTGTTGCCATTATCTGTATTCAGTTAAGCAATTTGTATTAATTCAAGGTTGTTTTATTTGTTGATATACTTTTACAATGCAAAAGATGAGATTTAAGGTAGGACTCTTAAGCAACTTAATTTTTTATTTCAGTAAAGCTTTCCTTGCTGTCTGTCTGTCACAGGGTCCTTCTGAACAAAATGTCCAGCACACAACAGCTGGACAAACCCGTCATGGGATGGGTTAGCAGCTGGTTCATGGGTTGGACATAAAGGATTATAGTGAATGTGGTGACGTCAGAATGGAGAACTCTCACTGGTGGGGCTCTATAGGGATCCATCCTTATTCCTGTGCCCTTCAAAATCTTTATGAACAACTTGGACAGAGAACTCGAGGATATATCAAGTAAGTTTGCAGATGACAGTAAATTGAGAGAAACTGTTGACTCCCTCAAAGGCGGAGAGGCCCTGCAGAGAGACCTCAACAAATTAGAGGGTTGTGCAATCACCAGCCAGATAATCAAAAGCAGGTGCTGAGTTCTGCGACTGGAACAGGGCAAACCCAAATTCCATACAGACTGGGAAATGAGATGCTGGAGACACCGCAGAAAGAGACCTGGGGAGTTTTGAGAGGAAGAAAAATTCCTTTAAAAAGCCTGAATGCTGCTGTACTTGAATTTCTGATAAATAATCTGTCCAAGCTAATCTAAAATCTAATCGTTCCACTTAGATATTTGGGATTTGCCTCCTTGTGAGAAATTAAAACTCCGGCAAAATATATAATTTGGAAGATTGTCTTACCCCTCCCAATCAGACTGTTTGCTGTCTGAAAATATGCTGAAGCAATAGGAGACTCTAGAGACTAATGAGCCATTCTGAAAAAGAAAGAGAAGCTTTAAATCTACCACAGATACATACCAGACTAAATTCTGGACATCTAATTTTTCAGTATTCTGGGCTTAATTAACATTTTTGCTTCAATTTCCCCATTAAAAAATGAGAAGCAATAAAATGCTTACCTTTATAGTCATAGGGATGCTCTGTTGGTAATTAGATGCTGTCAGACAGAATTACTGTAAATTACAGTAATTACTGTTCATTAATTAATTCTGTCAGTTTTATGTTTTATTGTAATGTACTGTCAAAGTGCTATAGTGTTTAAATTGGATGCATTTAAAATGAACATTCACATTAAAAAGGAGTGAAAGAGAACCTTTTATTGAAATTAAAAAAAGTTCCAAAGAAATATTTTATTATGATCTAATTTTGGCTGTGGAATTCTGAAGCTGAAAAGTACTGCATAATAGTAATTGCATGTAGTATTATAATTAAAAATGATGCAAAAAATATGAAGAGACATTCAGTATTTAAATTGAGCTGCTTATTTCAGAGCAGAATTCAGTATTTAATTGTAACATTCTCTGTTGAACCAGGTGTATTTCCAGTGAATGTTTCGTGCCAAAGAGAATTAAGGCAGGAAAGTTGACATTTCCCTTGGGAGAAAAAGACTAAATATTAAATCTGCATCTCCCACTGCTGGAAGCGAGGCTTCCTTTGGCTCATACTGCACTGAAATACTGTAAATATTGGTTTATTGTACTAGTGTAATTTGCACTATTGCAATGAAATGATGATAATTGTGCTAGTTCTATATCCTCTGAAATTTTGCAATGATTTTATCTGTGTTACTGACATGTCAATGTACAGAGAAAAGGATCTGCTCTTTCCACTCCCAGGTTAAGGCATGGTTGGCAGAATATATGCTTCTCCTAAGGTGCTCCAGAATACCATTAGCCCTCTTGGCTACAAGGACACATTGCTGGCTCATGATCAGATTGTTATCTACCAGTACTTTCAGATTCTTGGCTACCAAGCTGGGTATCCCCCAGCATTTATTGGGTTTTTTCCCCCAGCATTTACTGGGTTTTTTCCCCCAGGTGCAGAGCTTTGCACTTCCCTTTTGTTAAGCTTCATGAGGCTCCTGTTAGCCCATGTCTCCAGCCTGTCAAGGTAAAAACTCACTAAAGTTATTATACTGAAAAGGACAGCTAGAAGAAAGGTCACTTTAGTCTAAGAGCAGTGAACAGGGATAGATTTATTTACAAGCATCTCAAGTTTCACCCAGCCATTCAGACTTTTGTGTTTTAAGATGTTTTGGGTTTTTTGGGTTTTTTTTGGTTTTGTTTTGTTTTGTTTTGTTTTGTTTTGTTTTGTTTTGGGGCTTGTTTTGTTTTGTTTTTCCTGGGCATTTTATTATTCTAGTAAAACACACCTGTAGGGAATGAAAGTAAAGTGTCATTTTAAGGATTCACTTCAAGAAGGCAAGGGAGGGAAAGGTAATTCTGATTCAAGGATCTGGTTGATTTGGGTCCCATGGAGCAGAAAGCTCCCATTGAAAGCAGTGTATTGACACTCAGTTTTCTTTAAAGTGGGAGGAATTTAGGTTAAGCTTCTCTGTTGATACCAGCTGTGGTATTGCTTCAAGTAGATGGAACAGAGGACATCTGGAGCTTTTTGTATCAAAGCTCCCTTTAAGTTAAAACCAAAGTGGAAGCTGTGCAGGTCATGAAATCCTGGAGTCACACTGTGACTGTACAACCCTATTACCCAAGTCAAGTGGCACTTTTTTGCTCTGATTTACTTTCTAAATTGATCAAAAGTCAAAGCATTGATTTGAGTGTAGGTCGCTGAGGCTATGTGGATATGAAGTCCTAGTACAGTAAAGACAAATACTGAAGTGCATTCTAGAATATTACTTTACTGTTCAATCCTCTTAAAGGAGCTGTGGGTGAAGTAAAACTGCTGGAATGCCAGTATAATTCATAACTGGTAAACAGTCTTTAGCAATCAGGGAAGAAGATCTTGAGAGCTGCCTCAAATGTAGAAGCACATTCTTTTTTATCTAAATCAGCATCAATATTTCATCAATACTTCAGTCCCATGCAGTAGGTCAATGGTTTTATTTTTTAATCTATTCCAAATTATTAGAACAATTTTAAACTTTTTATTCAATTTTAATCCAAATAAATATTTTTTATTTTTAAATCTTAAGTTGATTTTTTTACACAGGAATCTGAGTTTTGGGTTTTTCCCTTTGTTATCTTATTAGTGTTTTCTTTCCCAAACTGGTTCGAGCCTGCTATGTTAAAGATTATGTATCTTTTCCTTAAAGCTTCCCCACAGCTTTGTTTTGATGTCAGGTGATGAAATAAATTACTACTTCACTAGTTTTAAAGAGGACTGTGTTGCCTAATTTAAAAGTAAAATTATACTGAATAATAATAAAAGCAATTCCTTTTGGTAACCTGAGATTTTCTCAAAGGTATCTTTTCAGAAGCTGCTTGAGAAACTTGCAGAGACTGGTCTGTTTGAGCCTATGCAAGACAAAGTTTTTTATGGTTTATAGAATCTGCTATTTCAGGCACCTGCTAAGTGAAATGGAAGGCATTTTTATGTTTGTGTTTGTTGCTTAGAATTACATTGCTTGCATGAATCAAGCAAAGAATGGCAGATAAAATAGTTTCCTTTGTGGGTATGTAAACAATGGTATTTAGCTACTTAATTTGATCAAACAATATTTACTTTGGATTTTGTTTTTTTTTTTTTCCTTAACAAATTATGCTTTCACCATAAATGCTGTCTCAGCTACTGAATAAACTCAATGTCTCTCTCAGTGTATCTATTATAATTATAACAGTCCTTTATAATGAAAAACTACTTCTTTTTTTTTGTCTAGAATTGTGTAAAAAAGAAAACATCCTATTAGATGAAGATGATAGCAATGAAATACTTCATTACAGCAGCAATGGAGCTACTTAATTTGAAAATAGTAGTAGTAAATACCTTCTTTCTTGTATTAAAAAATAGCCAGGTAAAGACTCTTCTCTGATAAACAGCATGGTACTTAGGAAGTCAAGGAAATATGGAAAATTACCTGGGACAGCTCGAAAGAATTCATGGTTATTTTTGCTTTATAATCTAGTGGCAGCCTGGAACAAACACTGGAATGTCTAGTGCAAACATGGATACTTAATTCCAATAGGTGAAAAGGTAATCCCAGGTGAAAAAATGCCTGTATCTCTAACAAGTCAAATGACTACTAGTGTCAGTGATTATTCTGTGGGGCTCTTAGATGGTGTTTCTGAAATTCTTTAGTCTTGAACATGAAAATTATTCTGTAGAGATGGAAGCATATTTACTTCAATCTGCATATCCAAAATAAGTTAAGATAATGAAGTGAGGTAAATTTGCAGATCTCTTGGGCTAGTTTAAATTGCAGATTTTAAGCTAGTATACTATTTTTTTTCCAAATCAATTGCATTTTTATGCAATAATGGTACTAGTGTTAATATATACTTCCTCAATGGACACAAAAATTGGAACCAAGCAAGAACAATGTACAATTAAAAATAACCATGCCACGTAATAAGTGAAAAGAGTCATTAGTTAGCAGATCAGTAAGTAAATGTAAATAGAGTATCACATCAAACAGCTGTGGATCTTTTAATCTGTAGTGCCTAATCTTTGTTCTTAACTTGAGAGAAAATGTAAGGTCACTTTTGGTGTTTGTGAATGATTCACAAACTAGAAGGAGATAAAAAAAGCATCAATGGCTACAGTGGTTCTAATGGCTTTACCCATCCTGCTGTGTTAGATAACTTTATGTAACCCCTGTGGTGGCACTTTGTGCTAAAGTAGCTATTTACATTCCTACTGCAAGCCCTTAAGGTGACCCCAGTCACTGCATTCTGCAAAAGAAAGCTTTTAAGAGTGACAGATGTCCCAAATGCCATTGCTGCCATTTCAGCACAGTCTTTCCAGAACTTTCCCCTCCCCTGGATCCCCTGAATACATCAAGCTCTCCCTGACATGCTTCTGTGGATATCTGATTTGTGCTTAGTTTACCTGTGTCTGCTGGCAGACCCAGACAAGTACCAGGACCAGGCAGCACCAGGCACTGGGTCCATAGCCTTCGAATGTATGGACCAAATAGGGACTTTTTCTGTTTGCTTTTCTCTGCTGGGTGTTGTATCAGCATTGGACTGATGTTGGCTGTCAAAAGTCAGATTGCAGGTCCAGCTGGCTTCTGGTTGCTGGCACAAGGAGCCAAGGTTGAGCAGGCACCGTGCGCATCTGTCTTCTGCAGCTGCCAAGGAACAAGATGATGCCATGGGAAATAGCAAACACACTGTGATGACCTTGTAATGAGTGCTTACATGGGTGGTTGCTAGACAGATTTGAGTTGCCTGGGAAACCCCCATTTCAGCTCTCAACCTACAATGTCAGGGCAAGAGCCCAAGACTAGCATTTATAGAAGCTAAGTGAAGCATTTGTAGAACCTAAGTGCTGGAAGGTGTGAGGTTGCTCTATTCTTAGTGATCATCATGGGCACTTCTTATAGCAGTGGCTCCAATTGTGGCTGCACATGGAGTGTTTTTCCTGTGCAGTATCATGCTGTGTTGGGCTCTTACAAGTTAGATTTTTACTACATTTTGCCCCTGAAAAGATAAACCATATGTGAACTCATAATGAGGTGGAAGAATGACATGGAAAGAAAGTTGTGTGGATCTGCTGCACTGCACTGAAGGATTGTGCCTCTGTGAACTTCAGCAGCTCTATGAAGTCACTTCTGACCATGAGGTGATCTAGAAAGTAGGCAGCATAAATTGCTGTAAAGACTACACGGATCATTTTTTTTTTGCAAAGTGTTCCAAAGACTGGGAATTACACATTAAAGCTTCCGTGGCATTGTCTGGTGTTACAGTGTGTGTAACCATGTGAACTGTATCTTTTAATGGGCTATGTTGGTTAATCACAGCCAGTAACTTAAAGACCCGCCATCTGCTTGCTTACTGACCCCCACTCCCAGTCCCTGAAACAGAACAGAGGAGAGAGGAGGAAGAGTTAAAAAAAAAAAAAATTAAAAAAAGAAAATACTGAGTCAAAATAAAGACAGTTAAAGTGATCACAAGAGGGAGAGGAAGCAATGCAAAGGCAGTTGCACACCACCTCCCCCAAGCAAACCAATTCCCAGCCAGCGTGTCTACCTTGGAAAAACTACCACAACTTTTTATGACAGGAGTGACATTGTATGACATGCTGTATCCATTTGGTCAGTTTGGATCAGCTGTCAGAATCACAGAATCATAGAATATGCTGTGTTGGTAGGGTGTCCCCTCCCAACTCTTGTCTGTCCCCAGCCTGCTTTCTTTGGGGAGGGAAGAATGAAAAGCAGAGGAAGCCTTGGTGCTGTGCAGCACTGCTCAGGAATATCTAAACCACTAGGGTGTTACCAAGACATTTGTCATAACAAGTCTAAAGTACTATGCCAGCTGCTATGAGGAAAACTACCTCCAGCCCAGCCAGATCTAGTATATACACTGCAATAAAAGATTTGGAAGAAGAAAAATGCTCATAAAGGTGAATATCTTAGAGTCAAAAGTCTGGAAAAACTTGGGTGAATATAGGAAAATCCATTGTTGCACTTTCAAGACATTGGAGAGATTTTAATATATTGGTATGCTCAGTTCTTATGTTCACAACTCATTAAAGATATTGAAAAATTTAAAAGAGTTCAGAGACTAGCCTGGTGATGGTGAAAGTAACATGCTTTACTGTATGAAGTTTGTGCTAATCAAGACATTGGTTAAGAGTTAAGAGAATTAGCAATCTCTTGAGGCCTCTTCCACCCCTAATTCTGGAGTACAGATTTAAGGCACCAATGTTGTAACTTCAACTTTAAAAAATGCAGAACAAGCACAATATTTTTTTCTATTCACAGTTGCCATTGTCCTTTGGGATATGTCACTGAAGTTGTGGTTTGAAAATTTTAAACTCAGGATTTTCTGTTTGTTTTCCAAAACAGTTCTCTAGTTCTATGAGAGTTACTGCTATCTGTGGTGAAGAGAGTGATGAACGCAGAGAATTCCTTTGGGTAACATTGTATGAGAGGTCAGAATATAGAATTACAATGATTCTTTCTGGTCTTACAGTCTGGCATCCATAAAATAAATTAACAACTCTTGTGTTTTCCAGTTTCAGATTTTTTTTTTCTCAACTTGTATTGCTTTTAAATTTCCAAATATATATGTATATATATATATATATATTTCATTCTTAACCTAGTTAGGTTCATACATTGAAATGATTGAGATAATTTACAGTTTTGCATGAAGGTGATTCCTGCTTTTATTTGCTGTATTAGGAATAATTGTTGCATCTAAGATGTGAAGTACAGGCTTTATTTTCTCTCAAGTAACACAGATTTTGAATTTTCTTATTTCCAACAACAACTACAATTTTGTCAGTTGTAAGATATGCTCACATGCATTTATAAAATCTCAATAAAAAATCTCAATGCTTAATAAACAAAGCAGTTCTACATTTTGTATTAATGTAAACTGATTTATTTTGTTCAGTGGTATTATTTTGGTTTATAACACTTTAAAAAAATACTCTTTATATTGGTAATAATAGCTATCTAATTTACATCATGCTCTGGTAACTTACTAAAAGAAATAAAAAGTGATATAAAAGCAGAGATCTTAAAAACTCTTCTTGGAAAGTTTGGAATTAAACTTCAGTTATCCTTACTGTGAGATAGTAATTGAGAATTGTATTTCTGCTAAGCCTTTGATGTTAAATCAGAATTGGTAAAATATGCATTTCTCCTAAGCAGGGTTTATTTTTATCTGCTCCTATATAGAGGCATTTCTCCTTACTTTATTTTAACAGTAATATTTCAAAATTATTTTTCAAGGTTACTCCTGGCCCATTGTTTTAATGAGTCAGTTTTATAATGACAGGTTACTTATGTTGTTGACCTTATAGTTAAGGCCACAACTAGTTTAACCATTTTTGACTGAAGCATAATCCTGAAGCCTTTGAAAAAATCTTCCAATGAAATGTGTCTTTGGCAACATACATCCCTGCAAGACAAACAAGCTGATTTGTTTGCTAGTGCCTACATCACCAGAAGATGTTAAATCTTATTTACATTTTACACCATAACTTAAAGGAACTGAGTGATGTAGCCAGTATAGTCAGAGTACCTTAAGGAGATTCTCAGTTCGACTCCAGCATCACAAAAAGCTGTGCAAGCAGGAGCTCTTCATGTTCACAAAAGGTGAAGGAACGGGGTGCAGGCTTGCAAGGTGTTCTAAACTGCTCGTAATTAATTTAATGTGTATTGTCCCTGTCAAGCTGATGGGACAAGGTAGAGGCTACACATTTCTTAGTATAAATAAACTGCAGGTGTACTGACTGGCATGTGTGAATATTTTGTCATGATCTATGCATGAACTGCACAAGAGTTATGTGAAACTATAGCAGTAAGAGAGAAAAGAATGTGCTAAAGGGTATGAGTGTGATTGTTTCTCCTAAGCAATTCTGCTAAGGAGAAACAATTCCTCATTTTTATAGATTTTAGTCTATGGAATCAGAAAAAAATCAATTGAGAGAGTTCCTTAACTCCAGTAAGTTCCTCTCTGTTAAATAGTAAGGTAGACCACTAGCACCCCAAGTGGGTAAAATATTGGAGTAACATCCAGTACGAAGCTGGATATTAGCATTCAGAATTCTTTTAATATTCACTTTTCATGTTCCAAATGTAACACTTTGCTTTATAATAAATGTGGGTTTGTGTTTAAAATTGTCCAGTATTAAGGGTAGGTGCCAGAGAGCCTGATGAAAGCAGTTGTCATCTTTCTCCTGAAGCAATGAATTTAAATAGAATAGTCTTTCCTATATGAGAAACGTGGGTTATATTTAGGAACTTCAGAAAATGAATGTGATTTCTTAATTTTAGCATCATTTTGAGACCTGCAGTGGAAGAGAGGATAGATGTTTAAAGAAGTGTCTTGAAGTTAATATAATTAAACATGTATTTATTGACAAGAGAGGGCAGGAATGAGAGTGCATTCAGCAGCCTCATTTGGCATGAGGCTGTGCTAAGGAAAGCAGTCCATGGCCTAACTTCAACTGAAATAAATTTTTTAAAGATCTAAGTATACGATTCAGCACTTTCCACTCTAAGTCCGGGATTTGTTTTATTGGCTTGTTTTCCCTAACTTTTATATATATGTATATATATTCACATTAAGAATAACAGAAGCAACAAAATGTTGGACAAAACATTTACCACATATACTTCTTGTCCTGGGAGTGAGAGTGCACATGATAGATGAGAGCCACATTGCTCATATCCTACCAAGAGGCTCTTGGGTCCAACACTGCTGAGTGCTGTGTAAAAAGCTGAATGGAACAGAGCAGTATTAGAAAGTCAAGCTTATTTAGGAAAGATTTCATACTGGGGTTGAGGTGAAATAATGCGCTGTAGGTATTACAGTGAATGGAATACCTTGCAGGTTCCATGTAAAGGAAATTTTTATATTTTAAGCCAGGAAATGTATGCAGTATGGATAATTTTCATCTAATATGTAGGGGAAGATGAAGCAGAAAAAATTAGACAGTTTTCTTTTTTAACAGCTTCATGATGAAGCTATATGTTCACACATTTTTGTGAAGTGTTAATGGCAAATACAGCAGTTAATGAGGTATAGAGACCTGATGCTGTATTATATCTCAGGCAAAAGGATGTGTGATTTATCATATTTGTTTTTCTGTGTCCTTAATTTATCTGTGATTAATGTGTGATGCATATGCAATGCTTTCTGTATTTTAATGGAAAAGAATTATAGTGGTTTTTTTCCCCTCAAACTGGCAATGAAAAATCCTTAAAAAAAAAAAAACAAAAGCCAAGAAGCACTTTCAAACACAACTGTATGAACATTTTTATTGCTATAAATTTAGATCTATTATGGTAAATTCTCCTTGGAATAATTTATGGCATTATGGCTTAATGTACACCTCAGGGAATCAAGAACAAAGTTAATTGTTCCTCTGAGATGTACAATTTCCACCCTTTGCCCCTCAATCAACAACTTGCAAAGCAGTAATTGAGAAACAAATCTGAGTGTATTAAGTTATTTCTTCTTGGAACAGTTCTTGCTAGAAAATGCAGAAATAGGGGCAGCTGGCTGGTGCTGCATTCTTACACCTCCCTCTGGCTACTTGCAGAGGCAGGATGTTGGACTTGACTGATTCAGGTCTGATCCAGTATAGTGATTTCTGTGTTGCTTACCCTTAGCCTTTGTTATTCTGGGTCAGTTGATCAACACATTAGGAGCTGTAACCAAGAGTCTATCCATGTTTTGACCGACTGGTAAGGAAAAGCTTAGCAGCAGGCTGTACTGTGCCTGCTTATTCAGTGTGAAATAAAGGCACACAAGAGCCTTTGAGGGGTCGTTTCTTTTTTGTTTCTTGTTTTACAGTGTGTGTTGTGCTAGTGGGAACTCAGGGTAACACATTCTAGACAATGCTACAGCTGTTCCTGAATGATTGAGTTTATTAACATGTCCCAGGGTCGTGTAGTTCAGGTATGGGAAATATTGTGACTGATATTGAAGGTGTTTTGGGGCAGTTAGATTCTCACATCTATCTTTACATTACCGTAAAATTCTTTGATATTGCCTATATGCCGTTATTGCAAATGTGTTTGTCATCTCTGTTTTTCTGACCAACCCTGTGCTACTCAGTCTTTTGTCTTGTGAAATTGCCTATAAATTGTAATTATTATTAGGAAGAATTATAAAACATTTCCACTTGCTCTTGTTCTTCTCTAATTAATATGAACATTGCATCTACAGCGTATCATAAAGAAACAGTCTTACTTCATGGGAAACCTCAGTGTTTGTCTTAGTGCCAATGTGGCGACTTGATATAGTATAGGCAATAAACCCCACCAATTCCTAGCATGATATAGCTGCAGATTCTTCCTGCTTCCCATTTACTGCTCAGTGTTAGCAATATTTTGGGATTGACTGCTATGGATGACTCAAGGCTAGTTAATGTCCTTTCTTGTTCTTGTTGATTATTCTTATGACAAACCCAAACGTTCTTTTCCTATCTTTTACAGCAGATAAAAATTAAGAAAAAACAACCTGCAGAAGCATTGTGCCATGTCCACACAAAATTCTGCATCTGGTTGTTAATACGCAATTCCCGATACCATGAACTTTCCTAGAGGATAGAAATGAGAAAGATCTTTTAGGTCACCTTGTCTTCCCCTCTTGTTCGTAGAGTAGATTCGCATAAGGCACAGCCATATCTCCTCTCTGCACTGAAAGGGAGCATTCTTTTCACATAGCATGAGTGCTTCACTGATACTGGAAAGAGGAGAAAAGACCTTTTCCTGTAAAGGGTGTGTGAGATGAAGTTGTAGCACGTTGGCATAAAAGGCTCTTTGTTAATTGCTATTGTGCTAATGGTGCTTTGAATATGAATGTTTTGTAAGCAAGAAACAGGCAATGACTCAGATGAGCACTGCATCAAAGAAAACTTGGGCAGGGCTGGAAGTGAAAGAAAGCCTTTGCCATTTTGCAGTCTGTTTTTGAATGGGTTGCACAGATTCAAGTAGTCAAGACCATACATGTAATAAACAGGGCACTAAAGCTGTATCATCCACTACAATTTTATTAAAAAAAAAAAAAAAAAACCAAAAAAAAACACAACTCCCCCCATCATTCATATTACAGCTAAGCTGCTGAGTAATTTGCTAACAAATTTATATCTGTGTGTGTTATACACACCTCTGTCACATATGCTCTGAGGTTGATTTTCAGAAAACTGAAGTGCCTGCTTGTGTACATGGTAGAAATTGCAAGTCTCCATACTATCAGACTATGTATCTGTTTTAATGAAATTATTCTCACAGATTTTGAATATCTGGTGAATATTTCAAAGTTGGTAAGCTGAGAAATCTTTGTAACAGGCAGCTAAAAATATCTACCTTTTCACTAGCCAAAATTTAAGAATTTGAAGATTACTTTGGAATACACAATATGCTGATAATGGCATAAGATAGCTGAATAATTTTATGTTTGCTAACATTGTTAGGAAAAAATATAACATATGCTAATATATATGATTTCCATTCTTGAACATAAAGGAATTTTTTAAAAGTCTAAATAGGCTCTACACTTATGGAAGTATGACAGCTTTTTTTTCAGTTCCACAAGAGAAAGTGTTCACATTATTCTACACTTTAATACAAAGTATTCTATTATTCCAATACAACTAAAGTGGTTGAACAGGGTATCCTGCTGACCAGAGCAAAACACTGCAGTGATGTAGTAAGAGCAGCTCTTATTCCTGATGTCGTAGATGCATAAATACATGCATACATGCTTAATATTATAATTAGGCATACTGGGATAATTTAAAAGGGCCATTTTGCTGTGTGAAAATATATATTAAAAAAAGTGGAGTTTCCCTGGGGGGATTTCTTGAAGATATTTTTTTGTGTGTTTAAAATGTTGAGTCTAAATGAACACTTAAATAGTTCAGTATTGTATTTAAGAGAAGCATAGAGAACTAGCAGTTGTTATTTCTTAATCTGCAAGGGGCTATTTCCAAGCTGCAGACTCAGTCAAGCAGTGCTTTATTCAGAAGAACCCTCAAGAAACCCATTGCAGGTTTTGCCTGAGTCAGGACTATGAACTTGTACTGTTTGCATTGTTAGAATTTGTAGGTATTTCTAATGAGGTTTCCCAATTGCTCTTCCAAAGTAAGAGTCACTTGAGAAAGCTCTTTTTCAGTTACTATTAAAAGAAAACAATTCCTGCAGATGGAGTATTCTAACGTGCTTCTATTCCAGTTAATTTTGTGGGTTATTATCTCCCGTTTGTCCAGTGTTGATGCTTAGTTTGTTTTATTTTCCTTAGATACTTCTGAATGTTAAAAACCCAAAAACCCACAGCAAATGCAGGAGATTTAAAATTTAGATGATTAACCTTCAGGAACACAGAGTGTTTTGTTAGAGATGTGACTTAATTATAGCTGACAGAAGACTACTCAATCGTTTGGAGTTTAGCAAAGGAAGACGAGTATACCCCTATGAGAGTTAAATGAGTCCTATATGAATAATACTAAAATCTGAAAAGTTTTGCCTTTGCCATTGAATTGTATAAGCTGCCTTAAGTTTTGCCTTTGCCATTGAATTGTATAAGCTGCCTTTTTAAAACGTGAGCATTGTCTGAAAATTAGCACTGGATGTCTTTCTAAAGTTATGTTTTATGTCAACAAGAAATTGTTGAAATTGTTATAGAACTTGGTGGATTAAATTTTATGGCCTTCAAAAAACTTGTTGTTTCAGTCCCTAAAATATATGACTCTATCATATTTCCTGTGAAGAAGTACAATACAAAAAAGTAGTTTTAACTCTCAATGTACTGACCTGATCAACTACTTGTGCCTGGTGGTCTGATTTTTAACAATTGGTGCAGTTGCTGCAGAACCGCAAATGCTTACAGCCCCAGTTTTAAGAATTCATGGTTTAGATCAAATCAGAGTAGATTTTCTGTGCTATTACTGTGTCATTTGACCCAACCAGCCTCACTGTGCAGCTTTCTGCAGGGACAGGCCTCCTGCCTGCAGAGTGGCTGTAGCATGGGAGCAGATGAATTGCCTGCCCTGGGAGAGAGGCAGCCTTTTTCCTTTTCACCTTGTGGCCAGTCCTTCTAATCTGATTTTACAGAAATAATTTTGAAAATTTAAAGTCAGGTTTTCTGATGGTGAAAAAGATAGCAATATCAAGAAGACATGTGGCTGTTCATAGATTTGCCAGATGTGTTCTGATACATCAAATATTGCCTCTTAGGTCAAGAAAGACTATTCCTTCTAATCAGTGACTATTTCTGTCAAAGATCTCCTTCTGAACTGTAGTGTTATTAAGTTTAATTTAGTAGAATCTAGAGGATCTTTGAAAAATCAATTTTTTGTTGCACTGGGCGCACAAAGTTAAAATGTCCATGCATTAACTGAGTTTTAGATACAGTGTCTTTTTAAGGTATGTCTCCTAATTTTATGTGCATTATAATATAAATTAAAAATAGGAACCTAAGGTCAATAGAAGGCACTCATTTGTATTTTATTTTTTTATTCTTACAAAATACTGAGAGAAGTTCTACAGAGAAAGCTTGACTAAGTAATGAGTCAAACAGTCGCCCAAATGAAGTACAAAATTAGGAAAATTATATAAGAATTTTGGGAAAATTAGGAAAATTATATAAGATTATATAAAATTTTTGGGATAGGAGCAGTAATATTTTTGTATTGATGAAAAGCCACCTTAAAAAAATTCATATGACCTAACCTGTCAGTCAACAACCATTCTGCAGAGCCATAATATCAAACTGCTGTCTGACAAGATGTGTGATTGACTGTGCAGCTGAGATGTGGCACATCCACCTGTAACAGGAGTTCACCATGGACAGTATATCAATACAATGCATGTTTTATAAGCTATCATTGCTGTATTTAACACTCTTCCCTCTGTTGGTCAAACACTGCCTAGTGAAAGCAGAAGCCATAAGGAAAGGCCAATTTCCAAGCTATCTAATGCTCAACATCACAGTTCCCTATGGCAAGTTTCCTGGGTCCCTGACACAAGTTTCAAAAGAATCACAAGTGCTTATAATAGTTGTATTCTCATTATGAAAAGTGATACCAAAAAAAATGGTTCCCTTTTTCTTTGTTTTCACCTGTTTCACTAGTTTTATTGGGATTTTTTTCTTAATCTTCATTCCTGAAGCATCGATTTGTGTCAGAATCCCCAGTATAATTGTATCTTATTTTTAATATTTGATGAAAGCAAAACGTCACAGGCTTACCCCAAAAAGCATATAGTTTACTATAACACATCATCTAGTCATGTGGAATAGGGGGAAAACACTTTGGGTAGGAGATAAGTTTGGCTTCATTGCTGAGTTCTGTTTTCTAGTTCTTTTAATTGTTCTCACAGCGATATCTTAGTCTGTTTCTGTGCTAGTCTTCGAGCTCATTTCAACTCAATTTGCTTCCATGTTCTGTTCATACATACGTGACAAAAGGAGGGCAGAGTTTCCCATTGCTCTGGTTGTTGACAAAGGAAGCCCATTGTACTTGAGAACAGCTGAATTATTATCTCTTTCAGTGTACAATTAAATGTCACCAGCATGTCACAGCAGCAATACACATGGTGACACCAGACTTGGAAAGTACTAAAAGCAGTGAGGGCCACAGCAGAACCACTCAGCTAGATGCCTGTCCTTTGAATACACATGAAGAACATTAACTAAAATTCCCAGAAACAGCTGTCAAAAGATTAAAGACTAACGAATTTCTGTCCTCAGGCACATGAAATCTCACATTCTGATTCTCATTGTTTTGCCCGAGCAAAAGCAATTGTCAAATGAGGAGTGCTTATTGTTTTCTTTTTTTTTTTTTTTTTTTTTTCTTTCTTTTTATATTTTCCTTACTAAGCATGTACAGAGTTCATTAAAGGAACCCAGTAAGACTGGGTACATGAATGCTTTACAGCTGGAGTCCCAAGAAGGCCCTTGATCCTTGGCTATAATTTTAGTTTGTGTTTTGTGAAAACTCTGACCATGTAACCTGAGGCAAGTTTATTTATTATTGTGTAGAACTCCTTAAAATTCTTGCTTCACTGTGTAGTCAGTGGTTACTTTTGTATGTTGATGTGTTTCAGAGCTAGAAGAGTTCTCAGGGTCCTTCTCCCTCTTCCTCAGCTGCCCAGCCTTCTCTGCATAATGTAGGGATCCAGTGAGTATATGGTCAGTTCTCATTTGACTTTTAACCTTAGTGAATCTGGTCTTCCCATGCAGTTCTCTGCTCATATCATCAGAGGACTGAAACTGGTGTACTTAAGAGAAGAAAACCCAATATGTTCTGGTCTTTTGCCTTTACTTACCTATGTTGTCATACTGACTCCACTGAACAAGTTCCTCAAGTTTTTGACCTTGCCCATTAGCTTCAATAGCTACTACATATAGCTGGGGTTTGTCCACTTTTTCCTTCCTTTTTTTGCCTAATTTTTTCCCTAGTATCTCTTTTCCCACTACTTCCCATTTTAACCCTTCTTGTCTATACTTTGCTGCGGTCTTCACACTCTCCTCTTTGGGTCTTAAATTGCTGTCCCTCTCCAGTGAAATTTGCTGTTCTCAATGTGCTGGCAGCAAAGTGAAATGTGATGAAAACCTGATCTCTGAAGGGTTCTTTGCTGGCATAGCACTGATCAGATTTTTAGTAATTTTTTCTTTGCTTACAGCGCACTAATTGAATACAGCAGAGCAGAACAGCAGGGGACAGAAACAGAAAATACTGAGTCCTGACAAAGGCTTTCTCTAGGGGTAGGTGTTCTATTAGCATCTCTTATTAGATAGCAAATGCTAACTACCCACAGACAACAAAGCAGTGAGATCACTGACAGATTGAAAACCATTGAATATGCACGTCTATGGATATTCAGACAAATGCTGAAATTCTGGGCAAACTTGAAGGCCAGGTTGCCTATTCAAAAGACTGACATTTCAATGTTCAGTTAGAAAATGCCAGTTTTGAAGACACTAGAAGCACATGTATTGTCCCTAAATAAAATTCAACATGTAAATTTTGTCAGTATTCGTCATTTATTATAACTGTCAGGCTGCTTGTGACCCTGTGAAATTTAATAAACTATAATAATTTTTTTTTTCTGTTTCTGTTCGACTGCTTTGTAGGCAGTTGAAAAATATGTGGTATATTTGCTGCAGTACTTTTCCAAGCAATATTGCCAGTGAGAGTACTATTTGCCAGTGAGAGGCTGAGGAGTTGAGGAAAAATGCAGAGACATATTACAATCTCAAATGAGAGCAATTAGAAGAATACTGGTCCTTGAAAAGTAAAATGTAAACAGACATGAGGTGACAGTAAAACTGATTTGTAGGACACTTTCTGTGTTAGGATGATGCTTCTGTCATACAAATATTTGAACATCTGGATGTTTATTAATGTAAGGTACCTATCGCTGTATCAGTGAGTCACATAGTATTAAAGTTTTCCAAGAACTGAAGAGAGAGGACAGAAAAATACATTCTACACTACAAAAACTCAGGTATCACGTTCTTTTGCATTTAGTCTCATATGCTTTTCACTGTTTATTTATTTATTGTTTGGGGTATCATAATGAGGAAATTCTGCTATTTGGAGGAAAAAAAGATAAGAGCTATTGAATTTCATGAGAGTACTCTTAGAATCTGGATTATACTTCAGGGTTTTTTGTGTATCTATTTTTAAGCTGTCAGTATATATTTATTTCAGAGTCTTATGAAGATATGTAAAAACATTAAGTATGTCATAAAATTGAACAAATACATTAATGCTTTTCTAAATGGAGTCGTTTAAGTTTGGTCTTACTTTTTCAAAATATTTTCAACTAGTTTTTGCATCAGTGGTTTACTAAGATTCCTGCTTTCACTCAGTTTAACCCAACAACTTCTTTTACCAGGTAATTCAGCTAAATTCCTAGGGACCACTCATGTAACTGGCAGTGGTGTCTCTTAAGGTGTCTTTGTTTAGTATACTATGGATGACTATATAATTTAGAGATTGTCTCCTAGGTATTCTCCTGCTCCTCCTAAATACATGTTGTACAAGGTGCAATCCGCATAATTCCTGATAAAGCCAGATTGTCATTCTTCTCTGGGGTACAGGTGAACATTGATGGAATTTCCCAACCCAGGGGTTCCAATAAGATTTATCCCTCAGTGGAACTATGATTGGATGAGCAGTAGGAGAAGCCTCTGCCCTGTCATTCAATCTTTTACTCATGATC
Source organism: Haemorhous mexicanus (assembly GCF_027477595.1). Taxonomy (NCBI): domain Eukaryota; kingdom Metazoa; phylum Chordata; class Aves; order Passeriformes; family Fringillidae; genus Haemorhous; species Haemorhous mexicanus. The sequence continues at coordinate 59,350,474 of NC_082345.1, read as the reverse complement.
TAGTTACCTGGTCTCAATTTGCCTGGTCTCTGTAGCCCACAGGAGATCCCTTTTTCCCATATATTTCTCAACCTCAGCTAAAGCATCCCTCCCAATCTTGACAGCAAGAGCTAAATGATAAAATAGGTGTCTAGACATTGCTATATTGCTGTTCTTAGAACTAAATAGTCTTTGGTCTAGATGCCCTATAAATAATCTAGACATTCTAACTCTTTGTGAATTAGCAGTGCTTCAATTCTTTTTAAGGAAGCAGAATGACTGCTGTAAAAGGTATCCAAGCTTTGTGATGTTTCCTTGTTGTAAAATAGATTGACATTTGGGGCTTTTACACTATTACAGTCAAATTGCTGCTCTAAAGACAGTTCATGATTGCAGTGTCTTAGAGTGGTGTGATTCAGTTTGTCTTTCAGATGGCCTTTTTCCTGCTGCTGCAATTTAACTGATATTTGTTTTTGAAAGCATATTACTTTGCTTATTTTTATTGTTCTTTAATTTCTTTCTGTATACATATTAAAGTACACTCTCTCTCTGAAGGAAGAAGGCACACAGAAAGGTCTCCAGTCTAGTGATACTAAGAATTCAGAGGTTTTGTTTCCAGCTGTGCAACAAATTCTTGTGTGACCTTGGTCAGGATGATTAACCTCTGTGCACAATGGGGACAATGAACAGCATTTAGGAGTCATAGATAAAACTAGCCAAACACAGGAAGTTATGCAAGATGTTTGGGGATCTTTGATAGGTAGATAGTGTGTATGTACTGAATCAGGCAAAGGAGGGAAATGGTCAGAGAAAAAAGCTGGGCTTGAAAAAAATGGAAAAAGGAAAAATATCAGATAACATTTAAAAAAGGCTAGGAGATGAGAGAGATTATGAAACCAGTTGGGATCATTTGCAGGTAAATAATTATAAAAGATGTGGTCCTTTTCAGTGTTAATAGGACAAGCAAAATACACCAAGATGAATGTATTTGTCTATGTACTTCTAAAGTTGTAAAGCCAAAGGCCTTTCTGAACCTTGGAATTTGCTATGCTGATCAGCTTTCTTCAAAGTTCAAGGAAAACTACGGTGAAATAATATATGAAAGTCAAAGAGGAAATATTTTTTCTCCAATGTGTAAGTTACAGCTTCCATTAAATGCTAAAAATTACCATTGAATAAAAAATAATGTGAATAAGAACATCATTCTGGAAAAAGTATAGTTGAGCTAAGTTCTCATTGAAGAAATAGGTTTCAAAATGTGTTTTGCTTCAGAAAAAATCTCCCTAGTCCCTACTTCAATGTATCTCCTCTGCTACTTTTTTTTTTTTACTTTATTTAGGCTCATGCATCATGGTTTTGATTATACTTTATAAATACATGAAAAAAATATGAATCCTCACTTTGCACACCACCTTTTATGCATAGAAGCATAATGTATTCTGAAATCATGTGTCAGTATCCAAATGCTATCTCAATCAATATTCTCATTCAGTGAAAATAAAGTACATTTTTACTTTTATTTCCCTAATTCATTCCCCAACATTAAAAAAAAAGAGTGAACAGACTGCAACAATCTGAGTGTTTTAATTTACCATATTTTAGATGGCTTTAAGTTTTTGTATTTACTGCTGCTGAACAAGACTTGTCTTAGTTTTTTGCTATCACAAACAGTTGATGATTTTCAGTTAAAAGATTGACTAGAGATGCAGATATTGATAATTCCCTGAGTGTGGGTTGAATCTGGGAAAAGACTATCTAGAAAATAAACCTGATTTTCCATAGGAAATATATATATATGTAATATTTTATATATATTAATTATATAATATTTCCATATTAAATATATTATATTAATATTACAATGTTATCTATTAAACCAGGTGAGAGGATTATTGACAAAGCTTATCTAGTTGCAGTATTTAGCAGAAAACAATCTGTGGTGTTCTGAAACACTACTCATTTGAGCAGTCTTAAATTAGACTGTACTGATCGTGAATGGAGACTTTTTCTACCAATAACTGGATTGCAAGTTTCTCTGTCTGACAAAACAGTTAAGATCACATTGGTGGGTAGTTCGTCATGATGTTGATATAACATCTGCTTGCATCCAATGCCTCAAAACTGTTTGCATGAAAACCCTTTGGAGAGAGTCCATTTGTTCCCCATTTCAAATGGCACTACCTGGGAAAGCAATTCTACCATGTGCTGAGCAATGTCAGTGCCTATTAACTCCAGTTTGAGTGAAGAGGCACAGCCCTTCTTAGGAAATGCAAGGCAGTGCCAGCAGAGATTCTAAAGCTGAAATTCAGCTCTTTGCAGAAGCTTTGCACAAAGCCTGTGTATCATTTAATTCTTCATAATGGAGCTCGGAGTGGATTTGAAGAAGCTGATAGGCTTTTTGCTCTCTTGTCTGCAGAGGGCTGAATTACACCCCTGGTGAATATACACAGTAAAAAGGCAACTACACTGCCTCAGGAAATACACTATATTCTTTTGCTTTGACTAGTATAACTCAGTTTCAATTACTGATGAAAACTCTTTGATATTACGCTGATAAAAACTGTTGTACATTTTGCTCCCTTCCTATATTACACATTGAGCTTTACTCTCATACTGTGATATAATGTGCAAACTGAAAAGTGAAAATGCAAAAGTAGATGTAGTCCTGCAGACAAGAACAGGCCTCCCTGGTGGCACTGTGAGTGAGGGCCTGTGTGTTGGAGAGGCTCCTGAAGCAAAGCAACAAGTGGGTAAAAAACCAGAATTAAAGGGTTGTAAAACCAGCAATAGGGAAGAGATCTCGGCAGGAAGCAAGATTTGAAGAGGGCATGGGGGCTGAGGAAGCACAGTTTTAATACTGACTAGCTTTAAATCAGGTGAGCTAGCTAGCTTTTCCTTACAAAAGAAGTTCTGATTCTCAAGCCTAACTGCATGAGCTGGTCTATACACAGCACAGAAATATTTTAGAATTTACGTTTTGTAAAATAAATACCCTTGGTGTGTTTTAAATTTGTATGGATATAGCCAATACCCAGAGCAAGGACCCCATGGATTTGTGATAATACCAAAAGCAACCAAGCAAAACACTAAGAGTAATTCAGAGACACTTTTTAAAATAAGATTACTTCAAGTCATGTTTCCAGGAAAACCTCCTAGCTGAGATAGTAAAGGCAATCTAGTGGATATTTCTGAGTTTACCTTACTATTCAGTCTTTCAGTGATTCCTCTTATTGTTGAAACATTTGTAGAAATAGCCGTTTTGATATGTGAATTAAGAAAGATATGCATGCAAGTAGGTCAGATTTGGTGTTAGCATTTTACTGAGCATTTACTATTAAGCCTATAACTGGATGCAGGCCTTCACTGAAAGGACAAGGCTGTTATCTGTTATAAAGGAGGGGTTAGTCTCAAAAACTGATATGTTCCAGTTATCAGTAGAGCAGTACCTCTGATGCCTGAGTAGAATCCACATTTCTGTGTATTATGTGCTAAAAACCCTAGCAGAGTTGCTTCAAAAAAAAAAGTAGTTATGAATAATTTCACCATTGATTTATATATTGCCTAATGAACAGTGCAAATTCCTATGTAGACATTTAGGTGCTTAAGAGGTTTTTTAATTAAAATATTAATATGAATTTCAGATTGAGCTTCCACTGAAGGAAATCAGGTTTAGTTATATTACTAGAGCTTACCAATAATTATACCAGAACTGAGGACACAAGTTGTTTTGTGTCAAAATATTGGGAAGGTCTTTTTATTAAAAGACTTTAAATTGCACTTCTATTTCTTGCCATGACCCAGTGGCATTGGGAATTGTATTCTTAAGTAGCTCCAGACAGAAGAAGTCGGGCTGAATCACATGTTCAGGTGAGCATAAAGCTGCAGCTGCCACTGGGATAAATGTCTACTTTTAGTCTCGTTGGACCCCAGATTAATTTGGTATAGCATACGCTTCTTGTACTCTTACTTCACTAAGTACTTCTCCTGTACTTCTCTTTTTGTTGGGCGTATGATTACTTGAAGGTATGTTATGTGTATTGGCGTCAAAGATCAACATAGAGGATGGCATGATCTGTCCCTCTATGTGGGACGTGTTCTGGCCTTGAATCCTAGGGCACTTATGTATAAATTGAAGTGCTGAAGCTTTCCTGTAGTGCAGCCAAGAATTGGTGAGATGATCCGTGGAGGAACAGGACCATTTTCTGCAGACTGCAAGGCTTACAGTTTGAGCAAAAGCTAGTTTGGGATTCCTTACCTTGTTTAGTATGACTATATGGCACCGTGCAAGTATATGTCTCTGTAGATATATTTTGTAAAAAGTATGCTAAACACTCCACTGTACAACATTGTCTTCAGTGAAGAGTGAAAGAATAACAGAATATCAGATATTAGTAATATTGTTTGCTATTCTCTGAGAAGGAACCCAGATACTACAAAGGTGGAATCAAAAGAAGTAGTATTATAGTCCAGAAAGAGGTCTACAGGTATTAAAGCCCCTTCTTTCCTTGCCTTGAGGAAAAAATTCTACTCACAACTCCTTTGCTTTCACTTTATTGCAGTCAGGTCTCTGTTGTTCCAAGGCTACATGCTGTGAATGACCTTGTGGAAATTTTGCAGAACTGGCTTGCCAGAGACACAAGAATTGAGAGTAGACACAGAACATGTATCACACCAGCTTTCTGTCAGAAACCTTCCTAACTAGGCTTCTTTTCCCTTGTAGTAATAGGCTGTTTGGTCCTGTCTTTTCCCTCAGCTTATTGTCTCCTTCCCCATGGTTTCTCAACCTTTGCTTCATTCAATACCTGTCCTTCTTGTGTTCCTAGTTTCTGCCCTTGACTACGCCCCACCATTGGAAGTATCACAGAGTTTCTCAATAGCTGTCATTAAACTGACCCCTCTGTTTATTATAGCTTTTCTCTTTCCCCTGTATGCCTCACGTCTATTTTCAGTGTAAGCACTTCAGGATAAGGACTATTTGCTTGGGTTTGTAGAGAGTCTAACACAATGGATCACAGTTGTGGAACACCAAAATGATTAGTTAGGATAGTAAGTCTCCAATTATTAGTCTTCCCCAACATTTCCTTCATTGGAAGGAACATAAAATTAGAGGAAGAGCTATTTTCTATGTTCTTTTGATTTATAATAAAACTGTCTTTTGTTTTTTTGTTGGTTTTTAAGTTTGAAATTAAATTTGCTGGCACAGCAGGTGTTGTAAATAATTTTGTAAACTGCCTAGGGCTGTCTACATCATAAACCATTGCTGAATTATCGGATAATAAAAATAGACAACTCAAATGAGAAAGTGTTTAGAGATAAGTAAAATGCGAATTCTCCTGCCAATTCTTTTTTGTTTTGTTTTTTCTTCTTCCTTTTCTGTTTCATAGCACGAATTATCAAAACAAAACAGTGGTGTGAAATGCTTCCATGTTTAGAAGGAGAAGGCTGTGATTTGCTAATCAATAAATCAGGCTGGACCTGTACACAACCAGGAGGACGGATAAAGACAACCACGGTAGGTGACTTCTCTTTTCTATACTTCTTCCATTTCTTATTCACTTTGGTTTGTTGAAAAACAAGAGAGATTTTTAATTGTTTTTCAGCACTTTTATGCAAAGTTTATTGCCTCATAATTAATCTGTTTGCCCAAGTGTGCATGCTGAAATACACAGCAATATTATCACAAAGTACAACACTGGAAAAGATTACAAAAGAAAATGTATAATTTCCATGGTTACTAAGAGTAGATATTATATCAAGGTTTTCTCTTAAGACACTAGTGGCTTAACTAACATTTGTATCCAGCCTAAAGACAGTATCTTAGTGTTTCAACACACACAAACTTACACTGTGCTAATGTAGGGAGTAAAACTCAATGTGTGGTCTAAGAGGGTGAAAAGAAATCTTTCTCAGGGAGTTCTGAAGAAAATATTTTTGCAATTCCAGCTATACCGGAAAAGCAAGTTGCTCAGATAGATCTTTGTTCTTCAGTGAGATCTACAGAAAATATAGCAAAAGATCCCTTTTCCCAGCTTGCCGTGGCCCTGGTTTGTTTATAAATCCCTCAGTTCTCTGATAAGGTATCTTGGGGCATATGCTTGTGGTGAAGCTGAAAGTATATATGACTGTAATAGTTTCTAGAGCCTATAATGTATCAAACAGATTTCTAGAAAATGTTCTCAAATGCCAGTAATTCTTTGACTTAATAAATGGAAAAAATCTGAAGAGATATAATAGAGCAATTTTCTGCTAACTTGCTAGGCCTCTTGAAATTATTTCTCCTCCTTATAATCTTTTTTTAGATTTACAGGGAGCTTGAGTGTAATTTAAATAAGTGCAATTTCAAGAATATTTAGTCTTAAAAGTACTTATCAGTGAGGACTAAATTAATGCCCATCATCCCCTGCACAATTTCTCTATCTGAGCAGGAGAAAGCAGTATAAAAACTTTTATTATTTTAGAATGCCTGTATTTAGAAAATTATTGGTTTTTTTTTTTTTTAAAAGGAGATTTGACAATGCTTTATAAGATACCTACAAAACAAATTTTATGTCTTGTGATCACTGTTTTTATGCTTCTGTATTTACCAGATATAATATTCTTTATGGACAGGGCTGTAAAAATTAACTTGTCTCTCAGGTTGTGAATATAGTTTGCCTTTAGATCTTTTGCATTCAAGCTATGTAAATCTTTTTCATTCAAGTTATGTAAGAGTGTTATAAAAAAATAAACAAAAAACAAGGGAAGGAAAAAGTTTTTAAACATTAATGCCAACATTCAAGGGCAAGGAGATCTAATGCCATAAGTTTGTCATACTTGGAATATAGTCCTAAATCTTGTTAATTCAGGGGTATTTTCTGTATCTGAGGTAAACGGAAAACCCTTGTACTGTGACACATTGCCAGCTGTCTTTTTAGCTCTTTATTTGATGTTTAATGCTAATGGCATGACTGAGTAATGCAAAGTAAGCAGAGGATCTATCCTTCAGTTTCTGTCTTTAATGAAGTGATTCAGATATGCTTTTAGATTAAACACCAGAAGCCTGATTCTGAACTCTTACTTGTCTCTATAGCTCTTTAATGCTATTGACATGAATGGAATGACTCATGAATTTGATTAATGTAAATGAAATCATAATCATGCCCCATCAGTAAAATTAAGACCACGGCAAGTGTAATATTGTAAAACAGACTCTCCCCACACAGATACATCATTGTCATTGGAAAGGAAAGATTTTGCCAGAAAGACAACTGTAGAACAGCTCTGAGCATAAGCCCTCATCTAACATCAAGCAGTCTTCAACAGTTGGTATCACACATGCAGACACACAACAAACACGCAGTACTTTCCAGTCAAGCCAGACTAGCAACTCAGAATGCTTACAGAAGCTCTGAATGCAGAAGTGGGAGAGGGAAAAAAAGACAAGAAGAAAAAAAAATACAAAAACCTGTGATAAATTCTAGCCTATAATGCATTATTAGTAAAATATTAAGAATTTTTTTTTAAATGTTCTTTAGCTACTTGCTTGAAGAGTAAGCTTTGGACCATGGTAGTAGATTTGGAAACTGTGTCGTCAGATGACTCCATGAAATTCATGACTGTGATTAAAAGAAAGGAAAAAAATTCCAACAGAAACAGCATTATTTACTGTAACAATATTCCCAGATCAACAGCTGCTAATGCATTAACTGGTGTTTCTGCTCCTAATCAACACACGAGTTGCCACACACTATCATGTCGTCAAGGTGTTTAACTGTACTAAGAAGGACGTCTGGCTGGGAAGGGCCAGAAAAGGGACCATGAGATAATATAGGGAAAAAAAATGTCCAGACATACAGAATTAGTTACTGTATCCTGTTCTGAAGTAGAAATAAGTTTTGACCGCATCTCCAGCAACAGCCAGATTAGGTTCCTTCATTTTTTTAGCTATCAATTTTGTTAAAACACATCCATTAATCTAATATCAGCAGCCCTTGTCTGCTGATATAGAGTGCATCTTAAAGATGGTTTTGGTAGTAGGTCTTGAGTTATCATACTGATGGTGATAGTAGGTCATATAGCAGAGATATCACTGATCAATGCTGACAATAATTTGTCACCCATACCAAAGTCAGAACAGTGTTGAACTCTGATGGACTGAGACCAGCTGTTGTTATTATATTAGCTTTTCACATTGATTCCAGGAGGTTTTGTAGAAATGCAACTTTTTAAGTACTGGGTTTAGAAGGAGCAGGTGGTAAGATAGGATTTGTAGAGATCTTATAGATGTCATCTTATAGATAACATGCGCCCTTTTAAGTGAGAATATGCTTTAGGACTCATAGTTAAATATGGTTCCTAAAAAGAAAGGAAGAAATAGGATTTGTTTTCTATAGAAGAGTTAAGCATTTAGTATTCTTTCTATGAGAATTTCAAGCAAACTGCAAGTGAACGTATCCATTGCTGTAAAAAAAAAGTGCAATTTCTGTAAAATGTTTGGAAAGGGCTGCTGCTTTTTACTATATATTTTGTGTCAAAATTGTTTTCACTTTCTATGCAGAGCCAGATTTTTCAACTGGCTGGCACTTTTTGTGATCACCTCTGGAAATAATGCAACCAAATCAGAATTCTCTCCTCACATGAGTAGCAGTGTTTAAATCCATTTTGTGCTCACTTTGCAAAGCTATAAATGACTACACAAGGTGCAAGGCAAAGGAAAATCAGATTCAAAGTATACCCTAAATGGATCTGGATGTCACTTCTGCCCTGTTGTTCTTTCTACAAGGTGTGAATTAACCAAAGATTTTTCATCTGCTAAGAGGCTTTTAGAATTGAGAACCGACTGGGCCAACTGCCAATCTGTGTATTAAGAGGCTGACTGTCAATACAAGGAAACAATATGGCAACTTGCAAAAGAAGATAGCAAGAGAATACTACACAATTGTTAGCAATTTTAACATACTAAGTGCTTTCATATAACAACTGTCCTTACAGTCAGTTTAAAATCTCCTGCCTTTAAAAATTTCTTCTCCTTTTGCTATCCTCATTACTTTTTCAATTACTATTAAAATCAAGCTGTATTATTTTTAGAAATATTTTATAATTTTAGTAGTGCCAGAAGATATGCCTCTTTTTTTTAAATAAGTTGCTGAAGGGCCTTTCCATTTTATATTTCAAGTGTAAAACTTACTCATGTATAGGTGAGAAGATGCAGAATGTATTGTTTTTACAGGGGAAATTAATTTTTAGCACCCAAGTGTAGATATGTTGTCAATGATCCATCACTACCTAATTGTTACTTAATTAATTCCTTCTTCTACATAATGCAATTCCAATGCACAGAGCTTAACAGAACATTCATGCGCCAGTTCCTTGGTAGCTAACCTTTTAAACCTTTGTGATTTTACTGCTAAATTAGCTGAAGTGGGAAATTAAGGAATATGGAGAAGCTGAGAGAGAGCTCACAGTGGATAAAAGGTGTAATTACTCTGACATGGAGCTCAGTGCTTAGCTAGTAAAATTTACTAAGGATCTAGCTCCACCAAGGGACCTGACTTTCTTAATAGAGTTTACTTACACACAGAACAACTTATCATTAATATAAATGCCTCACCATTAATATAAATGACATGCTGGCTGGGTTGGAAAGGCAATTTGTTCCTTACCCTGAAAAATACAATACGTTTTTTTATTGACTGTAATTTAAATCATAATATTCTTCAGCAGAGCTTTATCATACATATATGTATGATTAAGGTAACTCAGATAAAATATACTAGTATGATTTTTGGCACTGACTTATGAACAATGTGTTTTCACTCATATCATTACATTCAGGTAAAAAGAAATATATATATATATGTATACATATATAATATACATACATATATATATGTATATGTGTGTTACATATCTGTAGCATACTTGAGAATTTACTTTTTTTTAGACTGAAGATCAGCTGGAAATATCCTGAGGCCATGATCTAGTGGTCTGAGCTTGGGAACTGGGAGCCAGAAACTCTTGAGCTCTAATCCTGGCTCTGACAGTGACTCCCTCTGTGGCCTTGGGTAAGTCACTGAACCTCTCTGCCTCAGCTTCCCCAGCAGTAGAAGTAAAATTAACAATTCTTAGCTCCATATGTCAGTGAATTTGGGAGTCCTGACTTAAATTTTTAAGAGGTTTATCAGTTCAGATTAACTTAGAAATAAAAATACTGTTATGTAAAAATGTCCTTATTGGTAATATTCCTGCTGTTGTTAGGTATTCACAAAACACTGGTATACCTGTGTTTAGCCTCACCTACATCCCAGCTCTGAGTCTTTCTAAAAGTGCACTTCACATCTCCCTAGCTCAGCTGATTTCATTTGGTTAAGCTGGTTTTGGAGGTATTTTGGCATCCTGCCAGTTCTGGTTCTGTGTCATTCCAGGATACAATACCTCCCAAAACAAGCTTTCAGGCAGCACCAGATTAGAGCAGTGAAATGTTGCATGCATGCCATGCCAAATTAATTTTCACCCTTCCCCTTTGTCAGAAGCGGTCAACTTACGAAACTGGTACAATATTACCAATTCTTTACATGTCATAGCCATGTGCTTCAGAGTCCACTCTATAGATCTGTCAGCAATTCATCTGCTAAGCTCCTTCACTGTCCAAATTGTAACAGGAACACTACGGATGGACCAAGACTACAGAGGACACTTCTCAGCAGGCTGGTTTATCCCCTCTCTACAATCCAAGTATTAACTTTTAGAAACAGGAAGGAAATTAGGATCCTGAATTTTTCTTTGTTTATAGTCAGCTGTTGGAGAATCAGAATCTTTGTCTGTATTTAACCTATGGGACTATCTTTGCTTCAAAACCCATGAGTTTACACAATTTGAGTTCCTATGTCTTCTCTGTCTCATCTTTTTCTGTGTGTCCCTCTTCATGATGGCACGCCTTCCACTGTCTTGTGAGAGGTCTTAACAGAAGCAGAAAGGGCTCTCACAAATACACTTTTGTGGTGAAACAGATCATTAACTCTTTTGGGTCATGCTCAGATATACTCACTCTTAATTTCTAGTTGGTTGTCTAGGAATCTGGTTTAAGAAAACCTCTGTCTTTATTTCCACAAAGAATAATTTGCATTCTTAAGTCTCTCTGACAGCCAGTTTTCTGAGCTCTGAGTCCATTGCTTCACCAAGCATTTTGCAACACAAAATCCTTTAAAACTAACTCAGGTCTCGGTAGTGTAATTCTGAAATTGATAATTAATTAAGATTTTCCAAGACCACACCACATAACTGGAAGCTAGCCTGAAATAACTTTTGTGTGTTAAAACATTGATGTGTTCTACTTTTCATGTATGTACACCAAACTGAGAAAGGGTATAACATGAACACTTTCTCCAGAATAACTTTGGCAGATCTTGCTGAGATCAAAAAGTCCTGATACTTGTATATGTGACTGTACATATGAACTGACAGAACTAGGTTACTTTAATTAGCTTCTCATTCTAATGTAACAGCATATCTATAGAATCAGTCCTAGTCATTGTACAGTGCTTTAACTGAGCCTTTTAATAGTTTTGTATTAATTTGATGTTGTTCTCAGTAACACTGACATAAATTTTGAGATAAAATACCAGTTCTTTACATGTTATAACCATGTGCTTCAATGGCCACTCTACAGATTTGTGCTACAAGTCCTAGATTCAACCTATTTATTCCCATGGCTTTCAAGATATTTTTAAGCTTTGAGCAGATTCCATTATTCTCATTGTTTACAAAAGGTATCCTAATCTGCAAACGTGTCACCATTGACAGTGTTGGAAATAGATTCTTCTCTCTAAATTTCCAAAAAAGGTAGTATGGGAGTTGGATGTCTTAATTCTCAGAAAAGTTTAATATCATGTTTATAATTCTTGTGTTAGAGAAGAATAGTCCCTTTAGACAATTTATGAGCAGAGTGGTAGGATGGCCTTTGTGGACCCATGTCTTAAGGGCTTCATGCACAGAGAAATCTAAATAGAAATAAAATTCTCAGGAAGCTGAAGCATCTCATGGAAGGGCTGTACTATTCCTTCAAAATACACAGGTTTTCTTGCATGTTAGTAATGCTTCAGCTAGTACAGTCTTTTCAAAGCTGTGCACTTCTTTGTCGTACCAATGTGTTGAAACCTGCACATTCTATTTTCCATTATCCTTATCAAAATACACTTCTTCACGTCAAATAAGTAATCCTCAAGTCCTAAGCCAAAATGCTAGCAAAGATTTTGTGATTTTTGTAGATTTTAGGTTGAAAGGAGCTGTCAGATACTTAAAGAACCACCTTAAAGAGATTAACTGCCTTCCTCTGTCATGAATGCTGAACACTGGTTCTATTGATATTCACTGATCCACACTGCTTGAAAAGAGACCAAAATTTATGCCAAAAATAACTTGTAGTAAAATGGCATGCAAAGTGAAATCATAATTTGTTAACATGTCAGATAAATCATTGGAAGAAATTAGGTAAACTCAAGTTTTGTTCTTCACTTTTAGAATATGTATTTTCAGATTGTACAGAATTATGGTATACTTATTTCTTTTGTCTTTTTAAAGTTACAGAAAATACGAATGCTCACTTCTGCATTTCAAAGATATTGCAACTATTGTGCAAATAAACAAACAGAATTTTTAGATAGATAAGAATTCTAGACATATATTTTCTTTCATGTTTCCTCTTACTTAACTCATATTCATATTGGATTTTCTAGCATTCAGTCCAGTTTTACTATGCTAACTTAGAGACAGGGCAGCTTTAGATTCAGTGAGGCAAATCTAGTTTCTGATTAATGCTTACAAACTTTGGCTTTTCTTTGTTATATAGATTAATTCTATCACTTTGTTATATAGATTAATTATATCACTGTAAATCTATTTTACAGTGCAGCTACTGCACTGTAAAATCGGCTACATTTTGATCAGTTTGAGGTCTGAACTGTCCGTTTCAGCAAGTAAACAAAAGCTGTTTCTACCCAAGACAATAATAATAATTTTCAGTCATCTATTTCATGGATTTGAGCAAACACCAAGCAAAACCTTTGTGTTTTTTTTTTTCCCCTATATTTTGAAACCAGAAGTCTGAAATGTAAATAAAACCACATCTGAAACTTGGCAAGTTCGTTGACTGCTATATCATAGTATGAACGCATACAATAAATTGTGAATGTCTAGGAATATTCAAGTGTTCAAAGGCTTTAAAAGCTGCATTTTAAGGACTGTCTAAATTGTTAAATTCATCCTGATAAACAGAAAATACTTGCATTTGAAATTCTTTCTAAATTGAATAATTTTCCAAGACACCAGTAAAAATTATGTTTTTATATGGGTGTAGGATTCTTTTTAATCTTCCCAAAAGCAAACAAAAAAAATAGCCTAAATTTAAAAATGCAAGGCTCAGAGCATAAAAAATGTATAGAAATTGGATGAATATTCATTCTATAATATTGATCCTATATTGCATGGTTCAGGTATCTGCCTGGAAAATGTGCAGGCCCATCAAAGAGTGTATGTGAAGATCCTGATTCTAGATTTTTTTGTTATTGTTTAACACCTGGTCAGCATTTGCATTTAAATAAACCTTTCCAAATACTGAAACAGCATGGTAACTGGTCTAAGAAATAAGCATGCTAAGAATTAGTGCTGAGATGGACTAAAAGCATCAGATAAACCAAATTCCGATTAGTCATGGTAATATTGCGGCATTTTGTGTTTTGATAATTCTAAGCAAAACAGACATACTAAATGTGATTTCGTTTCCTTAGCTTATCATTTTAGTGCATTCAGGTGCTTAAGGGTATTGATGGCATCTTGCACAGAGTGAGCATCTGTAACACAGAACCTACAGACCACAGCCCTTGTGGGTGTCAGCTGGAAGTCAGGCAGAAGGTGCTGGTTCACGTATGGTCTGTGTTAAGCAACTAAATCTCATTCCTCATCTGCTAGATCAGATAGTTTGAGACAGTGCTGTCTGCTCCTACCATATATGCCTCATGATAGACTGATATTGTCTGAAGCTAGTGATTTCTTGCATGAATATGGGAAAAATCAATTTTCATTTAATAAGTGACTGCAAAGAGAGACTATCTGAGGAAACAAACCTGGAGATTACTTGTGCAATTTCTTGCACTAAGTAGCACAATACACTGTAAGAAGGGATTCAATAGATGCTGAGTGCCATATGAACTAAAGGGGACTACAGGATACATTGTATGTGTGGAAGAAAAATAGATTTGATAATCCAAACAAGGAAGAAAGCTGGAAAGACTAACGCAGAACTTGGTATATAATTTAAACACTTCTTTCGTGGGCATGTGATGTAAACTTATGAAGGCTGGAAACTGGTATATGATATCAAAACCAAGAATTGAAAATGCTAAAATTCTTACACACCCATTTTGCACAATGAAAATGTTCATGACACGAGTGTTAGAAGCTGAAGTTTTTGCACACATATATCCATTTTGAAACATTTCCATTTTTAAGAATAGCCACAAAGATATCTGTTAAATCATGCAGAGCAAGCTGGAATTCTTGGACTTGAAAAAACAAGCAGTGAATAAAGAAAATGAAAAAGGTGTTTTAGCTCAGGGATTTTTATTATAACATTTGACACATTATTTCTTAAAACCATACTTGAAAATTAATTCAGAAAGGCCTGTCATATTGAAAACTGTCATTTCAACAAGATACTGATGAAGGACCTGTGAACAGTGCATAATAACACTTAACAGGAGTGTATTGATCTAGGTCGAGGTGGCCCAGGAAGTGACAGACTTGTGAAAAGTCTAATAGTATTTTATTAAGAATGGTTTCAAAAGCATAAAAGGTATTAAGCTGTTAAGTGTTATTGAAAATCTGTGAAACAGATTTACGCATACCAGACATTTCTGTTTTTCAGTATTCCCCTGCTATTTTTTCATTAACCATTTGGAATAGAAATACTCAGTAACATTATGTCTGTACATAAGTCTCTTTACCTTGGGGGCATACCTTAAGGATAAAGTTGCCAGTTTTTTGTTCTAGTTAGCTCCTGCCTATGAGGTTTTGTTTTCAGCTACTCCTCCTGGCACTTGCATATGAGCATGAAGGGGTATGCAGAATGACAATTCAGTTTACATTGTCATAGGAAAGTGACAGCCCAAAGCTCGGGCTATTCCTGTTTTTCATTAGATCTTATCAATCTCATTACATGGATGAGACAAGTGGTTGGAACTGAGTAAAACTGGCTGATCTTTGATCCAAATAAAGCCAAGCAAGGGTGGGACAGTAAAATCAATCAGCCACATATACCATAAGACCTTTTCTTTCGACCGACAGTGCAGCTTTATGGTACTCTAAGCCAGTCTAAAGCTAGACTGTGCCATTCCTATTCTCCCACCTCACTCTGTCTATATATGTCTGACCTCTGTTTTGGTCAGGCACTAAGTGCCTGTGGAAGTGTCTTCTGGGATGCCAAAGTAAGCATCGCTTTTTACCAGGTTAATTTTCAACCGCATCAGTTTCTGATTGCAATACTGCAGATTAAATTATTCTAGGCCAAAATCTATCGAGTCTGTCTTTCATTATTAAAGAGTTCCAATGCCTTTGGGCCATCAGCAATTGCTGATGGATACCTAGTTAGCTTTTTTCAGCCAGCACTGCTATTCTTGCCCATTTGCACTTACCAAAGAGTTCCAAAGTTGCCTCTGAAGTAAAGAAAAAGTGCAATAAATTCATCCCTCCTGTGAAATGCACCAGTGTACCATGTCCCAAAGTCCATGTCCTAAGCTGTGGAGGTGGTTGTACTTTTCTGAACTAGGGCTTTTAAAGGCATCATCTCAATTTTCAAATAAATTTACTTTTTTTTTTGTTTTAATTTCTTTCCTCTTTTACTTTTTTCGTTTTTGTTCCTACTGCTTTTCCTTTTTCTCCATGAAGTCCTGAGAATTTTCCCTTACAGAACAATTCTTAGAATTGTTCTAGCCACAAAAGAATGAGACATTTTGTGGTGTGGCAATGTCAAACGGGTTAACAGCAAAAGAAAGTTGTCAGGGCTATGGGAAGACTGATACTTAGTTCTTATAATAGTAGAGGTAGCATGTGAAAGATCAGGTACAAGCCAATTACTGTACTTTTCACAAGGACATGAGCAAATGTGGCCAACTTTACCGTCCAGCCAGAACAGTGGGTACCTATCCAGACCTCCACCAGGATACAGAAATTTCTGTCCCCAGTGGCTTTGCAGTCAGATTAGGTATCTCCAGAAGAAAATTAAATCTCTTCAAACTGTTTTTAATCCCATGCCAATATAAAAACGTATCTATGTTTCATGGAGAGAGGTCTGTATCCTCTTTTCTGATGAGTTGACACTCATCCCCTGATGAGTGTCAACTTTTGAGCTTGAACAATATCTCCTCAGTTCTCCATGTGACTTCAGATTTGCTGCACAGTGCTTTAATTTTTGAAAAGGGACTGATAAAATGTTCTGATTTGAGATATTTGCCTGGTGATCATGGCATTTTCCTGGAATGCAGGAATAGGAGATTCAATCACCCTTATCATAAATAGGTCTAGATGCATCCCAGATGATTGGCCTACCTACTAGACTGATATGCAAATGATGGATTGTCCTATTGTCATCATCCTTGCTTGAGGTACTGCCAGGTCTTCCCTGATTGATCCTGGTGGTTTAGCCAGACTTCATATTCTTGTCTGCCTAAATCTGGAAAATAGTAGAGGGGCCTCAGTTTAGAATGTGAATGAACATTTTTTATTTAATACTAGATTCAGATAGATCTAATAGACGTAAATTCTAAAAGACATGTAAATTAAAAGATTGAATTTGGAAGGTAGAGATGCTTATCCTGTAACCTTTTAGGTGGCTTGCCTTTTCCCTTCAAGTTATTTGCTAAGGGGTCATGGTGATCATTGCAGAATTTTCTACTGACTTTTGAAATTTTTTCATAGTAAGTTGCTATTTGTAGAAAAATAGGAACCTAGAGCCATTAGGGAATCTGAACAGAGGCTGTGGACATCTTGGCAGGCAATGCAGAGGATCAGATTTACCCGTATAGTGCTGCAGTAAACATGTTCAGTGGAGGCTGGGAGCAATGTGAAATGCATTTGAGGGAGGAAGCTTCCAAACATTTAAGTTTGATGCTTAGCTTTATTTTTATAGTCACATTTTATATCTTTATTTTTAAATCAAATGATCCCCATTACTCTCATTCCAGAAGACAATTTGACACTGAGAGCAGCACTGTTTTCGCCTCCATTTCATGAAATGCATACTTACACTTAATCATCTTATTTTCAGTAGGCTTTGTTATGTTAAATATCATACCTTTCATCTTTGTTTTTCCTTTGTGAACTGCTGTTTTCTATTTTGTCTTTTTCTTGATGTAACTAACTCTACTGAAATCAATGATATGACTTGAAAAATAAATGTGTGTTTATATAAAAATGTTAGATAGAAGGTGCTCTAATTACAGTGTGAATGCTTTCTCAAATGTCTGTGTTTCATCAGTAAAATCTCTTAGTCCTTCTAAATAAATGATAAAAAATATGAGACCACTGGCAGATGTTTAAAATCAAATAGAGAATTCTTTGGTAGCATACTATGCAGCTGTTCTGCTCAAGGAAGTGTGAAAATGTCTCTACCTGCATTGCTGAAATAGTCACACTGTTCTCATTGCTTTGTCATCAGGCTCTTATGAGAGCAATGTATATACTTAGTACTGTAGGAATCCACTCCCACTCTATCCCCTAGAAGTAATATTTTATTTTTCATTTGGGAACATCAAAATTGAACTGGGTTAAAACATCTTCTTAAGGTGTGTTTTGTGCCAAGCTTTTTTTTTGTTTTTGATTCAACATATGAAATAAAACTCTAACAAAAGAATAGTTGTCTTTTTAAAGGTGAACTTGAAGGAAATAAAGTGTAGTAACAAAATCACATTCTCTGCAATATAAACATTTTAATGAAAGCCAGATATGCATGATTTTATAATACATACTTCAAATTAATGAATTTTAAAATGAGACAAATTTTGAAGCATCTCCTAAAGTGTTGCAGATGTTGTTGACAAAGCAGTCTGTATTTGAGTACTATTCCTGTTGAAAGATACAGTACTGAGCGAATTTGTTAGCTCTTCAAAAAATTATTGAAGTACGGGGAATTTGCATAGATATAACAATTTTTAAAAGGAAAACAAAAAATATCATGCACAAAACATCTGCTATATAAATGTCTGTATGCATGCAGACTTCTGCCATGAAACTGAGCATTGCATAAAAATTTGGCACCATAGCGTAGAAGAGTATTGTAGCTAGGTTGTAAAGAGTGAAATATCTGCACAGCAGGATTTATATGGTTTTTCAAGGAAATCTTCATTACAGTATTTTTCAGCTCAACCAAAATCTGAAGAAAACAAAAAAAATCCAAACAAAAATAAGAAAAAAACCCAAAAAACACAACAACAACAAAAAAACCCAAACCAAACCAAACAAAAAAAAAAAAAAAACAGAAACCAACCAACCAAAAAAAACCCAAAAAACAAACTAACCAAAAAAAACCAAACAAAAGAATCCCCAACAAAGCCACACTTATTTGTATGCCAGGGAAATTAAGGATAACATAGGGCCATATGTTACAAGCAAGAGAAAGATTGGGGATAAATGTAGGCCCCTCCAGAAGGAAAAGAGAGACCTAACTACTCAGCAAAAAAGAGAATTCTTAGTTTCTCAATGACTTCTATGCCTCAGTCTTCAACAGCAAGTGCTCCAGTCATGCCACCCAATTTGAAAAAGGCAAATGCAGGGACTGGGAGAATGAAGGCCCTCTGTAGGAGAGGGTCAGGTTCAATAACATTTAAGGAACCTGAATGTGCACAAGTCCATGGAACCTGATGAGATTTGTCCCTGTGTCCTGAGGGAGCTGGCAGACAAACCTGTTAAGCCACTATCCATCATTGTTGAAAAAATTGTGGCAGTCAGATGAAGTCCATGATGACTGAAAAAGGGAAGTATAAGCCCCATTTTTAAAATGGGAAAAGCAGAAGGCCTGGGGAACTACAGAGCAGTCAGTCTCACCTCTGTGCCAGGCAAGATTATGGAGCAGATTCTCCTGGAAACTGCTGAGGCACATGGAAGACGTGGCTTTACCAAGGGGAAATCATGCCTGCCAAACCTCCTGACCTTCTATGACACGGCTACAGCACTGGGGGATAGGGGCAGAACAACTGACATTGTCTACCTGGACTTATGCAAAGGCTTTGACACTGTGCCATGTGACATCCTTGTCTGCAAACTGGACAGACATGGATTTGATGGATGGGCCATGCAGTGGATAAAGAACTGGCTGGAGGTCTGCACACAGAGAGTTGTGTCCAGGGGCTCATTGTCCATGTGTGGAGTGGTGCCCTTCAGGGGTCACAACTGCAGCCAGTGCTGTTGAACACCTTTTTGGCAATGTGAACAGTGGGATCAAGCGCACCCTCAGCAAATTTGCCGCTGACACCAAGCTCTGTGGGGCAGTAAACACACTGGAGGGAGGGGATAATGCCATCCAGAGGGAGCTGGACAGGCTTGAGATGTGGGCCTGTGAAAAGGTCATGAAGGTCAGCAAGGCAAAGTGCAAGGTCCTACATCTGGGTCGGGACAATCCTAGGCCCAAACACAGTCTGGGTGAGGGAGTGACTGGGAGCAGGTCTGCAGAGAAAGAATTGGGGGTGTTGGTTGATGAGAAACTCAAGACGAGCCTGCAATGTGCACTCGCAGCCCAGAAAGCCAGTCTGGTCTGCATCATAGGAGCATGGCCAGCAGGTCAAAGGAGGTGATTGTCCCCCTGTGCTCTGCTCCTGTGAGACCCCCTCTGAATTACTTACAGGCAGCTCTGGTGTCCCCAACATAAGAACTGTTGTAGCAAGTCCAGAGGAGAGGCACAAAACTGAAAAGAGGATTGGAGCACCTCTCTTACAAAGACAGGCTGTGAAAGCTGAGGCTGGTCGGGCTGGAGAAAGTTGTGTGGACATCTCAGAGGATCTGTCAAGTATTAGAAAGGGGCCTGGCAGGAAACTGGTAAGGGACTGTACATCAGGAACTGTATAGACAGGACAGAGAGTAAGTGGGTACAAATTGAAAGAGGGGAGATTTAGGAAGAAGTTCTTTACTGTGAGGGTTGTTAGACACTGGAACAGGTTGCCCAGGGAAGTTGTGGATGCCCCAACCCCAGCAGTGTTCAAGGCCAGAATAATAAGGCCTTGATCAGCATGGTCTGGTGAGAGGGGTCCACACAGCAGGGAAAGTTGGGATTAAATGGTCCTTAAGGTCCATTTCAACCCTTTAGCAGTCTATAGCCCACAGACTGAAAAGCTGATGGTTTGTGAAGAGATTAGTAAACCTTATGATCAAAAACCAAGTTAGGAGTGCTAAGTAATAAAGTGTGTTATTGCTGATGTTTTCAGACAGATTTTTATTGATTGATTTTGTACATATCACATGTTTTTAAAATCTGAGGTTGTTACAGCTTTGCTGGCAAAATGATACACTGGAAAGATATGACAGAGCTCACAAGAGTTCTATAAATAATTCAGCAATTCCTTCTATTTTTTTTTTCTTTACTTATTTTGTTTTGTTTTTAATGAGGCCTTGATTCAGGCACAGCTCTACTCACAAATCATGTACATGTTGTGAAAACTTTGCTAGTATCAACAAGACTGAAGACATATGTTGTATTGCACTAAGTAGTTTATTTAGTTGTTGTTTTGCACTGGGTGATCCCTCTGCCCTTTAAAGCACTGGAATATCAACCTTTGTATGTGTGGTAACTTCTCCAAAACAATGAATTTGAAAGGCAGCTCGGACTGATAGCGATGAGCCTGCCCCTCAGCCAAAACCTTCTGCACTTTTTGGAGGGCAGTTTTTTGGGGTCAGTTCCTTGGGAGAAGCTAGCTGTCTCTATACCGAGGGGTTGTGAGGGGAGGGGACAGATGGCAAAAGGGATTGTGGGGAGAAGAAGGGTAAGTTGAGGGCTCAGACACGTGGATGCCACCATTTTGGGCTCCAGCCATGCAGTCAGCAGTATCTTGAATTCCAGCCATGTGATCCATTGTAGCCATGTGATGTGTAGCCATTTTGGGGATAGTGGGGGTCAGAACGTGAACTCAGAGTAACAGGAACTAGGTTAGAGGGGAGCAGGGAAGGCACTCTGTCAGCCTGCACACAGACATACTGTACTATATTGACTACAGCATCAAGTATGAATTCTTGGTACACGTTTTAAATTGTTAGCATGTTGTATTAAAAAAAATGCATTGAATTCTCTGTCCATTAGTTCAAGAATAGTCCCCTAATTCATATTCAGAGAGAAGAATGTTCCCAAATAAACTTTCTCCTTTCCTTTACAGTGACAGTTTTGTTCCTACTTACAAATGCAGGGGTAGACAATCCTTATGACAGGAATGATAAAGCCATAGAATCATAGACACATTTTCACTTGAACAGACCTTTGAGATCATTGAGTCCATTATCATAGCACTTCCAAGTTCACCACTAAATCATGTCTCTAACTGCCACATTTACACATACTTTAAATGCCTCTGGGGCTGGTGACTCCACCACTTCCCTGGGTAGTCTCTTCCAGTGCCTGAAAACACTTTTGGGGAAGACATTTTACCTAACATTCAATCTAATACGCATACACACATCCCTCATCCTGCCCCTTCAGTGGACCTTGAGGCCATTTTCTCTTCTCCTATGACTTGACAAAAGAGACCAACCACCATCTGGATACAATCTCCTTTCAGATAGCTGCAGGGAATGATGAGGTCTTTCCTCAGCCCCCTTTTCTCTAGACTAGTGCAGACCTTTGTCTCTAACCATATATTTCTGTGCATGAGGGCACCTGCAAGGCTCAGGATTAGCCAGCTTCCACTCCTCACATCTGGCTCTGGCCTACAATGTGATCCAGCCCTAGAAAAATTGAGCCTTATGTGTGGCCTATATTTTCAGGGAAGCCAGCAATTGAAGCAGAAGTGATTTGCATGACTTTTCCTCAGCAGGGTGAAATTTTCCTGTTTTCTTTTTCTTTTTCCATGATAGTAGGACTGAAACCCCATTCATTTATTTTATTTGCTGCTGGTGGTGGAATTTTTTCTGAGCCTTAATAAACATAGAAAATCAGAATTTATTGAGCTGGATCCAATAATATTCTGTTGACCAGCACTACATATGTATATTTCATCATACTGCACCCTTTTATAATTTATTGTATAAAGTGAGAAAAATCTAGAGTTTTTGCTGCTAGTATATAATGGCAGAAGCAATTAAATTGCAGGTGGTATGGGGGAAGTTTTTGTTCATAGAATGTGTGTAAAGTTCTGTTGCTGTGAATAAAGAAACGCTTTAAAAGATCTTTAACCTTTTCAGTAAATGAGCAACATCCATAAAAATAAAGCTGAGTTCTATAAAAGCCCATAAGATAGAGATACTATTTCTCACAAGTTATTTCCAAGTGAGTTATTCTTAAGGGGCCTAATATAAGTCCAGAAAGAAACTAATGGGTTGTATTTCTTAAATCTCTGATACTATCTGGAACAATATCCTTTAAAAATGGTATTCCAATATGAGACAATAAAAAGATGAAAGAATAAGATAACTGCGCTAAAGATTATTAACCCCGTAAAACAGGATGCATTTCTGGCTTTGTAGTGTTGATAGTACATGCTCCAGTAGAATATTTTGGTCCAGCTGTGCCTCTTAAAACCAGAAATCTTCCAATATCTCTTAAAATTGCCACCATAAAATTATGTACTTTCCTGCACTAGGCCTCTAGAGGGAACTCCATGGTGTAGATGGCAAGAGTCGGAAGTGAACTGAGGGTTTGGCCAGGGGCAAAAAGTATTAACACATTAATACAAAAGTTATTAATACAACTACACATGCCAACGCCTTCCTAAAACTTTTTTGGAAAAATCTCTGTGAAAGTTTCCTGCAAAACTTTAGATTTCCTTGCTTCTACTGTTATCCCTGCAGTGTCATCTGCCAACTCAGGTTTCGGGTGAGATGGTTATTTCCCCAGACAGGCAGTGGTGCTTCAGTTAAGATCATGCTGTAGATCCCCATCGCTGCTTAATGATGAACTGCATCTTAAATATCAGAAATTGCATGGACAGCTCTGAGTCTTCTGAAGATAACACCAACCTGCAAAGGGTTAATCAGAGAGTTTTCATCTATTGTGAGTGGCTAGTCACTTGGGTCATTTGAATTAGGTCTTCATACAGAGAGGACAGTGACCCAATGACCCAGTGATCTAAGGGGCTGCTGCTCTTTGAGTCCTCTGCTTCCCATAGAGCCACAGCAAGCTGAATTACTTGCCTTGATCACAGGAGCAATTTCATCTTTCTAGGAGGAATTATTTGTCTTTTGTAGTCTTATGGAACCATTTCCTCTAAAAATTAGGGTGAACATGGAAAATGCAGAAAGCACAAGAAATATATAACCAATATGAGACATCCAGCTGCTATAGTTCCTTTTATCTCAAAAAAGGTAATTTTGCTACTTTATTTGCTCTACTGAAGCTACATTTCTCTTGCCTAGTGGTGCAGAGTGATCTGTTGTTTGTGATGGAGATTTTACTGCTGATAACATTTTCTGAAGTAGAAATTTCAAAATAATTTGTTATAAAGGGCCCATCATTATTACAATTGTTTTAGTAAAAGTGCTTGTTAAAATAGCAGACAGGGATGTATCTTACATGTCACTGGTAATGCATAGTAAAAAAGGCAAATAAGGAAGAATGTTATGAGCCAAGGACTTGGTCTTCCATTAATTTATGTGAGGAATTACACACACACATTAAAATTATTTTTGGCGTACATTTCATTTTTTTGTCCTTGAAAAAGTATGTGATGTATCTGAAACATAATTTTAAAAAAGAAAAAACCCTGAGCTACAAAGGATAAGTAGCTGAAAAATCTGTAACAGTAATAAATTGTTTTTCAGACTGATGTTATGATCAGATATTAGCTTTGTAGGTTATCTTAATGTACGGTAATTGTTCTTCACCTGGGAAGCATGTGGGAGGAGGTGTGAAATCCCACATGTACACATGGAGATGACTAGGAAGGGACCATTCTGAGATGGTTTCAGTTGAATGGAAGGGAAAGGTGAGCAGACAGCACAACAAGTAAAAAAATCAGTGTCTGATCAACAACCTGCTCAATACCCAGTTCGCTAGCTGCCCCTGCAAAGCTGACAGCTGCAGTGGCCCATGGGAAAGTGGTTTTGTACAAGGTGTCTCTGGCCTTTTTTTTTAATTTCAAAACTAGTTTGCCAAGGTTAAGAGCTTAAAGTCTCAGTGATTTGGTTTCAGTCTCCTGAATCTAAGTGCTTACTTTTGGCACAGTGACTTTGTTGGATTTGGAAGCTTGCAAATGCATAACATTTTGTATTCAGGTTTTCTGAAATACAAGCAGTTCATTTTTGTGAAGCAGAAGAATGCCTGGGGCAAAGGATGTGGACAAAGGAAAAGAGCAAAGAGACGAAAAACCTTGTGGATGATAGATTGCTGCCACATGGCTCTGTGGAAAGAAAGAACTGCAAATTAAAGAGGTTGTCAACAGTTATTAGTCTGTAGGACTTTACAGAGGAGGGTTTTTTCTAAGGACTTAATATTTTGGTGAATGAACATGTGCAGATCTGAAATGGATCTGAACTTTTAAAAATGTTCAGATGGACAAACTATAGTATCAAATCACAGATCTGTTACTATTTGGTAAGTTGTGCAATACACTCTCATTAGAGAAAAAGCAATTACAGTTGCTTTTTCAAGCTGGATAAAGACTAGTATTTAATTTATTAATACAAATGGGTATTGAGTAAAACAGTTCAACTGATGTAAAAATATGGCAGTTGAGTATTAAGCTGAACTTTCATAAGGTCTGAATGGATGATGCTCATTGTATCTTTGTGCAAGTGCACCATTGATATAATTGTAATATATTTTCATTTTACATCAAGAGTTTGCACCCTTCAGAATATATTTTCATTTCTGGCAGATTTTTATTTTCCTGTTAAGAGTCAAGAAAACATTTTCCCAGTAAAAAGTTAGCCAAACAACAATGTCCATCTAAATAAACAAGGACTTAATATTTGTCACAAATAGTCGGCAGCAATGGTTTCAGAACCTTCTGCATGTTAGTGTACATACAGCTATGTCTTTCGTCAGCTTCAATAGATTGTTCCTTGTGTAAAATTCCACTGCTCAGTATGGGCAAATGAAATGAAGAAATGTGAAAAATGCTAAGGGAGGTGATGCTGTAGACTAGGTTATTCATCTTGGAGCCTCCCACAACAATGCATGACTGCCTGATGGAGATAATTTCTTGTTCTAGGTCCTGGGCTAACAGATTACTTGAATGGCTCAGCATCATATTTCCATCTTCTCCCTTTTCATGTTCTATGCTGATATGCTGTAATAACACTCATTGGCTTCTCGTTAAATTCAAAATAAGTGAAATGCACTGTTTTATTTATTGTACCAAATGAAGCAAAAAAAAAGGCTGTTTTATTCTTCATGATGTGAAAGATGTAGAGGGGTTCTAAATCACTGCAGATGTTAGCAGATTTTTGCCTGTAAATTTGATATGTTAATGATGTTACAAAATTTTCTAATTAGTGTTTATTCTGTCATATTTTATTTATATTTGTTTTTCAAAATGTATGTGCATATGGTACAGGAACCTTGAAAAATCGTAAGGCAGTCAGATTGAAATAGAGGCTTTAAGTTAAAGACAGAGATATGTGTTTTAATTAAAGTGGTTTGTAAATATATATTATGGATACTTGGAGAAGTCCTTCTAATTTGTTTAACACAGTAGTACTTTAAAATATTCCATCTTCAATGATAAAAAAAGTCTCTTTCAGCATAAATTGGCCTGTGTGCTTGCTAATCATCCAGGGAAAATGCACTGACATTCTTTAAAAATACCTGAGATAATATTTACAATTTATTATTCAAACTTCTAAGCTGAGATCTTGGAAGATTTTCAGTAGGGTTTAGGCTGTGAATATAAACTTTTATAGCTTAGATTGCAAGGAATATGGATGATACACATTAGGTTGCTTCCTAGGAGTTAAAAACTGTGTTTTCCCTTGCTGTTTAGATTGAGACTGACCATAAAAGTGTTTGCAGTTTTCTGGGGAGTTAAGTGGAATTTAGGTTAGGCACAGTAGATCATAGAGAAGCTTAGGCAGAAGAAAGACAGGGTCCTCCCCAGAGCATATTCTTCCCAGTGAATCAGTGTCAATGCACACACACTGATATTTAATATAAAAATATCAGAGCAAACACAGGGAAAGTTGAGATCAAACTGAGAACTGGGCAGAGAGTGAAATGCTTTCAGGACTAGGTAAAGCTGCTTATTAAGATATATCCAGTGTAAGGTATCTGAATATCATTTTAGGCATTATTTAGTTTAGTCTACGATTCCTAGAAAGAGAAGTATTTCATTTTGTATTTGGAGTATTATTGCACAGCTGTACCTTTGAATCTCTTCCACAGGCATCGCATCACAGTAAGCCTAAGTGATACACAGTTCATACACAGAACTTGCTAGTAGGTTATGTCATCCTACAAGTTTTTTTTTGAAAAAGAAGCAACCACTAAAGACTTCAGCATTGTTCAGCATTTTTTGTACTCAGCTCTAACACAGAAGTACAGAATATATATTTGTGGCCAAAAAGGAAAAATATATTTCTTCTCATTTAATGAGAAAGTATGCTACACATTGCAATTTGAAATCTCTTCTGTGTGAAAGAAATTATTACTCTTTACCTCCTCATATACGCAGTTCTGTTGGAGGATAGAAAGAGGGTTTTTTGTTGGTTTTGGGTTTTGTTTATTTTCTATCTTTGTAGTCTTTATCAAGAGCTTATTTTAAGCGTTTTCTTTAAGATTATCTACATAACTGTCATTGATTAAGTTTTTTGGGATTTCTTTAACTACACAAGTTAATTTACTGAGAGTTGATGTATGGAACTTGATCAGGGCATGTGATAACATGATTTACAGTGCAAACCGTAGACATGTGTTTATTTATAGAGTCTGTGTATTAAACCATGATACCACAGAAATCAAAGGAAGTCTGCCTGTCCCCTTCATTAAAATCAGAACTTTACCTCAGACTGAAGAGCAGTACAGTCCACCCAGTGTCATGCTGTATTTCTCTTTGTGAGACAAGTGAAGGTGTGTTATTAAAATTAAATATGTCAATAATGGTGTTTAAGGAGCAAAACTAATGGGGAGATGGATTTCCTGGATTTTCTGTCACAGAGACTAGACTGAAGCAGGAACTGGCAGAACTGAACTAGCTATTCAAAAGCCTGTCTATGAGAAAGTAATGTTTTTTCTTCTGCAAGTTTGACATAACAGTTATAGCCATCTTTGGATCTCTCCTGAGCTAACACTACAGTCACCTGTTCAGCAGATAACCTCTGCAGACCATGACTTCAATAACATTTTAAAGGTAATATTTGTATAAGGATGAACACTTCTGTAACAATTTCTCCAGTGAATGAGAAGCACACTGTTTTCTCAGACCATTTGCATTGTTTGGTTTCCAACAGAAGTATCTTTCTAATACACTAGTGAAGAATAATGCACTATTTTGAAAATTTTGGTTGTCTTCTTTATTTTTCATTTTTGCTAGTTTGGACTTCTTCTATTACATTGAAAGACATCTTTGGATGTTTCTAATTGAGGGTTTTTAGTATAACCATCATTGCTCTTAACATAGTGAAGGGAAAATGCAAATAAATACCTCTAATAAGCCTCTTTGGTTTTTTCTGTATACCAAACAGATTCTCATCCTGTATTATTTACTACTGTACTACTGCTCCACAGCTGTCTTCTGTATAACAGGAGATGAAAAATCACACATCATATTGTGGGAGAGTGGCTTTAAGAACACTTGAGAGAGAACATAAAAATATTAAAAAATCCAGGCTAATCACATAAGAAATACATGATCTAAGTGCTTCCCCTAGAATTCCAGATAATTTTGTTTGCTCATGTCAGCTGTTAAGATGAGTTTGAGTACTTAATTTCCTATGAAGGAATAGTACGGTCTAGAGATTTCATTCATGGTTTCTCATCTTTGCAAATAGAGGTTGGCTTTCCTTACCCTAACATGTAAATGGTGCCCTGGCACCAACCCAAACTGGTAATATCCTGGGCTTTTGGTAGGGCTTAGAATTATCTGCAAAATGCTGTGATTTTTTTTTGGCTATTCTTCTGCTTGTTAATAAGTGAACTTATAGAGATGTTGGTACAACACTTTCAAGTAAATAGACAAAGACCAGGTTCCAATTCTCTTGTTTTCATTTTCAGTTGTCACTGTTGTGTTTTGGATACATATTTAGAATGTTTTAATATTCTATTGGCCAACTCAGCCCTCCATGACAATGAGAAATGAAATAAGCAATGAACTGAAGTCTGGAAAATTTCAAATGCAGTCTTGTATGTGAGGAAACACCTTGGTTGTTTGTTCTCCATAACTGTCAGTTTGAAAACCCTAAAACTTTTTTCTCATAATGCAAAGAATTTTCACGTTAACAATAGAGAGAATTCATTTTATATTACATTTTGGATATTTTTTTTTTCTGTATATCATCATGGGGTTTCACTGCAAATTTTGATCTTGACCAAGATATCACAATTGCAAAGAGAGTGTAAGAGTTTAGAGAACAGTGTTTTATTACTGCAGAGCACACAGTTTGGGGAATTGATCATTTTTCTTCTCTCCCCCTTGTGGTTCAGCTTTTGGCAGGTCGTCTTGCTGCACACAGAGACTGATTGATCTCTCACCACGTGAAAATGGCAGGTGCTTGTTAGGCCCCCAGTGGGACTTACTTCAGTCTGCAGTGACTCCTTTCTTCATGCAGTATTGTTAATAGATGCCATCTTTTGGTCTCTTAATCTTTAACCAGCAAACAGAATTGAACCTGTTAAATATATCCAGCATTCCATGTTTTAAATATGGTGCTTTAGTGCATGATTGCAGTGAGTGCACTAGAGTTTAAAAGCAAACTAGTATTTCCCAAGAGACAGGAGATTTTGCTGTTCAAATTATCTGTAGTCTACATCCTACAGAAAAAAAGCAGGAATAGACAAGATTTTAACTCAGCATATTACCTTCCCAAATGACAAAATGAGAATGGATTCTGTGTTTTTAAAGAACTGTGGACTCATGAATAAAGAAACATACTTCTTGACCCAAGAGAAATGAATCTTTGTTTAGGATTTTTTGCAAAAATATGTTTAAATCATAGATCTGTTCATGAAATATGGGTTTATGATGCTTATTTTTTCATTTAGGTGGTTGGTGAATTAGCCTTGTATTTTCTCTGAATCATTCACTGAATTAATTTACCCTCTAATATTAGAAGCACTAATTATCAGTTAAGCTGTTCTGTAGGTTATTAGTTTGGAAAAGACCATCATGTTATTAAACAACACTCTAAAAAGCATTATTTTAAATCATCAGGTGGGGAGACTCAAAAGTAATACTACATAAATGGTTCTAAAAGACATTGCTTGGAAAATTTAATTACACTCCTGAGGTAAACTTGTCTATCATCAATGCCATCACTGCCAGTCAAGGGATCTTATTATACCTTTTCTGGATAGGAAAATGCAAGATAAAAACCTGTATAGATCTTTACAGGCTGTGACTAAGTCCCTTCTTCCCCATTATTCTTTTCCTTTGATCAGGCAAGTGAATTGCACAGAAGGTCTATTTTCATTCCTTTAATTATTTTCTCTAATATTTTCTGAAACCTCTCAATTTGATTGGTGCTATTCTAGATGACAGTTTTAGCAGAACTGAACAGACTTTTTGAAAATTAGCTGTCTTGGACTGCAGTGCTCTATTGACACAATAGTGAAGATCCTCCCTTTATATGCATTTGAGATAAGTCTCTTACAGGAAAGTGATATTCACCCCAGTCCCAGTCTCACAGCACTTTGCATAGTTTTCGTACCCCAGAATCTAGTTTAACATCCTGCATCAATGCCATTCATTCTTTATTCATGTAGATATAATTTTATTTTGGCCATACTAATTTTCCTTTTTCTTTTTTTTAACCTGAAATTTTTCCTGTTAACAGTTTATCAACCAGTCACAATTGTTCTGTAGCAGGGCTCAGACCTGCTCATTTACCTGGCTGTACTCTATGTGTTACCATATCTCTTACCACAGGTAATGTTAGATGTTCTGGTGTTGCAAGTTTCTTACATCTATGGTTAAAAATCATGTTGCCAAGAAGTGACCTATTTGCAACAGAAAAAATGTTAAAAGGTTTCTGGAAGCAGTAAATGAGACTTCTCTCTTTATATTTGCAATTCTTTTAGGTAGCCAGCTAGATAGTTTTATTTAATAAGTTTCTTTTTTTGTTTTTTTTAACCTTTATTGCTTTTTAAAATCTAGAAATCCTTAAAATAAGCCCAATCTCCACACTGAATATTATCAGCATTTTGATTGGATTGGAGATTCCTTTGCATGCATGGAAGAAATGTAAATGCTATGAAACAAAAGTTAATGTAGAGTGTATATTTCTTTATGATCTGATTTAACAGCCAGCTGGGTAGAAGCACAGTTACATTTAAAAATATCATGTCTTCTACTTTATAGAAGCTGTTAGAAGAAACTTCTTCCTTTGTAAAATTAAAAAAATCATACTATGACTTTTAGTAATTAAGAATGTGAGAGAACAATTATGATTGGCTACAGGCTGTTAGTATTTTCTCCATTAGGTTTTTAGGTATGATTGATGTGTATAAAAGCTTCATATAACAACTAGGAGGCATCTAGTTTTACAAGTGGTGCTCCTTTCTAAGATTCTAAGTTTAGATTTTCCTATTTTTAATATGAAGAACAGATTTTTAGACCTCTACATTAATATTGATAAAGTAGTTAAGCTTTTAGTTTTGCAGTTTGAGTACCTCATGACTTCAGCATAATTTTAAAACTTATCACACACTGGATTTTTTTTTTTTGGTGTAAAGTAATAGAAAAAATCAGGGCATTAGTCCATGAGAGATGCTTTATACATGCTTAGCGTTGCAGTAGCAGTAGAGAAAAATCTGTGCAAAATTCTTGAGGACTACTTAGGGAGTCTTGGCATTCTTATGCCTGGAAAATCTTTGTCTTTAGATGGCTACCCATGACTGTGAGAACATCAATAAAAAGTATAAGTTAATCTACCAGATCAAAAGTAAGACAATGTGAAACATTCAACTTGCAGTTAAAATATAAGGAATTGAAAGACCTCCTCAGTGGGGCTCATCATTCCATGAGGATTAGTCTCACTTTTTTGAAGAGGAATAAAAGGAGGAAATATTTCTCTTACTTTGCAAAAAGCATTTGCCATCAATTTTTGACATTTGAAATGTCTGCCTGTCTATGTAGAGTTTCAGATTAACACCAATGAAGGTCAGAGTCACAACCATTGTTACTGTTATTCTTAGCTACTTCTGTGCACAGAACTCCTCCATGGAATTTTTACACAAGATCACTCATGAAACTGAAATTCATCATTCTCTTCCATGACCCATAATATCCAAAATAACAACCACTTTTGCCATCAATTAAGTCCAAAGTACACTTGCATGGTGAGTAACGTTTTGATTGTTACTACAGATTTGTAAACATTTGGTACTGAAGAGAAACACAGATGTGCAAAAGCATGTAGAAAGATTGATATTCTTCAAAGAGACAGAAAAGCCAGACCTTGGCACACATAATTAGAAATTCTACTAAGCAAAATTTTTAGATCTTATCTTGATTTAATTCATGCTAGTGCTCATGAGAACTGGCCTGAATGAGGGCAACACATAGTTGGAGTTTTCTCTTTGAAATCTGCTCCCTTTTCATCTACTAAATCAAATGAATGAATCTGGATTTTCCTTCTTATGATTTGTGTCATTTTTCAGGTACTTGAGCTCCAGAGTTGTGCTGCTAGTGGGATTTCTGTGTGCCAGTTTTGTGAGTCCACAGTACCTTAAATTCTTAGAACAGAAATTAGATTTAAAATGGAGAATGAGAACATGCCTTGATCTTGGAGCTGAAATCCTCTTGTAAGTTATGGAGGAAAGACTCTTCTTTCAAACCAGAAAAGACTGGGATAGAATGAGCTCTGGTCAGGCTAATGTGAAGACACTTTTCCTGATTTCTTGAGAATTTTCTGGTTTAAGTTAAATATTTCCCTGTAGCTGCATTTCAAATTCAAACCTTGTATTGACAAAGTAAAAGAAATGACATTATTTTTATTTAATAACGCATCATTTGAGTAGCAGATTAGTGTTTTAATACCAGAGAGGCTGCTGTAGCAATCAAAGAAAATATGTATTTTTAAAGCCTTGACTTATATGAAGATGCCAGTCTCCAGTGACCACACACTTTTACAGCATCAAGTAAGTTTTCTCACTTTTAGCAAACAAAATAAAGTCAGTATTTTTACCTTTCATTTGCAATTGCTGTGGCTTTTAAAGAATCTTTTGTTTTCCATGGATTAACACAGATTTTATGATTCTATTAATTATATTCTTTATTTAGATAAAAATGCAAGTATTGAGTATTTTGAGTATTAAGAAAAAACCCAGGGATTTTTAGTTTTAGGGTGAAAATCTCACCTGAATGTGATTGATCAAGCTGACATCCATCCATGCTCCAATTTGTAACAACACAGGAGTTGAGCACTTTGTCACTACATTCCCAAAGGCTATATGTGGTAATTGACAACATAAGTATCAATTCTTCACAAAAGTGTGTTTCTTACAACCATTTTAAATGCATAAATTGTAAATAATTTAAATATATTACAACATACATAACTCTTCATTCATCAGCAGCTTTTTTCAATACAAGCTCTTTTATTTCATGCTAGACAAGGCAATGCCTGTAAAGTGCTTAGCTCAGTAAATAAAGAGGGATGATCTTCTACAGGAAAGTAAATCTTGCCTTAAGGTATAATCAGTACTGTATTGTTAGTGCAAATCCAGCTTATGTGCCACAATACTGGAATCTAGTCAGCTCACTGGTCCCTTCAAATGTAAGACCTTTTTCAGCTACAAAAGGAACAGCTCTTAATAATTTTATCCTCCTAATCTCTTGAGTCTACCTCAAAAATACCAGGTATATTTCTATTTTAACAAGTGTTCAGGATGGGCAGTAAATGTGCTCAACACGCTGCACTCTGCAGTGCTGTTAGGACACATCTGTATGGAAGAACACTCATACTCTTTGCAGTACTGGGAATTTATTTTGATTTCACCAGAGGCAGCAGGATTGTATTCTGGAAAAAATTAGAATGTTAAGTCATTCATCCGCTTTGAGCACTGTATAGTCAGGAATTGTTAGTGGTGTTCATTTTAAAGCTGAACAGTGTGATTAAGTACTTCATGTCAAACACTGGGATTGCTTTCACAAAACAGAAACAAAAATATGTGATTCCAAACTAATTTCTGAAATCAGGAGAGCCAACAAAATTTTTTAGAAAATGAAATTGCCTTTGAAATGTAATGGAATTTTATTGTTTGAAGCTTAAATCCTGATAAAATTTTACCTACTTGCACCTTTCCTACTTGCACTGTTTCTGTGCTTATTATGAACAGAAGTCACCTTTAGGAGATCAAGACTTGCCAACACTTCTAGATGCAGCAGCATACCATAATTGCTTTTCTAGTCTAAGTGTAGAATTGGGCTTTAACTGCTGGCAAATTCAGATTTTTAATGGTGCCTCCTCTAAGTAGCAGCCTTTCAATTTTATGCACTAGGAAAAAAGCTGCTGATATCCTGTTCTAGCAATCCAGGTATAAAAGAGCATTTTGAAGTACCACATGAAATAAGATAGCAGTGAATAATAAGCTAGAAAATATGCTTAAGGAATCACTTTACTATTGTTGCCATGTACAAATTATACAGGAAGAGCTGAAGGCTGGCATCTGTTTTTTAGCTTACTTCTTTGCACTGCAAGCTTAGTATTGTTGTTTGCCTACAGCTATTTTTTGCACTTATTAAGAATCAGTCAATCATACAGCTCCTAAACAAAAGAAAACCATTTGGTGACTGAATTTACTGAGATGACTCTCCAAAAGTTCAAATTATGATTTTCATAACCAAGGTGAAAAAAAAAATGAACTTCCTACATTTCTTCTAACATGTAATAATTTTTTAAATCTCACAATATGCCACTACTAATGCTTTGTAATTTAACAGATTGACTCATGAGAAGGAGGTTTGATGTTAGATAATCAACTACATTTCTTGTTTGAAATTGCCTAGAATTATATCTATGTTTGCTTTATCAGTATTTACCCAGGAATATCTTCTAGGATACAGACTGATGTAAATTACTTCCAAGGAATCTATCCTGGCTCCAATAATTTTTTGCTTTTTCATTGTTTTTTCCTGAATAGAGCAGACTTGAGAGGTTAGAAGGTGCCATACATTTTAAGTACTTTAAATTTTGAAAATATTTTTAGGAACATTATTGCCTGGTGTTCAGTCATAGAATTTTAGGCTTTTTCTGGTGAGATGGGTGAGCCATGTGGTTGTCCACATGCAATGCAAGGTTATAACTACCTCTGATCTTCTTTCAATTCTGTAAACTGCCAACTAAACAAACCTCATATGCAAGATGTATGTACTAAAATTATACTGCCTCACTAATGACTCCTAAAAATAGCTCTTTACATTGAACCTAAGCTAAGCCCAAAGACCTTTATGTGGGAAAGGCAACAGAAGTAGATTCTATTTTAAATTCTCAGTTCTGTTGGCTTGCAGTATAATTCAAATTCACCATTTTCCTGGACCTCAGCATCACAATTTATCTGCTCAGTCCCTGTCTTCCTAGAGTGATGGAGAAATCTCAAGAGCTGATGCATCAGGAAAAAGTGATACTATGATTTGGAGAGCTCTTTCAGCTGCCGTTCAATGTGACAGTTTCTTTCTAAACAGTCTGGGTTTTGTTTTCAAATGTGAATCAGAAAGAACTGCAATCCTGAAATCAGCATGGTTAAATTGCCTAATTAAATATGATATGCGGGTTTAGTTTTCCGTTGTTGACTAGACTCCTGTAGAGTGATAGAG
Organism: Haemorhous mexicanus; assembly: GCF_027477595.1. Classification (NCBI taxonomy): domain Eukaryota; kingdom Metazoa; phylum Chordata; class Aves; order Passeriformes; family Fringillidae; genus Haemorhous; species Haemorhous mexicanus. Next base: position 59,315,366 of record NC_082345.1, on the reverse strand, counting down.
ACATGGTTTAATTGCACATTAGGCAGGTTGTGGATGAAAAAGACAGACAAGGAATTGGACTCACTCAAGTGTAGATATCAAGAATTGCATTTAAATTCTATGGAGCAAAATCAACCTTAGCAGTGAGTGATTTCTCTCATCTTTAAAGTATCTAGTGTATGTGGGTAAATTAATAGTTTCCTGTTAGTTTTTGGCTGCAGAGGGAGCCTGAGTGTGACTATCTGACAATAGAAATACAGTACAGATAATGTGAAGTCTAACTCTAGGCAAAATATAATGAAATAAATCATATAGAAGACAAACATAGTCCTTCCAAAATATCTTAGATGGAAAAAGGCACAGCACAGATATGTTAATCTACAAATCAGAGTCTGTATAGGCAAAACAATGCAAGGGTTGAATCTGACATCCCTGATGACATATTCACAGAAGAGACAGACTTAATAGAAAAAAAATAGCATGACTGCTGTGCAGATCCTGCACTTTTATTTCTTATTAAGAAATCTAATAAAAATAAACCTGGGAAGATTTTTTTTTAATTAGATCAATATCCAGGTCTTAGAAAGTTTAACTGCTTTTCACTGTCTTTAATGATTTTAATGCTGATGAGCACAAGGATGAAATAACTGGCGCTACTTTGTGAAGAATCAGAGATAAAATGTCAATACCTTTAATGAAAAATGAAGCATCCTGCAATTTCTCACTTATGACATGTTTTCAAATAAATGGAAACATTTTTCTTGACATCATGATTAAAACAGGACATGATTCTTTGGCCCTCACTAATGATTAACTGTTCTGCTGGTAAAGCAGATTTTCTTCTTTTCTGCTAGAGTAACAAACAGGAATTTGGTTTAACAGTAATAGTGTCAAGAAAAAAAAATTATTTAACGTAGACTTTCCTATGAATTATTTTATTGTCATTTCTCACAGACTTAACCAAGTTACGCTTATATTTAAACTGAAAGCAATTAGGGAACAAAATGATGATGCAAAAGAAGGTTGTTCTGTGCAGAAAATAAAGACTGAAGATCCAGAACAATTTTTTTTCCTCTCTCTGAGATTATAGCTTCAAATATTATTTTCAAGAATCATAGCTAAAAACAGTTCATATAAAATCATGGATTTTACATGATTTGATGATTCCTTTAAGTGATTCCTTTAAATGACAACTTTTAAAAAGGAAATCTGATTGAACTATACATTGTAATCATGTTAATAATGTTTAAATCTATACGTGATCATGGCAGTCAGAAATTAGAAGGTTAGAAACGAAAATTAGTCAAATCTTCTTACTCATATTCTTAACATTTTTGCATTTTGCAGTGACAGCTTTGGTTTAGAAAAGGAAAACAGCGGACAAACCATTCAGAGGTAGAGTGCTGAAGAAAAGCTGCATTAATCAGGGGAAAAGACAGCCTTTATAGAGAGCTGTAGGTTTCAATACAATTCAAAGGTGTTTTGTTATTGATGCTGCAAAATCTAGTTCAAAGGAAAAGGGGTGTCAAGAAAAGAATTGTTATTTCAAAGTAACAGAATCATCCACTGCCCACAGCACTGGGGCCTGCTGTGCGTGTGGCTGCAAGCAGAGCTGCAGCCTCAGGATGCAGCCATGCAGCTGCTCATCATGCCACAGAACACCTGTGATCAGCAGTAAAGCACAATCCCTAATCTGACTCTAGGTTGGTCTGAAAAAGCCATTGTGGTCCAAGGAAAATAACGTGCTGTCCTGTACTCTCTCAACAAAGGCGCATTGCAATAGTAGAAATCAACAACCTTTCTCTGTGACATCAACTTATGTTCCTATGACATAAAAAAATAAAAAGCTAACAAAATGCACTAATCAGTCCTGCTCAGGTGGAAGCAAGTGTTTACATGGATTGCTTGATTACAGACCTGGAAGGAAAACAGTGTAGAGTTCATGCCAATGAAGAAAGCAGGAATAAAGGGAAATTAATTTAGTGACAATGTTATTGGTGGTTTTTAAAAAAACCTTGCAGTGTCTTGAAATCAAGGAGGAATTTGAGGAGTTTTTGGAAACACATGTATACACCAGGATACCAGGTTTTAGAGGTCTAAGCTTTTTAACTTGCAAGACTTTTGGAAGCAGATTGTGTTTGCTTTTGTTTTGGGTATTGGTTTGGTTTTTTTTAGTTTTGAGGTGAATTATTTTTGGTTTGCTTTTTTTTGGGGGGGGTTTGTTTTGTTGGGTTTTTAGTTTTTTTTTCTTTTTGATCTGTGAATGCAGAATATGCTTTAGCAGAAATAAAATTGGAGACACAGTAAGATTATCAAACACTGTCCTTTTCCTCTAGTTATGTTTGGTGAGTTTATCTTACCTTTTTCTTAGAGATGTACATTTTTAAGTGTAAAGTTCTTTTTCAAGTTGCTTCAAAAAATATATTTGGCCTCATAGAAATTCTGTAATATGTTGTGACATATATTACATTATCTGCTTTGTCCTTCAGTAATATTCTACCAAGGACAGTAAAAATACAAAAAGAAATGCACAGCCCTTCTGCATCACTGCAATAATTAAGCCCAGCAAAGTGGCTGCTAAGATTGCCTTACTTATGCCAGGGGCCAGTTTGGTTCCCAGCAGCCTTTAAAAATTAAGAAGAGAAGGTGACAAAAAGGTGGAGAGAAGCATGCATGACTTCAAATGATAGGCCTATCTCAACAGTCTGCTTTTGGCATTCCATGGTCTATATTGCACCAGCTGACCTCTCTTCAAAAGGAGTCACAGCTCTGGAGAGGGCATGCCAGAGGGAGAGCTCTGTCATTTTTTGAAAGGGTTATTGAAGGCCACTTCAGTAGATGGAAAAATGAATGAGAATTTCAGAACCTGGCTTAATGGGGTGATTTGTGTGACAATTACTCTTAAGAAAATATTTTTCAGAAAAAAAATTCCAGAAGGAGTCTAGTACGATATAATTCCATCATAAAGCTGTACTTTGGAACAGAAAAAATAACAGCATTTATAATTTTACCTATAAGTGTTTACAAAACCTGTGGGGTGCAAGAATAGTTATTTCTTCTTTTTTCCTTTCAATATAAATTTCCACTTGGCTGTGTAGTTCCCTTAACTAGCATACCTATATCTTTATTATTCAATTCTTTTTTTAAAGACCCCAGAGAGTTTTGTAAAATAATCTATACTTTAATTACAAGTGAGTTTCATGCTATGATTTTAATGTATGAGCTATCACTGGACTTTAAACTGCCAATGGCAATGCAAACATTTTTCAATGACTAGTGCAAATTATAAAAACAGCTGCTTTTCTACATTTACTTTAGAAAAAATAATCTAAACTCACCGACTTCAGTTCTTTTCTCTCTTTGCTGAAAGCTACCACAACATGAACTCTTAAAAGTGATTAAAGTATCATGGAAAAAGTAGTTCATATTAAGGAAACTTTAAAATCAGGCCTAATATATGTGGTGTGTGTGAAAAAATCAAGATGTATTAAAGGTACTGAATTTGACTGAATGTAGGAATAGTGAACATTTATCACATGAGATTTATAAAATTTTACAGAAATAGCTTTAAATTATTGCAACTAAAAATAAAACTTTTTGACACAGTGAGTAGGGGAACTAAAAAAAGACAGCAAATAAAAGATATGCCTTAAACTGGGGGAAGACTGCTATTGGAGGAGCATTTGTATTTTGAACACCAGGAATCAAAGAATAGCTTAGCACCATTGCAACCACATTTAGTAGAAATTTAGTATTCATATTTTCTTGAAATGAGAAGGCATAAGGCATTAAGAGTGAATTTTTGTGAAGCAAACAAACAAATGTAGCATAAAGAAAACATCAAATACTCTTCAGTCTGTGATTGGCCACAGATGTGGAGAGAGATATGACCCTTTCTCGCAGGCGTTACTTGGTGCAATAGATGGATGAATTTCCCTTTGAAGGAATTTTGCCATTCATATTCATTGGGATGACTTAAAAAAAATTAGTTTAATTGACTTCTTGATGGCTATAATGAATGGAAGTATTAATCTTGTGAAGTTTAACAAAGGAAAATACTGGATTTTGCAGCCAAAGAAAAATAGCACCATGCATCTGTACAGGCTGGGGACTGACTGGCTGGAAAACTGCTTTGCAGAATAAGGAAGTCTTGATGGGCAGCAAGCAAATTGTGTCTGAGCCAGCTGAGCTCACTTGCAGTGAAGACCAAGAGCCTTCTGGACAGCATTAGACTTGGCATTGCCAGCAGGTCAGAAGGAGTTGCCTTTAACTCTGGTGAGATCTGGAAAGACAAATCAGGAGTGCTATGTCCAGTCCTGGTCTCCCCAATATGAGGGAAACATGGACTTAGGCAAGTCCAGCAAAGGACCACAAAGATTTTAAGGGCTTGCAGCATCTGTCCTATTTAGCCTGCAGATAAGAAAGCTCAGATGGTTCTTATCCATTTCTGGAGGTACTTGATGGGAGGGTTCTAAAGAAGAGAGAGCCTGATTTGCCTCTGTGGTGCCCAGTGGAAGGGCAAGAGACAACAGATGAAAATTTAATTTCTGGAAATTTCACGTATGCATAAGAGTTTTTTTTTTCTTTGAGAGTGGTCAAACACAGTGGGATTGTGTGAGATATTCACAACCTACCTGGACACAGCTCTGAGCAATCTCCTTTAGCTGTTCCGAGTGCAGGTGTTAAAGGATTTCCAGACATCCACACCAAGCTCAACCACTGAGATTTTGTGATTCCTTGATAAAGTCTAGGAAAAAAGAGAAGAGGACAAGCAGAGAGGTGCATTTTTTAACTTGCATTGGTCATTTGGGTTTGTGCTGATTTCTCTGACAACAGTCATCAAAAATGTAGATATACAAGCTTCAGATATCTGTCCTAGCTCCTACCTGTAAATTACACTGAGAAATGAGCACTTACCAATGTGCTGACCTACCTCAGATGGTTATTGGAAAATAATATTGATTGCTCTCTGGATAAGGGCTTTTTTCCCCCTCCAGTGTCTGCAATGTAAGCTTAGTGTCCGATTAGTTCCGAGGTATTTAAAAGTCAGGTATCAGGAAAACTATTCAGGCAAGAAAAAATGTTCAAATATTCCATTTAACATGTACTGTAATATTTTTTTCATACTAAAAGATATCTAAGACATGACCTATTCCAGTATGTAGAGTATTAAAAATGAATTTAAAAAAATATTGGAACAACTGAAAGACATTGGTATCTAATGGTTAAAATTCACAGACTGTTGATCTGAGAACTGTTCCATGAAGTTTATATAAAGTCACAATGCACATCTTCCTAATTTAATCAGACATTAAATGCTGGAGTCATTCTGAGCATACCCTAAAAACTGGAGGTGTATTCATTATGCAGATGCAAACATCTGTATTTGTGTGTAAATCCAGGGTCTGAATATTTGAACGTGACAACTGCATGCACTGTGTTACGCTAGAGGGAACAAGAGACAAAGAGGAGCCCTGCAACAGTGGAATTCCCTCAAGGAATACTCTCTGATTCATCTGTCACATACTGAAGCCTTTTCAGAGGGTGCCAGACCTCTGGAGAGGGGATGCTGGAGGAGGAGTTCAGCCACAGTTTGAAATGATTCAGAGCTTGTTTTTCACTGCTCAGCTCAATTCTGCTAACCTCGACTGCCCTCCCCAGTATTCCTGTGGCTCTCACCTGCAAGAGTAAATTTTTCTGTCATCTGGCCACTTGTACATCAGCCACAGCCAGGAGAGTATTTAATATTTTCTATATGCTGAACATGCCTGATTAAATAAATCATCAGTATAATATCACTGAATTCAATACCATTTGTGTTTAGCCTATTCTACCTTGTAATCATCAATGTAGAATCTAAAAACACAGAAACAAGAGCCACAGGAGGATTTTTGAATGATGCCAATATCATCCCCATTTTTTGCTCTCTAGACCAATTAGTCCTCTAAAGAGAATTAATTTAAAAAACCACATCCAGCAACGCTGTTGTTCTGACAATCAGGGTTCATCTGCAAGAAGAGTAAATAGGAAAGTGGTGATAATGTTAAACATCATGGGAAATGAAAGCCTAGAGAAAAAAGTCAAATCACAATGTGTTTTCCAAATGGAAAATAACATGTATTGGAAATGATTCAGCTGTTGATTGTAAGCAAAAGAGAAAGAAACCCTTTGAAAATATAACTGAGACAATCAACAGTTGTGTTTCAGTCTACCAAGAATAAATTAAATAACTGAAAGAGATGCAAATATTACATAACTTTTATTGTAGTTTGTTCCTGGATTCAACTACAATGAAGTGAGTGCCCTTATTTTAGTATAACTGGTCTCAGTCAGCAAGCTCAAGCCAACAGAAGGGGCTCTGTTTCTCAACTATTATTTTTAGCTGCACTTTAGTTTTATGTCAAATAGATTTTCCAAATCATTACTGTCATTATTACTAGGTCTTCAGTTTAGCTACAAGGGTTAATGCAAGTCTATGCTTATATATACACCTATAGGTTGGTGTGTGTGTATAAAGCACATATATTTGTACTATGTATCATGCAGCTGTTTGGTGGCTTTTTTTTTGTTTATGTGTACCAGGAGCAGATATAAGCGGAGAAAAAAGAAGGAGGGATTTGGGATGGTGGAAGGAAGGCATTTCCTTCAAAACTTCACACATTATCAATTAATATAATTAACATGAACTGGCTAGACAAAAATCTAGCTTACATATATATATATATGTATATATGTATATGTGTATACCTATATATATATATCTGTGTGTGTGTGTGTGTGTGTGTATATATATATATATATATACACACACATATGATTGCAAAGGAAAAGGAATAAAAAAAAAAGTATCGTCTTATTACAGATTTTTGTAGTAGCCTCTCAGCTAAAATCCTGAACTTAATTTAAGAAAGCCAGTAAAAGATGGGTTAATAAAAATTTCATTCCATTTACAAAAATTGCATTATAAGCAACAGCAGGAAATATTGTCATTCCCTTCCCCCTGCCCCTCTGTCTTGAGTAAGACCTATTTTTGAGCTGTTCTCATTCAGAGAACGAGTTGCTCCTTTTGGCCTTGTTCCCAGAGTACTGCATACTTGGTGGTGTGTGAGGCATTGCCTCCTGGGGAAAAGGGAGGAGGGGGACTGAACCACAGCACTTAATTCTTAATGATTGTTCTGTGTGGTCAAGAGGACACAGAGCAGGCAATGCTCTTTATTCTTTACTTACTGTTATAGCTATTGGCAGCCAGCCCTTTTAATTTAGTTATCAATACTCAATGCTCTTAATCTTTTGCTCCAAAGCTAGTCCAAAATAAGTACTAGCCAAGGAGCATCTGCTAAACAGAAATATTGGTGGATAGATATGATTTAAGGCAGCATGCTAAGGGCCTACCAATTGAATTCTTAGTAAGGGTTATTTGGCATTCTCTTGACAAATCTTGTTTCTTTTTCAGGATAGTTGCTTTCCTGACAAAATATCTGACAACTAATAGTGTGTGGAAAAAATCATATGGTTCGCTAATAGATGAGCTTCTCAGATTATCCTATCTGTCTCCCTGTTGGTATAGGACACTCTCCTAAAGCACATTTTCTAGTACGAAATTCAGTTTGGTTTTCAGTATCCTGTGAAGTGAGATTTCTATATTTTAGAGGTTACTGAATAACTAAAAAAGTATCACTGACTGGGAAGTTTCTCTTTATATTTCTTGTTTTTGTTTTCTAAATACAGCCCTGAGTACTGCATACTATAATCCCCTTTTTTCCTAAGGAGTTGCACTATATCAGGCTGATGCTATTCTTTCTTTCCATCACTTGTCTGTGGTTGTTGGAGCACTGAGTTCTTTGGAATATTTAAGTGATTTAATAAGTAAAAATTGAGGTATTTATTCCTAATTCTTTTCTTCTCAGAAGAACTCCTCATTTGCCAATCTGTTTCTGAGAATGTAGTTCTTTCATTTGAATAAAGTATTCCAAATAAAGTGGCTTCATATGACAAGACAATAATCCTCTTTCTTTCCAGTGATTTACCTGCTAGATTGTAAAAGTTAGTGCTGTGGGAGTTCACTTGGTTAATAATGAACCCAAGGCTTGGCTCATTTGTAGAACATGTGCACTGCAGAATAATGTTTAACCAACCACTTAATATGTATGCATAAGAGAAAGTAGATGCACATTACTTAATTCATAGTTCTAATTTTATCCTGGCCCTCTGCAGGGGCATGTAGGGATCAGCTCATTCCATCTGCTGAAGATGTCCATTTTGGAGAGGCTTAAATAGCCCTTTTGATCCATTCATCAAATGGCTTTGCTCCAGTTGTCCATGCACAAAGGTCAAATTTATGGGCAATACCTCAGGTATTCTTGCCTACTCTCCAGCCTTTTCTTCAGAAGAGTGTCTCTGAAGTCCTCTGTGATATCTATCAGTTCCATGGGGTTTTCTCTGATACTCTAAAAAGGCATTTTAAATTGGAAGGCATTTTAAATGGGAAGGCAATACTGCGTTTAGACAGCTGACTGAAACTACAGTTTTTTACTGACTGAACTGAGGTCTTGGATATGTACATCACGTGTAGATACATAAATTTGGTCTCTCAGACCTGTGAGGTAAATCTCATTGTCCTCAATGTCTATATCTGAATAAGAAGAATCTCATCTCCAGATGAGGTGATCTTTTGCTTTCTGAACTCAAATATCCTGTAGATATTAAGTAGAACAAGGGATGTTTAGAAGAGAAGTGTTTGTCATCTCACCATTTTTTTGTTGCCTTGTTTTCCATAATCAACATTTGCAATTAATTTTTTTGTACATTGTGTTATTGTACATTTTGTTTTGTACATTGTGTTATTATTATAGGTACTATGTTTTGTTCTCTTGCTTGCTTATTTTGTAAAAAACTACTCTGTAGGCGAGGTCAAACATGACTACTGTGTCAGTTTAATAGCATAATCTGTCATAAACTGGGATGTAATTACTCTCCTATTGTTCTTGTCAAAATCCTGTCTTCACATTGAATGGGTTTCTCTAGTAGATTAAAGCCATGCTTTTTACAGCAATTCCAATAGCTGCATTGCAAATTATTTTTCTCTGACTTCTACCACTATATTTATTTATTTGTCCATTTTTTTTCTGACAACCAATTTCTTTTTCCCTTAGTGAGTTCAGTACTGTCAGTTTGGAGCCATAAAGGACTAAATAGCAGCTTCACTCAACATTTGCTATAATCAGAAAAGCAGTATCCACCACACCAAAGGGAAATTTAAGTATTCACATTAAAATTCTTGTTTTTCTTTAAAAGCTCTATAACGTATCTTCACATTCCTGATGGACTACAAACTGAAGAAGAAAATACCACTTTGCTGTTAGATCACCTGTGAAAAGTTATCTCCAAACCACAAAGATTAGGAAAAAGTTCAGTGAATGTGTGATGCTAGAGAACTTGATTGTTCTCTCATGAGAACGTTTTCTAATTTCCATGGTTCATTTGAATTTGCAAGGTATCTTGTCTGGATTTTTTGACTTTGAATCCAGGCCATTAACAGTGACTCTGGCATCTTTGGGAGTACTTTAGCCATGAATTGAATCTTATGCCCTGTTTCATATACTTCTGCACTCCACAGTGTAGCTAGTCTGTCCCAGCTGAGTAACTGATGATGAAGGATGGAGTTCAAGGAAACACATATTTAAAATCTTGTGTAAAATGTCATTTAAACACGTTTCCCGTTGTATTCTTCAAATCACTTAAAATAGGTCTTTATGTTTAGCATATTTAAACAGCATAAAGATGTATCAGACCCCTAGCTGCATCACAGGATAAATAAAATATTGGTGTTTGTAGATAGATATAAAGATTAACTACTCAGTTGTGCTTCAGTTTGTGTTCACTGATTCTTGTCCCAGCATTAACACCTTTTTTTTTTTTACATTTCTGTTTTAAATGTCAAAAGTATCAAATATGACCTCCAGCAGAACTTCTTTGGCAGAGTGTCATTAGCTGTTAGTCCCTCTTCAGAGAGGGGCAGCTAACTAGGCCTGTGACTGTCACCAGACAATTCTTTTTCTAAAAAGATTCTTTATATGATGTTTGTTTGAGCTCACATTTTTTCTATTCAATATTTATCTAAGTTAGAATAATCATGGATGATTTCTGTAAATACCAGACAGACAAAATCAGTTTTAAACTGTGTGTCTGCACTAATTTTTCCCTTTAAAGAATTCTTAAAATTTTACCTACTACCCTTTTTAGAGAATGAAAATGTACAGTTAGTCTAAAACTTTCTCATATACACAGCTCTTTTTGTCCTTCCTGCTTATATACCTCTGTGCAACTTCTGCAGCAGAAAGTAAAAGAAATAATGATAGGACACCCAAGAGAAGCTGAGAGAAGCTATTTTTTTATAGATACACAAACATTTTCTTAGGAAAATGTTTCTTAAAATGTTTTAAATTTTTTAAAAGTATCCATTAATGAAAAAGAATGTCAGTCACCATAAAGTGTAATGGGGTTGTGACCTGTCAGCTTCAGTCTCTGTTGCCTTGGTTGCTCTGATAGAAAGAACTGATGCATAATGCTGCAGCCAACCATCTTTGGGAATCTCAGAGCTACCCCAGACAGAGCTTGTAAATAAAGGCTTCAGAGGCTGACATTTATCGCAGCACAAGTCAGTGGGCATTCTGCAGCTGGCTCTGCAGCTCCGTGTTGCTTGACTGCCCTCTAGTTAGGAGTTGACTTCATCCCCTTTATGGAAAAGGGGATCTATTGACCCACAGTCCCAGGAATTCTGGCAAATATGTCATGATAAAACCATCAAAAATTGAACTTCCCAAATGACTACTTTCCCACCTGTGACTGACTTCCTCATCACGGTGTCCAGTTCAAAATGTTCGGCTCTAAACAGCTGACAATAAACAGCTTCTTTTTTAATGCAGTTCAAATAATAGGGCTTGTAAAGGTAAGTGCTTCTAAGAGAAGTACTTATTGAAGTCTGAGAGATATTTTAAGTTAGATAGCCCTTTCTTAAGCAGCAGCAAATATCAGTATGGTTTGAAGCAGTTAGTATTTAATATGCTTGTTCACTGTGTTAATTTCCCCCAAGTCAATTTTTAAAGCTAAAATAATCTCCCTTTGGCTTTGTATAGCCAGCATTATAACCACAGTAATTTTTAAATTAAGCTCCCTTATTGTCTGTGTGTATGTGAAGTAGGTGATATTACACAAAAAGCATGGGCTACATTAGCTTGATACAAATGCATATTTAAGAGCTTAACAAGCCTGCAAGAAAAATAATGGTCTCGATAAGCATTAGTATGGCTCACTTGTAGGCCTTTTGTTTAGTTGCATTTTCCTACGTGCACATTCAAAGGAGTGATGAAATGCACTGAGTAAATAAATAAAGCCTATTATAATGTCCCAATAGTAGGGAAAAGTTGATTTTAGTTACACTAACAAGTATAAAAACTCTTGAATTATTAGATTTGCCGTGAATAAAAACACACAATGCCTATTAAAAAAAAAAGAGAGAGATTCTGTTAAGCAAGTTGAGATCTGGTATGCTACATAGATGCATCTATACTTATATAAAAAGCATTTCTCTAGCATCCTAACTATATTGCTGATTGTGAAATGTAGAATTCTACTGTATATATGTAATTTTGTCTGTACTTGTGTTCTAGTCAGTAATTGAATAGCATAGTGATGGGCTTATTGCAAGTGTGAGAAAGTGCTAAGCAAAACAGAAATTATAATGAAATTTGAGATGTCAGTGACAATTAGCTGTGTTATGAATATTCATTTCATAATCATTCTGGATAGTGCCATTTTTCACTATCTTTAATAACTGAATAGCGTTTCAAGAAATAGAGATATAAATAATAGTCATGTGATAATTAACATGGTTTTTCTGAGTGTTATAGCACTTGTCAAGGCCACGTGGGCTGGAACAATGACTAGAAAGTTAATTTTCAAGCATGGCCAGTTTTGTGTGTTTAGCAGAACCATTTGACTTTCTTGCAGAATTTTTAATTTACAGGAAGATAAAAATCTGCTTGTGCGTGATTTTACTTGGGCTGAAGTCTCATTAGAAAGACTGAGTGCTACACTAGAATTACAGAAATATAAATCAGGACCTCACATGAGAAGTGAAAAGAAATGGAGTTACAGTGAAGCAATGCCCCCAGATAACAGTCACCACTAACTAATGCTGGGAAATGTGATTCACTGTCCTGCTTTCAGACTGGTACATGCATATTGACAGAAAACTGAGTATGTGCTTCAATGCTCTTTTTTTCAGCCAGGATGAAGGGATCCATGAAAATGATAGGGGGAGTATTCACTGGGCAAAAAGTAGTCTTTGGATATGAGATTTTAATCCATTTTGAATACTTCTTGACATTGCTAGGGTTCTGCTAGTATCCCCTACAAAGATATGACCTCCCTATGTTGTCCTAAAAAGCACTCGTGCTCTCATACTGATGAAATGCAGTGAGTCTTTCATTCAGTACCAATATATGAAGCCACACAGTCCATGGAACAATAATAGGATCTTTCCTGAGTCTGACTGAATTTTTTGAAAAGAATGTCACGGTTTCTAAAGAAAAAATATTTAGCTGAAACCACAAAGACCCTCAGAAAAAGAGTATAATAGAAATTTTCCTTTTAGATTACAAGGAAATGCAAAAGAGCAGAACATTTGTTAAATTAGTTCTAGAGGACCTCCTTTGTGTAAGCCTAGTATGAAAATAAGTAAGACAAATGTATATCTGCCACTCCTTCTGCATCTGACAGGTACTCAGTGCCTTTTATTTAATACCCAGTCTCATCTGGCATGTGAGGGAATTTGAAACAGCTTTGAAATTACTTTGTTACAGAATGGCTAGTAAAAAGCTGTTAATTCATATGTGTTAGCTGATTATTTCCATAGTCTTTATTAATTAAAATTCAGACTTACATTTGATAGTTTATTCAAACATATCAGTTTTCATTGTTTGAAAAAGAAAAAGAAAAATGAAAAAAAAAAATTAGAAAAATATAGCAATGGGGAGAACATACCTGCTTTAGGAACATGTTCTTGATTTGCAGTATGAAAAAAAATAAAGAAGCAAATTGTACTAGAAGTGAAACTGCACCTGGTTGTGATAGAACAGTGTTAGTAGAGCCCCTTCAATACTGCTCTGAGCATCCCAGGATGGTCCACTGTCCTGGAGTATTCCAGAACCTTGTCTGTGAGGCAGATGCCTCAAAGGAGCTTACCTGTCCTGAAGGAGTTTTATGCCACCACACTCTTGAGAGTAAATATGCAAAATCTTGTCAAATGTGTACCTTGGGAAAATTATGTGCAGCAGATTTTGTTTTCCTGGCTAGAGCTGCTGACCACAAGCTACTCATAAAGCACGTGTTCCCTCAGAATACAGAAATTGTATTGCTTCCACCAATGAAACAAAGCTCATTTGCCTATACAATTGTATTTTTTAGTAGTGAGAACAAAATTTCAGTTGTAGAAAATAGACTTGGATTGCATGGTCATAAGGCAGTTGACAGTCATTTAAGTAAAAGACTAAACAGAGGCATGTAATAAACAGTATCAGTTTTGAAGAGGCAAGCTAAGATAAACAAAATTTATTAGTTACTTATACAGGCAGCAGAACTCAGGGTAATATTTGACTTGGATGTGAAAGAGGCCTAGAAGTCCTTTGTCTTGAATATTCTTGAGCACGTATCCCAAGCAGAGAGCTAGAAGACATTGCAGAAAAGCTCAGAACTGGATAAATAACCAATACAAATGAGACATTAAGATTAAACAGGGAAACTGCAAAGGATGTAATACCTTACTTCTTTTAGAATAAAATCAAGTTTTCCAGAGAGCAAACTGAAATGAAACTTTTATGGGGTGTTAAGTTTGACAATGTGCTTATTGACCATGCAATTACAAAATTAAATAAGGAAAAGTGAAAAAACCCCACCCATTTCTAGGAACATTCAAAGTACTTCAACTGTTGCCTTCAAATTAAATTACTTTGGTCTTGATTTCAGCACAAGTAATGCTAAACAGCAATGGTAATATGTCTCAACATTTCAGTGTCCAGACAGAAAGCTTTATGTGCTCAAATTGTTCTGTTTGAGAAATGAAGTTTAACTCTAGTGGGCACTATATCCTAATTAGAATCACTGGTGGCTAATCAATCCATGAGCATATTGGAAGACACTAAGGAAAGAATTTACAAGTGTCTAACTCCTGCTTTCAATTATATCCTCATAAACACAATGCAGAAATGTTTCTGTCCTTGATTATTTGGTTTAAACTACTTAGCTAATCTTCTTTATATTTATTCATTTCTAACAGTAATAACTCTTATTTCCCAGTTTGCTAGTTGTCTTTTCCCAAGGCTAAAACAAATATTATTTTAATCTAGCTTATCTGACCCAAAGCCTTACCAACAGCATTTGTCTTTTATTTGTTTTTTTGTTTTTTTTTTTACCCCAAAGTTAATAGTCTTATTATAATAGTTTTCTCTAACTCCTCAGGAGTACACAGAGTTCTTAAGTTTTTTTTTTTTTGTTATTAACTCTATCACTTGTGCATTAGGCCTCCCAACAAATATGAGTTGTGAAAAGTTAAATGCTACCTGCCCTTGGAAGCACCAGAAGAACCACATCCTGGAGTAATAATGCCATTGCATAAGACACAAAGGGAACTTCATTTAGAATCCTAAGTTTAGTTATACTCACCATTCAAGTTTTTAAAAAGCCAAGCATGTAAAGAAAAGGATTACTATAATAACCAGATTTAAGCACTTTTTTAAAATAAGCTGATTTTTTTTTTCTTCTTAGGAAAAAAATAACAAAAGACAAAAGCAAACAAAAAACCCACCAAAAATAGAAGAGACTTTGTGCTTTGTGGCGCTGTCTGGAGAACAAGCCTGTGAGGGTAGAGGATTGCATGATAGACATAGGCTAGAAATAACCACCAAAGAGAAAGAATTGTTTACACTGGATCAGATCAATTGGATAATAGTAGTAGCCATGGACAGTTGAGATCTTAAAATTAAAATTTTTCTGATTAATCATGGAAACCGGCTTTGGATCTGCCTGTTAACAAGAGAGTGAAGCTAAGATGATATAATGAATTTTATTATATATTGTGATTGGTGCTACTGGTGTATGATAGGGATGAAATTGATATAATCAGAGGTGTGGTGGACCTTTACTGTGCTGTATTGTTTTGTTCTTTTCAAAGGGTAGAATTTATTTTCTTTAAACATTGGCTTTTCTCATTGCCTCTACTGCGTAAAAAAGTTGTGTAGGTTTTTTTTGGTTTTTTTTTTGTTTTGTTTTGTTTTTTAATTTTCTAGTCAAACTGAAAAAAAAATCAAGACACAGAGACAACTGAAACAGAATAATTAATTTTTTTTCCATAATATTATTCTTATTTGAGAGAGAAGGGAAATATTTTACTTGGTGTTTTTGTTTTGAAGTGCAGAATAAATATATTCCACACTTCAAAACATGTACAGAAATGTACAAGAAATCCAAATTACCTATCCTAGTATTTTTGGTCTCTTCTGGATTGTATTTCTGAGTGAAATTAATAAAAAAGTCACCTAACTCCACTGCTGACCATGGCCTTAGATCCTTTTTCGGCTCTCAGTGTTTCTATACATATTAAATAGAAAAATTGTGCACATTCAGAACTCTACTAAATCACGGATGAAATTGTGTCTTGTGTCTGTCCCTTGACTGAAAGCTCAAGAAAGCAGGAGGAGTTCCTTGTATCCTTTTGTCTGATTCACTGCAAGCCCATGCAAAGCCAGATGCAATCTAGCCCAGATTTATCATCTGTCCTTCATGTACCAAGGGGCAATACTAGGAAAGAATAGCAGATGTAGCCTTGTGGATAGTATCAAGTGGGAAATAACTCTGAGAAATGTTTTGCATTTAACTAAAATGTTAAAAGAATCAGCTGAATGACTGTCACACAGAAGGTCATTCAATCCTTGGAGAAACAAGGGAAAATGTCCTATGCTGTGTCTGGAGATAGCTGAGGTACAGATGGTGCTTAAAGCGAGCTCTCTGACCTAGAGCTCAAAGTCTAGATTGAGCCTGACTCCCAGACCTAAATATTTTCTTTTCAGTGCAATAGGACTGTGCAACTTGCAAGATGGTATGTATGTACGTTGGAATCCAGGAGAGCCATATATGAGACACCGCCACAGACATGTGGCATGCCAAATATCTTTTTTCTATGCATATCTGATAAATCCAGTTGTCTTAAAGTTGAAAATTATTCTTATATGCCAGAATGTATTTTATATTATCTGGATACATGTGGAAAATGGAGAGCTTACAGATTTTCTCAAGCCTTTGAGGACATTTTAAGGACAGAGTGAAATTACAGTTGTGCATTAAGAGAAATACAAAGTTTTTCTCCAATTTCATCTGATATTCTATGAATTGGGAATAAGGTCTGGTAGTGTTTCAGCTGACAGTGACTGGTATCCCTAGCACCCTACTATGTCAGAAGGGCATAATGAGGAGCAATTGGTACAACAGCAAGCGAGAGAGGGGGATGAGGGAGCAGCTAAATAGTGCTTATTTTCCAGCTGGGCTCAAACCATGGCAGGCTGATAGAGGGGAGCAGCACCATGAAAACTCTGCCCATGGAGGAAGCTCAGGTGTCCTGTCGGCAGGAGCAGTGAATCAGGTGCCATACCAGAAATGTCAGCCTGAAATGTTACAGTACAAAATGCAGCAGAGCCAAAGCTCAGGAGGTTGCCATTGAGCAGTGTAAGAACAGCAACAACAAAGCTGTGTGGTCAAAATCTCAGTGCTGTATACAGGGCCCTGGACACTTAACAGCTGACACTGTCAGGCTGGCAAGGCAGAAATCATAAATGGTCATTGCAGTAATCAAATTTCCACATGACTAGGCACAACCACAGTATTCTATACCAATATTCCTAGAAAAGTCATAACTTGAGCTTCCAAAAAAACCCAAAAGCTATGTTCGTTTCTTAGTACTCTGTTCACATCATCTCCTTATTTTTCTATGTTTACAATATTAGTGTTCTTTTTATCTTTGCTCACTTTTCTAATAGCACCTCACAGTTTGTATTACAGAAAGCTGGCACTATTAAAATCTCTGTTATTTTGCATATTCATCTCCAGTTTATTTCTTCCACAATTTTGTTTTCATATTGTGTTTCTACACCTTCTGTGTGCAACTGTGAAGATTTTTCTATTTTTTAATTTAAATGTATATGACCTTTCCAGAAAAATTATAGCCCAACAAAAATGGTTAATGTTCTCTTAAGAGATATTCCAGTTTGCAAAATTTCAAAACATCACAGACTGATCAAAAGAAAATTCACCAGAAAACCTTTTTTTCTTTTTTTTTTACAATAGACATTTTTTCCTGTATTGACTATTTGCCAAGACTTTTTTGCAAATTTTGGACTAAAACTAGTAATTAATGGAGTATGCACTAGACAGCTTGCATTTTTTCAGTTAGAAAAATAATCTGACCAAGTCAAAAAGAGCAATGTAGAATGAACGGAGTAAGCAAGCCAACAAAAGTGTTAGAAGGTACAGGCTCATTATGAAGAATAAAGATTGTTAAGATACTTTTATTGCTAATTGTGATGCTTTGATAGAAACTCTGTTGCACAAAGATTTTTCTCTTATATTAGGTCATGATATCAAGAAAAGCAAAGAAGGTCCCATGGAAAAAAATATTTAATTGTTAAAAGAAATGAGAAATTTAATACTGAATTGTATAAAAGTCATAATGTGGTAGAGATAAATTGGCTATTTTAGTATAATACTGTTAAAAATTTATTTTTTAATAGAGCATCCCACATTCGAAGGAAAGAAGAAACTGTCCATAAAATTGTGTGTGATGCAACACACATTTTGGTAACTCTTCCTTTCCACTTACCTTATGTGCACTGAAATAGTGATGAGAGATAGTAAAATTTCAAAAATTAAGACTGCAGAAAAAAAAGTGAGAAGGAGCTCTCTGGCCAGCAACCTGCACAGCTGGAGGAAATCTATCAAAAGGCTCCATGGCAGCTGTCTCTTCTTGTTATAGCAAAGTTTACTCAAACCACCAGTGAAATGGCAGGGCTGCCATTTTCTAACCCAGGACCTGGAGCATAGAAATGAAAGATCTTTTCTTCTCCTTTGTATCCATGATGTGGGATGGGGAGAGAAAGACATGGAAATGTTGATCTGTCTTTCCTACCCACCTCTTCCAATGAGAGCTATAAGAGCAATACAGGTGTTTACATTTTTAGCTTGATTAGAGACAGATGTTAAGGTATCACTGAGGGACCACAGCCCCCCTTTTTTACCATGGCTATACAACATGCTGTGGTCTTTGCAGAAGCCTTTTGGTACAATTACAGATGTTACAGACCCAAATGTAATCAACCACACCTGTCAATACAATGCATTACCCATGGGATTAGATGCAAAAGCACTGAAGCTCATTTCCAGCTTCAGACGCAATGTGGCAACAATGGAAGAGCCATCTTTTCAGCAGTCCCTGTGAGATATCTCCCTTTCTGCTTAGAGGTTGGTTGATGCTGTGCCATCACAATGCTGAGCCAGAAGCATGTTGATTGCTGTGTCCTAGTGAATTTTAGCCACATCCTCTGCCACAGCTGAAGTGAGGCAGAGAAAAAAACAACAAGGTCTGTGCATGAGGTGTGCATCCAAATCTGTGTCGCTTTTCCATGACAAGGCACCTGCCATGAAATTCTCTTCCCTAGATGACAAAGGGAAAGGGAAGGAAAAAAAAAGAGGGCCAGGACGCAAAGCAGAGAGGGATGCACTTCGTCCCACAATACTTTTCCAGGTTGGGGGACTAGTCATCACCATTTTCTGCCCTTCTGCTTCCCTCACAGCTGTGCTATCAGTCCTCCAAAGTTAGATTTGATTAGCAGGAGCTCGTTATTTCAGGCATAATTCATCTCAGTGGGGTGAGTTACCCAGAGAAGCAGGTACAGGTTAAAGCATCTGGTTCTACACTAAAAGAATGAGTATGGGATAAAAGCTACAGTGAATATCCATTTTTGAAAAGCTGGTTGTGCGTCAGGCATCCATAAAAGTCAAACCCTTATTTAGGTGAGTGCCATTATTTCAGCTACAAACCAGCAATCCCACTCCTGAACTATTTTTAAAGAGTGGTAAATCCTGAAAACCATTTCACCTGTGCTGGAAGGTCCTGCCAACTTGTTATGTCATCAGTCTCCTTGGAGTCTATGTGCAATTCAGGGCTGCCCAGTTACCCCAGGAACTCCACCCTCTCTTGCTCAAAGCAGCATTTCTTCGGATCAGCGCAGCCAGTGCTGCTGCAAGTCATTGAACATGCTGTTAATGAATACCTCTTGAGAGGTGCAGAACACCAGGAAGTCATACAGGTATACCATAGCATAGCTATGAAGAATTTACAGAATATACTGAGATAAACTGAAAATGTAAGATATACTGAAAATATAAGAAACCAAAATATATACTGAGATATACAGAAAATACTGAGGACAGCCTTTACAGAATACTGGAGTTTTGAAGAGGTTGAATGGCATCAGAGGATGCTAGTAGTGGCCCCTTATCAATCCACCATAGAGGGCAGTGGAGCCCACTGCAGATGTTCAGAGCACTTCAGAGTAAGAGAAAAGGAGTACTGGTTCTTCACTCTGATGTCCTTCTGCTTCCTCTAATCCATGTAAAGGCAGAGACTCCCATGCTTCTTTGTGAAAAAATGCCATATGGAAGCCCCCAACAGGGAAGTCAGAGGAGAAGTGGAACCGGTACACCAGATCGTTCTTGAGGTACTCCTCAAGAGCTTCTGACCCCGATTGTGACCAAGCAGAGGGGCTCCCAGAGAGCACCTTCTGAGTGGGGGGAATCACAGGTGGCAGTCTCTCAAACTATTGAAATGGTGAAAGGCGTTTTTCTGTTAGACATGGAAACTGTGGAAAGCAGCATTTCTCTAATTCCTAACATGGTTATAGAACACAGTCCATGTGTGCATGTAGCTTGCTGTGATGTCTCCCTCAAACTAGAAAGATACTGGGGTGATGAAAATGCTTGTTACCTGGGTAAATCCACTACTTTGAGCACATTAAAAATGCTACATCTGGATGTGCACATTAAATAATATAAAAAACCTTCTAAAATTGCCCTAAAGAAACCTGAGTGGCCTTGTCGGGATGCTGGCATACCATACGTGGAAGATATATGTAACCTGTAGAAAAGAGTATGTCACCTCAGCTGTAAATTCAATCTGAATGAAATGCAGTAGTGAAATGATACAGAAATTGAGGATAACAGAGGCCTGCTAATATAACAATATTGTACCTCCTTAGTCAGTATCCCTAATATACCTCCCAGAAAATCCTTATTTATGATGTACAATGCAGACTGGAAGTAACCATGTGTAAAAACATCTTCTTGAAAAGTACCATTGAACTGGAACACCAAATGCACCCGCTGTAATGTCTAACACCCACAGCACTCATTACAACCTATCATGACCATGTTGTATGTGCCTTTCAGTCTTCCTGGCAGCTTGTTCTGTTTGAGGGGTGATTTGGAAAGGGAACATTTTCTTATAAAGACAAAGACAAATTGTTCCAAGTATAGGCCAGGGGAAAAATGGAAATTCAGGAAAATGATGACAAGTATGATGTTTGGCTTTGCTTCAGTCACTTCAATACAACAGTGTATAGCATGTTCAGAACTGCCAGCTTCTGAAAGAATGGAGATTTCAGCGTTGTCACAGTATTTAGGAACAAGACATCTGACAGCAAACAAAATGATAAAAGTATCTTCAATATTTTTCATTTTTGGTGGAACAAGATTTGATTACTTAAACTGGCACTGGCAACACAAATGTGCTTCAGATATTTTCTTTGGTGTGTCTATGTATGGCATTCATGTAAGGTATGATCCATTCCAGTTTATCCTGTCTCACACTGTAGAATAGTTTCTAAATTTTTACAGCCTAAAGCAGCTGCTAAATTGAAAACAATGTATTTTTTTAAAGAACAATATTTTGTGACATAGCAGGAAAATATAGCTGATCTCATATGCACGGAAACTAGTTACATGGTAGTTCAACTCAGTGAGTAAACTTAGAGACAAAGTTCTCGTTTAAAGTTTCTTTTAAAAACAGTTTCCTTTTTTGGAAGAAGGTACAAGTGAAATACTTCAACTAACAGGCAAAAATTACTGTCTTTAGGGGATATGGCAGTAAATTCTTCTGTACATATATACTACTACCCAAATAGTAGCACATATGAGTAGTAACCTGATTACATGTATTAAAAAGCATCTCTTTCACAGGTAATACCAAGTTTTTGTGCTAAGCAAATCAAAAGAAGCATTGAAATGGTCATTCATACTCCTATTTGACAATATTAATTCCTTGTAGTAAGACTTGTAATGAACTTCCCTAAAGGTTATGTGATATATTCTTAACTGTATTTATTACTTTGTCATGACAAGAATTCTTTGCAATAGAAATGCCCCTTTTGAATGTTAAGATAACACAAAGACTTTTAAGGGATGAAATGTTCATTTTCATGCTTGATCAGCCGTGTTCCCTTGCTTTTTGCTGCTTGTATTCATCTGATGTATTTACCCAGATATCTTGGTCATGTTGACAGAACAAATACTCTGAAGTGAGGTGTGCTGTACAGCAAAGCTGTAGTAGCCATCAAATGACTTGGAAATTAGTTTTCTTTAGAGCAAAGAAACTATGGGCTTCTCTTAGCTCAACCTATAGTGAGGGAACTGAAGAGCCATCAGGAAAACAGAATGAACTCACTGATCATAATCTGAGGGAACTTCAGAGGCAACTGTGAGAGTGTTTTAACTCTTGATCTCCGTAGTGGGAAGAGGTTATTCACTAATCCTTTCTCTCCAGGTGCTGTGGAAAAGTGCAGTACAGGTTGAGTTATTGCAAAAATAGCTGACAAGCTTGACCTCTGATAAGAAAATAGATTCAAAGTTCTTTAGCCCAGAGCTGGATGTGCTTAGTCTGTCTCAGAAGAAAGATTTTCCAGCTTAAACTGTATACATTTTATCCATTTTATCCAGTTTTATCTACTTTAAATCAAAATGTTCTCTGTGCTGGCCAGGAAAGTGAAGCATTGTTAGCTCATTAAATAAAAAGGGCTAAAGGCCAGCACCTCTCTTCATCATTAAATTTTATTTGGAACATGTTGCATAGATGGTGGATGACTTGTGAATCCTTTTTAAAATTACAAATTACCTTCTTGAACCTTGGTATCAGCTGTTGCTTTTCCTATTAATACAAACAAAATCAACACAGATTTATACAGAAATTATCTAAAATGATCAGCAACCATTATTTCAGCTCTTATACACAAATGACATGAGATATTACTTGTTTTCAAAACTTTCAGTTTCAAATCTGTTGGAAGCAATCTGCCAGATAAAGGAAAGAAGAAAGGAGATAAGTAAAAGCTAAGAAGACCACTTAGCTTAGTAGAGTTGAGTTAATATTAGTTAGGTAATGATTACATTATGAAACATATAGTAACCTGCATATAGCTGGCTGACCCCTGGGAAGATGAGAACCACAGTCGTCATGGAAAAGGCATTGTTTGAAATTGTGTGATTAAATACTTCAAATATAGTAAAACCTTCTGCTTAAAGTTATGGTCTTAGCCCAGTTCAAATATGGCAGACCTACAGACTTGATAAAAAGGTCTACTTTGAGTCCTGTGTGTTTAAAGTCTCTATAGAAGCAATCATTTTATTTTGCTTATATCATTATGTGTCAAAACATCAAGACAAACAACTTCTACTCACTAAATTTTCCTATCATATTACATCTAGTCATTAGCCTTATTTTCATCTTTCTCAGGACTTACTGTGAGATTGTACCTGATTCAGTACAGCTATACATTGACCCTGAAAAGTAGGCTCTCCTAGGCCTGGCTGGAAATTCATGTCCATTTCTTGCAACGAGCAATTGTGTACATAAATCAGTTCACTGCACTGACAGAAAGTCTTTTCCCCCCTTTTTTAATGAGTTAATTTTCTATCAGATCATTGAACTGTTCCACTTCCTTCTTTGATTGCACCATAATTAGATTTGAAACAAGTGGATAAGCAACTGTGTATGGTGCAAGAAACTTAGAGAAGAATTGAATAGACTAAGAGTGAACTATGGCATAGAATGTAATGAAACCACACCTTTATTTCTATATCTGGAAAGCTTACTAATCAAAGTGAAAGAGTTAGCAGATTAACAATGGCTTTACTATTGCAATCAATTGCCCTGTTTCATCCTTTTGTTTTATTTTACATGTGCCCTCTTTTGTCTGAAGATGTTAAGAGATCACTCTAAATTACGGTAACAAGGCAAAATACTGCAACAAACATTTACCATCCCCTTAATCTGTTTGGATTTCGTTTCAATAACACTGAAAACAAAACCACATTATGGAAGCATAAAGATAATGTTTTTGTTACAGGACCTTGAAGAAATCCTACTGGCAATGACAACCCTGTGCAGTAGAGTTCAATGTTTTTTTCCATGGTATAACTAGTTTGACTCAAAAATGTCTTGGGTTTCACCCTATTCATATCATTGGTCACAAGTAGCCCTTAGTTTGTACTCTGAAATCAGGTACAAAGTTTGCTGTCCTTGTTCCATGCGAAAAATCATGCATGATTTCCATTCACATAAACCACTTCCTGGTGAATCAGCCTTATGATGACTTTGACTATGTGACAATATTGTATTTCAACCCAAATTTACCAGCCAGCTGTTTGTTAGAAAGGAAAATAGTAATATTGGAGATATTATTATTATTATTGTTGTTGTTGTCAATAATGACAACAATAACAACAACAACAAGCATTATCACCAGACTTCCTTTTAAGGACTGATGGTTAAGAGCCAAGCAGATGTGCCAGTTTTTACTGTAGAGCTGTTAGTCTTTGACCAAACTAAAGCATCACATATGTTTGGACTGTTAAAGAAATTAATGATACCTTGTCTATCCATGGTTTCAGATGTTTTAATCCTGTATTTCCATAATAAACTAGTCAGATTTAAGAATTTGTGTAAGACTGGTGATAGGGAAACTGCTTTAATTTCCAGTCATAGTTTAACTCAGTTCCCTCCTTTTGTTGATGTCAATTTCCATTGTGGTGACAAGTAAAAAAGTGTTCATGCTTTGTTTCAGTCTTCTCAGAATGGTAACTATCTTAGAACAAAATTATTATGATTTGCACAAATCAGTAGATGTTGGAAGGTTTTAGTGCAGGATCTGAAGAGCAGGCAGAGACTGCACTTTCACAGTTCAGGTCCCTGGAAAAGGAAAACATGGTAATGATGATCATGTACTAACAACATTCATTCAGTAGCTATTTGTGAGTTGTAGCAGTTCTGTTTTAAATTATATTACTGCACATAAAATCATTAATCCGTACTTTCCAAATGGGAATTAAAACTATATTTTCTAGTATTATAAATCAAGCAGCTTTAAAATTAACTTTTAGTAGTTAAAAATAAATTTTTAATTATTTAAAATGCTATATTATGGACAGTATCAAGTAACACAAAGGATGAATTGACTAGTTCAATTTTCTTTCATTTCTTTAAAACTCGTCTCAGGGTAGCATTACATGCTACATATAGTGTGGCTTTCCATTTTTATGGATCCTCTTGCAGTGTCATCTATTTTGGTCTAAACGAAGGCTAGGAATACATAATTGCTGTTGAAGATATATGCATACCTTCATTTTAAATTTCCCAGTTATTTTGTTGCATATTTTTATAAGTAATAAAGAGATTTTTCTGACTTGTTTTTCAACACACAAGACTAGGGAAAAATAATGGTTTAATCATCCCTGAAAAAAACAAGAGTAGTAACAATATTTATAAATATATTAAAGGAGGAAAATGTTTGGAAAATATCTATTAAAATATATTTCCCTTGGGAAATATAATTTCAGCTTGCATGATTAATTTACAGTGTCTCAAGGATTCACTGAAACCCATCTTAAACTTCCTTATGTGATCAATTCTGTTTTACTGCTGTGAGATTTATGCAATAGAGCAAATAAACAGTTGATTTATCTCACTGTTCCACTTGTGTGACAAAGCATGAGAGAAGCAATGAAGAGAGATTAAATCAGCTGATGTACAGAAAAGAATTTATTGTATGCTAATGTTGTTTAGATTTGTGAAGATAGTTTAGATTTTTTTAAATGTTTTCTTAACATATCAGGAACACCAAAAAAGTTATTTAAAAAATTATCTTTGTATTCAAACTTGAATATAATGTGTGTTATATAGTTTCAATGCTTTACAAAGTTCAAAAATTTTGCCATTTGAATGGAAACTGAATTTTTCTGTTTAGGCCATGAGTACACAGTGGAATGGAAATACATTATAACCTTCACAAGTGCTTTTCAAATTGCCTGAAAATGTTGTGGTGATACCATCACTAAGAATGACAGAGTTATCTACTTTCTCCAGAAATATAGCTCACAATAGGTTTTTTAATTCTGACAGAAAAAAATACCCAAGAATGAGTGGGGATGATCCTTGTCTAAGATAGAAACCAAAATTAAATCCAGACAACATGAAAGTCTTAGAAAGACACTGTAAAAGAAGAACATTTGGAGGGCTTATTTTATAGAATGGATGCATTTTCTCAATGAAATTGATTTTAAAAAGGAATGTTTGTAATATATTTTTCCTGAATTTTTAATCAACACTAATTGTAATAGGCACTGAAGTCACTTTTTTTGATACCCACTGTTTGTGGGTATCAAAAAAAAATTCTTAATAACCGCATAACCTTAGGTCACTGTCATGACTTTTTCTGATGTCAATATTGAATATACTCCTCTGCCAACAGAAGGTTTTGTAGATCTTGATCCTTCAGTGTATGGCACATGGCAACATGTTTGTACAGAACCTCTCCCCATTTACAGCCAAAGTCAGAATCAGCAAAACTTCAGAGATGACTAGAAAGCTCAACACACAGCTCCTCCCTGGTACAAGAGTCAATGGACAACCACTAGATGCCATCTCAGCATCTCATTTATTTTCACCTACAACTGAAGGTTGGCTGATTTTTTATTAGGAGTAAGGAATTTTGGCCCAAGATACTCTGATGATCATCAGGGATCATAGAGATATAGAATCATTTAAGCTGAAAAAGTTCTTTGAGTCCAACCGTAAGCCAGAACGGCCAAGTCCACCACTAAATCATGTCTGTAAGTGCTGCATCTACACATCGTGTAAATGCCTCCAGAACTGGTGAGTGAACATTTTCCCTGGGCAGCCTCCTCCAATGCCTGTAAACCCATCTGATGAAGAAATTTTCCCCAACATCTTATATAAACCTCCCCAGATGAGGCTTAAAGCCATTTCCTCTCATCCTGTCAGTTGTTATTTGGGAGAAGAGACTGATCCCCCACCATATCCAAAACCACTAAGAAATTTTTGGTGCATCTGCTGCCCTTGATAGCTACTCACCCACAAAAAATGCCTTAAATTTCACCTTTCTTCTTTCCAAGAGGAAAATAAATGGATTAGTGTGCCTCTGAAACTAAGATAATAGGTTTTTGAAGCATGAGAGAAGGTTTTAAATTTGGGATTTGTTCCTTTTTAAGATTTTTTAAGCCTTTCTTAGTGGTCAGTCAGTCACGCACCTTTTATGACTTCAATTTTTCATAAGGAGAAATTATATGAATTCCATTTGCTTCCCTGTAGCCAACTATGGGCTGATGCAGTGGCTGGAGTGGAGCTGTGTTTGAGAGTCATAGTTTTTTTTTTTCAGTCAACTCCTATCTGTCCTTATGAGTGGGGATATTTGATGCACTTCATGGACATTAAACTGATGGGCAGTACTGAGCCCAAATTAGCTTTAGAAATAAATTGGGGATTGACTGTGCTGTAATACGAGACAGGCCTCAGTGAGAGGGAAAGCTGTGTGAAGCTGGAAGGTGCTACAAGAAGAGCTGTGCCATGAGCTCATGAACTCCTTGTGTCCCTGGGGTGGACCACACACAGGCAGTACTTTACTTCAGGCAGCTGTATGAGACAGAACAAGGAGACAGACACCTCCTTTTGTGCAGTATCACCCATTGCTCGTTGATGTTGCAATCCAAAATAAGGTCTTAGATCTACGTACAGTCCAGTGGAAAGAAGTGGACGTTAGGGAATTTTAAAATATATTTGTTTGAAAAAACAGAGCAAGAAATTGCTAGCACTTCTTTTAATTGTGCCTTTCCTTTGTATTTTCAAGTATTCATTTTTCATGAGTACAGGTAATACACAAAATGTACTAAAAATATAAATAATTGATTAGATCTAAAAAACAGAAGGATCATACTGGCAATATTACAGAGTTTGCATTAGTGCAGTCCGCAGACAGTTTGATACATTTATGAAAGTTTCTATCATTTTTGTTGTCACATTTCAGTGTTTCCAGAACTTCTTATAGAGTTCGTTGAGAGCATCTGGCTGAGCTCTAAGGGAAGGTTTGACCTTAGGCATTCCAGTCAGTCCAGCGTGCCTACAGTGCAACTTCATTACAAAAGATATCTGCAGAGTGGAATTACTGATTTCTGCGCTGTGTCCTACAGCAATTCCAAAGTAACTTCACTCTGTTAAGAAAAGGAAACTAGGTCTCCTTCAGAATTAATTCTTTGTGAGAAACATATTTGGTGGAGACATCCTTCAAAGACAACATGGAGAGTGAGACTGGTGAATAGTGAGGATGAAGAGATGTGCAGTAGGATATCTTCTCCCTCATGTGAAAAGCCATCAGCATTCCTTGTCCCTGGAGTAGATGTTCATTCATCTTGAGTCTTTTGATGCCGTATTTATCATATTTTCACTGGAAGGCACCTGACTGATATTTACTGAATAAAAGTTCTACTACGCCAAAGCATTCACAATGTCCAGGATCATTTTCATAAGCAATTTAAGGCCCATGGGAGCTAGAACCCACTCAGCTTTATTCACTGTGACTACTTTTTGATAATTCCTGAGGAATGTTGCCTATGGTTGATACTTAGGTGAGTGTTTTCTAACAGTGAGGTCAAAAGGTGAGCTCAAAAATGATTGCCAGTACATTTGTTGTGCTGATTAAGGCACAAATGTAAATGGAAATAGATTATGAGAGACAACATGCAGGGAAATAGGCTTTCTTGAATGGAACCATGTTCTGCTTGAATAGTACAATATATTTGTGTTCATGCTGTTCCTGTTTTATTGATGAGTCTTAAATCCAAGATGGTGTTCGATACATGGTCTGCCTAATATCTTTGTCCTTGTAATTTTATAAACAACAATTCTTTCCCAGTAATGTTACTCAGAGGTATATAATTTCACTTCTGCATGCACCCCAAGGTCTGGCTACTGTGGCAAAATGGAGAAATTTATTGCTGGCTTGAGGTTAAGCATGTTTGATATCCTCCAAGTGCAAGTTCCCTCACTTAATTCTGAACTGATCCTTTGCATATTGGTACTCTGGGCTTCTGCACAAAGCACTGGATCCAAAAGTCTTTTTCTCAAAAACTAGAATAGGAGAAGAATGCACCAGGCATGTTTTTGTAACAATACCACGGAGGACTCAAAGTGAAAACCGGGACCCAATCTGTCGGCGGTTTCATGGAGTTTGAGCATTGTTTTGCAAGTTAGCTGCCTGGGGACTAATAGTTCTAGGAACCTCTGAGGTTTGGGGCTGTCCAAACTTCTACTGAGTCAATTTATCAGAAGTCAGGTATTCTGCTCTACTTCTCCCTGTCCAGACTTTTGTCACATAATACCTGTAAGGCAGAGGATTGTACAAAATTGAATTTTTTCAAGGAAGTGGCTCATCTGCTGCAATTTATTCCTATGTGAGGTAGTTCCCACAGCTGCCCACCTGCCTCCCTACTAGGAGATACAGTACTTGGTGAAGAAATATAGGCAGGCATCCATGATCACTGGAGCCTGACAAGGTTCATCAGCACTCAATACACTGAGGCATCTAAACATGGTATGCTGGGGTTAATGAATTGAACCTATAGACTTAGTGGTTAGACTTAATGGAAAATAATTACTGATGAGGCAAGAAATTAGTGTTCTGCTGTCTTTTCAGTGTAGGAATTGAAATCTACTGGGTCTCTAGTCTAGAGATAAGGAGAAAAGGGAGAAAATGAACATTGAATCTTTCTTGTGTAGATGTACCACAGTGCAGCCAGGAACATTGGAAGGAGCGGGGGAGAATTTGGAACTGCAGTCTAGCAAAGAAGACAGTCTTTTGAATGGTTCCTTAGGAAGAAAAAATGTAGAAAGAAAAAACTAAAAACCTATTCGAGTAGTTCTTTCATCATCTGATTAAAAATAGACCTGAATCTGTGAACAGGTTGACATTGTGCTTTGAGACAGTAACCAGAACCTGCAGATTCATACAATTCAGCTAAGTGCTTCTCTAATGTTTTAAAATTTAATAACTCTGCTGTGCTAACAGCCATACTGCTTTCAGATACTGATATACTAATTATATCCTTAGTCCCCTTATCACTTTCTGTGACTGAAAGTGTTACAGATATATGTACCTTATCCTGTCTTCAGAATCTCAGTGAATAACATTCTTCTCAGTTTCTGGGTGGCAGTTCTGAGCTATTTTATGTTTAAGGTAATGTATGGCAGTTAGCCAGTGCTTTAGATATTACATCAGACTCTGTGCCTTATTTGCACTGGGAACTGAATTGTGAGAGCTACAGTTATTGTTCATACAGTTGACCAGTCATAAATTATATTATAGATAATAAAAAGCAGGGATTTAATTGACAGTAAATCATTATATTTATTTGGCAAAAGGACCAAGGAGCTTTTTTTTTACTTGTCTTTTTTTTTAAGCTTTAAGGACTTAACCAAGAAATCAGTTTACCTTTCGTATCTTGAGATTGGAACACCTCTTTCCCTTAATTCACAAACTTGACAGAAGTTTTCCAACACACTTTTCACTTTAGGATACTATATGTTATATTTTCTATGAGCCAAATACCCTTTACAGATATGTCTGGGAAATAAGCCAGTTATAATGGTCTCAGGAGAATCAGCAGGATTTCTGTAAAACAAAAAATGTATATTTAAGTACATGAATGTCTCGAATTAGCACAGCAAATGGCAATTGACAGCTTTTGATGAATCTTGGCACTATTTTCTGATCAAACCATGTATGAGGCTTTAAATGAAAATGTATTTCTCTCTTCATTGGCATTAATAAAGGTCTAAATCTGTAGCTTCTGAATTATGTGTACTTATAATTCATGGCAATTTTGTCCAAACACAGTTTGTGTCGTTTTGGCCTATCAGGCAACTGTATATCTAAAAAGTGAGCAAAGCAGTGTCATTGCTAGGAGTGACAGCATTATTTTCAAGTCACTCTGGTAATTTTGATGGCAAGGTGCTCAATTTCAGTTTATATGTTTTTGGCCAAGGTTAGTTGGTCCATCATTGAGAAAGATGCCCTCTGGCAAATATTGATTTTTTTCCATTTGGAGGTAGCCCAAAATGTTCCAGATGTCAGAGCTCTGACTTACAATCGTGCCAGATTTTAAACAAAAATTCCCAGGAGCAGAGCTTGTTGGGGGAGTATGCAGATACTCTGCTATTTATAGAAGAACACTAGTGTAATCAAATATCAATGTAAGTGCACCTTTAAATAGAAAATTATGGTGAAAATGTCTTCTATTACACATTTATATAGCTGTTCTGCATTTTGAAAGTCTGTATGAAGAATAAGTACCATAGGTTAATTAAGCATACTTTATTGGAGTAAATTTAAAGACTTGATAGTTTGCATGTATTGTAAAAAAGTAAACCCTTCTGACCCCTACCTTTTAGTCAAATGGTGTGCTGGCATGGAGTTTTTAAAAGGAAAGGGAGGAGATTCGGGAATCATTTCAAATTTTTCTGTCCCAAATGTTAAATCAACAAACAGTCAGATGAACAACTAATCATATTTGTTACAACTTAGGATTTTCACTTCTTTTTTGTCATTTAAGTTTATTTACTTTTTAAAAAATATTTTTACTTTCAGAGCCCAAAAGAAATTTCAGTTCTATCATGATGTTTCACATTAGCATTACAGTTCAGGCATTGTTATATGGCCTATCCATAGCAATGATAATGTGCTCAATTCCTGCTGACATGTTATAAGGGAATGTCTTGATCCGATCAATTTTTAGGTGTACTTTAAAAATTATTATGTATATATATATCTATATCTATGTATGTATATATGTGTGTGTATATATATATATGCATATATAGATATATGCATTTATATCTGTATACATATATATATTCCCCATACATATATATTATAATTTTTAAATTATTGGAGCCTGATGCTACTTAAAACTGATTAAAATATTTAGATCAAAGTGTTCCCTGTCTGTGCTGTAATGAAAAGAAGCTAAGCATCAAATGTACTAATTAGAAAGGCAGCTGTTTTCTTGTTAATATCTTAGCTTGAAATAATTTTTTGCTGGGAAGATGAAAATGTCATCTTTTCTTTAGAAGTTGCATAGCATGCAGTTGGGCTTTTTAGTGTGTTTTTTGCTGTGTGGGGTTTTTTTTAATAAAAACCAACCAAAAAAAAAAAACAACCAAGGAACATGATTTTTACAATATCAAAGAAATAATTTGTGGCATCCTGATTCATTTTTCCTTATAAAGCATTTACCACCTACATGACTGCAGAAAAGAGTTGCTGTTGTCAGTGCAACCAACAAAATTGTAAGTTAGCCTTTTAAATGCCCAGAGGTCAATAGGAAAATATTTGCAGCCTAGCTTTTTTTTTTTTCTATTGGAAGTTTTGTCTGCTTTTCAACACAGCTCATATCTTATTGAATATTGCTATTTCTTGAATGCAAAATGAAAAATTATTTATGTAACTTTTAAATAGAAGTTTAACTTTATAGAATTTTTTTTTTTCTTAAGCAAAATTATTCAAAATAGTTTTTTACTGTTCTTGTACCTATTGAGTCTAGGAGTGATAAAAGATTATGTGATCAGAGTTTTTTATTGCATATAGAAAAGAATTGCAGCTAAGCTTTCCAAAGAGATGTGACTGCTGGGACAAATATACTTTTACCTTCCAAGTAAAAGTCTTCCAGGTCTGAGTCTTTCAGTAGTACTTTCCTGTCTATGTTTTCATTTCCACAGTGGTCCCTGTGAATCTTGCAGAATCTGTAGAGCACACCCACATTGTCTCCTACACAGACCAGATTTCTGCTCCTACTAGGAAAAAAAAAAAAGTGGTTTTTTTTCCATTTCTGAATAATTAACAAAAAATGGCCAGTGCTAGAGAAACACAAACTATCCCTTACTAATTAACCCTGATACACTGATATCCAAGAAACTCTTAGCCCAAGCCAAGACCTGTTATGAGGACAATATACAAGCATCCTTCTGACAGCAGAAACTCAAAACATGCAACGTCATTTGTGCACCAGTCCTGTTCTATATGGCATTTTATTCCTGACCTCAGTGGAAAGATTGATCATGACTTCTTCCATCTGATATTTATGAAATGTTGCCTAGCATGTCTGGCAGAGTCAGTAATACATTTTCCTCTTTTTCTGTTTTGTCTCTTGTTTCTATAGCATCTGAGTTTTGTGTGATTTCTCATTAAACATTCTCAAGTTTCACCCACGCAGGCCATCTGGACTATAGTTAATATTTTAGGACCTATCCCCTTAACTTTGATGTACTTTCTTGTAACTGCTAAAACATGGTGATATCTCTTCCTTCTGTCTTGAGAACCTCCTCCTCACATACCCAGACATACCAGAGGAACCAAGGGCTTGATACTGCCAGCAGCTGAACTCTTTCAGATCTCTTCTATATTTTTTCAAATCTGGGAAAATCTATGATGTGAAAAAGAAATCTCTGAATTCTCAGCAGCAAAAATCTTACCATAGTGAAAGGCCTAAAGTCCTAAGACATAAAATATTTTATCAAAAATAAGTTTAATGCCAGTGGTTACTGAAGGTGATTTGTTGCATTAAATTATGAACACCAAAATGGTACTCTGATGACCAGAACAGGAACAGTGTGACCCACTAAAATGGATTTACTAATGACACTGTCAACTCTATAGCTTGATCCCTGTCTTCACCTGAAGCTTATTTCCTTCTCAGGTTCATTGCATTTCATCTGAGTGACTGTTTTATGAACCAACAACTTCTGTTCCACACCTATGATTGGAACAAGCATTTTACTCTGATTTAACCCAGAAGTATCTCGCAAATAGTTCAGTCACTTATTTTGAAATAGTCTTAGGGTCTGATGTTACTATTTGTCATTCTTATAAATGTGAAAACAAGCTTGGAAGATAACAAAGGTCAGATAAATACTTTTAAGAAAGAAACTGACAGCTCTTATAATACTTGTGCTTACTGTAATAAGACACTTATCTGTGATCTCCTCTTCCTGATCCTGTGGGATTGCTGTAATGACATTTCTTTCTTAAGGATGGACCCACAAAAATGTTTCATGGTCTGTCTCATAATGTTGAATAACTGAATCACTATCACTTGCTTCTTCAACACAGTAACTGATCATTATTGGTATCTTCTTCCCTGTCATCTGCATCATTCAACCCAGACAAAATGCTCAGTCACAAGGACAGGGTTTGGGCATTGATGCATGTGCAGTGGGTCACTCATGACTAAAGGAGGCCCACTGAGCCACAAGCAGGAGCTGCTTGGAAATTTTTAGCTTGTGAAAAGAGAGTAAGGGCAGAATTCATTTCCCCTTACTCATATGTCCTGGGCAGCCTATGTGTTCCAGAAGTCTAAGATATATTCAGGAGTGCAACAAGGGCTTTTTAAGTAGCATCTGTAGAAAAGGAGAGGTATCTAAGCACGTCGAACAGACACTGAGCACCTATGCTTATGTAGAATTGAGCTCTAGATGTTGTTGGTCCAGACTGAGATCACAATCATCACATATAATACCTACATTCAGGTGTCATAACTTCTGCATTTGACCCAAGGAGCTGTAATGGGAAGTTTAAGGGCTGTCATGGAAGAGACACTGCATTAGGCATCTCTAAAATCTAATTGAGAAAGGTTTAACAAGGTCCCACTTCTAGGAGAAGCACATGAGACTGATATTTTTGAGAGAAGATGAGATTTATTTCCTCTTCTGCTGCCCAAAAGTTCTGCTGAAGCTGCTTTTCTATAGTTCTGTGCTTTGTCTGTATAAATTTACTGCAAAAAATTCCTTGAAATTTACCACAGTTTATTTTTCCTCTTTTGTTGTTTGTTTTCAGAGTACTGCAGAAATCTGATCACCACAGAACTGCTTGCCAAAATATCACAGGAACTGAGTAGAGAGAGTAATGGTGATCTTGCCAAAGAATTTTGATCCAATATGCTGCACAGTGCACAGAGTGCTCTGCCTCAGTAGTCACTGAAACACTGGTTGTTTCTGAGACACTGCATCCATAACCTGTGTTAAGTTTAAATATATTTGCACTGTCAAACAGAATGCTACACAGTATAACGCATTTAGGTGTCTGCTATGCCTAAATGTGTTACTCTAGGGGAATCAAATAGTCTTAATTAGCTAGTTTGGGATGGTGGTCCTTAAATTCCCTGTCTCATCCTTCTCCCTACTTCTTTGCCATAGTCATCCACAACTTAAAACTGGAGGATGAGCATAGATGTGCAAAAGGATATTTTACTGGGGATTATAAGAATATATCACAAAACGGACATAAACTTTTCCTGGAGTGAAGAAAACTAGGACTTAAAAGTTTGTAAGGTCCATAAATACATTGTCATTAAACAGAAGATCAACATATGTTGCTGTATTCACAATCCCCTACATCTGCCAATTTTCCCCTTACCCTGTCAAGAAATATTCTCTCCCTCCTCAAATTGTGAAGAAAACACTGTGTTAAGTAACTACATTTCCTACTGTCCTTTCAGAATGTCCATGGTTGAATGATGGATTGAAGAAAGGAAACCTTGGCTTTAATCTGATACAAAATGATAGCTGACCTTTTGAAGAATAGCCATTTCACTTTCCTGAAGAACCTCACGGTTTCTGTGGTGAGGTGTTTTAGGGAAAGATTTTTCTTATTTTGAAAGGAACTAAAGGGACCAGGAACTAAATCTCATAAACTTGTTTACAAGGGTGTAACAATCTGTTAATCCAGGACTTTTTGGAATGTCACTGAAGGTAAATAGGATCAAGGTATAAAAATTTGAACTATTTTATGCTATTTTATGCTTATTTTGTTTTCTATGTACATATTAGAGGACTGTCTAATAATTCAGTTTTAGAAAATTTTACCTTCAGAGGACTTTCCCTTTGCAGAGAATGTAAAGACTAAGAGCAGTAATAAACTTTCTTCTGTTTACATATCTACTTACATGTGATCTGTGTTGAAGACCATACTTGCTGTTCTGCTTTCAGTGGATGTCCATGTTATTTCTACAGAAAAGTGTTGTGTATATTCCTGCTTTTGTTTTCAAACATATCTCTGAAAGAATAAAAACCCTCCTGCATTCTTCTTATCTCACATATATATAGTCCTCCTCTACTCTGATTCCCCATAATTGTCCACTTACGACTTTCTCCTCAAGTTCTAGACAAAGGCTAAACAGATTAATTCCAAAGAAAAAAATTTATTTCAGATACACAAAGTATTTATAAAGATTGCTTGTTGTAAGCAATTTACAGTGCTGCATTGCTTTCTGGAATGATGTGAAACATGACTTCTTTCTTAAACAATCATTTGTCAAATGGAGTACATAAAGCGGACAAAGTATCTCACTGGTGAACATTGACTATGCAGTTCCTTCATTACCAGTTGAACTTCCAGTTTTAAGCTCATGCTTTTTAAGTCAGAATTAGCTCTTTTAATGGGTGAAATATCCTAAAAATTCTCTCTAAAAGCATGTTGCACTTTTGATGTATTATTCAACTTTTTTCACAATCAGTCTTAGTAAAACACTGTTCCAATTTTTACTGAGTATGAGACTAATCTTGCTTCAGCCCAACCGCCTGTTGGCTGAACCAACACTATCAGTCAGATAGTAGTCCCAGATGTCCTTGAGCAATCTCCTCCTTTTAATTAGAAAATAAAACTTAAATCTTATATTTATGTGTGGACTTCAGTGCTGGCTGATGCCCTTTTTCTTATTTTTCTTTTTCCTTTATTTTTTCCCATGATGTAGAATAGGAAATTTAACTATAGAGAAGATTATTTTTTAAACTTTATAATTAAAAGTCACATCACCCTCTTAATAAAATACTCTTCTATTGTTTCAATAAAAACATTATTTTATGGAAGATAATTGTATTGCATAGATTTATTAGCACACAGAAATATTTAAATCACTTTTTTTCACCAGAAGATTTAATTTAATTAAGCTTAAAACTTTAGGATTTTTTAATCTATAAAAAGTATGCTTTGTATATAGATATATAGGTATGAACATTCTGAATTCAGTAAAAATCAGGGTATTGGATTTAAATAAAAAATAAATTCTTAGATACATTGGTAATTTTATCTAAACCTGTCTCCTACCTTAGAGAAAAATGTCAGAAATATGCATATAAATTTAAAAAATATATAAATATAAAATAATTCCATTTATTTTTTCAGTATCCTGGGGAAAGCCCATGGCTATTCTTAGACATTTTAATCATGCTAATATTGGTGCTGGTTTTTATTTAAAGAGGAAAAGTGACAGAGAAGTAGTAATTTTTCAAGTTTACAATTCCACATCAGTTACAAATCTTCCTTAGTTTTATCTGCTGTTAACCTTCATAAATGTGCACACCTCTAACCAACTTGAAAGAGCAGAAAGAAATCATATAAAATTGAGTTACTTGCTCAAGGCCTTTAGCTGGAGTTATTTTAAGGATATTTAGCATTTCAGCCAGGATGTGAGAGATGAAAACATACTGTTTGCATTGTTGTGCCTTATAAGATGTGTTATCCTCTTCATCCTTCCCTCTTTCCACCCATGTTGCTTGAAGGAGCTGATTTTAGACTTTCACAGGGGGCAAAATAAGGCCTGCCTTGCTCTTTTGTTATCCACAACAGTTTTAAATACTACTGTGAGCAAAAATCTCCCATGATCACCTTTGTATCCAAGGGCTTTGAATCTTCTGAGGACAGATATTCTTGCTGCTGTCTTTCTCTTGTGGACCAATGTTGACCTCGGATACAAGTCCACAGCTGGCTGAACATGAGTCAGCAGTGAGCTCAGGTGTCCAAGAAGGACAGTGTCATCCTGGATCAATAGTAGTGGGGCCAGCAGGACCTGGGCAGTGTTTGTCCTTCTGTACTCGACACTGGTGAGCCATACCTTGAATCTTGTGCTCAGTTCTGGGGCAGTCACTGCAAGAAAGACATTGAGATGCAGGAGGGTGTCCAGAGAAAGGCGTGGAGCGGGTGAAGGGGCTGGAGCACAAGGAGCTCCTTGTGAGAAGCAGTTGAGGGAGCTGAGGGTGTTTAGCCTGGAGAAGGAGGCTCAGGAGTGACCTTACTGCTCTCTACAAGTACCTGAAAGGAGGCTGTAGAAAGGTAGGGATCACCCTCTCAAGGAACTAGTGATAGGAGAGAACATGGCTTCAAGCTGCACCAGGTGAGGCTCAAGTTTGGTGTCAGGAGGAATTTGTTCACAGAAGGGTTGTCAAGCATTGGAACAGGTTGTGCAGGTGGAGGAGTCACCATGTCTGGAGGTGTTCGAGAAAAAACTGCACGTGGTACTGAGGGCCATAGTCTAGCTGACAAGGTGATGATGAAAGATTGGAGCTGATGACCTTAGAGGCCTTTTCCAACCTAAATGAGTCTGTGATTCCCACCTCCATTGCTCTTCCTTAGCATGTGTTTAGATGCCACAAACCAAACTTGTGTAATTATACATGCTCGAGGCTGAGCTCTTAAACAAGGGTCACCTGTATGACCCAGGTTCAAATGTATTTCATCTGGTTTACAACATGTGATTCTAACATTTTCAGTCATTGTAAGGATTATCTAATTATAACAGCAGTCCCACTTCCTTCACTACTATTGCTTATGAAGTAATAGGCAATTCAGAAGAAGAAAAGAGTATATGATCTGACCCAGTGTATTCCAATATCTTATAAGTTAAAAAAAGGTAATATGAGACAAAAAGGGTTTTAACAGAAAAGGAAATTAATGATCGTGATGATAGTCCTGACAGATGGTCAGGGGAAGTTGAGAAGATAGGACTAAAAGTGATATTTAAGGGGAAATGAGACTTTTTGGGGTTTTTTTTGAGACAGACTGGTATTAAAATTGTTACTGGGGAAAAAATATGCAAAGAGTCTCAGATTGGGAATAAACACTTCTTTCTGTGTCAGGCTTGAATAGTGGAAGTGAAAAGAAACATACAATGGGTGTTAAAAGACATCTTTTTGAAGGTGGCTGATAATGGGATTCTGCTATCTGTAACTCAGGAATGCTACTTTGTTGGAGTGCAGTGCAGGAAAATATACCTGCATATACACTACCTATAACATTCGACTTTTTATAAATATTCATCCAGATGCACAGACACTAAATTTGTTCAATCTTATAACTCCTAGTTCTGTAGGTACTGTGGTTTGAAATTGCTCTTCCTGCGGCTAGCTCAGTGAGACAGAATACAGCATTAAGTAGGATAGCTTTCATGTTTCTTTTTCTTATTCCTAATAGCTGCAGATACTTCAGAGTTAGATTAACTTGTCTTTTTTTTTCTGAAGACTAAGCAATTCAGTTCGCATATATGAACAGCGTGGAGAAAAGGAGAGGAAGGGAGGGAAACAAAATAAATTTTCAGGAGGGACTAGGGAGTTCTCATGAATGAAACAGATCATTGCTGCTCCTTGGATCATCACCAGAAATTTACATTTTTATTCCCATAAAGCAGGAGGTACCTTGCAAGGCAGTGTAAGGTTTTCCTAGGGCATTTTAATGCTTTTACATCTTTTTTCCTGCATCATATATGCTTAGTTGTTTAGGAACCTAGAACTGAGAGCCACAGAAACAGAGGGGAAAGACATGCTGTTTATCTGACTTGCAGTCAGTTGGTAAAAGGTTTGGAACTGTTTCTATTATGAGTAGATTTGTGAGTTGTAGACTGATTCAACCAGCATCCATCTCTGTGAATTTTCTTAGGTAAAAGGAACCCAAACCAAAAAAGCTGTTTGCATTCATGGATGCTGCACAACATCCTAGACTCACAGAGGCATAAGACTGTAGTTGAAAGTGTGAAACACACAATTTAGACAAGTAGTTCAGCTCTTAAGCAACACTGAAACGTCTTTAATAAGACCAATTACTTTGTAGGTATCCAGAAAATTTCCAGAAGTCAGTTCTGGAAACATGATGGAATTGTAATCAAAGAGTGCCAATGTGACTGCAATCATGTAAGAGCACTTGGCTTCTGTAGCAAAATCCACAACTTTGGTGAACTCTTTATTCTAAAAACAAAGAGGGAAAAACAGGTGAAACTGCTAAAGTTTTATCAGGCTTGACATGGAATTGTTGGTATTTATTTGGATTCCATATAAAGTAAAAGGTCAAGACATACTTGAAACTCAATCCTAACAGAAAATATTTACCACTTGCAGTAAGCCTGGCTCAACTTTTTGGTTGTGATGAGAAATTCAAACATTTTTGTCACTCAGTTAAATCCTAGATACTACACTGAAAGAGAGGTTTTTGTGGGGTTTTCTTTTGATAGAAAGCCTGTGTAAGTCAGCAAAGTCTCATAGATTCTTATCTTCTCAAGGTGACTTGCATAACTTTTTTCCCTTTGTTTTGAACATAAAACTAAAGAAATAAAATGTTTTATGTGCCATTAGGGCACAGTTGGGGCTAGACTGACCCTTATTCTACTCCCTCCAGAGTAAGACAAATTAAGTGCAATGTGTTATGATTGCTCTAATAAGCCAAACACTCTTGGGACATATTCAAGCCACCCCAGAACAACAGTAAGATTTATATGGTCATGTGAATTGTATTTCTTCTTATTTTCTAGATTATTAGCAGGAAAATTTGTTTTCCTCTTGAGCACACGGGGAATTTGTTTTCCTGTTGGAACACACAGGGGGCTTGGACTTCCACCATGTAAGCAGTCAGAAAACATACAGTAGTATTTTAATATCTGATACTAGATACCCACTCAGTACCTCAAATTTGAAGAAACTCAAACTTACAGCCCAAATATTTGGCTCCTTCCAAAGGAAGCAGAACCTGCTGTCTGAAGAGCTGGGAAGAATTTCTGACTTCACTGAAGCCAATGACAAACAGACATATGCTTTGGTACCTCAAAATGACATGGGTTCTGTGTATGAGCAGAAAAAATGTTGTTCTATGTGATACTTATGCAGCCTTTCTTTAGTTTGATGCTGCTACAAGTTTCCTAAGTGGTGGGAGAAAAGAACCAAATCAATGCAAAAACCAATTTCCCAGGCTTTCAAGCAGTTTTATGTAAGCAGTTATTTAATTTACATTTGTTAGTGCAGGCTGATGAGCTAATTAATATTCTAAAAATTACTGCCAAACAGCTATCAAGAGCCAATTTTACCATTTTACTTTAAACATGCCTGTTAGGGAAGTGGTGCTTCTCATGTGTTTCAATTCACGTTTTCAATTCTTAGAGAAGTAAAGAGGGAGGTCAGCAGAACTGCCACCTGGGGCTTCTGTGGAGTAGATTGTAGGCCTTTCAGCCTGACTTTGGTGCCAGGGAAGGTCGTGGATCAGATCATCTTGAGTGTCATCCTGTGGAACATGCACAGGGGATCAGGCCCAGCCAGCATGGGTTTATGAGAGGCATTGACCTGCTGGACCAACCTCATCTAATGCCAAGGCTACCTACTCAGTGAATGAGGAAGGGCTGCAGATGTTGCCTACCTAACTTCAGTAAAGTCTTTGACACTGTTTTCCACAGCATTCTCCTGGCAAAATTGGCTGCTTTGATAGGTGCACCCTTCACTGGATAAAAAAAACACTGGGTGGCTGAGCCCAGAGAGTTGTGGTGAATAGAATTGAATCTGGTCAGCAGACAGTCACTAGTGATGTTCCTCAGGGCTCAGTACTGGGGCCAATTCTGCTTAGTATCTTAATTAATAATCTGGACAAGGGCATTGAGTGCACCCTCAGTCAGGTCACAAATGACACCAAGTTGGACAGAAGTGTTTATCTGCTGGAGGGTAGAAGGACCCTGCAGAGGGCTCTGGACAGGCTGGATTGGTGGATTGAGGACAAGTATAGGAGGTTCAACAAGGTGAAGTGGTGAGTCCTGCCCTTGGGTCACAACAACCCCGTGCAGTGCTAGAGGGCTGGGGAAGAGTGGATGTTAAACAACCCAGCAGAAAAGGACTTGAGAATGCTGATCAATAGTAGACGAACTGCCAGCTCTGCCCAGGCAGCCAGAAAAGCCAAAGGAATCCTTGCTTGTATCCACAATTGTATTGTCAGCAGGACTGAGTAGTGATTTTCCCCCTGTACTCGGCACTGGTGAGGCCACATCTCAAATCCTGTGTTCAGTTTTGGGCCTCTCACTTACAAGAAAGACGTTGAAGTGCTGGAGCGTGTCCAAAGAAGGGCAACAAAGCTGGGAAAAGGTCTGGAGCAGAAGATTTTTGAGGACTGGCTGAGGGAGCTGAAGTTGTTTAGCCTGGAGAAAAGGAGGACCAGAGACACCTTATCACTCTGAAAGGAGGTTGAAGCCAGAAGGGGGTCAGTCTGTTTTCCCAAGTAACAAGGGACAGAATGAGTGATATCACCCTCAAGTTGCACTGGTGAGGTTTTTATTGGATATTAGTCAAAATTTCTTCACTAAAGGGGTTGTCAAGCTTTGGAAAAGGCTACACAGGGAAGTGATTGAATCACCATCCCTGGAAGTATTTGAAATATTTGTGGTGGTCCTTATGGACATGGTTTAGTGGTGGACGTGGCAGTGCTGGGGTGGACTTGATGGTCTTAAAAGTATTTTTCAACCTAACTGATTCTATGATTCTATTCTATGGATTGAACTATTACTATAAATAGTAAACTAGTCCTTTTTATTTTTTTTTAGGAGTCCCTCTTTTCTCTTATTTGATCTGTTTTTCTGGGGAGTGATTAATTTACCTGTAATGAGGAACGAAAGGGAAAAACAGGAGGTGGGAGGGTAGGTGTGCATTCTCTTCCTCTTCTCTGGACACATTGTGATCTCTCCTATCTTCTCTCTCCTTTTTATCTGTTAATCTTATTACCTATCGTGCTACTTTTTCATGCCTTCATTAATAAGTGATGTTTATACTTCCCTGGCTAATATATGTGTTTTCCCCCCTTTCATTTCATTTTTTCCTGTCATTGTCCAAAATTGTAAATTCACTTCCTGTTCTCTAATCTGTTCCTCTTCCTGTCATCACTTTATTTCAAGCCTGCTCTATGCCTTTCCTCAGCATTTTTAAAGTGCATAATTTTCTCCCCTCTTCTCATCTTCTTTTAAAGTGTTACTACCATATTCATGCAGCAGGGGTGTTCAGGGTGGAGACAGGGATAGCAAGGAAGGACAGAAGGAGGCTTTTATCCCCATAAAATGGCAAAGCAGAAGGTTATCTCTGAATGTATGTTGTTGTACCTGAACTCTCTCTTCTTCCTGGGACCAGTATGGTAGAGAAGCACACTACGAAAACACTGAACATACAGTCCATCAGCAGTTTACACTGTTGCTTTTAACTGTGGGCCTTTCTGGCATTATAAAGGAAAGACGGAGCTATGTCAAGCTAATTTTTAACACATAGTAGTTTTCTTTCAGACCTTATAAACCATGAATTGTTTGTTTTGTGTCTTTCAACCTAAAAAGTATTACTACCTTCAAAGTTGTGTTCTTTTCTAATGGGAAGAAAAATAGGGGGCATAGCCGGAAGGTCAAGAAAGAGTTTAAAGAGGAAAGAGGGCAATTAATAGAAGCAAAACATTATTTCTCTTGCTGAAAGTATATTTAAGAAGGGGAATATACCACAATAATCAACCAGGTTTTTTGCCTTCAGCCTGTCTGAGGACATGTGGTTTGGAGATCTGATCACTAGTCCGAAAAGGAAAGGCTGTTTGCAAGATTTCCGGGGTGTTTTTTCCTGGAAAAGGTGAGAGGACAAAAGCAGAAATCTATGACGTACACCTTATGCCTTGTACGGAAAGTATTCATCTGTCTATCTGCCTCTCTTTCTCTCTCTTTCTTTCTTTCTACATGCATATATATATAGAGATCCATATGTTTCAAGCTGTCACTAAATTGATTTGGAGGTAGATTTTTCTTTCATGTACTGCTCTGAAGATTAGGTTAAAAATTCGATATATGGCTTAAACCAATTGAATTGTGTTTTCTCATTTGTTTTGCTCTTTTACATTCACTGTTCAGTATTTTATGGAGTATTGCATGGTATTTCCATCAGTAATAACAGTTCTGACTACTTGGAGACAGAACAATACCAAAGCAGAAGATAGCATTTGAAAATGCAAACAGCATTTTGTAGCAATCATGCTTGCTTAATACACCCTACAACATTTTGGTGTATACAGAATCTGTGGAATTTTTAAACCATTTCTAAACTCATATTTTGGGTGAGCATGAGTAGCTAGCTCTTTATTGTATAAATAAGTCATTATTTTCTCATTTGTGTTTGTGCTGTCTTCCAGTACTCTTGTTTTCTTTAATAGTAGGAATTTCGGTTCTGCTTCCCTTTAGAAATGCTGCTTCCATTCAATTTTCTTTGCAACAGGTTCATTGGGCAGAACTTTTCCCATTTTTATTATATTCTGTGGGGTTTTGTGGGGTTTTTTTTGTTTTGTTTTGTTTTTTTCTCGTGCATAACTAAAACAATTTTCTAATTAAATTGACTATTAATAGCCATTATTTACATTAATTTGCACTTGTAATAGCATCGCTAGAGGGCAGTATTGATTAAATTAGGCACACTCTAGTGCTCTTTGGAAACTTAACTGCAGAAAAGCCTCCAGTACAAACAACTTTGCATTTTTAATATATGGTCATGGCTTTCAAGTCCATTTTTCATTACATCCTGAACATAAAAAGTAAAAGTAATCTTAATCACCATGTATATTTGGCATGGTTATTTGTAACTTTAATGAGTGCAAAAGAACATTCTGTGATTTTTATGAGAAGGAATGTGCATGAAACTTAGTAGAAATTAGATGGCATTGAAGTTATTTTAAGCTATAATTTATTAGAAATAATTATTAAAGCATAAAATTTTAATAATAAAATATATGTTTTTTCATCTTTTTTTTTCTCAGGGAAAATGTTGTGCTAAATAAATAGCTAATAATTCATTAACTGTCTCCTTGAAAAACCTCAGTACAGTGCATTTTATGATAATGGACAGCAAAGACAAGCAGAATTGTAAATTAAAACACTGACTCATTTGTTCTTATTGATTTACAGGTCTCCTG
Source organism: Haemorhous mexicanus (assembly GCF_027477595.1). Classification (NCBI taxonomy): domain Eukaryota; kingdom Metazoa; phylum Chordata; class Aves; order Passeriformes; family Fringillidae; genus Haemorhous; species Haemorhous mexicanus. Next base: position 59,270,895 of record NC_082345.1, on the reverse strand, counting down.
ACAAATGCAGCAACACAGAATCCTCGTAGGAGTGGTTTAGGCTCTCTGTGAGCTACTTAACTTAGTCAAGTTTCACTGCTGTTGATCATCATCTGTTATATGTCATCAACTCAACTGTCTGTTTCTCTGTATCTCATGAATGACAGCATAATTCCTCTGCATTATGAGCTAAAGTTTGTTCCACCATTCTAAGGATCACTGGACTAAGGAATATAGAAAAAGAGATATGCTTGGGCATTAGCAATACAAAAAAGTTCATGGTTAACGTTTCATCTGCGTTATACACCACTGCTGGACTTGCTGTTACCTACATGTTTCAATCCGAAGAGTCTGCTACAATGAAGAGTATCATCCCAATCAGCCTTAGAGAAGACTGTTTTGCCTATGGGAGGACACTGAGGTGCAAAAGAGAAACTCTTCTTGTGCCCTAAACTGTCTGAATTGCTTTTATTTTCTTATACTTTCAGTATTTACAATAGACCAAAGAGCAAAATCTATTTTAAAGTGGACACAATCTTACTCTTAAGAGAGTTATGTCATTAAATTGAAGGTCTCCACAAAGACATGATTCCAGCTTTCACAAAGCTGAAATGTTGTCCAGCAGAAGTCTTTATGGAAAGCTGAAGTAAAAACTAACTCAGAGACCTGCTCTTGAAATGCCATATTCAAGAGAACATAACGGAGCACTGAGAGAAAATGACCTATGTTTGAAAAACTTGGACAAAAAGAATACAAACTGTCTACGCAGCACCTTTATTCCTCTGTACTTAGATTGACTTTCTCGTACTAAAATCATTTTCCGTTTTAACCAGTTAAACATGCCTCTTCTACAGTTCCATTTTTGATAGTTAAAGTTGGATAATACAGTATTTGCAAAGAGCATGTTTGGTCATCTGTGGCCTATGTCTCATCTGATACACCATTTAGCACCAGAACGCAAATTAAAGAGAAAACAAAAGTAACACTTGTTTGAAAGAGATCATTAAATGTATTTTGAAAAGCCTAAAGTTATATATTTAACAGTTTTTATATGTTGTATATTTGTAGAAAATCCTATTTAACAATTAACGTGATAACTCTGACAGTCATGAAAAGTGGTTCAGAGTTAAGTTGTGTTTTATTACTTCAGTTGTCTCTGAAGTGACCGGTGTCGTTTGCTTTCTTCCATTGGGACATTCTGGATGTAAAGCATGACCAGAGAGGACTGTGTAGAAAAAGCAAAGAATAATGTTGTTTATATTACATAAATGCATTCAACCATTGCACTGTTGGAAGGCTTTTTTTTTTTTTTTTTTTTGGTCTTTATGTACTGATAAAAATAGAGTGTAAAATATTTTACTCATTGCTCTTCATAGCAAGGTTTTCCTTCCTTCCTTCCTTCCTTCCTTCCTTCCTTCCTTCCTTCCTTCCTTCCTTCCTTCCTTCCTTCCTTCCTTCCTTCCTTCCTCCCTTCCTCCCTTCCTCCCTTCCTCCCTTCCTCCCTTCCTTCCTCCCCTCCTCCCTTCCTCCCTTCTTTCTCTTCCTCCCTTCCTCCTTCTCTTCCTTCTCTTCCCTACTTTTATGTAAGGGTCAATTTGAAGCCTATTCCTTGATCCCATTTTCAGTGTTTTACCTCATTGTTAGAAAGCCCACTTTCAGCATTATTGGTTAGTGAAAATTTAGCAAAGACAGCATAGACAAGGGAGAAATTATGATAAAACAGAAACAAAACCTTGTTCCTTTTACTGTACCTTTTGGCATATAAGTTTAGTACATACTGGTATGATACAATCAACAAGGGAGCTTAATTTCTTCCTAGCAAATGTATTATGGTTTCAAATATACTACCTAATACTCCAATTAACTTTTAGTGTTATGCTAGTTCTATTCTACTAAAGAAAAAGATATAGAGATTATTCAAGTGACCATAGATGAAAGATATAAAAATGAAAAGTTGATTAAAGATTTTTTTTAAAGCCCACTCAAACACTGAGGCTTATATAATGCAGAGGTTGCAGGAAAATATGAACTATGGATCATTCTGTCTTCAAGAAAAATAAATATATACAAAATTCTTATATAATCATAGGATTTTGACCAGTATCAAAGTAGCAATTAAAGCCCAGCCACTTGTAAAGTGTTATGGACTGACTGCACTATTAATGACCAATGTCAGGTTTAAAATGTCATGCAATAAATGATGGTAAATAGATTTACTGTACATGTAGACCTCAAGAGCCAGATCCCTCACTTTACCAACTCTCTGTTTTGATTTATTTTAAAGGGAGCTTCGTAGCCTTATTTAGTAAACACAGAAAAAAATGAAAGATGTTGCATCATTTTTGTTGCTTTACAGTATTCAGTTTTGTGTTCGTTCAGCTAAATTATGAAAAATAAAGAAAATCCTTTTATAAGTGAGACTTGTTCCCTGAGCATGACGTCATCAAAAGAATTTCACCAGATGATAAGAAAGGTGGGAACACAGCGAGGAAGATGGAATTGGAAATTGAGGACATGAACTGTGTTTTGAAGTTTTACCCTTCCATTTTCATGTCTTGGGTACCTTCATTTTGGTGTGTTCAGTTACAGATCATATTACAGTCATTTATTTTCAGGAAAATGGATCTTCTAAGAACAAGAGGATCTAAGAATCGATATCTGAAATATTTACATCTAGAATCATACAGTCCAATGAGTTCTGAATATGCAACCTTTTACCTTTGGTTTCTAATTACGTTAAATACTCAAGAAAGGGTAGATGTACCTGGTTATAAGGTCTACTCTGGATAAGAACTATGAAAGAAAAAAGATTCTGATTACTCTTCAGAGGTGCGTTCTAGTTTCTGAGTCTCTTGTGTACAACAGACACTTCAAGGCACTTAAAATGTGTTTTGTGCTTTTCCGTCCTCCCCCAGAATGTATAGTTTTAAACAAACAAAATATACTGGCTGCCTTTGTCACTGTGAATTACTACTCTAAGAGCAGTGGTGAAATGTTTCTCTCTCAGGAAGAATATGTTTTCAGAATATTGTGAACTTTAATTTTACAAAACTAAGTTACGTAAAAAAATTTGTTTGTTTCTGGAAGTATTTTATGTGCCTCTTGCAAAGTAGAATTTGAAACACAGAGGGTAATGTCTTATTTGAATGCTATTAAATATCCGTCATTTCTCAGCTTGCACACAAGTAACTTTTTCAAAACATTCTTGAAAAGGAACAGAAAAATACATAAAAACACATAATAGACTAATAAAAACAACCTCCAGAAATGCGGTAAACCTTCAAAAATTTTTTGAAAAAAGCTTCTCTGTAGCGTTCTGTTAGCCCGGGCAAGGACACATTTAAGTACTGCTTTTAATATCTGGGATATCAAATGGAGCAAACATTAGCACACTATAGCAATCAATGTGACACATTATTCACCAATTTCATAATTATGCTTTTAGCCTTTTCTTTCTTTTTTTTTTTTTTTTTTTTTTTTTTTTTGCCAATTCATTTCTTCTTAGCAGCAGCTCAGGTTTCGTGTGGTATTCTCAATCATTCACTTGTTTACTGAAATTGTACCCATGTGCTGTTGCATAAATCTTTAAGCCAGGCAGTTACTATCTCATATAGCCTACTCATCACAATCCTGATTACTAATTAGAGTTTCGAGAAGAAAATAAAGAATTCAACACTGTGTCTGAAAAGCCTCTAAAGCTGTGAGAAACAGCTGAACTAGAAGGTGGTAAATGATTGGATGACAGAAAAACCACAGCACTGAATGCCTGGGGAACTGAACTAGTGGAAAGAAAAAAATGAACAAGCCAGCAGTGGATGTAGCACAAGAAGCCCAGAAAAAACCCAAAAAGCAAAAAACCACAACAAATAACAAACAACCAAACAAAAAACCAACCAACCAACCAAAAACAACAACAAAAAACCCAAACAAAAAGCAACTCAAAAAAACCCCAAACCAAACCAAAATGGAAATATTTATTACACTTAATCAGGGGAGAAAACCACACGCAGAACCAGCTCATTCATCATATAAACCTACATATATGCAGTATCTTTTCCAGTTAAAAAAAATACATAAGAAGACATTTCCTTTTAAACTTCTTTGTATGATGTATACCAAGAATCACATATACATGAGTAACAGACAAAGACAGGAATGGCTTGACTATTTTTTTTCTGACATCACAGAATTAATCCTACATTGAAGTAAGGAATTTCTCACACTGGGCATAAGCAAATAAAGATGGACAGAAATCACAATATTCTGCTTCTGCTTTGAGACTGGGGCTTGAGTAGAGAAAGAAGGTCAAGAAAAAAACAGAAGAAAAAAACAACCAAAACCAGAGAAAAATAAATTTTTTCGTATCAGAGTATGTAGTGTTTAATAAGTGCTTTTTTAGTATTCAATACATGGTAGGGGAGTCAAAAGAAGTATTATTTGAAACAGGGAAATAAGAAAGGAAACATTATTTTAACTGCAGAGATGAGAATTTTACTGATAATGCGGTTGTCTTCTTTTGAGATATAAATCCCATTAAACTTAGAGACCCATGGGTAATATATAAAAGGTAATTCTGTCACTGATTAAAAATAAACTAAAAACTGGGAACTAAACTAAAAAGTGGAAATGACAATAAGCCAGAATAGATAGTGACTAATAATGAGCCATTCTGTGGGAGGATTGACACAAGTTCCTGTACTGCTTCTGACTATGAATGAAATATAAATACTGAGATTGCACGGTTTGTTAGTATCAGTAAATTACACAGACTAGTGAAGATATGGTAGGCACATGAAGACATGCAGAGACAAAATGGATCACCAAATGTTAGCAGAAAATGAAAAACTGAAAATGGGGAGTGTCAATTTATCATTTCTTACACCATCAAAGTAGTTGTATGGTGTAGTAGTCAACTATGTAGTCAACTATGTCAAATTTTTGGAAATATATGAAAATAGCTTCTGCTCTTGAAATAGATACTAATGTTGGTTTCAAGCTACTCAGTGCCTACGTCAAGTCACTGGTTTCATATGGTAATCCTTGTTAGTTATGCCTTTTCAGTGCTTGCAGCAAGCCATTGGAGGACCCTCACAATATCTGTAATCACAAAGCACAATGTGCTAATGGCACTGATGTCCTCCACATCTGGCTTGGACAGACCATACCCACAATTTTCTAAGTTTGATGTTGCCAATATCAGGTTAGTGAAAGTGGCACTAAAACACTATATTGTGCTGCAGTGATGCAAGAAGACCTGTGCAAATGAACTAAGTTGATTAACATATAATCAAAACCCAATTTTTCTAAAAGTATTAATAAATAGCATACAAAGAACAGCTTCAGTAAAAAACCCAAACACACATAAGGACTGTTAATGTAAAAAAGAAAACAAACAAACAAAAAAACCCCACGCCAAAATCTAGAATGAAAAAGGAACATTTCTGCAAAGATCTTTGTTTAGGAGTAAAAACTCCAAAAGTATTTATGTTAGTATAGAATCTGACATAACAGAAGGAACATTGTTAGCATGTACAGAGAGCAGTTTACATTAACTAAGGAGCTTGAGCACTACCTCAAAACCATTGGATAAAGCACTGTGAGCTGTGTCTGTCCTCCTTCACCGCACTGGAAGAAGCTGATGTATGCATTTCTGTGTTCCCAAGAAGAGAGACAGGTGGTTTAGTATGGTTTCTCACACAGGCGTAACAATGCACCCACCTGAGGCAGAGGCAATAATGACAGGAGAGGCTGACATCAGCTGTCAACCAGATTTTTTTACTGAATTGTGAAGGTGCTAACAAAAAGTGGGTAGTAGAAGCCAGATGTGTTTGTAATGTGTTTGTACATTGACAGCCAGTCTGTTAGGGTACAAACACATTGCACAAAACAGCTCACAGACACCCAGTGGCAGTAAAGAGGGCTTTCCCAGCGCAAAGACTAAAGCAAGTGCAAGTGCAAGGGTCATATATTTCTTCCTGTATATGCAGACCATCTCCACCTGGATAGATGAAAATTAACATGGCTCCTTCTGTCTAAACTCTCCATTTCCTCTACAAAGATGTATTTAAGCAGACTCCAAAGCAGAAATTCAATATGGACTGCAACTTTAAAACATATAAGCCTAAATGGCATGCTATTAGCAAACAAAAATGTATATTGGTGCAAGAAAATTATAATGTTTAATTTGATGCAACATAAAATTTCTGCCACAATGAAGCCATGAAACACTTGGTTTGCTCCACCGACAGATTTGTTTCTTAGAATATTGAAGAGCGCAACGTGAGAGTGATGATGTAACTTTCAGCTCATGCAAGACAAATCAAAGCTCTGGAGGTGAGCTCTGGAGGGGCAAACATTCTGGCTAAGTAAATAACAATGACCTCACTGTGCACAGGAAACTAACACCCCTGAAATGACACAGACAATGACAAGAGTAAATGGGCATATCTTGTTCTTGAGATGACGAAGGCTTTTTCAGGAACCTAAATGTGTTGCTGTAGAGTTTCTTCCAAACCAGAAACACATGAAAACTGTCTAAAGCCAAAGACAAATACAGCAAGTTAGAGGGAACACTTATTGTGAAATCTTTGCGTTTAATTTTTCCCATCAGGTTAATGTTTCCTGTACTTTATTACTTGTTCTTCATGGATTAACAAAATGTCACTGGAAGAAATCTTTGTTACTGACTCCATGGCTAGGCCATTTTACATTATTTAGATGGTGACCGTAGTTTCCTTATGCAGTTTGACAAACTCAGCAAGCTTCCTCTCCTCTCCTTTTTGTCCAATTGGTTGCATCCTGTAGTGCTGTGTAGACATACCCACTGCAATGGTTACCAGCAGTCCCAAAGGAATTATTTAAGGGTTGGTCATCCTGATTTGGCTGCTGGTGTGTGTTTGGAAGTGTGTGATGCAATACCAGCTAAAAGCCCAGCTTTTAGCTGCCTCTAGATGAGTACTTGGATGCCAGGTGGCAATTGGCCCTCAGATTTGTTACTCTTGAGGGGATTTTGTATAGGCTGCATAATATGAAACCACTGCAATTTGAATAGCTTTCTAAGCTGATGATGATCAGGAATGAAATATTTTTTCAGTATCTCTCTCCAGTTAAAAAAGAAATTTTTTTGCTTTTTCAGAAGTCTGTTATAATTCTTTTACTGTCTTGTGAAGAATTAGAAGTCTAGATAGATGCATAGTAAAGCTTGTTGGCTTTCTACTTGTAAAGAAGTCTTGGTCTAGAAACGAGGCAGTCAGTTTGTAAAACAATTATTTACATCCAACTGTACTTTTCTGTGCTCCAAAACCAGTTCTTTCTGAAGAAAAAAACTTGAACCAGAAGTTCAAGTTGCTATTCATTACACTTTTTAAGATAATGCCTTAGCTTATATTCATAATTGAGAAGCTTCCCAAGCTTAAACGTTTAATTATTCAGTGAAATAATTCAGAGGTCTGTGTCAAATGATGCCATCTTGTGACCCCTGTCATAACGATAGCTAACCTTGTCTGTTATTTTTCCAAACAAATATAAAAGCTATAAAGTGGCTTCATCAGATAATCAATGCTTAAAAGAAATATTGCCATACACAAGGAGGAATAGCTCACTGAGCCTTCTAATGTTATTAATGAGAGATGTCTGTGTTTGAGGACAGTCCTGCTTTCACTGTACCTTAAAAAGCGTCCTTATAACAAGGCACACTTCTTATAGGGGTATGAGGAATGTATTCATTTCTTAGACAGTGAGTTGGCTGCAGGGAATATTGCTGCACAGTGATCTATTTCTCAGCTGTAGCAAGGCTCCAAGTTAATACTCTATTGCTATTTTCATTTTAACTGAAAGGTTTCCCCTCCTAGAGTGCATTGGCCAATATTTCAGTCCTACCATGAGCTAAACCAGCATTACTGCTGTACTGAAGTAATTAATTCAGAATATAAAAAAATAAAATAAACATACATTTATTTATTAAGAAGTCCAGCAGAGAACTCTTACAGTGACAGATGACATTAGCCTATAAGCCTTTATAACTTACACGGTAATAAAATGGGGTTACGTTTTTGAATTAAATTGATAACATGACCAAATCGATTTCATTAGTGTATCTGTCATATTTGCTGTTAATGATGGCTAACAGTGAAATAGAAACTGACAACAATCCCTGAAAAACTGTGCAGATCAAAATTATATTATACTGGCATTCATGAATTTTAATAACCTTTTTTATCATGAATTTTGAACTCCCCTTTTAAATTTGAAGCTCTCAAGAGAGAAGAGAATTAAACTTTCTACACCTGTCTCAGCTCCTATTATTTCTATTGTTACAAGTTAATAGGCTCAAGAATAGAAGGCATTTCCACTAACTAAAACAAAAAAAAAAGGTCTTGCTTGAGAGTCTCTTGTGAGTGGTTATAGAGGAATGGATGTTTCTTTGCTGCTAAAGTGTTGACATCAGAGTAATTTCTCCTGAATGACTAGAGAGCTTTAGGACACCCAAATTGCTGTTTAGAAGACTGTTTGTGGAAGATGCTATTCGTATTAATAGCCATTGGTACTCTAGTGTGCAACTCCCTTTAATGATAATGGAAGTTCTGCAAAAATCTACAGGACAATATTCTACTGCCAGGAAACATCATAACTCTCTAATTCCATTAGCAGGTCTTAAATAAGTATGAGTTAAAAGTGGACAAGTATTGAAATGCTGCACCTTGCAGCACCATTTGAGAATATAAAAATGCTCTTATGTAATGAGACACCTTGATCCCTCTGATACCTGAAAATGTGGTAAGATATTAAATATGTGTCAAATTAACTGAAAGACCAAATACTCTTTCCTATTTCAAGGCCCTGAATACAACGTCTTTATTGGGTTAAAGTTGTATGAAAATAGATAAATAAAAGGAAAAAAAAAAAACCCTGTGGGATAATCTTGGCACAGATAAATGAAAAAATTATTAATAAAATGGTAAAGATAAAGTTATCTTAAATATATTTTATATATATATTTATATATATATATATATATATATATATATATAGAGTGAAGTACACTATATAGTGAAGTACACTGTGTCTGGTTTGACCTTACCGTCTTTCTTGCTCTCATAGATGTTACACTCAGGAGTTATGACAGCAACATTGGTTAAAAAAAAATTAGAGATTTAGTCTGTAGAGCTTATGTGGTAGAGGGAGCAATATTTAGTCTTCCACATGTGAGGGTTCTTCTGGCCTTTTGAAGATGCTGATCTTTACAACAGAAACTTTTTTCTTCACATCTTCTATGGTACTATTAACAAAAGTTGGGTATTTTTAGTGAGATTCTTCCAGTACTGTACATACTATACATTAATATACATATATTTATAGGCTACAGACCTTCACAGAATCTATCTACACGTTTACAATGAATTCAAAAATATTGCTGCTCCTGATATTCAAGGAAACTTTATTTGGGTTTTATACCAAGGTGGATTAACCTTGGCCTGCAGCCAGATACCTACACAGCCTTGCTTTCACTCCTGCTCCTCAACAGGACAGTGGGAGAAAATGAGAGAGGCACAGGGAGATACCTATGAATTAATCTTAAAAGATAAACAGTCTGAACTCGAGATAATTAGTCCAAGGTATCAACAATAAAATAGGTGTGGATAGTAAGAAAAAAAGGACAATATTTAAAGATCACCTTTTCTCTCCTCTTTTTCCCCAAAGTTCAGCTTCACTACTTCATTCCAAATTCCTCCTCCTGTGCTCAGGAGGCACAGAGAGAATGTGGAGTGGGAGAACAGTGATGAGTCCATAAAAGCCTCTTTGCTGCTCTTGCCTCCTGAGACTTTTCCTTCTGCACAGTTACTTCCAAGGGTCTGCAGTTCTCAAGGGGAAACCAGCTCTGTGTGGGTCTGCCACATGCCACAGTTCCTTCAGACCGCTGTGGTGGTTTAGGAACAGTAGTCCCTAATTATTTTTTTGCACTAAAAAGCAAACCAGGAGCTTCTTCCCTTCTCCTAGTCTCTCTAGTGAGAGAGACAAAAGACAGATCCTGAATTGTGATAAGAACCATTTACAAGAAAACAAACTGGAACAGAATCAATTTTAATAACAAAAGTATACCAAATGAGGGTAGTTTACATGCAAAAAATGCTCCCTGACCAATATAGCACCTAATGACCCCTGAGACAATGAATAGAGTGGCAGCAGACCCTCCACAGGCTTTTTCTACACAAGTACCAGTCACTCTCCCCTCCTCGGGAAATGAGAATCCCTTACTTTCCCTCCCTGGCAGTGCACTGAGTGGTGTAGAATAACAACCTCCACACATCCACGTGCGTTCAGCCTCCACCCCCTCACAGCTACTGTGGAAAAATTCACCGTCCTGACCAAAACCAAGATATCCACCTACACCTTCCCGTGTGTCATCTCCCACAGGCTGCAGTGTGGAAATCTGCTCCAGCGTATCTCTCCAAGGGCTGCAGGGAAATACCTGCTCCACCATGGTCTCCTCCACAGGTTACAGGTGAATTTTATCTCTGACACCTGCAGCATCTCCCCTCTTCCTTCTTTTTTGATCTGGGTATTTGCAGGGCTGTTTCTCACAGTGTTTTACCTCACTTTTCACTGATTTGCAGTGTTTTGACCATTGTTAAATCTATTTTTCCACTGGTGTTTCCATCTTGGCCAAGCTGGGTGGGGCTGGCCTAGGGCAGCACTGAGGTCCCTGGCAGCTGCTTCTCTTTTTTTCTTTTAATTGTTTGGGTTGTTTTACATTAACATGTTTCTTCATTAATTGCAAGGGATTTAGTCTCTAATCCAGAACCTTTTAATAGCAACTATCTTTAAAAACAAAACAACCTAAACCAAACAAACAAACTCCCCAAAACAACCCAAAAAACCCAAGCCAAAATTCCACTGATCCTCAAAGCCACTTAAGTCACTTTAAAAAAAAAAAATTCAAACTACAGACATAAATGTAAAAAAAGTACAGTACTGTTTCTTAACAAAGGTGATGAGGCCTGAAGAAAATCAGGAAATAAGTAAATTAGTAAAGCCAATAGAGCCTGACAAGACACTCTTCTTGACAATATCTCCTGTAAGACTGAGAAAATTTCCCTTTTCCCAAGTCTCTTTCATCTCCTGTCTCTGGGGTTAATTGTATTTTCAGTGGATTAAAGAAGGAAAAGCAAATGCCTTTGACATTGTATTTATGGCTGTCTCCTGTTTGCAGCCAGCTCCAGATATCCGGGGCTTTGGAATTACTTTGACAGAACATTGCAGGCAATGGAGAACCCTAGTGCACTTACTAATACACAGCTTCAATCAATGACTTCCCAGTGGCTTGTGTTCACTGAAGACAAGCCACTCCATTGAAACTATTCTATTCAGACCATCTCATTGAGTTTATTTTAAGATTCAGCACTGCTGCCCATTGCTGTTTTCACACACTGAGAAGTCACTAGCAGCAGGTAGTCCATAAGAGAAATGGCTGGATGAAACTCTTTCAATCCTCTTCTCCACCTCCTCCCCTCCTCCAAAATCCTTCCTAAAACTTAGGTTTGGTGGTGCTTTGGGAGGAAGGAACAGAGAAGTAGATTGCATGGCAGGTGGAATGGAGTGCAATGAATAGTATTTTAAATTAAAAAAAAAAAAAAGGATTTGCTAAATCTCAAGAAACTGCTTTTTTTTTTTTTTTTTCCTTTTTATTTTTAACTAGATGGCTTTGAATGGGAACCTTTATAACATGTTGAGTTTTTTGATCTGTCCTATCATGGGGGACTGTAACCCACTTTAAAAAAAAATAAGTTTTGATCCAGTTTTGGTCCTCTAGTAGAAAATACTTGGAAGGTCTGGCATCAAGATATTCATACAATTCTCTTCAAAGGGTATATATATATATTATTATATCTTAAAAAGCAGCTGACTTATTCACTAAAATGTATGTCTTTTGGCAGAACAGTGGAACTTGGCAGGGTCTGGTGGAGATTGTCAGCTAAAACAGGTTTCTCGGGACCTTGATCAATCAGGTTTAAGTGCTTTGAACCATGGAGAGTCTGCAACCTCTCTCAGAAATTTATTCCACTGTTTGAGGATCCTACCAGTAAAAGTAATAGTAAAAGAGAAGTTGTTGTTTTAAAATGGAATTTTATGTTCTTCAATTTGCCTGTTGTCCTGTGTGCCACCACTGAGAAGAGCGCACTTCATTGCTACTCTGCACCACTACCTAACAGAACGGGAAATCCAAACTGGTAACTTTAATTACATGCCCTATATTTCATTTCAGGTGTATACTTTCATGTATTTTTTTTAACATTGAAGTGATGACGTTTTGAGATTAACAGAGCATAACAATGTGAAGTGTACCAATATAGAATTGTCCCTGTGCGAAATTCTTGTCTCTCTGCACCAAACTCTTGAATCCATCCTGTCTTAGATAGCTAGGATCACTTGTGTGCCAGGAAATAGCACAGCACCCTATGCCTGTAATTGCAGTTTTATAACACAGATCTCTTGCTAATAAGCCTGTCCAGAATTCAAAGCATGCAGGAGAATTATCCAGACTGCTCAGCTGCTCAGGGCTGCTGCTGTTCTGGCAAATCATAGGAGCCTGTGATCAGGCTGTTGGTGTGGTCTGCTGTAGGAGAGAGCTTGTTTTACAGTCAGAGAGCAGGCCCCGTGTGACAACAGAGCTGAAAAACTCTGCTGGACTCCCATCAGCTTTGTGAAAGATAATTTTGTGAGATACCACTGCGTGTGTAAAATGGAGGGGCATGTTTGCTTGTTTGCATGGTATTGGCTTGACAGATGCTGATGCAGCCACAGCCATGGCATAACAAAAGGACAAAAATCCTGACCATGTTAGTGTCCTGGTTAGTTTTCATTGTGTATTCCCTCATTATGCATTTAAAAGTGCATTCTATTATTTTTTAATGTCAATTTTTAAGAAAATTTTTTACGAAAAACATGTTTCTAATGCATAAAATTCCCAATCACTCAGTTTGACTCATATCTCAAAATTTACATAGATACAGTTCAAGCCATCATTGTCACAAGATACAATAGCATTATTTACAATCTAAATCTAATTAAAGTGTAAGCAGGAATGAGAAAGGGATCAATATCTAATATTTTTTTTTCCATCTGCTTTCCTCATCACTGCTAACATGTCAGAGAAAGAACCAATAATTTGATCTCATGCATGTGTTCTGTTGCTTTTCCACTGACAAACCCAAGGTCAGTAAAGATATAGGATGCTCTAAATTCTCCATTTTGTTCCCTAATTAGTTGGTGGTCATGCGACAGCATATTCAAAAATATAACAGAAAATATATAAATATAAATGTAAATATAAATATAAATGCATTTCCAGTACTAACTGTGGAATATCTTTAAATAAACATACATCTTTGATTTCAAGCACAGAAACATCACCTGAGTATCTGGGAAAATGTTGGACAGTTCAGACATTAAATAATTGTTGGAAGTATTTACTTTAAAGACATCTAAAAGCTGTCATTTTTATAATAAATTTATATGAATGCAATTTCACAATAAATCTAGACAAAGTCCAGTGGAAATCTTCCTGTAGTAAAGCAGGGGGTTTATTGAGGAGACAGGAACGTAATCTTTATTGTTCAAAAAACTTGCAGTTGACAGTCTTGAGAGTGGTAATTAAACTTTCCTTCACGCTAATGTGCGTTTTAGTTAGACTGAGCTCTTATCCCAGTCGGGCAGAGGCTTGTATGATTGTTTCATGTTAAAATGCTATTAAGGATGACTTGTGATCAGGCAGAAACAAGAACTATTACCTGCTGTTAAGTCATTTCCTCCATTTGTATTTCCTCCTGTTCCTTCAGTTTGAATGACATCCTGCTTCTGGACTGTCAATGGTTCTATTTGTTTGGTGTTAAAGTCTTCACTTTTTTCAACACAACAGAGCAAATATTTATTAAAAGAGGTGCAATGCTTACTGAGAATTAAAAACGTCCCTGGAGGGCAGGAGGTTTACAAATAAATGGAAAAAATATGTGGAAACAAACCGAATGTTGTAGAAGCTGGCTGTCTGTGCCTTAAATGTCTGACTTCAGATGAATTATTCTGAAAAGGGCTGGGATTTCATTCTTCAGTTTAGAAGAATCATCAAAATCAGAATGAAATGCTTGTCCTAGTGAAGTTCTACATTGAACACAGGAGTAGCAGTAAAAATGGTCTGCCAAACTTTCTGTGGTAAACAATCCATGAAAGGCAAAAGAACACAAATAAGGTGAAGATCAATATAAAAATATAGGAGTATACGGAAAATTAATCAATCTGTTTTCACAGTAACCTCATCTACCTGTGAGGTTGTAATGGGTATGAAATAATAAAATGCACCATTTGACTTTATTTTCTTGTAACTCTGGCCTTCAACAAAAATCTTATAACAAATTATTTGCAAACCTATTTTATCCTCCATGGAGTAATTTTACAACAATTTCAGGTGACTGCATGTTTTATTTTTAATATTTTCTACTCTTATACTGAACTCAAATCTATAGTCTTAGAAAAGACGAGTATGTACCCACCTTATGTTTTTTTCCCCCAATTATCTATAGAACATACTGACTAAATGAATACTTTACACCCTTGGTGGAATTTTTATTAGGAAAAAAAAGTAGATATTGACATTTTTTAAAGTTTTTTTCCTGTTATCCCTCAATTTCTGAAAATAAATAAAAATCTCTCAAATAATATTATTCTGAAATAAATTGTGTTTAATTAAACCTTTTATGGATGTTGCCTTAAGTATTGTAACTGAATTAAGCTTTAAAATATAAATACATGGAAAGAAAATGAAACATTAACACTGTTAATATAATGTGAGTTTTGATGTATGTGAGATCAGTAATATAAAACTGGAAGAAATAAGTAAAAATAGGAACCACATTATATGGCAATCATATAAAAAAATTACAAGATAATGGGGAGAGAAATGTCTAGTGGGCAATTACTGATAGACAAAGTTTGTCTTACCTAAATTTATATGCCTAAAACTTAAGTGTCTTGAGTAGGACTTTTTGCCTTGGCTTTAACTGCCTCAAGCACAGGCAACTTTTTCAGACCTTGCCATATAGTTTGTGGAGAACATGTAAGTTCTGTTAATATTGTTCTGAGAGCAATTTACCTTATCCTAAGGGAGACTCAAGCATTTGGCCCTCTGAACAACCTATGTCTCATGAACTTAATTTCTGTTGACTTATGAGAGCTTAAAAACCTATATATGTAGCTACTTGCTTTACTAAAATGAGGCCACAATTTTCCCATGCTATAAGCTGTTTATAACCCTTTTACAGCCAATAAATCAACTCCAGAAGATAAGTTATGTATTCTAGTGTAGGATATGTGCCAATGGTCAGAGAACTGAATCTCTCAATAGAGAGTATACAGGAAGCATAAGTGTGTTACTGAAACAAATACCTTGCTTGCATTATTTGTACTTCTGCATTTCAGGATTGGTAGGTGAAATAAAACCAGACTATTCTCTTCTGCGTTAGAGTGTCTCAATTTCCACAAGTATTCACTTTGGTTTATAAGGTAAAAGCTTATGATTCTGTGTTTGACTTTCCCAACTAGTCACCTTTAAATCGTTCAATGGTTGATAAAATCTATAAAATATAGAAAGTAATCCATGACTGTTAATTCCTACAGTGTGTAGGTTTTTTAAAGCATTGTAAGAAGTGTACTTTTGTACCCATGAAATTCATGAGATACTGGAGAAGATACATTATATACAATACTAATTTTATCCATCAAGCAGTTCAATTAGAGAAAAAAAATCTCTATATAGTATTCTATATAGAGATTCTGTAACTTCTTCCATTGACCTCAGAGGGGCTGCGGGTGCCTGATTTGTTTAGCTATAGGCCCACAAACCTAGGCTTTAGGACTATTCTTTCCTTTTTCTTTAGTTTAAATGTTCTAGTATAAGTTTTTTCCATAGAATTCTGAAGGTGAAGGATGGATTTCTGAGCAGCATATACACATGCATGCACACACATACGAGTCCCAAGCCCAGCTTTGTGAAAATCTCTTGTTTCGCTCTTGTAAATTACTTGCAAGAATCATGGTGGGATAATAGCTTAGAGTGTGAGGATACCACAGAACCACTGCACCAAGAAGCATGAAGTGTCTTTTTTTGCCTTCAAAATGTTACTTTTCCAGTGTTATAATAGCAACAGAACATAGCTAGGGGCCCAGACCCTGAACATATTACATAGAACTTTAGAAGCAATGCTGACTTCAACAGAAATGTTTTCAAAATTGAGCAATTGCTAAGACCTAACCTGGATAAGAATTCAGCAGTTGATCATGAAGAAGACAAACATCTAGTATGACAAAAATTACCTCTTCTCACTCTCTATTTCCAGCTAGCTGTTGAGCCGTAATGTATCTAGACAAAAGAAATTACTTTTTCTTTTGTGTGTCACGGAGTCCAATGAGGTAAACTTGAAATATGTTGGACACATCACTGGGCTTCACCACAAGAGTCTTCCATAAGTTCCTATTCCTTCTAAAGGCAGTGGAGAAGATCCCACAGACAATGGATGCTAGCCTTTCACTCTCATGGTCAGTGGCTTATATGGGAATTCTTTGTGCAAATGTGTTGTATAATCAAATGTATAATCTATGATTCAAGCAGAAACATATAAAACAATCCCCCCTCTCCATGACTATTAAATAGAAATGTAAATCAGAGGCTTCTGAATCAAAAAATTTCTGTGTTTGTCTCTTTGAAGACTGAAATAAATGAGCATGAGGTCAAAAGCTTCACTAAAGTGAAGCTAAGGTGGTAATTTGAAAATAATTTATTATGTAAAAGAGTAAATAGTCAAACAATGTTAATGATAACACTGTTAAAAGCTGAAATGCCTAAATTTAAATAATTTAGAAGTTATGTGATAGATATTAAACACCTCTGAAAAGGAAAAATGCTGTAGGCAAGAGTTCCTAATAAGTCTGGTTTAGTTAATTATTGCCTGAAGCATTTCTGAACTAATTATTTACCTCCAAAGTGGGTTCCATGTTTTCAGCATTGAAGTGCCAGATATTGATTATCTTTAATTGTCAGAGTATAGTACTAGACAGACCACACAAAGCTGAAGGTTAAGCCATTTATAGAAAGTGATAGCCATGTCCTCCAGTGTCACACACTGCTTCAGTGTGAAAGGGACACCAAGGCCCTGAAACTTGGCACTTTCAGGGAAAAGGATTATTTGTCTGAGTCATCTGCCCTTTATGGTTCATTTAACATCTTACATAGCCTGTGGAAATTAAGTGGGTTTAGTAGCTGCCCAACTTCCAAGTCAAAGAGTGTTCTGCTCAATGGGGGAACTGGAGTATTTTATCATTCTAGTTAACAAGATGTACATGGCTCAACAAGTAATCGACATTGAATTATTTGTTAACCTGTGTTAGCACAGATGGCTTAGAAATTAGTTCAAGATGATTTTTCATTTTATGCATACTTTTCCCTCCACTCCTTTTTTAGTGAGTAAATATAAATATTTCACAAAGGTTATTCATTTGAATTTCTCAGTAGGGTCTGGGTGCTTAGAGAATTTTTGCCTCTCTGGATGAATGTAGTTTTCTTTGGCTGTAATTTGGGATGTTTGAAATATTACAAGCCCCAGCATACTTGAAATCATCATCACCTTTATAGCTCATCAAACCACATGCGTAGACAAATATTTGCCAATTGGCTAGAGCTATTCCAGCCCACTGCAACATAAAAATAATATAAAATGTATTAAATGCAACACAGCTTCTTAAATCACACTAGCAGTGCTATCTTTGCTCATCTGAATTTATAAATAGAAAGAAAACATTTTTCTTGTTTTGAATTCTTTGTAATTTGTTGCTTTTCTTTGGTTCTTCAGTTTCCTCTTTGCAATTCTTGTCTTCCCTGATGATTAACTTGTGCTAAATCTTTTCTTGTTCATGCTCTTGATTTTTTTTTCTGATTACACATCTATTAATTTCTATGTCTTACTATTTTTGTCACTTTGCCTGTCTCCTTCTTAAGCTCAAGGACACCTACAGGAATAAAGGTGCATACCTTACCTGGGAGCAAGGGCTGTCCCTGTAGTGAACAGGGTGTGACAAACCAGCAGAAGATGAAACCACCTTGGTTCTTAGGTAGGGTAAATTGCCTTCTGAAGGTTCCTATCTCTAATTTGTTTTTCTGTGCAGGGAGCTTAGAGTGACTGATGGTCCTAACTTAGCAGGCTACCTCAAGTTAAGTGGAATGAATCCAGACCTCGTTCATCTCACTTTTTTTTTCTTGTTATAGACCATTTTTTCATTTTTTTCCCATTCTGTTTTTTTCTTTCTTTTTTTTTTTTTCCCTTCTGTATTTGTTCTGATGAGCTCAGACTGCAGAAACCCTTAACAGCCCACATGCCCAAACAGGGCACCATCATCACTGAACTGAGGTTTCTTCAGTTCCTATGGAGAAAGAAAGACTCAGAGAACAATTCAAATCACAGATTATAATGACTACATCTTTTTTCTGGTTGCATATATAAATACTAAAGTACTTGTGATTATGGTTTAAGCAGACTATTTTGATATGAATAATTCCCACCCAATGTGTAATGACACATATTCTCCTGGGCTCTATTAAAATGGAAAATTTGTTGAAGAAAATATATCTAATCTCTATCATTTAAGTTTTTACCTGTTCCACTCTTAAAGGGGAAAAAAAGTCCATATATTAAATATAGAGATACTGTATTTACAAATAATATAATAATTTCTACAAATAAACAAATCTAAATAAGTACTCTGAGGTGCATTTCCTTGCTAAAGGCATGGCATTTGAAATAAAAAATGAACATTATAAGTTTTGTATAATATTTTGCTTAAATGACTAATTTATTTACTATTATTATTATTATTACTCTTACTAATAATAATAAAAATAATAATTTATTTCTGCCCCATAAACTCATTTAATCATTGGTTTTCTTCCCCCATCATCTCAGAGTAAGACCTGTTGAAGGAGATACCTATTAAAAACATTAGCTTTACAAACCATATATATAAATATATCTCACCCTTCAGATTTCTTTTTAGTGCTGATAATAATTGAACCACTTTTTTCTTTTGATCAGTTCAGGAATTTTTTAATAAAGAAGATACATAGTAAATAGAAAAACACTCCATAAAAGCAGTCAGTCATTCTTTTCCATTCCTTTAAATTGGGAAGTACAGCTATGTTTTATGCTCATAGCAATGTAACAAAATTGGTTTTGTTACAGTTGTCAGTTATCTGTTCTTTAGAATAGAAAATGATGAAGAGTATATATTTGTCTATTCTTTTTGGGGAATAAAATATGTTTATGTGAAAAAATATGCTATGTATAAAGCAGTCTAAACTTCAACCCAAACCCCAAGGCCTGTTTTGAAAAACTTTGGATTTAGTTCTAATTTTACATTTGCATCTGGGGTCCATCTTGACTTTATAGTGCAGGCGTTTCCCTAAATGGAAATCTAAATACTACTATATGCTGAAATTACTGCATCTTAGAAAATGTTGAATCTCTTTAGTGGCAAACAATAGTGTCTTTGACATTTCTTCCACAACTTCTTGAAGTTTAAATTAAAAGCAATAAAATGGTTTTTAAGCATCATGTTTATTGGCTTATGAAGAATGTTCTCTGTTCTTAGGTAATCATTATTACCATGGAAAAGCAGATTACAGAGGCTCTGATTTGTCCTAGAAAATATTTGAATTTCTTTTCAATCTGTTAAATTCAAGGTAAGTTCAGGTACTTTTTTTTTTTTAATGTATTCAAGCTTGTTGATTTTCATTCTCTTTCACTGAGGTACCCACTATATTCACTTACAATACCAGGATTAAGAATTCAACATGCTCTACTACAAAGTGATGATATAATTGCAGAGATTGTTCTCATAAAAAGGGTTGTTTATATACTACAGAAAAAAAGGTGTTTTCTCTCTCGACTGAAATGTTTCAAATAACCTTAGGAGCTTCAAAAGAATTGGCCCATACAGGTCTCACGATAATTGACTTTTCCTCTAAGTACTTCTAAAGACTACTCATTGTTCTATTTCCTCATACACCAGCTAAAAAAGGCATTAAGAAATGTCTAACATTGTCAATATATGTAAACTAGAGTAAATGTGGCATGGTGATTATCAAATCTGCTAGGTGCATATTGTTGAGAGAATAGACTTAGGTTTTTTTTAATATAGTATAAAATAATATATAAAGTCCTCTTTCTTGAGCTCTGAGCAATCATTTTTAGGAAATGATAGTAAAAAACAGGAAGAGTAGCCACAGGTACTTTCTTAGAGAAAGATTTTATCCTAGTTGTGAATTAAAGTGTACAAAAAGGTTTCAGGTTTCAAAACAAGTATTCACATGAATATAAAAATGAATAATAAAATGAATTATATATTCACATTAATATATAAAATACCCCAAACTAACCAAGTAAGCTTCACTGCTTTCTTGGATATTTCATTTTCTGTTACTGGGTACTGCAAAGTGTGCAAAGTGTTTGGGTTTGGCTCTCTGTTTTCATGCAGATTTGTTGCGTGGGTAGTGAAGGCAGGTTTTAATTTAGAATCAAGTGTAACAAAATGAATATGAACAACCAGGAGATCAACCAATAGCAGCAGTCATTCAGCAAAAAATAAACTGAAGTGAAATAATCATGAGTTGCTCACCAACAGTTTGGGACCAGGAAAAGAAGCAACATCCAAATGATTTGTAAGTCACAAATATTCAAAACATTAGTGTCTGAAGGCAAAAAACCTCCTTCCACCCCCAAATATTCTGTTACCTTTATCTGATGTTTTATGAGGCATGTCCACAAATGATTTCAAAATTGTTGCTTTTCATATCTCTGTATTGAATATTCTTCTCAGAAACTTCCTGAATTTTATGGATCTAATTAGTTTTTCAGCAATCTTTTCCTTCAACCATGTAATAGTTGGGCACTTTATTTCTGGTTTTGTTTTTTTTTTTTTTTTTTTTTTGTTTGTTTTGTTTTGTTTTGTTTTGTTTTCTTTTTATTTTGTTTTAAATTTAAAATAATATAATTAATTTTTGAAGAATATGTGTCTGGGGTTTAAGACACAGTATTCAAAATTGTCTTCACTAATATCCATAAATTCTTAAGAGCTACAGCTTTTCAAAATACAGAAAACATTTTATATAATGTGGGCTAATTCTGTTGATATTTTTTAAAAAAAATTAGTAGTCCATAAATTCAATATTAAATGTTAGATCAACACTACCTGAAATCAATATTTGAAATAAAAATTCAAACCTGAAGGTTAAACTTCCTTCCCCTACTATTTCTTGTCTAATCTTCTATTCATTATCTAACTTAATTTCCATTTAATAGCACAGCAGCAGTAAGCAGACTACATCTTTAAAAGTTACTTTAAAAATAAAATACAATTCGACCTTCTTTGTAAGCCCTCCCCTTGTCTCCCTCCAGTGCCCGTCTTATTTCGGAGCGGAACTAAGGAGCAGCGATTTCTTCTTCTAACACTGGGTGGCGTCCGATTAACTGCTGAAATCTGCTGCCTGCCGCCTCAAACATTCCGGGGTCTTCGAGGTGTTTTTCCACAGAAAAAATAACCGGAGAAGGACTAAGAGAAGAAACAGAGATTTTTTTTTTTAAATTTTTTTTTTTTTCCTTCATTATAAGTATACACAATGTAAAGGCAAAGAGGTAAAATCCTTCTAACCTTCATGCATGTTTTAGAGATCTCTATGGAAATAAATTGGGAAGAGGTGAATGCCATTATTCTAGTGATGAAGCTTTCTCTTTAAAATATTTTATTGAAAATGTGTATGTAGTGTGATGCCTTTCAAGTGTGTCCAATTCTACTGTCGTAAGATTTCAAGTGCAATCAGGAGAATATGATAACATTTTACAAATTTGTTTATTAAGAATTTGTAATATTTAAAGCTGCTGACCTGAAAGATTCAAATAACTCTGAAGGCTCGTGTTCACTAATGTGGTTCCTGGCATGCAGGAACCTAATTTGCCTAATTATTTTAGAACTTATTTCAGTTCTCCTTAGATTTATGTTTACCCCTGGAAATTACACAAATAAATTCTTTGGGAAATTGGGAATTATATTCTCGTGTTTGTGATTGTTCTTGATTGTTCTCCTGTTACTGACTGTGGGGGATTGACCTTGGCCAGCTGCCAGATGCCTACCTGGCTGCTGTCTCACTCCACCTCCTCAACAGGACAGGACACAAGATGAACAAAAACCTTGCAGGTCAAGGAAAAGACATGTGGACCACTTACCAATTTCTGTCATGTACAAAACAGACTTGACTTGGGAAAACAAATTTAATTTCTTGCCTATTAAAACCAACTTGGATGGTGAGAAACAACGATAAAATTAAAAAAAAACTTTCATTTTTCCCAGATTCGCCTTCACTCCTAACTCCTCTATCTCCTCCACCGTCCCCTCAGGCAGCACAGCATGGGTTGGAGGGGAATGATCAGTTCCTCTCTGCTGCTCACTGTACATTGAGATGTATCTTAGACCAACAGTCTGACTGTGAGTGAAGTCAAGATTTGGTCAACAGAAGAACTTGCACATTCTCTTGTTTATTTAGGGAGTCAAAACCACTGGCCAGTTTAGAGCATGGTACTTCGATAACAATTTCAATTAGGTGTATCTGTTCTGCTCTCTGCAGGTAAATAATTAGCACAGTGTAATGCAGTAGAGATTTAATACATACGTGATATTTATTTTACTATTATCTCCTTAAGGTATTTATATGATGTATGTTTCCTTTTGTAGACTAGATTTGTTCCCATGAATTTCATTCCACACTTTAAGACAAGCCAAAATAAAAAGAAGGCCATATCAATACAGTGCACTATTTAGGCCTTTTAGATCTAGCTCTAAGCTATCTCCTGGGTTAGCCCAGCTCCATGACAAGATGTCTGCTCTGGTCTTGAAAGCTATATATCCACATTAAGCTGCTATTGAAGATAATTAAAGATTCTCAGCTATTCACACAGCTATGGCGATATGAGAAGAAGGACTTGCTGTAACAAAAGGTGTGATCTTACATTCTTCA
This sequence comes from Haemorhous mexicanus, assembly GCF_027477595.1. NCBI lineage: Eukaryota > Metazoa > Chordata > Aves > Passeriformes > Fringillidae > Haemorhous > Haemorhous mexicanus. Next base: position 59,247,812 of record NC_082345.1, on the reverse strand, counting down.
AAGTATTATTTGACAGGGGAAAAATACAGAAACCACAAAGGTTAGTCTCTAGAAATGAAGTTAAATTGTTGCAGAAAGTAATTTTGGGAATAAAAATGTTTCACTACTTGTTTTAAAACAGGTATTTACAAAATAACAAAAGGAAAAGCAGATCTGTGTTTTTGTAATTTTGTGCCATCTCATCCGTGGCACAGAACATTTGTTAACAAAACAGTCCCTTGCACTGTGTGCTCAATAGCACAGTCTTTATATGTGTAATCAGCTGTATAAAGCAATGAGAAGTGAATTCCTAAACACTGAACTGCTGAGATATGTCTGGAACATGGCATGAAACTACATAATGGGGCATGCCAGCATGCCTTCTTGCACACACTTGGCTCGTTTCACCCGGGTAAGGAAGGGAGTTAACACCACAGCTGGCCTTAATAGCCCGTATTCAGAGAGCTGATGGGCTCAAGCTAGTACTGGACATAAGCTGGATGAGCTTCAGAGGTATTCTAATTTGTGAATACTCTTTCAAGTATGCTACCTTCAAGTAGATGATCTTAAAGCCAAGATTCTTGAAGTAAATAGTGAAATGTTCTTTTCCAAGTTCCTTAAAAATCAGTGTCAGACTAGTTATAGGGAGACACTACCTCAAAGAAATACCAAAGATGCATAAAATATTGTAAATATTACTTAGAAACAATGCAACGATTCTCCAAATCTGTTAGAATTCTCTGTCTTTTCAGTTGTCTGAGAAAAAATCTTAAGTTACACTTTAAAAGCAACATTTGATTTACAGCTATGCAATCATTGTGTTCTATATGTGTCATAAGATCCAAAGATCTAAAGAGTATTGAAAAGGCTTTGTACTATATGCATAGCTAGAAGGCTTATGCCAAAAATAAAGCTTTTATCTGTCAAAAACTGTATATATGTGAAAACTAAATATATATATACATACTGTCCCCATGATTTCTTCACTAGAAGTACATAAAGAGATGTGAGAGACTGCAGTCTTGCTACATGTTACAAAATGTGCTCTTCATAATGATTTGTTTAATTTTATGTTTGAATCCTTGTGGGTATAAATAACATGAAGTTTTAGGAACAAATGTTGCATGAAAATAATCTATAATATGTATCACTACTGGCTTAGATCTGAAATTAATAAGAATAACAAAAGGTCATAAAGGAAACAGTATTTCCTAACAACTATATATATATTTCTCTTTTTTAAATAGGTCTGCTATGAAGTGAAGGATAGTAGTGTATTATATCGTCTTTATACTGTGACCCCTCATTGCAATGGAGCTCTCATGTTTTACCAATTTTGTTCTATGGAGCTTTGTATCATTCCCTTTTCTCTATTTGCATTAAGTCTTGTTCTTTCACAGCTTTAAGACTTTGAGTGTCTCACATCTTCATGCCATCATTCTCAGTAGAAATCACTGGTCTTTTATTCCTGACACTTTGTCCTGCTTTGTCCTTGGTACCACCTCTCTTGTTTGATCTTTTTAACTAAATTTGATAGAGCTGCTGTAAGTTACCAGAAACAATATATTCCACCAGTCCATAAGTTATTTTAGCCATATGGGGAAAAAAAAAAAAAAGACATTTAATTGGCTATCAGTTCAAACTGGTTAGTGACTGTTGGTGAAATTGTCATTGCATACTGTGCCTCCACAGCCCTGTAGGTGAGTGTGGTTACCCCAGACCCAACAGAAGAGGCATCTGCATGCAATCCTTAATCTCTTTCTGATTATGCTGTTACCACCCTGGAATCCTGTAGTGGTTTTTCTTCACTCTTTAATGGAAGTTCTGTTTATGTAAAAAGTTGATCATAGCCCAGTCACCGGACTGTGTGCTTAGTTGCTCATTCTTTTCAGTCTGATAATTATGTACTTACAAAAAGTAACATATGTTCAGAAAGACAGGATTTTTGAAGGTGTTTACCTCATAACCTGATATTTGTAGGACTCATTTGGGATGATGATGGATGATTTTGCTTGTAGGTAATCCACATCTCCTCTATCATCTGATGAGCATCCTAATAATTGGACTATCTCTGTTACCTAGATTGTTATTTATAGATTTTTTTTAAAGAAAAATTGTTTGCCTAAGTAGATTATCTAATTTGTGTCCATCTTGTTGGCTAGGTTAATGAAAGCACACAAGGGGCAAGCAAGAGTCTTGGCCTTAGGCTTATAAGAAACTATATTTGGCATAATTAAAAACCTTGCAGACTAAGTAATTAATAAAAAAAATTAACACTGTATATATCTTGCTGTCTGTCTTTCTCTCTCTAGAAACATTTTTACGTATAGTTAGCTGATGCCAAACAATTTTTTATGAGCTTTGAACAGAAATCACTTGACTGAAATTGCTGAACAGCAGGGAACAACATAGCAATGTGGGTTACAAAACTGAATTTGACATTGAAGAGTAATAACACTAAGGACTCATAAGGAAACTTATAAAAAAAGATATTTGTGAGTTTAGCCAAATGCTCTGAAACTAAATTCAAGAAGCCTGAAGTAAAGTGGAGAAGATAACTGAAACTAACAAGGGAAATTACGATGTGATTTGGAAGAGATTGAAAGACAAGGGAAGAAATATTCTTTTCTTGCTAGAACAACAAAGGAGTCCATCTCTTTGTGTGAGCCCTGTGCACAGCTAAGTCAGCAACATTAGGGAATACACAAGTAAATTTGTGTATAAGTGTATAAAGTGTATAAAATCTGAAGTGTATAAAATCTGCCCATGTGATGCTTTATTGTTTGCTTAGGTATTTATCTGGGAGCCTGTTTTACTAAATTGAAGACATTTTCAAGGGTTACAGTAGTTATTTTAAATTTAGTTATCTTACTCCCTTCTCTATTAATTCAAAGTTTAGCAATTCTTGTGGCCAATCAAGATGAAAGCTGAGCTATCAATTATCTTAATATATATTGATAATAGATTATAAACCACTGACTGAGCAACAAGGGCATCAGGATGGTCCTTCTGCCTTCAGAGAACAACAGATTGAGAGAAATACTTTCTAAGGCGCATTTGCTCTTCCATAGGTGCACAGATGTGGATTCCATCCAGAGCCAATGTCAGTGGAAAAGTGTTAGAAAATATTTCATTTTTTTCTTAAAATAATGAAGATACAAAATTAACAGTGAATGATGAGATGTCAAAACCCCCATTCTCTGTGGCTGGAACTGTGGAGATTAGTTTCAATTACATGACTGGTTTGGAGATGGTTAAAATTAGGCTAAAATTATCAACAAAATTTAAATTGTTTCAGAGACTTTTACCTTAAGCTGTTTCTCAGTTCCCCCTTTCATCTTCATCTATTATTATATCTCCATTTTGTGCCATGGTTAAGCTCAAAATGTCACAACTGTACAAATTAAATAGGGCCTTGTTTCTATTTATTAGGAAGTATACCGCAATAAAAACATAAAACAACCCTCAAAGACACAAGACAGAACTCCCCCATAACCCTCCAAACAAAAATACCCTACAAAACCCAAAACCCACCCAAAAAAGTCACCAGAACCTAAACTCCTAAGTTTTAAAAATTCTGTGAAAGCAAACTTCATAGGAGTTGGCTGCAGTTTTAATATTCAAGCTTTTTGAGCCTCTAATTTGGCAAGCAAATCAGTGGGACAAAGACTTCCTTCTCTCTGCCCTTTGGTGCACACTGAGGAGTGCCTCATCTCTTCTGGGTCTTGACCAGGACTCAGCTCAGACCTCCTCCCCTTCCTACTGTTTTGTGTTTCCAGATTTATTTCCCAGGGAAATGAAGGTCTTGGATGGGAAATGTGATAGGAAGACTTAAATCTTGGCTTTATATGGGGTAGGGATACAACTAAAACAGTGACTAAAATCCAAGAATCTTTCAAGCTTTTTACTTAATAGTTTTGCACTGCCTATGCTTTAAACTATAATTTACTTTTGAAAAGACAGATGAGCAAGATCCAACCATCAGCTTTATTAAAAATATACAATTTCTTGAGCAATCTTTCCTATCTTGTCAAAATCACTCAGATTGTTTGATTAGAATTTATTTATTCAAAGTCTACTAAATGCAGCAATTTGCAAGAATTCTTTATCTTTTAGTACTGTTTTGCTCTTGTGTTTCACAGCATAAATATGCTTCTTTTTTTCTTTTAATGTGTATTGTTTTCAACAAAAATGAGAATAAAGTATAACAATTGCACATGTAAAATTTGATCTGTTCCTGTGCCCATTCTAGTCAACCCTTAGGTGAAACATATTGTAATGTATCTTCTATATGTTAGCATATTTTAAATTATATTTATTTTTTGTGAGGTACCATGATGAATACTGCAAAAGAAACAAAACATATTATGTGCCTCAAAATGGCTGGAACTGTTGCCAAGAAAACAGCAGATGTTCACTCAATCGACAGCAAGAAAACTGATATTCAACATGTAGAGAACTTATTTCAGAGAATTTATGATTTTTTACTGGGGATTTTGGAGACAATGCGAACTGAAGGACACGAGACATTCTATTTTTGTTTTTGTTGTGACTTGCTGTGTGGTCTCTAAGCAGTTACTTCACCTTTCTCTGTCTCCATTTCTTGTTTCTGCCTTTGTCTCCTCTCTTTAGAATTTAGGGTTTTCAAAAGAGTCTGTATTACACATTTGTAGCATGCACAATGAAACCACTGCAATATAAATAATAATTATAATAAGGCCAATTTTAACTCTGTCTTCAGCACACAAATGAAAGAAAATTCCTCATTTTCTGTAATTTCAGAAAAATACTTGTTATTAATGTTCTTGTGAACACAACAGGAGGAACTGGAGATCGATCAGGCTCATGTCTTCATTCTATAAACTTTTTGGATGGTTTTAGTGAAATCAACTCACAGCCAAGCTGGAGTCCAACCAACCGACAGAAAAGACAGGCTTTTAATCAGGCTTCTCTACAATGGAGCACATCCATTTGATAAATGAACTAATTAAGCAAATGAATAAGTATAACCTACCACTGTGAATGACACTATGAAAAACCTTCATATCCATATTAATAGTTCTAGAAAACCAGAAAAAAAGGATGGGAAAAATACAAGTTCAATTCATGAAGCACATTTATGTAAATGAAATTTTACCATGGGCAGTGGTCAGGTATAATGCATGCTCTGTGTGTAAAAAGATGACAAGGGGTAAAGAAGTCTGAAATAAGGTTATTTCGCTTCTGAGGTTTTCTTAATATCAGCCATTTCACAGGCAGAAGAATGTAGCAATGACTCATGCTCTTTCTGAATGTCCCTTTGTAAAAGTAATTGGAATGCCATAATACCGGTATCCTGGTTTTTCCTTACTAACCAAAATCTATGCATAAGCTCTCTACAAAAAAACCCAAAACCTTTTATGTTTGGAAAAAAAAAAAAAGAAAAAGAAAAAAACAACTCAGACTCATTTCATAAAGCCACAGCTGTGTTTTTCCAGCTTTGTCTGATTAGAGGTGTCTAGAATTGATTTGTCTGCTTTGGAAACAACATAAGGCATCTCATTGGTTTTAGGGAAATAGCAGTGATCCCTGAGACTGCAGGAATTTTTTTAATGGCCTGTCTCTCCCATACATACCCTTGAGACTCTGGCTTTCCTTTAAAAAATATTATATATAAATAAGACCAAAAGAATGACTACTCAGGTAGCCAAAATCATGTGAAGAGGTAAGAGTTAGCTATTAGAAATGAAAATTTGAATTAATTTGTATTCCTATGACACAAATGTTATATGCTGCTCATCTTCAGCTGTCTAATCTTCAGCTGGTTGTACAATTCAAGGTGCTTTTCATTCCAGTATTATTTAATAAATTGCTTTTTTTACTACGATAATTATTACCTTTTAAAGAATTGTTATGAGAATTTTTTCTTTAAGACACAGTACGCATATTAATAATTTGTGTGACAATATCTATTCCCAGGACCTGTTTTCATAATGAGATTAAGAATCATCAGTGACTTATCTACCAGGAACAGAAATCCAGTTAGTGAGAGCCTCTGAACTGAACCTGTTGAAAAATTGCCATTTCTAGCTAGTTATGAAATCTTTTGCAAAGAAGAGTTTTGTTCATTTTACACCTACTATAAGAATTAAAGCAAGCAGTAAAACAATAAAAAAGAAGGGCATTCATCAGGAAAGACACTGTGGTAGCACAGAAAATACTTTGTTAAGATTAATTCCATTGATATGTCAAATCCTTTACCATTGAGTTTACTGTAATATAGAATCATAGAATAAAACAATGGTTTGGGTTGGAAGGGACCTTAGTGATCATCGAGCCCACGGTCATGGGCAGGGACACCACCACTGGACCCGGTTACTCAAAGCCCCATCCACCCTGGTTTTTCATGCTTTCAGGGATAGGGCATCCAAAACTTCCCTGGGTAACCTGTGCCAGTGTCTCGCTACTCTCACAGTAAAGAATTTCTACCTAACATATAACCTAAATTTCTCTCTCATTAAAGCTATTCCCCTTTGTCCTGTCACTACATGCCCTTCTAAAAAGTTCCTCTTCAGATTTTTTCTAGGCCCTGTTTAGGACCTGAAAGGTTGTTTTAATGTATTAGTATAGTGGTAACCTGTTGAAACAACTGCAGCAAATGGGAGTGTGTTGTATAGCTGAGAAATAGAAATTTAAAGCTGGTTAAATTGACTGTAAAGGTGCTTTATGGGTTATTAGCTATACAAAATGTGTGAATATGAGAAATGAAAGAGTCCTGTAAAGTCACTTGATATGTATGGAATAATAATGACTTTCTGTAGTTATCTTGCAGAACCTCCCATAAAGAAGCTACAAATTCGTAAAGTACATTTGTGTAATAAACAATTCTTACATATGTTAGTTTGGAAAAATGACAAGTATCTCTGAGAGAGTTACAGATTTTTCATACCAAGTGTAGGCTACTGCAGCTATCTCTCCTGTAGTATTTTTCAGACTTGTCTTTTTTAAGCCTGTGATGTGAATCTGCACATAGGACATGGCTTACTGACCATGCATACTGTGATGTAAAATCAGAGAATGCCTTGTGTTGGAAGGAGCCTTTAAGACCATATAATTCTAAGTCTCTTACAATGTCAGGGCCACCTTTTACTAGACCTGGTTCCTCAGGGCCCCATCCAAGCTGACCTTGAACACTTCCAGGGACAGAGCATCCACAACTTCTCTGGATAACCTGTTCTAGTGCCTCACCACCCTTATTGTGAAGAATTTTTATTTGGTATCTAATCTGTGCTTACTCTCAGTTGGAAGTCATTACCCCTTTTCTTATCACTACATGTCCTTATAAAAGCCCTCTCAAGCTTCTCTGTAGGTCTCCTTCAGGTAATAAAAGGGTCTGTAAATCTTCATGGATCCTTCTCCAACCTGAATAGCGCTGAGTCTCTCAGACTGTCTTCATATGGAAGGTGAGGTCCAGCCCTCTGATGACCTTTATGACACTCCTCTGGACTCTCTCTAACATGTTCAAGTGCTTCTTATGTTGGTGGCCCCAGAGCTGGATGCATTACTCCAAACGTGTCCTTGCTTGAGTGGTGTACAGGGGGATAATCAACTCCCCTAACCTGCTGGCCTATGCCCTTTTTATTCAGTCCATGATACATTTGGCTTTCTGGACTGTGATTGCCCATTTCTGGGTCATGTCAAGCTTCTCATCAATCAAAACCTCCAAGTCCTTCTCCTCAGGGCTCAATCTATTTTCTGCCCAGCCTGTGTCTGTGCTTTGGATTGTCCTAAGCCACTTACAGGACTTTGCACTTAGCCTTGTCGGTGTTCATGAGGTTTGCAGGAGCCCACCTCTCAAGCCTGTATATGCATACTAGAATTAGAAATAGCTTAAATTTTACTTCTCATTTCTTATAAGTGCTTTTTTGGAAAGTACCTATTGAGTTTTAATTAGTAAATACAAATTACTGTTGTTTCTATGATTATTCCTTGTTCTATAATTTAATTTAATTTTATATTTGCAAGAAATGCTTGTACTTCATTGCCCTTAGAAATGAAAACAGAACATGAAGCTATTTTAACTCCAAGTCTTCCGCATTCAAGAAGTTCTTTTTATTTCCTGGGACATCCTGATTTCTAAAAAGAATATAATGATCTGACCTTGAAAAACAGGTTCTCTTTTTTAGAATTAGCTTGTTCCTTTTCTATTGTACTGCATCTCTGGTGTATCAGATTATGCTAATCTCTGTTGAGGTATATTTATCTTTCTGCAAACTGCCCCATGCCATTGGACGGAGGGATAAGAAATCAGAATTGTTCTTTCTGCTCAGTGCTTCTACGGTCCTTTAACACGTGTCACGGGGTTCCTGGTGTAAAATTGCATTAAGTTAAAATGGTAATAGAGTAGGGAAATCAGAGCTGGAAACAATCAAAATGTTGTCTTGCAAGCTGAGAGCAACACTCTTTTGGGAGAAAGAAAAGGAATGTAAAATACTAGGCAAAGTCACTTAGAAATTTCAAGACCGCTGTGATGCATTCAATAATATCACAGGGGAAAGGAATTTTCTTTACAAGAAACAGGCTGCCAGTTGAGACTATTAGCCATTCTGTTACCCCTACATAATAAAGCTAAATCATGTAAGCTTTGCAGATAACAGATGGACCAACAGAGACAAATTATTTGTGATGTAACTGATAACTGGGTCAAAGCTGAATTATTGTGTACTTTAAGAGAGCCCTGAATAGTTTGCAAGATTAGGGAAAACTTGACTTCCCAAATGAAAACAACGAGAGAAATGAAATACATCTTGTTATGAGCATGTACTGATCCACAAAGACAAAATGTGGGGCTAAATGAATGCCAGAGAACAGATTTCTTGGTAATAAATAGGAAGGCAATCACAGCAAAACACAGTTGTCCAGTGCGAAGGACACACAGTCATGGTAGCAATTACACCCATCTCAGTGTAGACATATGTAATTTTCTGGACAAATTAAAATATACAAAACTAGTTATTTTTTATTTCTTGCTTTGTATACATACAGTTTTATGACTAATTTTTGAATACAGTGGTCATCATAGATCTTGAAACAGATAAACAGACACATCTGATTGCTTGATTAAGAACAACTGATAGAAAACAAATATTGGAGATGACTAAAGCACGACTTCAGGGAAGAAATGGAAAAGATAATATTTATCTGATATGAATATTGAAAACTTGTTCACTTTGCAGAGAAGAATCAATTAGTGATTCTAATTTTTTTTCAGTATATTCTACTTCTTTGTCATTGAAGTCTCATTATTACTTGTATTTTATTTGGGTAAACACAACAGTGATTGCTAAATACTTTTTGTCATTGGACAAAATGTTTTAATAATTTCTAACTTGTTTTATGCTACTAATTAAAGTGTAATTCTTTCTAGCTTTCATACTTATCACATTTTTTTACTTTGCTGATCTGTATAGGATGAAATTTTTCCAGATTCCAAAGATGGATGAAAGTTTTCTTCAGGGTAAGAACTGACTGTTCTGAAGCCTGCCAGTTTTATTCAAATCCTTTTTTTTTTTTTTTTATTGAGCCAACTCTGTGTTGTAGTGATTTTTACTCAGAATATCCCAAAACCCTCACTCAAACCAATAATCATGTGTTGATAGGTGAAATTAGTTTCAGAATTCTAATGAAGCTCAGCAGCTGGGAGACAGACAGCTCATCTGAAGATTAAATGAGAAAAATTGCCACTTTTGCTGGTTCCTTTAGGAACTCATTTACATTCTGTCAGCTCCCATTAGGGATTGGAACTGCGAATATTGAGGGAAATATGCATGAATTCAGAGCTGAAATGGCCAATCGTGATCAGTTTCTTCCTGCTTACAAAGCTGCCAGAAGATTTTATGTAGGTATGACTTCTGGAAACAGTGGGTGATAATCTGCTTGCTTTCAACTGTCTCTTAAAATTTTGAATTTAACATAACTAAAAAAAACAATCTCTAGAATAACAAGGAGAACACATGATAAAAATGTAAACCTAAATTTTAGGATTAATATTCCTGGAGTCTTTTATACAGTATTTTGTCCCTTTTGTTTTTCTTAGCTTTTCTTTCGACCATGGGTCTGGTAAAGCTTCAGTATTTCTTTTTATGTGGCAGTACCAACAACAATGACGAGAAAGCTACCACACAATTCATCTTTCCCTTGTTAGAGCCCTGAATTTCTATGTACTTGTATCCTCATCATATTGACAAGTCTTCATGAGGTCTGCTGACAGAGCCAACAGTAGACAAGGATTCTATAGCATGTAGGTGTTATCCACTTCTCCATTGGCTTTGGTTATATTTATATAGACCACAAGTAGAGGTGACTGTGCCAATGAAAGAAAAGCATTTAAGTATTCAACCAGGAATGTAAAAGACAATGCATAAGTGAATACAGGATGAGAATGCTACTTTAAACATGGGAAAGTGCAATGCTGTTGTGTTGCAGAAGATTAATAAGGGCACGGGAAGGTGGCATAAGATGCTCAATAAATGTTTTTCTACTGCAACTTCAGGAGAGTTTGATGACAAATTCATAGTATCAATGAAAAAGACATATTTTCTGTTTCATAAATATTTAGGCAAATTCTAAATGGAAAACTATTTTTTTGTTAGATCTACAGGCTTGAGTAACTTATTCTTAAAAATTCTAAGAAAAAATAAGATCCCTAATGTTGTTGATTTTTAATAAAGTTGAGTAGATTACTATGAATAGCCTTGCACCCTGAAGAGCACACTAGAATAATTGAAATGGAACAAGTCAGATCTACAGGACATGCTAAATGGCTTGAATCACGCAGGTAGAAATGCAGCATTTGCATTACACTTATAAGGAGAGGATTACAAAAAGCAAATTATTTTGCAAAAGCAGAAATAATAAACAGCTTCATTTATCATGCATTTTTAAAGTGGTGCTGCACAACTCTATGGTGATACTAAGTGTGAATACAGAGATTTCAAAGCCTACGAATGATTAGAGATGTTCAAGAACACTTCATACATCTGCAGATACAGATTTTCAGCTGGTGCAAGGGTGCAAGGTTTTCAGTGTATCACCTGATAATCCTTGCTTCCTTGTTCCTGACTTCCACTCCTCTAAAATATATAGAATAATATTTCACGATTTTGAAAAGAGCTATAAGAGTGACACAAGTTTTGGAAACCCTATTTCAAAGCTTTAGAGCAAAGGGCTTAACTAACTGACTTTATAAAGTAGTGAAAAGAATGTCATTATAACCTATTTACAACTATTTAAAACACTAGAGAAAACTGGAAAATAAAAATCTCATTATACACTCTACAGATGTCCTAGAGAATCAGATATTATTTCAAATGCATGAAACTAACACAAATTAAAAGCAGAAAGCAGATTAATTTAGTGTCAAGAAACAGCACACAGTATCAATCACTGAAATAGCCAGTACATGCTAGTGGACTCTTCTGAAATCTAAAGTATGCTTGTAAAAAAAGTATACAGTACTTTCCACAGAACCTATGTCAAAAAGTATTTCATGAAATACTAGTAGCATTTATGTATATGCTTAGCATTTCAAAAATTAGAAAGATGTAATAATTCATATGCCCAAAATTTGTAATTCATATAAAAAGTAAGTTTGTGGGAGCTACTGTCCAAACAGCTTTATCTCCAGAAATATCATGGAACAGATCCTTGTGGCATCTATGTCCAGGCATGTGAATGCCAGAGAGGTGATTAGAAACACCAAGAATGTTTTCATAAAGGGAAAATTGTGCCTGAGTAATCTGGTGTAATCAGTCCATCTATGATGGACTGGCCACATAGGTGGATGAGGGAATGGATGTCAAGTACTTTGACTTTTGTAAGGCCTTTGAAATATTCCCACACAACATTCTTGTCTCTAAATGGGGGAGATATGGGTTTGATGGATGGAATAAAATATTAAATTGATAAGGAATTGAACAGATAGCAGTTTCTAATGACTTGCAGTCAACAGCACATTGTCCATAAGGAGATTAGTAACAAGTGGTGTGTCTCAGAGGTCTATACTGGAAGCAGTATTAATTATATTTATTAACGGACACTGGGATTGAGTGGACCCTCAGCAGGTTTGTAGATGAATCCAAGCTGAGCCGTGCAGTTGATTCACTTGAAGGAAGGATCCAGAGGGGCCTTTTCAGCCTGGAGTAGTAGGACTGTATGAACTTTATGAAGTTCAATAAGTCCAAGGTCCTGAACCTGTCTTAGTATTAAGGCATAATTAGAATGACCTCAGAACCAAGTACTGATACAGATTTTAATTACACTTGAACCTATGTGCAAGGGTTGTTTTAGAAGGCTCATGACTGGTAGATCTTAATTTTCAAATATTACCCTAAATAATAATGAATAATACTTGAAGATCATTTTCTTGTTTTCCTGATTTGGTCAGTGATTTCCAGAGTGATTGCTGGAAAAAAGAAAAAAGGAGTCTAATTTATTGATTTTTTTTCTGAGATTTCATGTATATAGAAGAGATTTACATAGATAAATGTTATGTATTTGCATTGCCATCATGTCTCATTTTTTTCACTGGCAGTCTTAAGTTAAGAAGCTTTCTTCATTAATTTCCTTACAGGTCAATGACCTGTATAACAGCTCTGAAGTGTAAGCACTCTTATACTCTATAAATTGCCTTACATATTAAAAATATCATCTCCACATAGCAAACTATCTGTTAATGAATAGCTGAATGACTAAAATGCATGTTGAGAAATGGATAAAGATTTTGTAAGGCAATTAAGCTTAGCATTATGCTTACATTACTCTGGTATTTGCATTACAAAAGAGTATTGTACAGCAGAAAAGTGATATGAAGACAGATATGTTATTATTGTGAAACTCAACAGCCTTCATAACTAACTCCCCTGTTCTGTTTATACCATGCTGAAAAATAATTTGTTTTGAAGCTATAATATTCAGTATGTCAAAAATAAACATTTATAAATGTACTACTGATTTACAAGCCAGGCTAATATGAATGTGAAAACATATTGACCATTTGAACCAGATAACTATTTTACAAGACTGAAAAAATGAACTTGTCATACAACAAGCAAATATATAATCCTCTTTTCAGTAAAATCCGAAGTTTCTTCTGGCATAATTGTATTTTGCATGAAATCTTTGTTACTGCTGTTCAACATCCATATCAAAGTATTGCCTGAACAAGAATTCTGCACACTATGGGGTGTATAAAATAGAATTCCACTGTCTATGATATAGTATTTATTTGAAAATAAAAATTATAGAGGAGCAAGGAGATGGAAGTCCAATGAGGGCTTTGCAGTATAGAAACAGGTTGAACCAAAGCATCAGGTACATACAAATTTGGTGTCATATTATTCCAAGCACAGTATTTTTTTTTTTTTTTTAATTTTAGGAATTCTAAAGGAAAATAATCTGCTGTAAACCTTGTAAGTTTTGTAAATCAGCCTTAAATATATAGCATGCTAAGGCTCCTGGCAATTTATGTGCACAATCCATCAGCAGTTTTGGCTTCCTAGGAGTGCAGCTCTGTAAGAGTGGCTCTGCATGGTGCCCAGAGCCATGCTCTTGTGCTGAACAAGCAAGACCTTGAAGTGAATTCAATATAACTTTGAATATATTGCTTTGGGATTTGTGCTAATGTATCCACATGGTGTTCCAGTGTGCACTGGTGACGTTTCAGAGATAGATTTGATGAGGGAGATAACTTGGATGATGCAGCTGCCAGACACTTTGATTGCCACAGGGCTGAGGATCCTGCACCACCCTAGTATTGTAACACCAAGCAATTTTTCCATATTGTCTAGTTTTGAACCATGTGGATTGAACCCAGAAACATGGATTCTGGGATTTCTAGGATACAAACTTTTTAGACAACCAACATCTTCCACTCTTTTAATAGGGCTCTGTTTTCTTTACCCCAAAAGAAATGGTTATTTGGCTGCGTTTTTTGTTTCATAGCATAATTTCACAATATACATTCTTTGATAAAATGGAATTGTCCATCTCTGCACAGTTCTAATTAGGTATGAAGAATAGAAGGAAAGATGAAGAGATGAGAAGGTTAATAATGAATTCTTGCTACCTCAGGGCCTCTAGCAGCAACCTTCTTTCAAGCTGTGAGGTAGAAAATGAGAATTTTGGCAATGAAAAAAAGAGACCATAACAAAAACTGTTATTAGTTCCCCTAAAGCAACATTTTTCAGCCTTTCTAAGTAGATGTCTGATTATTCAAAGTTAAATTTTCATTACCATCTCCGTTACAGTTGCTGTAAAAGCAAGTTCAGAAATTTATCAGTGAGAAGTCAATAGTCAATTTACTGGTGTAATTCTGGGAAGGTTGTCAGAGAATACTTTCTCCTTAGATTACAGTGTTAAAGAGCAGGCAAGTGAGATCATCTTCATTTCAGATGGTAATTATAGCACTTCAGAAGCACTCAGTTGCCTCTTCTGACACCATAACTCTGGGAAGGTAAAATGAAGTACCTTTTCTGTACTTTTATCTATTAGATTGTATACTGTGATCCCAATCACAGTATGTTTGGCAATATGCTGAACCTATAAAACATTATTACTCTGGTCAGTTAAGAAGCACAAATCTTTTTTCCACTGTCCTTTAAAACTTCTAGGAGATTTGAAAGGTTTGTCGTCACAGAAGCCATACCCTATTGGGCTATAATTGCATGAATGCTGTCTTTGATTAAATTTGAAACCAGTTTCCTTGGAGCAAATATGAGACCTACTGGTCTGTAATGCCAAGGGTCATATATGGCTTTTCTATCTTATTTTTAACCTAAGATAAAAACTTCCCAATCTTTGGGAACACTGTGTGGTTTATTAAGGATCTATTGCATATCTTCATTGCTACCTCTGCTATTTCACACTTCAGTTCCTACAGAATTCTTTTATCAGCACCATCTGGTCCCAGTGATTTACTGCCCTGTATTTTTTTTTTTTTTTTGAGTTGATCAATAATATCTTTCTTAGACGCATCAACCTTTGTTAAGTCCACTCATTAATTCCTCATGAAAATTATCTTTGACTCAAGAAATTTCCTCATTGCCCTTCACAGCAAATATGAGTGAAGAAAGCTACTTTTAATTTTGCCTTGCTTTGATTCCTTTGTTCATTAGCTGATAATTCAAAGGACTAGTAGTTATGCTGGGTTTTTTTGCTGGTTTCTGAAAAACCTTTAGGTTTCTTCCTGCCTCTTGAAGATGTTTTGATGATCTTAGTCAAACTTCTTCCTCCCTTATTTTCTTCCCTAATTATCGTATTATTTTTCCTTTTGTGCTCATTTCTTCTGAGCTTAATGGTAGGACTATGTTTATGTTGATGGGTAGTTATATTATGTTAATAAGCTCTCAAGAAAATGAAGATTGGGTACATTTTGAAGCTGTATAGTTGAAGAATTAGCATATTATTATGAATTTCCTGTGCAGAAGGAATAATTCTGTGGTAAGAGGGGTGTGATTTTGCACCTACATTTCTTACCAAGTGCCTGGATTAGTGAATGTAAAAATTTCCATCTTCAATAGTTCTGTGCATATGTGCTTATGAGCAACTTGTGGAAGGGAAGGAAGTCTAAGGCAAGACCTCTGGATGGGCAATGCTTGATCACATCCTTGGTCTTTTTATTTATCTCTGATCTCTGCAATTCATGTGGAGTGCAAGGGGAGCTTGGGAAAAGTACCTGGCGCAGCCTGACCAATAAGGTTTGTCAGTCCTGCTGAGAAATCAGACACTCCTGAGCTGAGAGTGCTGGCCTCAGAGCTGGGACTCACCTTGGCAGGAGCTGGGCTGGGCTGGTTTCAGCTCCTGCCTTGGAGCCACATGCCTTTTACCTTCCTAACTGAGCCTGAGCTCTGCTGGTGCCTCCACGGGAAGGGTCTGGCAGAGCCAGGTGGCTGTTATCCAAATAGGAAGAAACCCTGTGGCTGAGCCTGGGGAGGCTGCAGGGCCACTCTCACTCTCAGCTGGGAGCAGCGAAAAGACAGGAGCCCAGGTTAAGGAAGAACATAAAAACTGCCTGAGCAGGACCCCCAAGGCTCAGAGGAGGGGCCTTTCACCGTGAGCATCATATTCATCCCTGTGAAATTCTTAGATTATTAATGACATATCATGCATCATCTGCTTGCAAGCACGCAGTGCTTTTCCAGAAAGATAGAAAATTTCAAACTCAAGATCTAGAGGAAAGGTGTATATAAACCAGGAACAGTAGTGGATTGTTTACATACAATTTTACCTTAATTATTAACATAGTCTTTCTGTTACAATGTGATAAGTTGTAATACTCTTTTAGATTGTTAAAACACTAACCATAAATTCCTTGCTATGTCTAGTTTCCTTTTGCCATAACAAAATTTTGGATGTAACATTTTTAAGCCTGAAGGCTTGACCCAAAAATTTCCAGCTGTGTCTGCTTCGCAACAAAGTCTACATAATCTCTACTCAACCTGAGGAGCTGCTGAGCCTGGTCCCTGGTTCATTTTATCAAACTCCACCTTTCTCTGTGTGCTTCAGGTTCCACCCTTATTGTCGATCCATCTCCTTGTCCTACCCTTTGATTTTCCAAATGTGAAGAGCTCCTCTTTCACCTCCACCTTCTGGAGGATTTGGGTGACTCAGACTGCAACAGCTGAAGCACAGAAAATGTGTGACTTTCTCCAGATGACCTAGCTGCAGCCTGCTAGAGAAACAAAGCCCACTGAAATGAGTCACCATACAAGCAGCAATAGCAAAATGATGAGGTCCCAGGATCCTTTTGTAGTTCATTTCATATTCAGACTCACATTGTTCCCTAAGAAAGCTTTTTCTCTTAACCAATAATTTCTAACTATAGGGTGGAAATTTTCATAATATCTGAGAAATGTACTGACTATCCTGATTCAGATAGACACGCTATAAGGATGCAAATTGCTTTCCTTTGATTGTATCATTTTATAAAAGGATACTGTCAAGAGAAACATTGATGTTCCTACTGTGCCTTTTTGTTTTTTGACTAGGAAAACATGAGATTGCTAAAAGCTAACTAAATGTGGAATTTTACATAGCTATAGCCCAAGTTTGAGCCAGGCATATAGGAAACAATGGAAAGTGCTAGCAAACACTGTGACTGATGACCTTTTTTTTATATGAACACAAGTTACTTGGCCCATTAGCATGCTTATTTATTTAATATGATGCATAAACAAATTGCAATTCAAATGGGTAATTATTATGGCCTATTTGGAATTGATGTCTATTTGTTGTTCTCATTCTATGTAATATCAGCACAGAAGCCTGCTACTATTTATTTTCTCTATTAAAATAGTTTCTTTGTTCTACATAGTGTTGGCAGTTAATTTAAAAATAAACATCACCTTTGAATTCACCTATTAAATTTGAAAAAAAAAAAGACAGTATGATAGTTTGATCCATTACTATAGGCATAATGTCTGAAATTAGGCTTTATTGAGTGGCTTTTAAGGACTTTTAAATGTTAAAAATATTATTGTAATTCTCAGCAGCTGTAAAATAGACTGCACTAGGTTGTATTTTGTACAAAAATATTAATAAATACATTTACGCAATTAGTTGGTGCTGACACAGCTATTTGCAGACATGGCCAACTGCATGTATCTTGTTTCTTGCATGTTTTTGTATAATCATATACTGACAGCATTAAAAATGTAAGTATGATAAAGAACAGTATTTGTAAACTATATATGTATGTATATATATACACACACTTCAGATAAATATAAGTCTTTTATTCTTCATGCATATGTGTATCTTGATGTGACAGGCAAAAGTCCAATGACACTCTTCAAGCATACTGAAAATAGTACTCAAGCAGGAGCTTAGATTCAAAATGCAAGCCAGGTAAATTCTGGAAAAACATATAAAAATATGTACACATGCACATATATACACACATATATAGATATTGCTGTGGCCTCAGATGAAGTTCAGTACTTAATTGTACTGTACAATGGATCATCAGAAGGAAGAGTTCTACCATCTAGCTCTGAATTTTAAGCTGAATTCATGTTCACAAACTTGTGAAAATTTATGAAAACCTGTCTTTTGCCTCCAATCTTGACCTAGTAAAAAATATATGCCTATGTACAGAGCATACATTTAGTTCACAGAACAGTCTGTTCACTAGTGTAATACACTATTATATTTGAATTTAAAAAAATAATACTCTTTGTGCTCATGCAATTCATAGCATTATCTGTAAGTAAAAAGAATCATAGAAAAGTCACAAATAGCTAGTCCCATCTATTTTGCACTCAGTCAAAGCTTGATTTTTCTCTATAACTTTGATCTATGCATTTTAATTTTAAATGAAAAAGTGTTAGCATTTCACTCTGTCTGGTGGGAGATCACTTCAAACACTGCACAGCCTAGGTATTAGAGAATCATCTTCCTATTTATCCTCACCTTTATATGATTTTAGGGGTTGTTCCAGATATGCAAAAAGAATTTTTAACTTTTCAATAGCTGTTGTATCTTTGCTTGAGTGTTTAGCAAAATTAAATATATTTAGCTCTAAAATCTATTTCAAATTGATTTGCTGCTTTAATACCAAAATTTGTAGAACTGCCTATAATGTACAGCACCATCACATATTTTTTTACAATTTTAAAAGTATAAGTATAGTCTTTTTTATAAGTTTTAAAAGCAAAGTATAGTCTTTGCTGTGAAGATTAATTGTTCCTATATGGTGAAATAGAGAATCTAAAACAAAGAGTAGTTATTTAGGTAAGAAGAAAATTGCAGGCATAAATGGGCATTGCTGAAAAAGATTCTAATGGTCTAACTTTGTCTTTTTTCATAGAAAACTAGAATGTTTCACATTCCTAGAAGAATTAGCGTTTTCTTAAAACCATATGCTCTTGACTTATCACAACATTAGCTACTGCAACACTTTTACAGCTCTACCAAACCTTAATACAAACAGGTGATCTGAATCTGAATCAGATCCAAGATTTCTTCCCAAATATTGCAAATCCACCAGAATCAGCATCACTAGGTCTTTCATAGAATAGATATTTTATGAAACCTGACAACATTAGTAGAGGTTTTGTAAAATTGCAGATTAAGGCTTTTATGGAGAATCACAAATGACATTCAGGTTCAATAGAACAAAGATTTCATCTAATATTAGTTTCTGGCAAGTCAATTTGCAAGATTATTTTTGCAGATTAAATTAGCTATATTGGGAGGTCACCCTCTTACTTCTAAATCAAGAAAGAGAGACAGTTGCATAATAGCATAATGCTGTAGATATATTATAAACCAATCTTTCACAATAAGGAAATTAGCTATTCACCAAGAAGGGGTGAATAAAATAAAAAGATGTTTTATAACACAATGAATATCTCCTGGAAGAAGCTGGGGAAAGGCCAGCTGAATATCACTAAGAGTGCCACCTGCCTGTATTTTAGATTTCAATCTCTGGAAAGAATTTAGCTTAGAGTCAGAGAAGGAAAATTCCACCATTTAAACTGCCTTACGATCTATCTATTCTGGGCTGCATGATGCAAAATGTGACTTCTGGCTTTGGAGCAAATTATTCAGAAGATATCAGTCTATCAGTAGTTGGTGACTTATAACATCCAGGCAAAGCAATTAATTTGGATTTGAAACTTACCGCTAAGTTTAGAATGAGTCCTAATATTTTACATATATTTATATATCTAAGCAGTGTGTTACTCAAAGTAAATATAATAACTGACATGGTTTTTTCTCACAAAATCATTTGATGTTTCATCTGAAAGTGCAAAGGAATACACACTAGGGAAAGCTTTCCTGTTTTATAACAATGTTTAGACAGTGACATTATTTCTCCTCCTACATTCCTACCTCTCTGTACAGATCATTTTTAGACTCCTTTCCTGCATCATGGATACCCCATTCCTGATGTTGTTCAAGACCTGGTTGGATGCGGCTTTGAGCAGCTTGGTGTAGTGGAAGCTATCCCTGCCCATGGATGAGGGCTTGGAACCTGATGATCTCCCCTTCCAATACAAACTGTTATAGGATCTTTAACTGATTTATTCAGAAGACTTTCTCTGATTGATAGAAACCTCTCCAACAGCGTGTTTTCTTCTTTAATGCCTTGTGAGTGCAGTTCCTGATTAGCAGGTGGTGAGTAATGGATTGTTTTATTTTTAAAGGAAATGTGCATAATCGCCATGTTCTTGTTTCTGATGGCAAAATCCATAGGGAATTGAGGGCCAGTATAGTAGCAAATGCAGTATCTACAAATTTTACTAGCTGGAAGCAGTAACAGATAGAAATACAAAGATCAACTAGCTTTTGAAACCCACCATAATTGGTCCTTTTAAGACAATCTTAGGCATGGGCTGCTGACCACTGAAAAAGAAAATTAAAAAACAGATTTCTGAAAGAATCAGAAAAATGAGGAGATGAGAAAGAGGAACAGTAATGAACACATGGGAGAATTTTTAAGCAACATTTAGTCAATTATATCCTTCATCCTTCTTATTTTGTTGCACTTTTCAGATTTCTGTTTAAAAGACAATTTTCCCTTAACTGCTTCAAGCTAATTTTTGTGTTGTACCTTCTATTGGTTATGTGTCTCACATACTTCAGTTCTCATTTCTTTCATTATCTTCTTGTTCATTGAGCTATTCTTCTTATTAATTTAATTATCTGCTTTTGCTTTCCTTTCATTCAGTTTTATCTTCACTTGTCTTTATAGTCTTTTGCCATGTCAGTTCTCTTCTGTTTAATTCTTACTCCTTTCCAGCTCAGGTGAAGGAAGCAATTGCCTTGAATTCATCTGGAAGGACTTTTAGCTATTATTAAGGTCCTTAATTATACTGAACCTGAAACTAAGCAGATCCTTAAAGGACCAGAGTCTGCTCTCCTGAAGTCCCAGACAGTGAGCTTTCATACTTTTCCTGATTGCCTTTAAAGTTTTAGCATATTTTGGTGACTTTGGAGAAGCAGCAGAGCAACCTAATAATAGTAAAACTGGAATTAGGATCCAGGTCTTCGTAGTCGCATTTCTGTTGCTATGTACTTCGAAGAAAATGGAGAAATTAAGTCTCAAGTACACTAAACTGCAATTTCTTTGTTTGATCTATCCAAAAAGAACAACCTAAGACACTGGCTGGGTCATTTTCTGTCAAAGCAATAAATGATGACTTTACACATATGCACACACACAAATATATGCCTAGATATTGAATGGTTTGACTGATCTCAAACTGTCTGGCTCAGAAGGAGCTCCTAACATTGTAACTGCTTTGTCTTCAATATCTGGATTTTAAGTGGAACTAAGTAAGAGGCAGAATGCCATCAAAAATCACTAACAACAAACATATATCCACCAGTAAACAGGTTGGATGCTAATTAAACCTTTTCTCCCCTACCCTAGTCATGGATCTTAACTTATTCTTGGATGGATATCAAAGCTAATCATCATTTTACTACTTCAACATTATCTTCAAAGCAGTACCAAAACTGGACCAAAGAGGAATAGAATTTACATTTTGATTTTGTAATAAGGTATCTAAATTCACAGAGACCTTTCCCCCGGCATAAAAAATATCATAAATTACTATTTTATTTCAGGTTTACTATATTCTTTACTTATTTGGCTCTATTGCTGAAAATGCTTCTTTATAGTCCTGAATGTAAAACACGTCTGCCATCCTACTAATCCATATACTTTTGGTTAATGATAGTGCTTGCATAAGAGCTAGAAGTCTGAATTTGTATGAAGGTTTCACTTTGACTGTCAGACATATGAATTGATTACTCACTTGACAATAGTGATTTACAGAATTTATGTAAGTTCCTTTGAACTTTGTTTTCATAAGTTGTTTCATAAGGCAAAAGAAAAAAATTCATGAATAGAAAATATTTTTCCTTTTTTTTCCCCAAATTTAAGTCAACCTCCTGAATTATGAAATTTTATCCCTAGATTTTCAGTAAAATATCTGGAATAAGTGAATAGTCTTTTTCACTGTCACCTTTCTTCTGATTTCCTTCACTGCTTAACTCTCCACAGAAAACTACAGAAACTTGTGCTATGAAGTGCAGCTGGGAACAGGGCATGAATGAATGTCTCTTTATTTTCCTCCTGATAATACAGTAGAGAAGAAAGGGAATTGCAGTTAATAATGTGCCTTGTGTGAGTACTTGTTCCACCCTTACTCCTATGGTACCCTTTACATGCTTTCAATGCTGATACAGCTTATTTATGAGTTAAAATCATATCCAGAACAGTCACGTGTGTGTTCAGTAGTAAACGATACAAAATATCAAATTTCTTCTAAGTCAGACTTATATTTGCAGATACATAAGAAGTTAAAACTCAGATGGGACACTAAATTGCAGAGATTAACTTCATCAGTTGATACATGCAATGTGCAGGATTTTAAGAGAAATAACTAGAGACCAAGGTCTAGAAAATCTGATGTTACCCCATAGAATGTCAAATATGCACTTCTTTCAATAATAGATTTACTTCTTGTTCCAATCACACCATTGATATTGTCCTCCCTAGGGCATTTTAGAGTTTTATCCAATAATGAGTCATGCTTAAATTTACTTATTGCCCCAACCCCACTCCCATATCACCCTTGTTTCCCTGACACTCTCCCCACAGCACCAGCATCTTTAAGATTTTCCGTGTCAAAAAACTGGCAGAAATAGTGGTCTGAACACGTAAAAATTCAATTATTCACTGAAACAGCCTACAGAGAAGTGTTTATATCACAGCTTTGCAAAAAGAGAAATTGATGAAGAAACATGAAGTGTCTTGTCCAGTACCATGGATCTGTCAAAGTTAGTGCCAAGGTTGGAGTCACTCATGCTTCATATCCCTGTCCTCAAAACACAAGATATCACTTAAGGTCCATGAAAGCTCCTGACTGGAAAAAAAAAAGGAAACCAGCATGTTTCTGCAAAGTCACATAATATTCTAAAACTTTGGGGTACAAAGAAACACAGGTGAGCATGGACCATAATTAGGTATGAAAGCCCTGGTTAAGTCATAAACAGGAACAGCTGCTTGGGTCAAAATCTTGCATTTGAAAATGAAGGAGCACAAGGCAGAAGCATATGAGCCTCCACAGAAAACTGCAAGTTAAAAAAAATATTAATGCAAAGGATAAAGAAGTACAAGAAAATTCTCATAAAAGTATTTGGCATTTATATTTGGAAGCTAGCATGGATTTAAAGTAGTATCCTGGATTTCAGCAAGGACATAGCATGCGATCTAATACTGTGTCTTCCTTGAAATTTACCAGTCATAATTCTGCTGACTATTACTTCTCACTTCCACCAAAGTAAGTTTTTTGGTTAATTCTACTTCAGGTCCTCTCTTCCAGTCTTCTCTTTAAGTCATATAGATTTTTCAGATGCATCTATCTGCTTTGCATTTTAAATCTCTTCAAGTTTTAAGTTTCTTCAAGATTAATTAACTTGCTATTTCCATTGTTTACTTAGGACTGCATCAGTTTTTTGAATTTCTTAATTTTTTCCATCTGCATCAATTTCTGGACTTATATCAGTTTTATATCAACTTTTCAATCACTCATCTCAGACATCTATTTTTACATCTTGCTTTAAATCCCATCAACTTTCATACTGATGTAAATTATATATTCTAATACCTGTTCTTGGCATACTTAATTATAAAGGACTTCCAATTTGTATAAATCTCTGTATGTTTGTTATGTTTGTAGTATCTTTATGTGTCATGATGACTTAAAAATTAAATTGAAAATTAGTTTCCATATGTAAATATTGTAACTGCTAACATAGAATTCTTAAAATAGAATGTTTTTCCTTAACAAAGACCTAAAACAAATCTGAAATTAATGGGAGTCTTTCCAAGTAACATTTAGGAAAAATGCAAAGATAGCATTTTAAAAGGAATATACTCCCACATTATTAAACTCAGATCCATTTTTACAGGAAAGATCAAATATGAGATAAATTTAGGATAGAAGATAAATTTTAATATAGATGTAAATTATAAATGGATGCTATTTTAGTAACACCTGTTTCTAAATGACAAGATAAGTAATGTAAGCAAATATAGCTTACCAAGCTAATCCAAAAGAAGGAAGACAAGACCACTTTTGGCTTTGACTTTATCAGAAAGGCATAAAAGAGTTGACTAACTCTACTACAGCTACTTCTGCAGAAAAGAAATATATCTGCCCCCTTTTCTGACCCTAAAGACAATGAATATAGTGTCAATGTTCTACCAATCTTAATCGGTCTGGATTTTCAGCCATGTACTTCCTACCTGCTGTACAGCTGCTTTTTTCAAGTTAAACATGAAAATTTTAGAATCTTATTACTCAGCCACACAGAAAAATAGATTGACATGTAGGCAACACTATTTCAGTTTGGGGGACTTTTTGCAATTCTGCTGTATGAGGCATCAAGTTGGTTGTCCTGCTAAATACAGGTACCTCAGATAGTTACCTTCAGAGGCAATGGAAAGAAAATGGCACAGCATGTTATGCCTCATCTCATGAGCTGAATGACACCCTAAAAATATCTATCCTTTGTGAACAAAAGGTAATGACTAACCAAATCCTAAGGCAATTAGCTGAGGCATGGAATTCTGCACTGTAGCTATCTTCAGCTAAGCAAGATGCAACCCAGCCATTGTTCACAGAACATGGTGCAATCAGTTCCTCCCACAGGATGGGTATTTGCCTTGTGGTCTGGTGTGGAATGATGTGGCAATGTGACTGATGATTTGTGCTGATCACAGATATTAAGTGACTTCAATTTGATCCATTAATATGTGAGAATGATCAGCATCCATACACAAGAAAATTCAGATAAATCCTAATCTGTATTAAATGGAAAATGGCTCAATACAAAAATCAAATAAATAAATAAACAAAGCAATGGTTTTCAAATTCATCTGTTGATCATGAGTGAGAACAGCCCAGAATTCCAAAAATGGGATTATTCAAAATTTGGAAAGTAATTATATGACCAATAAGAGTATATAAGTACTTTGTAGTACTGTGATGACATAGCCAAATAAAATGTATAGATATTTTGCACAAATACATATGCAATGTGTCAACATAGAGAGAAAAATGAATATTTGTGCAGTTGGTCCTAGGAAGTATCCAAATCAAGGTTCTTTCAAGTTAGAGAGCAATGAAGAAGGGAAGTACAATGGACTGTGAATAAACATCATTTATTACAACATCCATGAGGATGACTGGGAAAAGAAAAACAAATAAACAGCAGCATTAGGGGCACATAAAAGCTCCTATTGGAGTGGAGGATTGATTAGTATAAGTGCATCTGGGATAAGTGAGGAAGATAGAGAAAGATGACAATTCCACTTGTCTAACTTCTATGTCAAAGACTTGTTAAGCCTGATCACATTGGTTACAGGAACTCAGCACCACCAAAGGCCATACCTATGGTTGTTAACAATTCAGAAACGACTCCACAGACCTGGTTTTTTTGGTCTTAGCATCACTCCCAACAAAGTATCTAATTCCCTAAATTATACAAATCTTGATCTATAGACAAATACATTCAGTTGCAATACTTATAAATTTAGCATATAAGTTATTATTGCTTTGAAATAGATATATCCAGAGACTCATTCAAAATAAAAAAAAACAAAACCTAAAGCTAAAATATGTGAATTACAACTGCTGCAGTTGTCTGTGTCTTAGAAATTTCTTATTGTCTTGAAAGGAAACATGGTATATTTTAAAGCTATCTGGTTAAAATTGGAGGATTAAAATAATTATAACAATAATTACAAATAAATGACAAATAGTCATTGCCTACTGCAAAAAATGTAGAAGTTCAAGAAATCTGCCTCTAATACAATATATTCCTAAACATGACAATATTTCCAATAATCAGTATAAAAATTTTAATAAGAACATTTTTTCAGGGACTATTAAGAATTTTTCAGTGACCTAGGAAATTTGTCTAATTTCAGTAAGTTTTCTGAAGGAGAAAAAGACTTTTTAACAGACCTATCTTCTTGGGGTATAAGTAATAAAGTTTTTGTTGCCTAAAGTAAATGGGAAGGAAGATACAGAAATAACAAGGTTTTTAGGACAGATTCATTGTTCTTTTAGTACAAAGACATTTCCTCCTTCTCTTTTTAACTTCCGCATCCTTGCAGCTCTTCTCTAGGAAGAGGAAAAGGTGATCAAAAGGCTTTGAAACTTCTTCATTTTCCTTCAGTCTTGGGTCAGAGTCCAAGAAAGTCCTGCTGTAAACAATTCCTTCTCCCCCTGACTCTAGGAGACAGGATGGACAATTTGGTCGGGAAGAGAAGTGAATTCACCACTAACCAACTGATGAAAAAGTGATTGATGTAGGACTTACATATAAAAATGGAATCTGTGAAGTAGGTAGAATAGCTGAGAAACTGCTAGAACAGGACAGCTTAATTGATGAAATGAAAAGGAATTACGGTCTGAAGGGACAGAATCATTTTGAGAAACAGGTCTAATTCCAGAGGATCAGCATGAACAAATCCTTCAAGGCTGTCAGTGTGCTAAGCAAGGACCAAAGTCATCTTTCTGACACATGCAAGGCAAATTGTATTGTTACATAAATCACTTCTGGAATAACCAGGAATTCCAGATGCAGAAGACAGAAAAAGAGAAATCCCCACAAAACTCCTCAGCTGTATGTTCATCTCCTATCAGTAACCTAATATTAAAAACAGAGTAAATGGCAACATCTCTTAGAGCTGATTCTAACCTTGGTGTGGGGTTGACCAGACTCTGACAAAAGGGTTCTAGACAAATAAGCATTGAGTTCTATAGCTTCTTGCCAATTGGGGAATTACTGCATTTTTATTACCTGTTTCATTCAACTACAGATTTTCACAAAAGTTGTAAGGACTTTAGAAGAGATTCAGTTGCCTCAACTTAAACCTGCAGCTCTAGTTTAGACTCTGTCTGGCAGATATGACAGAAGTAGTAAATCAGTGTGTACTTAGCTGAAGAGGCTGCTGGAGACTTGGGGATATTTAAGGATCTTGGAAATACAGGCTCAGGACAGTATAGAGGCCCCAGACTGTAAACCACCTATCAGTGATCAACCACCTCTTATCATTGGAATAGTGTGATAACACAACAAAGAACATGCATCCAACATAAGAGAAACACATCATGGACAACAAATTCACATCTATGTAGACTTGCAGAGCACAGACCACAGACTTGCAAAAGTATGAGTAAGGTATAAAGTGTATCAGCAAATATAAAATTGTTCTTAAGCAACTCCTAGAGGTGAGAAGGAGATCAACAAGACCACCATCATAGTCTCAAAAAACCTGAAGATTCCTAATATAATTAATGTAACGTAACATAACGTAACATAACATAATATATTTATATTTATTTTCCCTTCTGCCTTGTGCACTGAATTTGAATGGTATAGAGGGGCATAGAATAGATGAGCAATACACCAAGCAAAGTTAGTATCTATCCTTTTAAAGTCATATATTTTGAATTATAATTGTTATATAGTTGTTTATATATGATTATACCTGGAGTAGAAATTCTTTGGTTGGTTTATTAGCTCTAACACTACAGATATGATGTTGATTTTAAGTTTAAAGTGAATTCAATTTATTGCTAACATACTTTTGAATGGGAAAGGCTGGTAGGGATTGGATAAAGGAAAGCTATTACACTCTACGAGTGACCAAAAAAAAAAAGAAAAGAAAGACCCACTTTGGTAGAATCAGGACTGTTTGGAAAGACATCTTAATCCTAACTAATCAAATCATTTTGAATGTAGAGTTGGGATAGAACAATATCTCCTGAGTTGGTGAGTCAAGACCTTTTGACTCAAGAAAAACAAGAACTCTTCATGTCTAATCCTGGGTGCAAGACCTGCTGAAGAGGTTTAAATTTTTAATGTTCAATTTTTAATGTCAGATTATAACACAACCAGGTGTTGTTTTATATTCACTGTAAGATTCCTGATTTTTTAATGCCTGATGGCTATTTTGTCTGGAATAGGAAACTTTATTATAAATTTGAATGTATCATGTTCTTCTACCACACTTACTCTGAAGACGTGTGTCAGAATTTTCAGCATATATACCATTGCTCAGATGGATTTGGCTTTCTGTGCACAATATATTTCAAATTTGTAATTATAAATATTTTTTGCACTGAATTAATTCCTAATTCCACAAATGGTTCCGTAACTTTCACTACTTTACATGATTTTAATTTCATAACCTGTCTAAAAGCAGCTTTGCTAATTAGACTGAGGTAGCTATAGAAGATGAAACTGTTTTTATTGTTGTGATTATTATTATTGTTCTATTTTTGTGTCACTCTTTAGGAATGATAAAATCATAGAATCATTGAAGCTGGAAGAGACCTTCAAGATCATCTAGTCCAATGGTCAACCAACACCACAATCACCTCTAAAATATGTACCCAAGGGCCATGCCCAGACCTCTCTTGAACTCTCTACCAACTTCCTGGGCAAAATATTCTAATGTCTAACCACACTTTTAGTGGAGGAAAAAAACCCCAAAATCTGGTATGTAATCTGAACCTCTCCTGGCACAAGTTGAGGCCATTTCCTTTTGTCTTTTTCCTTGAGATTAGGTGGAAGTTTTTCAGATAGTTGAGAAGGATCAATGAGGTATCCCATGAGATTCCTTTTCTCCAGACCAAACAACGTTCTTTCTGCAGAGTTAAAGAAATGAACATATTTAAGACCCAAGAGGAGCACAGACATTTGACATCAGCAAATATACAGCAAGGGCAATTTCAAAACACCTGAATTCTGATAGCAAAAAAAATGACAAAATTTGATGTAAAGTTTTACTGCTTTGTTAAGAACATGGCTCAAATGGCCTATAGATTGATTCTGGTTTTAACTTCTATGAAGAACTTAGAAATTGTTCAGTCATCAGTTCTAATTTTGAGGGAAGATAAATTTGTACACTTCCCTTTACAATTTAGAGAGAGGCTTTAGCTCATTATTTTTAATCACACCTCTACTTTGGTTACAGTTTAAAATCTGTCATCCAGAAATCCCTGAAGCTTACAGTGTTTCTTAGTTTGCTGAAAATACTTTTGCCTTTGGCTGCCCTTAGGGTTGAGGCTAGAAGAGCACAGGGAAGTATGCCAAGACGGATGCACAAAGAACTCTACTGGGTCTGTAGTACTTTAAAACATTTTCCTTGAAGGAGGGCAAATAATATCAGAGTGTTTGAATACTGAGAAAAAAGCCCCCAAAAAATTCAGTGAGAAAAAATAATATAATTGAAAGTACTTGTTTTGCTTTAAAGCACTTGTATTCTACATCTGGGCAAAAATGTTCAACTCTTTTTATTAAAAACATAACACCTCTGACAATATAATCTATGAATGAACTGTTAATAATTACTTTGCTCAAAAGAGAAAAAATTCTCCTCCTGGTTTTACTAGCTTCTAGGTATTACAGTAAATTTGTTTTCATTAGTATCATCAATAACTTTTACACTTCCTTATGGAGAAATTTGCTACTCTATTTTCCTCTGCTCATCTTTAATCTTGGTTGCAACTAAAAGGGGCAGAACCCAAAAGGTAAGTGAAACATTACTATTTTCCTCAGCTCTATAGCATGCAGTTTGATCTATGTAAAGTTGGGCACTGTCATTATTAGTGAACATTACTGTGTATGTTCAGCAATCTGAAGGGTGTTAGAGCAGCTGCTGAGACCGTGCTCATTGTGTGGTACCTACAATTCTGTTTTCTGTCTGACACAGCTCAGATGAGGATGTGAAACTCTAATAAGGGATAAAAAAATCAAGACCAGGATCAAAAGGCTGGTACTAAAATTGTAGCTAGCTACAAAGATAAAAACCAAACCCAAGGTCAAATTATATTAAAGCGCTTTTTGAAGCATTGATTTTCAAAAAAATATCTGCTGAAGTAAACATTTTAATGAAAATAAATATAGGGGATATTTTTATTAGGAAATAATGTTTTATTACTTTAAAGGAAGCCTTAAAGTGCTGAACATCAAAAAAAAAAAAAAAAATAAACATCCACAGCTTGGCTCTACTAAAAGAAGCCTGGTTTTCCAGGTACTTTGACCTTCCTTAGGGCACTGTATCACTCTGCAGTCTTAGAACTAAATTAAGCTTTGATGTTCAGAGTTACTGAGGCTCCCTGCATATCCTTGAGTGAATCTGGTCATTGTTCTTTAAATCAATTACTTAAAAAATATTAATTACATCCTTAAACTTGAATGTTTACTGCAACTCTCAGGAAGACCAAGTGTTCTGATTCCTTGAGGTGCTGGATTTTACTGGAATCATCACAGTCACTGTAAAGGTGATGGTCTCCACATGAACAGGAAAAAAATAGGCTTGGCACAAACACCAGTAAACAAAACATAGGAGCAGGCTAGAGTAGGAGAAGAACCAAAATAGACAAAGCAAGCTGAGAGCATAAACATGACCTAGCATATCACTCTAAAAATTACACACTCAGGACTGTTAACTATTAACCAGACCTGCAATTTGATAAATTTGATGACTTTGAAGAGGAACAGTACAAAGCTCAGGGATTTAGAGCAATGTGAGCAGTGTAGAAATGCTATGCTACTACTCTGCAGAGAAATTATTTTTTCAATTCAAGAAAAAAAAAGGTTGTGATGAGCCTGTCAAACTAGCTAGGAATTTCTGCTTTATATTTGCTTCAGAATAAAAAATCATGGACAGTTGAGCTTCCGGACATGTATCTTATACAAGATCTGAAGATTTTTGTGTTTTTGTTATGCCTCAGCTGGGTTTATGGACAAGTAAAAGTGAACACCATAGGGATGTACACTGAAATATACTGCTGGAACATATAGACAGTAAAATAAATTAGGGTGTATTCTGATATTGCATAGGAAACTTACATTGGAAAGTTCAAGAATGAACAGAAAACATTCCTCATAGGAAATGAGAATTTTAGAAAAAAAATTCCACGCTTTGTGGTTATCATATAATGGCAATGTTTATTTTAATGTAGGTAGAGTGTGATGCATATATATTTAAATCTCATGGTTTGTTGAGCCCCATGTAAAAAACTCAGTGAATCACTGTATTTGCAGGCTTGAGAAGAATTAATTATAATCCCATATCCACAACAAGCTTTAAACACTTTAATTTGCATAGAAAATGCAAAAGCATTTTCCAGATCTCGACTGTCTCTGAAATATAAATAATTGAATTTTCAGTAGAGAAGAAGTTGGTATTTTGCTTATCTATCATATGGTAGAGTAGTGACTTCCTCCATCTCTACTGATCATACAAGTGAACATTATGATCTTTTTTCTTCAGTCTTTCTTCTCAGTCTGTCCTCTTATGGTAACAGAGAAACCACCGTTATTATTTACTTGGTAACTTAAAATATTGTAGATATACTGTTTAGAGTCACGTGAGTCAGCTGTGATAAGGTGAAAAATGCCAGGAACTTCCATACCCTGTGTCTTTGTTTTATGGTGTATTTTCTAGATGACAATATCTAGAAATATCTGCATAAACCAAAATACCCATAAATCAGTGAAATACCTTTCTTTTTTTTTTTACAGTTTAGCAACAGAATTATTTAAATGGATATTTGTTTAAAATTTTTCTGCATACAAGTAGGTTATAATTTCTTCCTGTTTCTCTTGATCAAATTCAGATAAATAATCAGGACTGAATCTTTTTCTTTGTGTTATTTTCAGCATATTATAGCATTGAAAACATTTTCAGCCAAGAGGAATACAAAAATAAGGGTGTAAAAGTGTAGATAAACAGTCATGAATTTATCATACCAGAAAGACTTAGCTATTTTAGGATATCATAGATGTCCTTCAATTTAAAAATGCATTACTGTGTTGCCACATTTCTTCATATAATGGTTCATACAATTTTCTCTAATTGTAAATGCACCATGAAAAAAGATTCCTGATTGGATTTTTCATACATTTCTATGGAGCTTGGCAATACTGATGGCTCTATGATGAACAAAAATTTGCAAATTCATTTTTTTCTTTATTTACTCTTCTGATTGTTATCCATATACAAATATAAAAGAACACTGAGTCAGCAGTAGTTAAATTTTCTTTGGTACATAGGATAGTTAAGCATATTATGCAGTTGGACTAGAAATGCTGGTTATTAGAGTTATTGAATCTGGCTGGAAACAATTACATTAATTTCCGTTGATTTTATCACAGTGCTCAAAAACGTTATCAAACATAAAGATAAATGTATGAAATCCCACTAATAGAAGGTTTTATTAAGACCATTAAACAAAGCTAGTCAATGAAGGAGAGAATGTAAAATACCCTATCTTTTTAATGGTGTCTCTTTGTTTTTCTCTGAGCTCATGATGAGAGGATGTAGGCCTGGATTCAACCTTGGTGTAACTCCACTGAAGTTAGCTGAGATACACCAAACGTGGTTTTGCCCCAGAGGATTTTAGATTCATTTATTTTAAATGAAGTCTATACATATTTTAAAATAAGCATTGCCCTTCAGAATGCCAAAGCAGCGAGTATAAAAAGAAAGACATCCTGAAAGATAAAATAAAATGTGTGTGATATGAAGTATTTTAGGACAGAAAGTCAAACAATTTAACCACATTTCCAGCCTCATTCATCTGATTTATTTTTCTTATGCAATGTCTGTGAATTAAACACTGGTAAAGGCAGGAGAGAGCAAATCATATGCCCCTTGTGCTTGTGATTGACTTGGAACCTTCCTAAAAGGGACTGCATCCTTCACTTATTGGGCATGCTCTCATACTCAGAAAAATAGAAAGAAAGAGATGATGTCTTTAGATGTGGTATGCCATCCCCCAAGAAAAAAGGGTAGAGACTTCAGTTCACTTTTTTTTTTTTTTAAATACATTTACAGCCATACAACTGCTGTCTGAAGAGATTATAGGCTACATAGAGATGTGCATGTTCAGTCTTTACCCCAAATCTTCCTTCCCAGTGTGTAGGAATGTGGGAGAAAATGCAGAGGTTATGGAATGCTACCTTACTCTGCTGTCAGAGATGGAAGTTAATTTTTAAAGGGATGTAGGATCAGTTGCTGTGTTCATATTGCTGCCTGAATTGCAGATCTAGCAATGAACTTCAAAGTGTTCAGAGTCCCCTCTTCCATCTACTCTGTTGTTTTTTAGCCAAGTTTATGCCCTAGTGTCCCTCTCTTGGCTTCCAGCGGCTGCTTCAAAAGACTGCTAGTCTCCTGAAAGTCCTGGATTGTGTCTGTAAGCTTCATACTAACGCACGAGACATCATAGGGCAAAAGAAAGGCTGTATCTGGCTGTGCATGGCTACTGTACCTCCTATGAAACACAATATACAACCATTTGCTAAAGTGTGAATGGAATGGAGAGGAAAGCTTAAAATGCTTCCTTTCTGCTATCAGTTGAAAGGACTGAATCCACTTGCATGTGAGGCTACAGTAGAAACCATATCTCCATATCAACCATAGTTACAGGACTTTTTCCCTGAGGCAACCAGTGAATATGAATTCTTGCTACTTGTGAGAGGTTAATAAGGGAATAGAATTCCTCTGAAAAATAAGGAGGTTTTTGTCATTTTTTGTTTGTGTGTTTTTGTGCTTATGCAAGTCTATTCTCTTGTGGCATGCTCAGCAGGATTAAGCTTTCCTTAAGTAAAGGCAGTGTTTTAGGAATCATGGTAGGCAGATTTACAAATATGTACATTTTATCTAAACAGGGAAGAAGAAGATGTCTGTTGGGCTGTAGCCAGCCTCCCTCACCAGTGAGCCCATATACTACTCTCAGCATGAAATTGCAGCCAGCTTGGATGTGTGAACATGCTGCTTCTGTTTTACACAAGAAACTCTGTGATGTTCTTCAATATGCTCTCCCTGGATGAATCACTATGAAGGAGTCAAATCACTTACCTACTCTACTGACATGATCAGGTTGAATTTAGTTGTATATTTGAATACCTACAGTTTACAAATGCTACATGTTTTGTTGGCTATGTTTTTACTTGCATTAATCAATTCATTATAAATTGTGACAGCAATTACAAGGAACCTACGAGTCAGTGCTGAGACATCAGGCCCTGGATACATAAATGTTAGAAATTCACTGTTAATTCACTAGGGACTAATTTTTCATGTTACTTCTGCTACAGGCTGAAAAGTGGAACCAAAAGAGCTAATGTCCCAAAGGAGAGGAATTTGAGAGTCTAACAGTAGAACACAAAAAAAATAAAGCAGGTTGTAGTTAACATATGTGCCAGAAATATGGCTATTTCCTTTGCATAGATACTAAGCTGATGTGTTGGGTTAGGCATTCAGGTAAGTTTGGTTTCAGATCAGAAAAACTCTCACGCAGGTATTTCATTTAGTCTGTTGCAACGGCAGTACATGTCTCTCCCACATACCTGGCTGGATTTTGATTCATAGATATTATACAGAATGAAAGATGCATTTTTTTTTACTTAGATACCTATCAGTTTCTTCTGA
The DNA here is from genome assembly GCF_027477595.1 of Haemorhous mexicanus. Taxonomy (NCBI): domain Eukaryota; kingdom Metazoa; phylum Chordata; class Aves; order Passeriformes; family Fringillidae; genus Haemorhous; species Haemorhous mexicanus. The sequence goes on along the minus strand of NC_082345.1, from coordinate 59,213,320 downwards.
CTTCTATGATTAGTTTAGAAAAAGATCACAGTAACACAGGGATCATTACACAGTTATTTTGGGATGAGATTTTGCAGATTATGTTTATGCTGGCATGCTTCTAGAGCAGCAGGTATAGACATGAATGACTGGGAGACTACCAGCTATGCTGAATGCATGCAGAAAAATACCTCTTCCTTCTCATATTCTCAATTTTTTATTTGGAAGATTGATACTGCCTTCTCATATTAAGTATTACAGATACATTAAGAGCAGGAAACTCTTAGTGAATGACTTCCTTTCAACATAAAGAGGTGTGTAAACTAATTTCATCTGACCTGCAGCCAGAGAATGCTTATATTGTCAGCCTCTCACTATACCTTTTCTCTTCAACTGCAGTTTTTATTTTGATTCCAGTAGTGGTAAAGACAGAGTAATCTGTTACATAAATCTAAACTGTATTATTCTTAGATTGAAGAACACTATATTGTTTATCATTTATTAAAAATAACAGTGCTATTACAGAACTAAAGCAAATGTTAACACCAATCTAACATAGTTAATTGGCTCATCTATTTTAATATTTAGAATTAAACCTCAACAGAAATAATAATTTGCAGATGAAGAGCTAAGATCTGAACACGTATTTAGATATATGTTCAGATACCAGCTCTTGTTGGGAGTTTGAATTTTATTGGGGGAGGAGATTCCTTTGGTTTTGTTTGCTTTTGTTAAGTAGCTGTGTAAATTGCTAATTTTTATTTTCTAAGGCAAAAAGGCAAAAAGAGGTTGCACTTTAAGTTTTCTTAAATTAAAAATGCCTACCATCAGTCTCACTCTTTCACTAAGGGGCGTACACAGCCCTGTAGGTGTTCTTTATAAGCAGCACACAATTGCTGCTGTGTGCTGTATTCTGACCTTTTTATTGGTGCCCTGTAGGTCCTTTTCACTACATCTGGGATATGTTAATCAGACTCCTGACACAGACTGAAATTTATTGATCGCATTATCCCTGAAATGTTTTTTTTTTTTTTTTTTTTTGCACTGGCTCAGCTCCCTGTTCCTTATGGTGATTAAAAAATGTGATTCCACATCAAACAGTGCATATCTTTAGTTGGCATTAGCTTACGAATCCATGCCCTGAGTCAAACAACTGTTGGGAGACGTTCTGCTTCTCTGCTGTGACTCCCTTTGTGCAACATGCACTATTTATGCTTTGTTGAAGTCTCTGAAGATCATGAAAGTTTCAGAACACCCACCTTCTGTTTTGATGAGTGGGAGGAGCTGACAAATGCTGGAAAGAAATTAAGGATTAAGAAATTTGTTTCCTCATAGTCTAGATCCACCTAATGAGCATCATTTACTCTGATTTCTAACTAACTTCTAATTTTTATATATATACTTTTTTTTCCTTAATGGAGGAATCTCTAAAAAGAAAAAAAGAATTATACTGCTCTGCCAGGCAAAATTGTTCTGGGCAACTCTTACAAATGACAAGATGAAGGATTCAGAAAGGTGAAATGTGACTTAGAAACATCTTAACTCCTTTTTCTACTCCTGAGGTCTTTCAGCAGGTCACACACATTCTGGTCCTAATGCGAGAGACTGTTCTACTGACCTGGTGATAGGCATTTGCATTATATCCTTACATTTGCAGGTTCCTTGAGATGCTCTTTGTATACTCTACATGAGACACCAAACCATGCACATTATTTATAGTTAATGCAAATTTGGAGATAAGTTTTTTCCTAGATTGTAGCTAGGGGAAAAGTATCAGCTTTCTCACTAAATACTCCCTTTTTTCATAAATGAACATTCAGTTTCTACAGAAATCTGAGCCATCTTCAAAAACAATACACAAGTTGTCTTTGCTCTAAGGTTAAAGTTAGAAAAAAATTATTTATCCAGTGGATTTCCACAATTTCAAAAGAAAATTTGACAGGTACCTAATTAAGTATAAGAAGAAAGATACAATCTTAACTTGTCACTAAAAGTAGAATCATGAGCTTATTTTTGTACTGAACCTATTTAAATATGTAGAAATATTTTTGCCTTTATATGATGTTCCTTTTTTTTTCATATTGTGAAAGTCAAGTTTGAAAAGAAAATGAGCAGTTTGATTTAGAATCAAATCAGAGCTGGACATGTGCTTGGCTCCTCAGTTTTAAAGCCTTACAACTAGCAGGCTCGTTGACTTATATGTTACTACAGACTGAATATCAAGACTGATGCTGTTAAAAATCTTTTATCCACAAAGGGTCTGTCATTTTATAGTTTCATAGAGAAACAGATGAAAAACAAAATAGTTCATTTTGACACATGGAAACAATTTATCATACTGCTTTCTTTTAATCTTTACTTGAGAGACAAATGAAAAGGTTAAAATTACACTATTAGCTTCAGGTGCATGGTTAAGGCTCTTATATAACTTAATAGGAGCCTATAATTAAAAATTTATTGGTAAGTATTGCAGCATCACTTACAAATACATATTGACAACACACAGGTTTTTCAACTAAAAACTGCACTGATTTAAAGGGTGTGATATTTCCTTCAACAAGATTAATAAAGAAATTCTGCTGATCAGTATAGATGCCATGTTAAGTGATGTTAAAAGTATGGCCATATCCAGTGCTCTGGCTGAGTCCCTCTTGCCCAGCTGTTGGAGCCAATTTTGAGGACCAGGGGTCTCTCCTTGGTCTGAGGGGCACAGTGGCTGCTTTCCTATTTGCAGGTACAACCAGTAACAATGCTTATTCCAGAGACAGACACACAGACAGACACACACACTGGTGTAGTCAGTCACATAGGTGTCACAGACAAGGCACTGCCTTCAACAGTCCTTGGGCTGCAGAGGCAGGAGGTCACTGCTGCAGGCACACACACAGCACCCTCCAGGTTCACAAACACATGCACATTTTTGGTTCCCTCAGGAATCAGCAAGCCCCTTTTGTCTGTCTGGGACCCCTGCCACCTGGACCCCTTTCACCTCCATGGATCTCCTTCCTGCTGGCTGGCCCAGCTTGGCAATCACTGCACACATGCAGCCTCACCCAGGCACCCCACAGTCACTGGTGCCCCAGATAGCTGTGTGAACCCTCCACCCACTGGCTACCCCTGATGGCACCTTGCCAGCTGGTCCAGCTTAAGGTTTGCCAGAGAACAAACACACTGCCCAGAGCCCCAGCATCCAGAACATAGCACATGGCCTCAGTCCTGTGGTGCCACTCCATCCACCTGCACAGAGCTCCTCACTCACATTGGTGTTCTGAGTAGTGTTTTGGGATCTGCACCATTCCCACTCTATGTCTGGAGGTTAAAGATGCCCACCCATCCCAGTGCAGTGACACCACACTCGCTCCCATTGCTGGCACCACAGGTTAGGGGTACAGGTTAGTTATAGCAGAGTTAATTGCCCAGTATAAGCCAGCTTGAACAGTAACAAGCAAATGTTTAAGAACAAGATGTGGGAAGATAGGATAGACTGAGTAGATGGGACATGGGGCTCAGTCAAAGAAATGTGCTGAATTAAACCAATTTTTCACATAGCTGCTCCTTTTTTGCACCTTTTTCTGTTTGCCCCTCATTTTATTGCTCCCTGTTTGCCCTTACCCTGCAGATGGCCTCACCAGCTGGCATAGTCCCACTGACCTCCTCCCATGTACCAAAAAGCAGTGTCCTGATTTGCCTGCAGCTTCCTGAGAGCACATAATTTGGTGCTAATGACCAGGTATGTTTCCTGTTCTCTTTGTAAACATTAATTTATGTCTGTGTGTGGTCTTCCTCCCCTTCCTTATCCTTCCAACTGAATAGAGGAACATTCTCACCACCCATATGCCCTTAGTGATTTGGGTGACTAACCACAATTGTTTATATCACAACCACTGCTATCTGTGTGGTCAGGTTTGTCTCTGTGTGTTCTTGTTTATGGCTCCTTTCACCAGATAACCTTAATGGCACAGACAAGCCCCTTACACTTACCCTCATATATTATTTTCAACCACTCTAAAGCCACTTCAGCGGAGGGAACACACATAAGTCATACATTACAAAAAACAAAACAAAAGAAAAAAACCACCCAGAAGAAACACAAGGAGGGAATGTGATTGAAGATGTCTTTTTATGAAAACAATTTGAATTGATATTACCTTATATAAAGCAGAATCATCCTACAGTTAATGATGCACAAGGAAGAGTACCATAAGCAGAGGAGGAAGAGGTTCTAGAAAGGTTTTCTAATAACTTCTTTGTTAAATCTCTCAAATGAATTCATTCTTTCTCATGTGCAAACGCCTGAAGAGCACTAGAAGAGCTGCATTTACAGATTAAAATCACAGCTGTACATTAATACACATTATATAGTTGGTTAAACCCAGAGTTTGTATTTATATATAAACATACAATTTTAAATATAAATGCTTTGCCAATATTTAATTATTCAATAGGTTTTTATGACTAAGTTATTATGTCAGAAAGAGATTCTGCTATTTCCTATAGGAATTTTTCTTTGAACTCAAACTTAGGAGAAAAAAACACCTTTATGAAGTAAACCTGTGAGCTCCTGCTCATGCAAGAATCTACTCTAAGTATTCTCATTTAGGGAATAAAAATGTATTTATGCTTCAAGTGTTCATAAAGCAGAGTAACAGTAATTTCTTTTTGTTTCTGATCTCTGATATAGTCTTTCATTTGCTCCTTAAAGAATACCTTTAATGAGTCTCTTTACCTCATTTCATTCTCCTTTCTCCTCTTACTCTTGGATTTCACTGTTGTATAGATTGTTATTTTCTTTTCCACAGCTATAACTTCAGAAGCAGAATCTTCTGGGGGAATGATTTTCTTCTGCTGTGCTCCCAAGGGTCTAGTCATGCCCCTTATAGTGATGTCCCTGGTGACTATTTTGTTTAAACTTGGAAAATATCTGTTTTACTTTTATATTTTAGCAGTGAAAAATAGTATCAGTCACAGCAACAATAGCAATACTGAAAACCTGCAGGGAAAAAGGATTAAATCCACCACAGAGGTCAATGAGAAAAATCCAAATGACATTTTAGTCCCAAATATTTAATATTTCATTATCCAGACGTAAATTTGTAGATTGAAAGAAATAAAGATGAAACAACCTCTTACTAGCTGGCACTGTGATCCTGCAATGGGGTTAGAGATAGAAATTCTCCCACAGTTATTCTTGAGCTGCCACTTTTTTAGGAATTGTATATTAGACCCTCCTTTTTTATCTGAGTAGAAATCCAATATATGAGTGGGAAAGCATTGCACAGAGAAGTTAGATATTTCAAAATACACATGTGTTGATTAGGGATTTAGGAAACAGGGAGAACCAGAGAGTTAGTACCTGAAATCCTATTGCTTTTCAGTCTCAGGACTCTGACATACCTGCAGGTAGATATGCTCTTCAAATTAAAAAAAATGACTGTAGACTATCTAAGCATCTATAATAAAGTACTGCCCATGGGCCACTACTTCCTGCCAACTTTATATAGAGAGTTTTATGAATCATGCAAGAAATTGGTGATAAAGATAAAATATCCATTTCAGTCCAGCAGTTTCAGATCCATATCTCACCACGACCACTTGTTATAGGATAATTATATAACAAAGCTGCATCACTGTGCAAATCAAAGTGTATGATTCATGAGAGCAGGGCAAAAAAGAACAAAGTGGAAGCATGGCTGAAGTGCAATTGTTATGAATGATAACTTAGGAAGAAGGCTGAGCAGCTTCTGATTGTACTGGTTTCCAAGCCAGTTTCTTGCTGGACCCAGACAGCCAGTTATTGCACCATTTCATTCCCTGCTGTATCAAAGCTGTGAAAAACTGAGCCCCCTTTGCTGCCAGCTCCAAAAGGAGAAGCTAGGATAACAACTTCTGCAGAGGGAGAAGACCCTCCTATCTGAAGCTGTCAGTTCTCTTCTTTCTTCATCCTTCTCCCCCTGGCTATGGTGTGGAAACCATGAGCTATGCACATCCACTGTGTCATTTCTATGGCATGGCTGGCCCAGCCCCTGGTCCTCTTTCTTGCAGTAGAAAAATAACTCTTCACTCAAAAACTCCTGAGACAGTTTAAGAAGTAATCCAGCATTTCAGTCCCTGCTCAGTGGGATGTTAATGTCTTTTATACTGGTAACAATTTAAAATTTCTGAGCTCTTGCAACCTGCTACTCTCAAAAAATTCATTTGAAATCATTCAGACAGCGTTTCAAACTGAATTTAAAGGCAGTTATCAAAATTTTAATAGTGCCAAAAAAATTAAAGCTTTTTGGCGTTATAATTTTCATTTTTATTGAGAGCAGAAGAGACACAATATCAAATTGCTGTTGGCTATTAATATACAAATCTCTGTTTCTGTCAGTTAAAGAAGGATTTTTTTTTTAAATCTGCAATCAGAAAAGTATTTTCATTTGTTTATTATTCAGAGCATTTATTCACTTTTTGTAGCTCTTGGTGATTTTAAAAATTGCCAATAGGAACTAGTAAGTTTTGTCTCTGTTACTAAGAAAAATATATTTTCATTGTTTTAAATAAATAAAGGTGTGCAAACCAAAGCAGAGATACCCTTTATTATTGATTTTTGGCTTATAAGTTTCTTTAAGCCCTGTGAGGTTGCATTAGTCACAGTAACAGCATGTCAAATCTGAAAGAGTGAGGAAACAAAGTAGGAAACTCACCAGCATGTGTAATGAATAGAACCAATTTATCTATTTATTCTATAATTCTTTAAAGGAGCAATCTATTTAAGCAATGTATTGGGAATGTTTTAAATCATTTTTTAAGGGATCTGCACAACAGTTTCCTGTATTGTACAGCAAGCTGCTACTACTCAGAAGTTTTGGGGCCAATTCCTGGTTCACATGATAGAAGTGTTACCAGTATCATAAAATAGATGCAAACATATGTTATGAAGTTAATGCTAAGATGGAAACAGATTGGGCTGACAACATCCTGGAGACTGCATTAATGAATCATTTGCATAAAGTCACTTCAGTGGAAAACTTTATATTCAGTTTACTAATTTTCTCAGTCTGAAGAGAGGTAATTTAAAACAGTAGTGAAAAGAAAATATCCCAAGAACTGATGGTTAAAGACATGTACTATAAGTATTTCCTCTACTATGACTCAGTTTGTCCTCTACCATGACTATGACTTTCCTATATCTTCTCTGTACTCTCTTCCATTACCTTTGTAAGGTCTAATTTCCTTTTTTTTTCCCAATACAGGGAGCGAGATTCTGCCCTTTGCAAAGATATTTTTGTACCTCAGTTTTTCTCCCTGTTTAAAGGACATACTAACTGGTAAGAGTTTTTGCAATGAAATCTGTGTGTGTGTGTGTACAGTTTCTACCAGAAATTCCAGACTTGATAGTTTTGAAGCTGAATAGACAAAATTATAAGTATTTGTAATGATTATTTTTTGTCTTTCTTTTTACCTAAATGTTTGCATACTTATAGACAGAGAAAAAAAAAAAACTATTTTGTAACATATGTACAACTTTAAACAAGTGCTTTTCTGATACCAATTTTATTATTTTCTGGGAAAATAAAAGTTATTCTTACAAAACATTCTATAGTTTAGTTACAGATAGCTGGACATCTACTTTAGGAATTTTTTTTTTTTAAACAATAAGCATATAAAATTGGGATGGTCTAGAATTTCCATATTTCAAAATTTGTCATGAAGATATGTAGTTTGTTGTATTATACATAGTTATGATAATGCGTAAGCTTGTTTCTAACAAATTAATTTTGCTGATTAAAACCACCTGGAAATGTGGAAGTAAATAACTTATAATAATTATCTTCTGATTTTACACTGCTGTCTATTGCTTGCTCATGATGGCTCCGGCCTCTCTCTTTTTTTTAAAGAAAATTGTAAATCATTGTCAACAAGTCTTTGGCTTATTCAAGCCAAATTCCTTCCATAATACTTTCAAAATTTAGGATGTGTCTGTATTTAAAAAGATGTAACCAGGGATATTACCAAAGAAAAGTATCTCCAGGGAAATACCTTGGGGAAGATTAATATTCTCTTACTGAGGATTTAAATTAAATAACAAAAGAATATTTCTCTTCAGATATCTAAAGCAAATCCATCAAATATCAATACTTCAAAAAAATGGGAGGGTTTTCCAGGAAGATGTGTCTTGACATGAAAAGGTATTGCAAAGTATGCACAACAAAGAATAAAAATATAACAGTGTAATTCATGATAGAGGACCCAGAAACTAATGAGGCTCGTAAGTCAAAGAAATATGATTTCCAAGAAATTAGAGATGAAATTAAAAACTAATTCATCAGGTATTTAAAGCAGGAAATTCCAAAGAAGACAAACACTTTCTGTACAGTTTCACTTTGAAGAATTATTAAATTGAATTTTTATTTAATTAACATGCATTTAAATCTCTGTAATGAAACAGTTCCCATGTGTTTACTGAAGAACCTTTCTTCAGGCCAGATTAAAAAAAAGAAAAAAGAAAAAATTGGAACACTGTTCTGGGAAAAGGACACCAACTTTTTTTGAAGTGATACCTTAGAGCAGCTTGTAGCTGTTCATAGCTTTCAGCTTTGAAATGGAATATTCACTTCAGGCTGCCATGCTGTAGTCACCTCAGCTGGCTGCCAGTGTAACTCTGTCATTTTACAGGATGCAGAATAATTCAAATTTCCAAAGTGGAATGAGAAAACTAGAAAACACTCCCCTTAGGTATTACTTATAGTCCTAAAGTGACTTAAACTAGTCTAGTTACTCTCTTTAAAAATAAATTTTGTATTTATCCAATATTTATTTATCTTCTCCTTTCTGTATGTTTACTTCTTGAGTAATATTATTTGCTTTCTGGGATACCATTGAAGTTGAAACTTTTGGTCCTGCTATAAGTTCAAAATAAACAGCAGTTAAAAAATAAACTGAGTTTAATATGAAATATGAACACATTAAGACCTTTTTTCCCCCTGAAAAATAGTCATTATCTGAATTTCTACAAATACCGAATATCCAGAACTTAAGACACATTGATTCCAGTAGTATGACACTCTTTATTTTCTATGAGAGTATAAATAAAGACTATTAGTAGGTCCCATATTTTACAAATTTTATTAAATCCATCTGAGAATTACAAACAGTCAAATTTTAATTTAGACCCTTTCTCTTCCATGTAAACTAATACTGAAAGTAGCATATAATTATAATATGGTCATGACTCTGATGATTGTTGTAAGGTGACAAGGAGAAAATACGACAGAAAGAAAAAGCTCATTCTCACAAAGACAGCCAGATTCATGACTGAAATTTTCCCATCAGATTTTGTAGTAATTTTGCACTATTTTATACTGAGAAGGCCTTTCAGAGCTTTGGGATGTGACCAACTAATCCACTTAATACTTATTTAATTATCTCAGCACTCTGTTTTACAATTCTCAATGAACTACTTAGATGTGAACTGATACCTTCTCATCACAGACCTTGATCACAAAATTTAATCAAGGGGAAATTAAAGTAGAGCAACCTTAAAAAAATTATATCATCTATATGCTAGTAGTTTTGTTAATTTACAGTTATTCATAGAACATATATGAATAACATTTACATATAAACCTCAAATTTGTGATAAATTTTGAAGATATAAAGGCTCTTAATAATTGAAATCTCAAGCATAATTGTAAATGGAGGATACAGGAAATCAAATTATAATAGTTTATATACATATATTAATACAGGAAATATTGAATAGCAAAGCCACATTTTTTTTTTTTTAGCAAGTATGTATTATCTATTATCTTCAGGATCTTAACCTCTTACAGTTAAATTAAAAGGTCAATAGTAAACACTGCAAGAGCACTCTATGAGTGATACTGATGTGATTAACCCTGTTAATTATGATAGGAAGTACACCTAATACAAACACTGAAGAGGCATATGTTGGGTAGATGTCAAGTGTTTGATCACAGCCTCAGCAGTAAATGCTGAATTGACATGAAATTATGTACACTGTGTGCTGGAGACCCATAGGAACTCTATGATGGGGAAGAGTCATCTCAAGTAATGACGATTTCATGAACTTTTGTAACTGCTGTAGTTTCATTAAGATAAATTGTGTGCTGCAATGGTGTTTTTAGCATACCAGTGTCTGTAAGACTATTCTATCATTCTGTTAAAGACAGAAAAATAAACACCTCCTAAATGTTATATTCCCTCCACCCTTTGTCATCCTGTCTTCATTAAGAACAACTGAGAACATGTAGTTTCAGAGAGACTATGAAATTGAAGTTGAAACCTTTGTCATCACTGAGGAAACCAAACTGACTAATTTCACTGGTGAACTGCTATGAAGTATTGTTAAAGTTTAAAAGGTGCTGCATAACTTTCATGATTTCAATCTTACTTACATTGTTTTTCTCCTGTTCACTAGGAGTGACTTGATGTTAATCTGGAATACTGAGATTCAGGAGCTGTTCTTCTGTCTTCATCTCCTTCTTTCAAGAGCCACAGAACTACAAGATTCCTCTATTTGTGTGCATATTTGAGAAACAAGTGTTTATTACATATTCCTAACAATTTAAAGTATGAAGAATTTGTATTTATTGCTGTTTTTCTTCCACACTGGTCTTTCTCATACTTGATTTTTTTTTTTTTTCCACCAAAGGAAAGATTTAGTGCATATGTAGATGATAAGAAGCTCAATCTATTTAAACTGGAAATGTACCTTGTTCAGATCCCAAATGAATTTGCTTGGTTTCATTATGTAGTATACTGTTTTCCCCCCTGTCTTACTGGTTTTGAAATCCTGATTGGGTAATGTTTGCAGCTGCTGGCTGGAGTTACTTTTACTCCTGCAGGGGAGAAACGCACCAGAGGGAAAAGAGTGGGTGGCTGATTAGGGTTGAACCAAGACATTCCTTACAGAAGATATGGAAGTTGCTAAATTCTGTAGATCATCAAAAGGTTTCCTGGATAGATTAAAACGTTTCCTGGATATCCTGAAATCATCATCAAATGAGGGTGTGCAAGCATGCTGTAACTCATGGAGATAAGTGTATGCAGCAAAAATTCCAGTTGTGACCATAAGAGGTATTTGCGCTGAAAAGCACTTTTATCTGCGACTGCCAAAACAAAAGTTGATTTTATGTTTCTCTACTGTAATAGGTGAAGTCAAATGTAATGTCTTTTCATATGGGACGGTCAGAATATTTAGAGGAGAAAATTCAGACTGATCATAAAAAGAAAGAAATTCCTTACATAATCTCTCTTTAAAAATCTGTTTTAGTGGTTGTTTTATTTTTATTTTCCTTTATTCCCTTTATTATCCTGCTTGCAAAATGCATTGTCTCAGAGTCTTACCTCACTGTGTGGGCTACACGTCCTTTCTTGCCTACATCCAAATGCTGCTGCACTGCATCCGTAAACGGTGTGTAAGAACAACCTTGCAGAACCATAAATGACACCAAACACTAATGCTAAGCTTTTACTACTGTTTCTTTTATCCTGCAGTTAAGACACCAGCTTTCATTGGTAACTACCTCAATCCTGCATGTAAGCTGTCCTTGACTTGTATAAACAAAATCCCTATGCTGTGTAAGGCTTCTCTTTTGTGTGTTCATGAAAATCTTGACATAGCCATAAATGTTAACAAACATCTTACCAAGGCTTCCCTCATTCCAAACACCTTATTAGGGGAACATATCCTAAATTCTGAACCTTTGGGCCTGGTATAACTTTTTATATTCTTGAGCCTAACAATATGTTTTTTATAGAACAACTGGATAAAAAACAGCACATAAGCTGATTTTACATACGTCCAATTTTTCTCAATCACATGCAATAGGACTTACATGTTTAAAATAGTCTTTAATAATTATTTGTATTCAACAAAATATCCAATTTTTTAATGCTTTTTTAAAGTGAATGAATACCATAGTTAGGCATTGCAATGGAAGACCTAGTTTTAAAAACTATTGAAAGTATTAGACTGTGCACCAGATTCCATAATTTTCAAAATTCAAGTGATTTTATCTCTTAGTTATCATATGGCTCTGAAGGAGTTAATTAAAGCAAGGAATTCAAGAACATAAGCTCATCCTCTGAGGAGAGACTGACATGTCAAGAGTTGTATGAATCTATCTATTTTAAGTGCTTGACAAGAGCTCAATTTAAAAAATAATGAGCCACACGTGCCACTATGCTGAAAGAAAAACTGGAATCCCTGGGATGGGAACACTGGAACATTTAATTGTCTACGTTTGACTCCCTGAAATCTGTGCATTATTTCAGGCTTGCTGTGCTCATATTTGAACGATTGTGTATTTCAGTCTCATGACTCTAAGTGTTCTTTCTATATTTTTCTGGCAATAAAAGTTTGTTGGTAACTGTATGTGACATGGTACTGTATGTTTACTTGATTAAAATCTCATGTGTGAGAATTGAATTTTGCTTTCTGATTTCTTTTTATAAAAATCATATAATATTTGAATTGTATCTATTTTTACCTCTTAAATCAATACCAATCAAATGATACAGGGTGAAAAACTGCATTTCCATCCAGCAGTGTTATTTTATTAAAATTAAATTGATTTAATCTCTTTTTTTAAAAGTGGGATATAATACAAATAATACAAATCAAGTATCTTCTCCCTCAGAGAAGAGGCAGTGGGAAAATCATGATGGCACATGCAATCTCATTAGCAGGATATCAAGCAAAAATAGCTGTTATCAGTCTCATCTGTCTTCACTGTATGACTGTGTGTGGCCAGGGTCTATAATTAAGTTTCAGTTTCTAGAATGCAGCAACTCTAGAAAGCAAGAAGCAGAATTCTAAGTTGAACCTTCTGATGTGATTAAGCCTATTATGACCACGGCTTGTTAAAGAAATTGTATTCTGCTTTTATTTTCACTCTGGTCAACACTGGTTTATGTGGATTAGATCTTGAGATGAATAATATCTAGATTTACATCCAGTTTTATCTAAATCACTAAAATTTGAGAACACTGGAGAAAGAACAGCGTGGAATTTGTGATGAAATAAATTGTTTCAAAACACATCTACTAATTCAGACTGAAAAAGTTAGTGGGAGTATACAAAATTCAAGGGTTTTTTTTTTTTCTTTTTAAGAAAGTATTTTCTCATCACAATAAATGAGAATTATAGATAGAGCCTAAACCCTCAAGCATCCAATAGCTTCAGTTAGAGCAGCTAGGGTAAAAGTTTGACAATGTCTTTTATTAATATATATATCTTCACATGCATTTCTTTATCAAAAAATTGAAATATCTCAATTATGTACAGTTACTGAGGAAATTGCAAACTTCAGTAATTTTTCCATAGCAGATTTTCATTTTTCTGATCAGCCCTAATAAATTTGAAGTCTTTATTTTTGATCTACTTCCAATTCAGAGGGTTCTGGAGTGTTGCAAAACAAAATGGGTGAAATTTGCTTGAGTATGTCTGGCACAGATGGACAGCTAATGTGTCCATATTGACAAAGAGATTACTTTTCAAAGAGAAATAATAAATCCATAGACCATTTGACCAAAATATTGTATTATCTGAAACATGGTTTTAAAAGAAGCAGGTATGTATTTGCTTCATGTTGCAACAAATTGACATAAAGGGGGACCATTTTTTTTGAGAGACACGTATAGATATATAGATATAGACTACACAGATATAGATATAAATAAAGATATAGATAGATACAGATGTGCCATTACATGTTTTCTCTTGTCTGAAAGGAATAGAAGTAGCAGATTATCATGCAGTAGCATTTCAGCTAAAACATGTGAATCCTTCAGATAAATTTCCAGCTTGTGGAAAAGCCCAGACACTGGAAGCCTTTGTGCAGTGCACAGGACTTGCACTCTACCTCAGTTGTGAATGGAAGATACACCTGAGCTCAGAGTAAAGCTCTTTTATCCTTTGAGATCAGTATGAAGAATTCTGAGAGTGCTTTTTTCTGGACACTGCCTTTATTCAGTTATTCTGACAATACAAACCCACCTTGATGCTGGGGGAAAAGAAAAAGTGAAATTTTCCATTCACCTTACTGATCAGACACCTCAACACAGGCTTTTGCTGACACTAGTGAGTAGTTATGTTGACTTCTCACCAGCATGTAATAGTAGATTTCTCTGCCCCACACTTCATCTTCTGATTATACATCTGTGCCTCATTGATTACACTTTTGTTCCCCACTGAGTTTGGAAGGATCAGGTTAAAAAAAAATGCAGTGTGTCAGCACTTCCACAAGAAAGAAATGTTTGTTCTTTATTTAGGGCAGGGCATCCTGATTTTTAACACTATTTTTTTTGATTTGCTTTGATTTGCTACCTAAAGAGATAGTATTTGAGACTTTAATTAGCTTGGTTGGTTCTAGACTATTTTTAAAAAAAACTTCTATTTGAAGTTTAGACTTTCTAATGTATAATCTATTGTATTGACCAGTACTGCAATGAAACATGCAGCTTTATGAAAGCATAAATAAATTAGAGAAAAACATCCAGGAAAAAAAGTTCAGGGTGCCTTCAGCAGAAAAATGACCACCCACCTCCCCACACCCCCATCCACATAGATGTGTAGCTAACAGATTTATTTAGAAAAATGTTCGAACTGGAATTCTCAATAGCATCAGTTCTTGGCACTGAGATTATTTGAGATGTAATTCTCTGATCAGTTTTACAGATTTTCAGTACAATTTGTTGGAGGCATAAAGGTCTACCCTGCCCATCCTTTGCAGCTACAGTAATACACAGGTTCTTCTATACTCACCTCTATTGCTTGTCACTTAAACCTACAGGAAAAGTTGATTCTGCATGTCCAGTCCATGAGATGTCAATTTGAAGCAGGTGCACACACTTAGAGAATGCAGTACCTGTCAGTATAACATTGGCCTAAATTAAGATTAGGATTTAAGAATTACTTCAATTCAGACACAAACAAATGAAAACAGCAAGACAAAAAATGCCTCTCTTACAAAATGCATTTCTTACCAGTTTGGTACTTGTGCTTTTTTCTTAAAATGCATATAATAATTCATCCTCTGATTTTACCTTTCTTTCCATGTTGACATTTCGAAAGAGTGAATAAAGAAGGAAATTGCTGAGAAAAACTTGATAGCTTTTCTTAGTACTGGGAAGTGCTAACTACTTAGTACTTACTAGCATTCTGGGAAAAGAAAATAACGTCTGCTATGTTTCTGCGTAAAATACGTCACTGGTGCATTAAGGCTAATAGCCAGTTCTCAAAAGAGAGGTTGTGTGCCACCTGCAAACAGTACCTTGATGGCTATGCTTTGGAATTTAATGGAAGAACTCACATTTTCCTGTATTTGATTTAGATCAGGCAACAGAAGGTTGATTCCTCCAAACATTTGAAATACATAGATATAAAAATGTCCCATTATTTAAATTTTAAATTTATTTAGATAATTGATTTGTTTACATTATTATTTAGATAATAGATCGCCCCATATGTGTCCTGAAGTAAGGGAAGGAGTATCTCAGAGACAGAGTACTTAAAAAGGCACGCACTTCTATGGACTTGTGATTTCTGGGTCTCATTTCTGACTTAAAACATTGACAAAGGAGTCCTCATCCCCTTACACAAACGCTAAACTCAAATAGAAAAGACAAATACTTCCCAAAGAAAAGTCTTCTCACCCAAAGCCAGATATCTGAGGCAGAAGAAAAGAACATTCAAACTTGCTTTGTTAGTTTTGGAGATCTTATCCAACTGAAGAAATAAAGGAATTCAACACTAATTATGTGACATTATGAGTTTGGCTGCAATGAAATTTTTTCTATCAATATAAATTCATTTTTGAATTTAAAAAAGCTTGAGTGGAAAAAAATTAATCTCCACACCTCAGCAAACTCCATAATAAAAATCTGCAATATAAAAAATCTAAAATGCATTTGAAATACGCACTTAAAACATTACATTATCAGTAATATTGCTGAATTATTAAAGTCAATACAGTTTCAGAACATTTTTAGGACAAAAATTATCATAGAAGCACAGAATAAGCTGAATCAGAAAGGACCCAAAAAGAGCACAGGGTCCAACTCCCTGCCCTGCACAGCACCATTCCCAAGAATCACACCCTGTGCCTGAGAGCAGTGTCCAAATGCTTCTTGAACTCTGTCAGGCTGGTATTGTGACTGCTTCCCTGGGTAACCTGTTCCAGGGCCCAACCACCCTCAGTTTTTTAATATCAAACCTAAACCTCCCCTGACACAACTTCAGGCCACCTCAGGTCCTGTCACTGGTCACCGCAGAGAAGAGATCAGTGTCTGTTCCTCTTCTTCCCCTCATGAGGAAGCTGTAACTGCAGTGAGGTGTCCCCTCAGTCTCCTCCAGGCTGAACAGACCAAGTGACCTCAGCCACTCCTCATATGGCTTCTCCTCAAGGCCCTTCACCATCTTTGTCACACTCCTTTGGACACTCTCTAACAGTTTAATGTCTTTCTTGCTCTGTGGCATTCCAAACTGCCCTGATGACTCGAGGCAAGGCTGCCCCATTGCAGAGATAAGCAAGCCAATCCCCTCCCTGGCCCAGCTGGGGATGCTTTGCATGATGTAACCCAGGTCACACTTGGCCCTCCTGGCTGCCAGGGCACTCCTGACTCATAAAATTTTCCATCATTGCCATATGAGAATAAAATATTTTCAGGATTGATGAATAGAAGTATAGGGCATGTCTGACGCAGCATTTTTAGGATTCCAGAAAAAAACAATCTGTAATATGACAATAATATATTTGATTTTAATCATTTGGTAAATAACTGGAATATTTGTGTGAAATTTATAGCGTCAGTTGAGCATCACTTTTTCAAAACTAGAACACATTAGATATCCAGCTGGGATAATTTAGTGTAGAAATGGCCTTTTTGCAGTGTGGCTTAAATAAGATAAAAAAATATTTTTTTAGAAGCAATATTTTTTAAAAATTATTTCTGTGCTTGAAGATATCACTTACTGATATTTTGGGTTTTTTTCTGATCATAGCCTCAAATGGAATGTTATTCTGGTACAAATTGCAATAAGTAATTAACGAGAGCTGTTATGAATCATGGGAGGGTGTTGGGAAGAGATGGACTGTCTGCTGAGCACCAAATATTGTTTTGTCCACATCTTACTATCAAACCTATTCTGTCACTTTCTGGTGGGTTTTTCTTCGGCTCCAAACTGTTTCTAAGGATGTAGCTACACACATTTTCCTACATCCCTGACTTTCCTTGAAGCTAGAATTTACAGCTACAGAGAATGTGATATTCTTGGTAGCAGCAAGAATAAACAAGACAATACATAAGCTGAAGGACTCCCCAAGTGGTAACGTCCTTGGAGTTTGACTATGGGTTACCAGGAAAATACAAGGACAAGACAACAAGACCATCTGGATGGTAAGAAAACCAATCAGGTTAGATGATCACAGGAGAAGGAAATTTTTGGTGGGAAAGGAAATGCTGATTTATTCCTTCCCTTCAACATCTTCCTAAGAGAGACTGTACAGACAAAGCTGTGAATATTAAATCATTAGAAAGCTTCAACAACTCAAAGCAGGTTTTGGGATGTTGTGGTTAGAGAGTGTGAAACAGCATTATCTTTGCCCTGAAAATGGGAAATGGAGACACAGATCTGCTCAGTATTATAAAATGAACCTCTTACTGAATCAGGAAATGACTACTGGTCTCCTGAGGGCAAGACCAATATCTGACCTACAAATCTTTTTTTTTCCAGCGAACATTTTCTTTTCTTCTTCTGTGTTATTTAAAGCCTTGTTACAAATTATTACACAATATATTATCCTCCCAGTTATTAATTATGTGGCTCTTATTAAAGCCAAGTTGTTGGACAGTTGTTGGAATGAGACCTTTACTGATCCAACCCATTTTTATTATTAAAATTTTTAGGAAAGATGAAAGCTCCACAAATACCTGAGCCATCTGCTCCCTCAAATGTTTTTTTAAATTGTTTTGCTCTGTAGACTCATGATTTTTAAGTTCAGCAAGAAAGGACCATGTTCAGTTTCATTTTCAAATACAGAAGAAAATAAACCAGCATGGGTTTTCATGTATTCATGTTTAGTATTGAAAAAGAGTTTTCCAGCTAATCATGCAAATTGTCTTGGTGATTATATTGCCATTGGAGGAAGATAGGTTCCAAATAAAAGTTTCAGATTATATTAAAATAAATTTACTTTAGGCTAGTTGTCAGTGTTTCTAGATTCATAATTCAGTAGGTAATATGTTCAAAAATGAAATTAAGAATTCTTGCTTGAGGACATCAGTACAAAGGAGTAGAAATTTAAAAATGCCTAGGACAACCACCTCTGTGTATTTGTGATTGCATTTGCCTGAAAAACAAGATACTTTCTGGCCCATAATCAAATAAATGTTGGAGATTTTCTTCCTTTCCAGTGCTTGAGAAGCTCTGTGCAACTTGGCTTTAGTGACAAAATAAGAGATTGTGACAATTCAGTCACTGTATAAAACCAACTTTAAATACAGTGATTTTGCATGGTCATGATTTATAGATTTCAAGAGAATGGGATTTTTTTAAAGCTCAGACTTTGTGTACTGGAGCTCTAGGAATGCTTGATGGTATGTTCAACTGTACAGGGAACTTTCAGCTCACACTGAATACATGCTTGAGCTATACTGGAGACAAAGGTCAAAAGTGCTCTGCACAATTCAAGATAATATATGTATGAAGATGTGTTTCTTTTTAATCTAGGTCTCAGTTCATAGAACCATAGGATATGCTGAGTTTGAAGGGATCCATCAGGATCATTGACTCCTGGCCCCCTGCAGGACACCCCAAGAGTCTCACCATGTACCTGAGAGCATGGTCCCTATAGGTTTTCTTGCTGTACTTTTACGGATGGGGTGAAGATCCTGCATGTTCCAGAATGATCCCCTTGAAAAAGAGAAAGAAACTTAGCTCCTTCCTGAATACATCTGGTTTTGGTTTATTACTGATCAACAGTTACGTTTCCATGAATTGAAGTGCACGATCTGTCCTCATTCATGAGTAGCTGACCCTAAGGATCCAAATAGGCACTTTGTGATCAGTATCTAGCCTTAGCCAGATGTTTTTTCTCAATTCATACTCTTTACTGCTTTATTTTAGCCCATGCATAATTTTGAACCACCTTATAATTTTGCAGTCAGTGTACCAAATAATAGTAGTTTTTGGCCTGTCACATATATGAGCAAAATATTGCAGGTGGATTAAATGACTTTTATAGGTCCCCTCAAACTGAACTATTACATGCTATTCTTTAAATATATTTCATGGCTTAGTGTTCTGTGTGCCACACTGAAATTTCTTTAGCCATAGGAGCACCATACAGAACTGAGATAAGGTTATCCCTCTCACCAGAAAATAAGCTGTTTCCACACTACTGCTTGGCTCCATTGGCTACATCCATACAGATGCTGAAGGGATCAAGATAGAGACATGGAACATTAAAACTGTCACCCTTATCACCTGATGAAAATGTGTAATTGTTCTACTGTGAACTTCAAGTTATCATTACTAGAATCATCTCTTAGATATAATCATATTCACAATGCCTGTATATTGCATAAGTACTTCACTAATTTCACACTCCAGCACCTTGGCAGTGTGCATCTGTGAAACACTTAGGAACAAGTAATTTGTTATAGTCATAGTCATTATGCTAGTTTTTGCCAATCAATTAATAGCAAGATAAAGTATCTTTTGCTTGTGATGAAATCATTCTCCAGTGAAAATTTAACGCTGCCATTGCATCTTTGGAAAATTGTATTCTTATGTATGTTTCTGCTCCTTAACTCTTCTACCATATTTTGATAGTATTTATAGAGATTTTTATACAGTATTTCATAAAATAAGGCTTTTATTAATTACTCTTTTTAAAAATAGCTCTTCTTACATGGAAAACCTCTGAATTTTTTCATTAACTTCACTTGTCATACCAGTACTGGTGCAACATGGTAGCATTGGAGCTGCAAAGCCAGCTCAGTTCTATCCTAAGCTTGATTTTCAAAATATTTTTATTTTTCAAGATTTCTTTAGCTTGGATTTTAGATTGCTATTGTTTTCAAAATCAAAGGAAAGCAGTGGACCAATCAGCACTGAAAGAAGCAGCTATTTATTCAAATATTTTTTTGTTTTCTGTGCAGAAGAGTCCTGAATTTGTCAGCATTATGGAATCCTGTTTCTCCTTAACATTCCTGACTGAGAGCTTTAGTTAATATCATGTTGAATTCAATGGAAACTGATATGGTCAGCACCCATTAAAGTAAAATTTCATGGTTATAATATGTAAATTTTTATTCACAGTAATTCTTTAGAAAGTGCTGTGAATTCTCTCAAACAACTGCTGCATTTTACTGTAGGCTAGAAGATCTGAAGTCTTAGAGAATGAGTTCAAAATAGCTTATTGCACAGACAGCCAGGTGAAACTGAACAATTTCATAGCGTGATTTTTTAGTCATAATAAAGAGGAACACCTATTGTTTCCTAAAATACAGAAAAACATAATGTTCTCTAGAATTCAAAACAAGCATTTAGAACATAATACTTCATGTGTTTCATTCCAAAGTAAGGAAAATTTGTTACAAGCTGAATAAAAAAAGCTGATCTGAGAAGCAAGTTCTGACTTTTTCCTCCTTTTTCTCTTTTCTATTTCTCATGAGAAAGAAGATAAAAAGGGGAGGGAAATTATTAATTCAAATTTGGGTATTTAAATTTGGGTTTATGCAGTGGATTGTCATTAACCATAAATCTCATAAATTTTATTGAATTAAATATGAGTCAGGAAAGCACCTAGCAAAAGCAAAATCTGTGGGAATGATGTATCAGGGCTGACTTCTGAAAGTCAAATTTTTTGCAGTCAAATAAGCTCACAATTAATGACGTAACCACACTTTGTTAGAACTAGTATATGATTTTAGAGAGAAAAAAAAGAAAAAAAGAGAAGCTTTACTGTCTCATAAATGGATTCTGGTTATCACATTTTCCACAGCCATATTTCTGTTCTGAATGTAAGCACAGACAGTTTATGGTCAAATGAATCCTTTACCTTCTTTTGTAATTCTTAAGCAGATTGAAATTCTGGGGAATAGTCACAAAAGTTGACTTACTAGAATTGTTGCTCTGCTCTCCATGGTAAAAGAGGCAAAGAACTACTGTACCAGAAAATTTTTAAAACAGTTCCTAAAGGTTAGGTGTAACATTTATTTCCTGATGCTTAGATACTTTTGCAATGTTTCTCAGTACTTGTTTTTCAATATATGAGTGCCCTTCTTTATTTGAGGAGTACAGAGGCAGCCTTCATATTCCAGTAAGGAGAGGCTGAATCCTTCACAGGCCAGGACTGTATTAGGCTCTTCCAGGCATAGTAGGTTGCTGTTTGTCATCCCCAAGGTTTTGGAGTTTTAATAGAGGTCCAATTTCACAGGTGTTCTTTACACTGTTGTCCCTAGATACATAATTTTCCTTGTCTATACTAAACAATTGTTTATACCTGATATCTGGTGGATTCCAACTGCTTGTCAGCAATCTTTCATTTTCCTCATTTATCCCTCCTCCAGTTGCTGTGTTATCCATTATTTTTTTCCCAGAAATAATGCTGTTATACTGAGGCTGCAAATAAGGCAAAAAATAAGCCCTCTGACATTTTTTTCGAACACATACTCATTGATAATTCTTTAAATATAGTGTACTAAAACCTACATGCTAGAACATTTAATTCAGTTTAGTATGTATAATGTTGGTGTTTGCAATTTTTCTTTGTTAATCAGCATGTTCAGTACTAAACGAAATGACCTATAGAAGTAAAACAAGATCATCAGCATCATCCTTATACAAGTTCATTGATAGCTTTTCCTGATCAGTGTACAAGCAAGTTCAAAAGAATGTCTTTCCTATAAGCCTATGCTGATTGCCATTAATTATATTATCCTCTTTTAATAGGTTATTCATCAAATCCCATATCTCTTGTTCCATAATTTGTCTGGGATCAATGTCAGGATGACAGGCCTATAATTAGATGTCCCATTTATACTTTTAAAATATTGGCATAACATTAGCTTCATTCCAACCCTTTGGAAATGCTCCAGTGCTCCAAGACTTATTGAAAATCATCACTGATGATCAAGAGATCTGCTCAGCTGACTCTTTACAGCACTTGCAGGCAAAATTATCTGGACCTGCTGATTTAACATCTATCATACTGTTATTTAGCAACCTTGTTATTTTCCATTAAAATGGAAAGCCTTTTGCAATTTAAATCTCATC
Source organism: Haemorhous mexicanus (assembly GCF_027477595.1). Classification (NCBI taxonomy): domain Eukaryota; kingdom Metazoa; phylum Chordata; class Aves; order Passeriformes; family Fringillidae; genus Haemorhous; species Haemorhous mexicanus. The sequence continues at coordinate 59,191,050 of NC_082345.1, read as the reverse complement.
CAACTACAATGTTGAACTTTTTCACAAAACCATAAAGTTATTCCCTCATTCCCAATGCTGTAATTCAAATTACTTCCCTGGTTTTCAGGGTTTTCCCCTTCTATAATTTTTCTTCTACTCATCTTTTTTTTTCTTTCTCCATATATATATGCTGGATATAGTCTTCTAAGCTTTTGGAAATTTATCTAAGGTTATGAAAATAATTCTGTGATGCTGTTAGGTAAACTGTGATTACATGCCTGATTTGCTGTGTCTTTGAAGAGGCAGATTAACTCTGTACAAGGAATACATTGGATTCCTGAAATTTGGTTGTGTTTAATACCTCAAAGCTAGTAAGTAAAATTGATCAGGATGTGCTTTCTGCAAGGTCTAATTTGATATATTTATAAACAAAGTTAAATACAAAAGTAAAAAAAAAAACAACAAAAAAAACCAAAACAACAAAAACTAGTTTTGAAACGTTGTGGATGAGTTGCTTGGCCACTTTAAGAAACATTGTCAATGGTACTGTCAAAACCAGGATTTACTATGAATTTGTGAAAATACAGTTCTACAGAGTTCAATGGCAATGTTCACTCTATTGCTTGCTACTAAGACTAATACAAGGGAAGATCAAATTAGATGTAATTTTGAATTATTTGCATGGAAGCCAGGAATGCAAAAGTCGGTAAGAGCAGAAAGTATTTGGATGGAAAGATAAGGGTGTAGCAGCTCTTAACCATCATGTACTTGAACATTTACAAAGTGATTTGGTAGATTTCACTACAGTTACAACAATGGCTTAGCTATGGATTTGAAATTGTAGCATTCTGTCATGTTTTAACCTCTGCTGTCAACCCAGCCCCAAGCAGCTACTTGCTCACTCCCCCACCAGTGAGACTGGGGAGAGAATCAAAAGGGTAAAAGAAAACTCCTAGATTAAGATAAAGACAGTTCAATATGGAAAGCAAAAGCCATGCACACAAATAAAGCAAAACAAGGAATTAATTCACTGTTTCCAATGGGCAGGCACATATTCAGCCACAACCTTGACATCAGGGTGCCATCACACATAGGGGTGACTTGAGGAAACTTATGTCATCATTCAAAACATTCCCTCTTTTCCTCCTTTTTCCTCCTCCTTTATATACTGGGCATGATGTCATGTGATCTGGAATACTCCTTTGATCAGTTTGAGTTTCCTATCCTGGCTGTGTTCCCTCCCAATCTCTCATGCACCCCCAACTTCCTCACCAGTGGGGCCGTATGAGAGGCAGAAAAGGCCTTGGCTCTGTGTAAGCCCTGCTTAGCAATAACAAAGATATCTCTGTACTATCAACCCTGTCTTCAGCACAAATTCAAAACACAGACCCAGACCAGACAATGGGAAGAATGTTAACTCTAACCCAGACCAAACCAGCACACATTCATACAATAATCAGTTCACATACACAGGGGTAAATGAACCATACAGTTATTTCTATGTGTGGAAAGGTACCTACCAAAAATTCCCCTCAGGATCAGAGAAACACTCGCCTCACTCAAATCTGTTTGTGTTTCCTCACAGACAAGAGGGGGACATGAAGGAGTGTGGAGATGAGGGCAGGAACTCTCAGCCCAGGCCTCCAAGTGTAACTGACTTGGAGGGTTCTGAGGTGTCACACTCAGAGGGAGGTGGTGGCACAGCCTCCTGTGATCCCGAGGTGACTGACAACTCCTGTCAACAGTAAGTTTCCATCCTGGCTATAATGCAAATTGGCTGTTCCTGGGCTTTTTTCCCCAAAGTGCAGTAACAATGATACTGTTCCTCTGGGGCTACAATTCACAAGTGTTCCATACCACTCCGTAAATGATTTACCAAGGTAACTAAGGATAATTGCTTATCCTTTGTTTTCCACCTTGATTGGGCAGCTGATGTTTCTGGCTGTTCCCACCTTTGGCATGTAAGAGCTCGTGGTCAATCAGGGAGTGACTCATGGCCCAGCTGATGCAATCAAGGGACGCTTCACTGTTCAGTCAACTTGGTCAAGGTTTATCAGAAGCTTCTGAGATCAGAGGGCAGGCCCAGGATGTCCCCCCCAGACACACAGTCTCCATTTGAACACAGAGACTCTGACACCAAAATGACTGTGTAATTACAGCTTCCTGCACTTGGTCTTTTTGATTTTACTGCTTCCACAGTAACTCCATTTATTGGATTTCTGACAGTGGGAGTTCTACTAAAGGAAGCTGTAGACTGCTCTATAAGAATATATGTTAGAGGATGGTTTTTTTCCCTATATTCACGAATAAAACAAAACAAAAAACCAACAACAAAACAAACAGCAAAACAAAGAAGAAAAAAAAGAGGCCATTTTACACAATTTCAGAAACTTCTGAGGCAATGCTCAAGTAGCTGGAAGGTCTGTAGAAGAAAATGCAAAGTCATTACTAGTGAACTCAATGGATAACAAAAATATTGGCTGTTAAACAGACAACTCTGTGCTATTCATCAGCCAAATTCACTTGCCCTTTAAGACAGTTAAGTGCAAAACAAGCTAACTAACCAACAAAAAATGTAGGAAAACTTGAATATGTTTGAAATGTAAGTAATCAGAAAACACTTTGAACATACCTATGGCAGACAATATCTTCAGACTATTGAGTCTCAATAAGCAAAAAGACTATTGAGTAGAAAGAGGGAAATTGTATTGCCACATTAGTGAGGTCATTGCCTGAATACTGACTGTGTAAAGCTCTTTAGAGCAAAAATGGCAGATTGAAACAGCTTCATAAAACACAGATAAAAGTATTCATGGTTTGACAGTGACCTAAACAGAGACATGCTTTCCAGCTTATCCAAGAGAAGTTTCAGAGGTGACTTCATCATAAATGAAACATACTGAAAACTGAAGTATAGCTGGTTTGTGATTTAATGAGCCATTGCAATAACTTATGAAACACCAGGACACATTCTGCTTTATATGATGTCATTCATTCAAGAGAACTGACTTTTGGAAAGAGATAGTATAGCTGAAAGTAATGAATGCATTACAAAAATGAAGCAAAATTATATGCTTCATGTTATGCAATGTACTAGATTAGCTGATCTTGTTGATTTCTTCATGATTTAAAATCTGTGAGTCTAGTGAAGAATTAATACTTGAATTATACAGCTAGAGGGGAGTATTCAGCACTTAACAGAGCAATAGCAATAAAAATTTTACTTTGCTAGAGATGAGTTTGCTACTGGACCTTTGCTGCCAATGAGAGGATTATTGCTGAGTTCAGTGAAGCAGCCTCCTATGAAGGCACTCATTTGGGAAAAAAAGAAAGATTACAAAAGCAGAAGCTAAAGTAATGATGAAAGGAGGAATGCTGGATGGAACAAAACATAAACAAAGTCAAAGGTAAAATTTGGAATACTCTCAGCTGGATTGGTTTCAGTTTATTAAAACTAGGTGCTACAGTTTGCCTGTGCTCTGACACTGCACATTTGTTTAAGTTTATGCTGTCCATAGTCTATACAACTTAATGAGAAATATTGCCTGCCTTGGATATTGGAAGTTTATGCTGACAAGAAAATGTCACAATCAATACCAAGGAGCTAAGCTTGAAGGGTTCACCTCCAAAGAGAATGTTGACTTCTGGAGGTTTGCCACATATAGAGTGAGCCAAGGTCTTACATTTTCACAGTGAGAGATTTAACTCTACAAACATTCTGGCTGTTTTTCATAAAAAGGAGTGTTTTGGTTTTTTTTTTAAATATTTTCCCCTCACTTCTGATATAAAAAAAATAGCTGCTAGTCATGTTCATGTACTGCAGAAGCCAGACACAGCTGTCAGGCAGTGGCAGCTTTAATGTTTTAATAAAAATTAGCAATTTCCAGGGTGAAAAATTAATTTAAATCCATGCTGCTCATAATGCAAAAGGTAAATGAGCCTAGCTTCCTGATTCAGTAACAGTCTAAGTAGTACCCTCTGTGTCCCAAAAAAGAAATTACTGTCACATCAAAAGAGAGATGATGAACTCAACCCTGTGTAGGAAGAATGGAAGTAATAATTTATCCTAAGATTTTGGGAGAAGAAGTTTGAATTTGGTCTGGCTGAGATTAAAATTTTCCATGTAACAGCCCACATAGTGCTGTTCATTGTGCTGGAAAGATGTTGGTAACACACCAGCATTTTGGCTGCTGCTGGCACAGCATTGCCCCCACTGTCTCACCAGCATTGCCCCTTTCACCATCAGGCTGGGGCTGGAGAAGCTGGTAGGTGAGATAGTCAGGACAGCTGCCTCTAACTCACCAAAAGTGATATTCCATACAATATGCCATTTCTCCATAGCAGAAGACATAGTTGGGATCATTTTGGATGAATTAGTTTTAGCACTATAGCACTGACCTCGGCAATACCCTTGAGCTTTTTCTATGGGCTAAACTATCTGTATACTTATGTGTCTTGGCCTTCTACAATGGTGGCTCCTTTTTTAATGGAAAGGGGATGTTGTGCCTCCTAATATATGTGTAATATGTGGGGATGTTGTGCCTTCTAACATAAAACATTTACAATTAAAATGAAATTAAAATTGAGATTTTAAATTGGTAAGGAAACCTCCCAGTGTGACCATTCTCGAGCCTCTCTGGCAGTCACACTCCCAAGGCCAGAGACTCTCACTGCTGGGACTGGAGCCCCTTGGCAGCAGCAGCAGCTCCAGTGCCCGGAGGGAGCCCCCTTGACTCCCTGCACTCCCTGCTCCCAGGCAGGCAGACCAGGTTTCCTCACCACTTCGACCCCCAGGTTCCCATCACAGTATCAGGTGTCTCATTCCATAAAGCAATTTATTCACCATGCAGTGACACAGAAACAGCTCCAGCTGGTGCTGCTGAGGAGGGACCCCCAACAAAGGAACTACATGGCTTTTACACCCTCACAATCTGCAGGTCTCACTCTTCCTCCTGAGGCCCCACTCCTGCCTTTCTCCCTGTCCAACCAGCTCACTGGCTGTCATTCCCTTTCATCTCTTCTGTTACCCAAAAGATCAGCAACTCCAAGCTCCAGCTGTGTGTCCCAATGTCCATTCTCGTGGCTGATGTCACCAGTTTTCATGACCTTTGTTATCTCAAAGTTTGACAGTTCACAGCCTCTAGTCTCAGACTCCCGCACAAGCCCACTCTGCATCTCCATCTGCAGCTTTCAAGCCCAGCTACCTGGACCAGATATATTCCTCAACAAAATGTGCATGAGATTTCTTGCAACTGAAAAAAAATAGACTCTCTTCTAAAAGTTATTTTCTACAGCAATTCCTGGAGAGCATCATAAGCACAGCAGAAGTGTGGCTGTCGCTTGCTTGGAATCAGTTAACTGTTTGAAAAACAAAATTTGCAACTAAGATAGTTTTTGTCATAGTAATATTATATTTTAACTTACATGACACATCCAAATGAAAAGAAACACATGCTGTTCTTTTTCCAGGTAAAAACCATATAAGAGGTGGTTCAGAGAAAAGCTCTTGATTCCTCTGAGAGATATTGTTTGATGACTCTGTAATGAAGCAGAAAAACTTTGTTAGACATACAGCCTGGAATTGGTTGGAACTACCACGAATACCAAGAAGCTCAGTGCCAGTTAGGATTGCTATGTAACAGAAGTAACATTGAAGGATGGCCAGAGAAACATTTCTTTATTCAAGAGACATTGTTGGTTTTTCAGACTTTGCCTTCAATAGTAGAAACCATATTATTTTAATTAATTTGCACAGATTGTCATTACTCCTGTGACAAAGCTAGGAAAAGAAGGCAGATCTTACAATCTATTTTACTTCAGCTAGCAGATTTTACATTAGCCAATGTATATATTTCCTTTTTTCCCCTTTGGATTTCTTAGCTCCCAGGTATGCTATTATTGCAACTTCACTGAAAGCCATTCATAGAAATGTGCAGAGAATGTCTTCCAGCCTGGTAAACACTTGTTTTATGTAAACCAATCTCTGCTGAGTTTTGAAGTTTTGCCCCAAGGAGCTTAGCTGCAGTTCTTGACATTTTGGGGGAGGCAAGAGGAGAATTATTTGCTTTCTCATATTTAAAAATTAGATTCTTAATACTTTTCTGGTACGGTTCCTGTAATGTCTCATTTTGATGTTCTTGATATTTTTTTTTCCTATGGCTTAATTGTACTACTAATTATCTTGTTGTTTTATTCACCATATGAGTCAAGAAGTTATGTAATTTCTCATTCAATAGCATAAATTTTGAAGTAGGGAATATTTTCACCTACTATCATAAGCTACAAAACTAAGAAAATTTAAAGTTTTTTTTACATATAAAAAGAGAGGATAGTTAGTAAAATGGGGCCCAAAGTTTCTTTTCTTTCAAGATTTTTCACTAATTTATTTTTTAATTTATTTTAAATATTCTTCCTACAGAAAGAGTGAAAAGAACAATGTTCCAGAGTCTCTGGAACTGCATTTTTTACAGAGGGCCCTTATTATTTGAGTATCAAAAGTTTCTTTAGGAAGTTTGTATTGCAGCTTGCTAACAAGTGTTGAAGGTAAAATATGTAAGATAAATGAAGGTAGAATATATAAGACAAATGAAGCAATACTTTTTAATGGTATCAGTGAAAAAAGAAGAAATATGTTCACCTGTGCTCCATATCAAGGTAATAAATCACTTAGCTTTCATAGCAGAATCTTTCGCCATTTTAAATGGTAACACATAAGAAATATATCTTGCACAGATTGAAAGTACGGAATTTCTTGAGTTGCTTGCTTTCACACTGCTGGACTCCCTGAAATGAAGATCCTATCATTGAAACAGATTCTGCTATTAGAGAGAATGGTTGAATAAATACCAAAATTCTTTAAAATAATGTCTGCTTTAGAAACAATATTTGACCTTGTTATGTATCAATCACGTGACATGCTCTGAGACACTATTGGCCAAAGGAGTTTATTATCTGTGCAGCTTGTTGAGAAAGGCATAACATTTAAATTCATATCAAGCACGTCTCCCAGATGTGTTTCATATCTCAGAAAAACAGCATTAATAGGTGAGTTCATTCCTCGGTAATTGAACATCAACAAAGACGTTTTCAGGAAGGATTTTTTCCCCTATTTTCTCCTTTATCTGTGTAGGATCAAATAATTTTTTTGAGATATTTTTTTCTTATGAAGCATTTTAAAAAGGCCAAATATTTCTCTTCTTTCAGAAGACAATCTCCCATTTAATTTGTCTCTGTTGAGGAAGAATTATACATAAAGAAAAAAGCAAGAAGCAAAAAATAAAAAAATGTAGTTGCAGCTGAAGAAATCAGTGAATTAGCATCTCTTGCCTCCCATGTCCACGACAAATTTCTGTTAGATGCAGCTATATGCAATAACTATTGCCCAGATTTTTTCCCTTCTATACTGTGTGATTTTTTAAATTATTATTTTGGCAATGACAGCTTTGACAGCAAGTTTTCTCTCATCCTCTGAGTGTGATTTTCTACTTCCATGGGAAGAGCAGAATTGGAGGCTGAACATGGAATTGTATCCTTCCATCTGTTGGAGGCAGACACTGTAATAGGGAGATCTGAACAGGTAGAATGCAGGGAGATTTCATACCAGTGGCCTTCCAGAAAAGTATTCATAGATACTGTCCAATATTACCCAAACATTCGTTTAACAGCCCTTTCAGATGCTTTATCCAGAACTTTGATTTTTCAAAAAAAAAAAAGAGTGGGCAGATTTCTTTGGCTGGTATACTCTTTAGAGGGAAAATGGCAGAGTATTTGCAAAATTTCATTAAGTACTGTCCTTGATACAACTAAAACTGGTGTATGGAAATTGACCTTTATTCACAATGACTAAAAACAAGACTCAAAAACAAGCACAGATTTTGATGCTTCAGTAAGTAATGGCCTGTTTGCTCTCAAAGCACCTAAAAACTGATAGTTCCAAAGTAGATACATGCATCTGATGGAAGGTTTGTGTTCTTCTCTTTTTGCTAAATCTAAAATAAAGGACTCAACTTTTTTCTTAGAGTCCTATGGCTGCTCTGGGTCACTGTAAAACTGGACAATAACATCCTTGCTGTGAATTCAACAAAATATTCTTCATATATAAGTTGTTTTAAAAGAATAGGGTTGTAAAACATCTGAATATTTTTTATAGTAAGGAATGGTGCACTCACATCCATACAGATTGTACAGAAATTATCTCAAGAAAGTTATTCTTTGTTAGACTCAAAAACAGGAGTATGACTTACTGAAGGAAAGCAGAAATATAAGTGACAGATTGGAGTATTTCTTTAGTATTCAGATAAATATTGGCTGTGTATCTGTGCTTCAGTGAAATCTGACAGAACATCTTTTTTTTTTTTACAGCCTTTTATCATTAAACACCTAGTCTAAAGATGCTGAACATTCTAATATTAAAACAGCATTTATATTAGGTGGATGATTCTCTTATATCTATTGAGATATATAAGACAGAGTTTCATCCTTTATTTGTTGCTTATATATATTTTTTATTACATTTTTGGTTTGGGCGTTTTTTGACATTGAATTTTCCATATTTTTTACATTGCCACAAGAGAAGTAAAAGATGTGATGCATGCTCATTCCAGGAAAACAATTTACATAATTTTTTAGTGTTTTTTCTGTGTTTTTTAAGAAGAATAAATTAAAGAAATACATTCATAATAATAATTTGAATTTTACTAATAGCATTTTGGACAATCTTTTACAGAGAAAATTTGGCTACTGCTGTTGCCACTGTCAGTTCTGCTGATGCTTTACTCTCAACTCTACAAGTGCAGAATGAAAAAGCCTGTAGAGGGTCACACATGATTTACTGAAATGCCTTGTATTTTCTATTGCTGTTAATCTTATTTTATTGGGATGACATGGAAAGGGAAGCCATTGAAGAGAGGCTTCTGTGAGAGGAAGCCTGGGGCTGCCTCATTGGTTCCAGCCAGCTCTGAAAGACCCCAAAAATGGACCAAACTGAGCCCATGATCCAAGCTGATGCCCATCTGTGACAACATAATTAAGAAAGGGTGAAAAGAATGTTGGGTAGCAGTTGTGTGGGAGAGGAAAAATAAGCGAACAGCCCTACAGACAGCAAGGTTGGTGAAGAAGGAGGGAGAGGAGGCGCTTCAAGTACCAGAGCAGATTCTCCTGCTACCTGTGGAGAAAACCAGGCCCATGAAGGAACACAGCAGTAGGTCTTCTGTGAGGAGCTGTAGTCTTGTAGGGAACCCACACCATTCCTGAAGAACAGTACACCATGGAAAGGACCTTTCTGGAGCAGCTCATGAAGCCAGTGGGAAGGATCCACACTGAAGAAATTAATGAAGGGCACTATCCCATTTTTGAGGACCCACACTGGATTAGAAGAGTGTAATGAGGAAGGAGTAACAGAGTCAAAAATTATGAACTCACTAGAACCCCTATTACCTGCCTGCCTGCGCCACTTAGAGGGAAGACTTAGAAGAGTTAGGAATGCAGTTGACTCTGAGCTGAAAAGCAGGCTAAGAGTAGGTGGTTTTAATTTTGTTTTAATTTCTTATTATTCTACTAATTTTTAATTTATGGTAAATTAAATACATTTCCCCAAGTCTAGTCTGTTTTGCCTGAGTCAGTAATTTGTGAGTGATCTCTCTGTCCTTAACTCAACCCATGACCTTTTTCACATTTTTTTTCCCCTACTCTCCTGCTGATAAAGGGGAGTGAGAGAATGGATGGTTTGGCAACTGGCAGTCAGCAAGGTTAACCCACCACACTGATTCATATTCCTTCTTTAGTTATGGAAGGATGATTTTGATTAAACCAATTTTTTATGATTTTTGAGTAAGGCTGAAATAGTGTCTGTTTATGATCTATTTCGCTGTAATAAAGAGAGGCTCATAGGGAAAGGTAATGAATGTTAAGGACAAGTATGTGAAAATTGTTTCTGTATAAGCATATCTTCCCCTATACGGCTTACATTTGGCAGGATTTTATTTTCTTTTGGAAATATTGGCTGATGAAAATTCTATTCAATTAATGTATTAAAGCTTATATCAAACAGATTTAACATTTGATTTTGTGTGTGTGTGTGTGTGTTATTACACTCTTAATTTATGATAGCATCTAAAACCACTGATATTTGGGAAAAAAAAGAACCTGTTTCAACAATAAATAACTTGGGAGACATTGAATGTAATTATGCAATTTCTCCTGCTACCATATAAATTAACTGCCAAAACAAAAGAAGTCTCTACTCATATGAATTACCAAAGATCTATTGCTGGTAGCAAGGCTCCAAGGGCTTACAATTTGGTTTAGTTCTTGATATTCCACATATTTTTGCACATGCACAGATTATTTCTCCAAAAGTTTAAGACAGATTTTGCAGTCACACTTGAGCAGCACTGGAGAACTGACAGCATCATGAGGCAAAGTGAGTACCAATCACATGTACACATTCATGGATCAGGAAGCATTGCCAACCTCTGCAGGGCTGGGCCATCTTGCACAAGGTTAAATTTGTATCATAGTCTGCCATCCTAGTATTCAGTATAAAACATGGCAGGCTTAAATGTAAATTATAAAAATAATGAAATGAGTCAGAGATGCCTGAGATTTGACAAGCATGACAAAATCATCTTAACAAATCTTTTTAAGACTCCCCATTCTCGATCACTACCATCAATGTCATACTGCATCCTCAAGGACGTACCTTCAGTTAAGGTCAATAATGGGAATATAATGCTGAATTCTATTTGACTGTGACATTTGGGAGCAGGTCACGTGCTCTGGGATTCTCCATAATGCACATATCTGTCATTGGTAGATGGAAACATATTTCATAGAGGAAAGGAAAAAAATTGCCTGTTCCTTCCTCTCTCTCTTTCTCTCTCTTTCTTCACAGTAAGACATTCCAGCTTTTTTAGGTTTTCTAATTCTTAAGAAATAGACCTGAAATCCAGCTCGAGTATTAACAGTTTGAAACAGCACTTTGTTACATCTATTGCAAAAAGCAAAATGTATTCTCAACTTCCGTCAGGTGTTCTTGGTATTAATTTTTATTGAAAACTATGAAATTTACCTGATCTATTAATAATATGAACACTGACAGAATCAAATGTTAAATAAAACACATGATTACCATAATTTTGTTTGTTTCTAATGAGTCTTCCAAAAGATGGTCTATGGACAGTCTGTAGCAAAGCTGTATTTGATTAGATTGGTTTGACTTCTAGCACTGTTTTCAGCTTAGTGGGGTTTATGGTATTCAGTGCTGTGTGCTGCCTCCTGTGGATTACCATCACTAGGGCCTATCCTGTCATGGGTAACATCAATGCATATGTCAATATTCTTGTAGTCTGCTTCAAATTATTTGACTGCTCTTCCCCTTTAGGATACACAAGAAAGCAGAGCTAAGCACAGGGCATAGAGCACTGGAACATTTAAGACTGAATGAGTGAATTTGTTAAAGTGAATTGCAGTGACTGAAAGGATTCCCAAAATTAAACTGATGGGGTGCAATAACCATCACACCAATCCCAAAAGAAGTATCACATTATTTTTGCCTTGTGTTTTCTCCTGCTATGCAAAAATAACTTGGTTTACAGTTCCTTTGTTATCACAATTTTTCAAATAAATATCACCATAAAATGATAACTATTCCTCATGATTTTAGAGATTCAAAATAGATTTGCTAATATATATTGTGCAGAAAATATCAACAAGATTTCAAATATTCACAAAACTTAGACAAACTACATTAGATAACAATATTTTTCTAAACTGCAATAAAACTGTCAAACCTGAATACTGACCCATCATGCTATTTCATCACATGAAATAGACTTGTTGATGGTCACAGTACTTTGTGCAGATTGCTGGTAATTTCAGGACATTTTGATCTTTGAAGACAATACTTGGACACTGAATGATGAAGAACAAGACAGTTCTATATTTACAGAAACTCAGATAATTGTTGAAGCCTGGGAGTAGAAAGAAAATCATTGACATTGACTTGAATTTTCCTCTCAGTGGTTCCAATTGTATAAGACTTTGTTAAGTGATGTAAATGAGTGATATCAGGGTTTATGTCATAAAATATTACTTCTTTTTCAGAAGCATTTTCCTTTAAAGGGGAATTTAATTTAAAGTGTAAGTTGATGAAATGGAGAAAAAAAATCCTACCAGACATGTCAAGAAAATAAAATGCTTTGACAATGTTGTTGGGGTTTTAGCATTTTTTGTTGAATAAACGCTTCAACAAAAAATGCTAAAACCCCAACAACCTCCTATGACATTACTGAAACTTTTCACAGCTGAAACTATAAACCAGCCTTTCAGCTCCTAAGACATGTATTCTTATATCCTGTAATGTCAAAGAAAATATTCCAGTCAATGACTTCTCTTGTTCTTGAACTTAACAAAATTAAGCCACTGGTTATTGCAGCAGAGACAAATCTCAGGACTAAATGAATCTTTTTGAGGACTTTGCCCTGGTAGTTTCACCCCTTGTCAGTCACAGTGGTTCCAGGTTAAATGCCTCAGCTGGAGCAGTGGCACACAGGTAGTTGCCATTCCCTGCATTTGTGGTTAAAAAAAGGTATATTTGAAAAGCTTTGGCTCCCCTTTGGAATATTTTTTATGGAGCACAGTGTAGGAGCAAGAGCAGATGACCTAGGAACACAGGACTGATATATACCTTCTGAAATACTCCCATAGTAACACGCAGTCTCATCCTGCCAGACCGCCTTGGTAAGCACACCTGTATTTCATGAAGTTGTGGAGTGCTTTGCAGCATTCCTGCTGTGTGGCTTTGTTTTGTGTCTCTTTACTAAACAACTCTCCAGGTCCTACCCTGTGTCTGGAAAAAAAAAATATTGCAAGTGTCAATACAACGTGTGTTTCAATGCAAGTGACCCGGGTCCCTGATCCCTGATCCAGACAGGAAACAAATGCATCTCACAAAAGGATGGAGCTCTGCAGCTCTTCACACTACAAACTACTTTAAAAATAGTGATCTGGAGCTGCTGACAGGCTTTTGTCATCTAGAAGCAGGGAAGGCTTAATTATCATCCAGCTAATCCCATATGGAGACATAGTTTAATGGACTATAATTTGTGCACTTCACAGTAGCTGCCCAGCGTGCCTTAGTAGCTCACTAGCTCTACAAAGTAGCTTGCACAAAGCTATCCCCTTACAATAAAACCTGATGCCAGCAGAAAGAGAATGAAGAATGGGTTCAGGTGGAAAGGTCTAATCAGAAATGTACTGTCAAGTCCTTTCAGTTTTATTCCTCCAAAGGAATTTAGGTATTTCAAGTTCACTCTCTCTCCAGTATTCATTGCCCTTTTCTGAGCATCTGGAGAAGAGAATTGACAGTTATGTCGTGCCACATACTGTGCATTTGGAGGACAATTTGCAGATGGAGCTATAAACTGCAAAGGAAAGATCATTATGGAGACAGAATGTATATACATACACAACACGTGGTTCAACAAATGCTCTTGTGTTTTTACAGTTATGTGCCTGAGTTCTTTGTTATCTTTGTAACTAATCAAAAAAGGTGAGGAAATAAAATTTGGTAAATATAAACAAATACTCATTTTGCTTGATAAAATGTGCATATTTGAAGATTAATTTTGTTTCATAAAATATTAAAATTATTTCCAAACTTCAGTGATTTATCTCTGTGTGGTTTTGGTTTGTGCCTCTCAGGGGAAATGATATCACTGTTAAGGTATGATAAACTACTGAAAGTGAGATGACCGTAAGATTCACCTAAGTCTAGTATTTACTGTCAAGGTCCATATAAAAATGAAAGTAGATGCATCTGAATAACTTAAAACTATTTGAATTAGCATGTCTTTTCCCAGTTATTCCCATGTTTTACTCTGTTTACCCTTGTTTCACTGCCTGCTGCTTGCCCTCTCAGTAAATTTGAGTGCTAGCCTAAGACATTGGAGCTGATTATGAAAGATGAAGAAAAGGGAATTTAAGTTTAAAAGCAATAAAATGGTATGAGAAAAAAGAAATTGAAATAAAAAAAGAGATGTTTTGCAGTGTAGTGCTACTGAGGGAATAATTCTAACAGAATTAAACAGCCACAGTGCAACAGGGGCTTGGTTTATTGAAGGCTTTAAAAGATCCTTTAGGGTCTTGAGTGTGCAGTAAATGGGGCCCATCTCTCTCTCAGGAAAATCAACAGGAGTTTTGATGTTGATATTAGTGGCAGTAGGACTGATACAATGAGCACAAGGAGGGGAAAACTATGCTATCCATTTTAGCCCTGGCTTTGAGTTAATAATTCTAATGAAAGTCACTCTATTCAGAAATTAGAGCGTGCATGTAAATCGTGGGCACCCTGGGTTTTACCTGAAATATGGCAGCTATGGAGAGCAAATGAATTTTCATATTGAAATGAAAGCTAATATCAGAAAACCTTATGCTACTTTGCCAAGGCCTACCAGACAAAATGAGCAATTTCTTGGTGGTAAAATGTATGTCTGTAACTCACATATATGGATTGGTGTACCAAAGAGATAAGTTCTTCCAAAGTTTTGGAACTTTATTAAAACAACAAATCAGCAAAAAAGACAACTAGTTCTAAAAATGTGTTGTGTAATGGTCCTACAATAAAGAACATGAGCAGGTCTCAAATTCCTGCTATTTGGAAATTTTATTATGAGACATTTCTATGCAGACACCAAGCTTGAGCTTGTGACACTGATGTTGTGATAAGGCTTTTAAGGGCAGTGTCACTGATGTTTTTCCCCCTAATCTGAATCTGAAGGCTTCTTGCAACACTTTGGCCCTTAATTCTGTTTGTAATAGGAATGATATAAATAACATATAATATAAAGTCATTAAAGTATGTATACTAATAAATTTATTGTTATTTTTGAGCAAAACAGATATTTTAAAAAATCTATTTCACATTGTAGGCCCTAAGATAACCTCTTGAGATGAGCAGTTGTATCTTATTTTCATTTTTTTCTGAGGGTCATTTTTCTAAATGAGAAACATCCATGTCTCAGCTACGTAGATTTAAGGGGTTATGTCTTTCTTTCCACAAGAGACCTGCAAAACTTTGAAGTGCACAGTGACAGAAATTGAGATGATCTATAGAGTTCAGTTCTAAAGCTATATATCATGGTGGCAGAGGCTTCTGGTCAATAAGCTTATGTGAACTTGTTTCTATTTCTAGCCTGCATGTACTTACATCATGTGTTCCACACAAGTTCTTTGTCCTGCTTTAGGGACTTCCAACATTAACTTACAGATAAGATTAAAAAATAAAAGGTTGCATGCTGTGGAATTTTCACCACAGATGCTGGGCAAAATTCCCAATCAAATAGAACCATGGATCATTTCTCCTGTTTACAAGGAATGGGTAAGATTAATTAGAAATGTGACATAGGGCTACACACCATAGACCTATGATATAATATACTTGTTGTGATTTCTGTAAGAGTTTTGAAACTTTGTAGACCCAAAATATATGTTCCCTATTTAAGGAAGTCACATATAAAAATCTTGACTTGAGCCTATTCATTTCAGAGTAATAATACAATTCACATTTATAAGTCTAATGACTGAGATCAGTGATACAGCTCACAGAAAATATTTACAAAAAATCCCTACACTCAATAAGTTGATATTGTTGCTTAAACAAGTATCTTTTGTCTTTTTCTACATAATATTGAAGATAATGGTTCTGCACTGGAAAGGGAAGTATTCCAATAGTTGATTTTGATATCAAGTGCCAAAGGTGACATTTTATGAACTGAACAGGTTTAAAGACACTGCTTTATTTGGATTAGGATTATATTTTCTGAAATACATGAATGCTCAGTGATTTTTTCTTACTCTAGATGATGTCTGACATTGCATTCTGAACTCAAATAAAGAGGTATACATCTGGTTTGGCTGTGGCATAACAGCATCCTTTAGTCTACTGGAATGGCATTGTGAGAGGGCCTTAAAATCCCAGAGGATTTCCCTCATATCAAATGCTCCTTGATTGTTTTCTGATAGAAGACCACAAATTAAATTGCAGTCTAATTAAAATTGGATACATCACTACATAAACTTCTTGCTGCAATTTAAACAATAAATGGCATTTTAAAAAGAAAGAGTCACATATCATTCTCATTGAAATAACCACTACTATGTCAAATTTGCATCTGAATTATTATATTCATAGACTTACAGACACATATAAGTTATAAAATTTCTCAGTCTTCATTTTTTAAAATCTTTCTTGACATGAAAGTCAGAAAGTTAAAATCCAATTTGCTCTTTCACCACCTTTGCAATCTTTTACAAACCCGAGATGTTGCAGTGGATGAGTGTTTTTTCCTCAGATAGGAATGCAGGTAGTAATGCTGGCTCATGAATGAGCAAGTAACTCTGTAAATGTGTATCTTCTCTCTCCATGATCTCAGACAATAGGCACAACAGGGATTCTTGCTGAAAAACAGCAAGGACCAAACAGTATTGTAAATGCTCTCATCTAATTCTACCTCTTTCATCCACTTAGTAATGGATTGTTAGTGGTCAGACTCAGCAGTTCAGCATCCAGCAGCCCCGCAGGGAAAAGTTCTTATGAAGTTACCAGTGGCTGATGGGTAAATTCTATGAAATCACCGGGGTCCTATTAATCTAAAGTGGCTTCAAAAGAGGAATGATGGAGTTGTAGACCTGGATTTTCATTTTTACCCCATGAAGGCAGCCGTCTAATGAAAGTAAATGAATCTTATGAAGTGCTAAAATAAAAGTAGTTGTCAAATACCCTTATAACATGTTGTTTGTAAAACTGATTACAGATGTTGGTCATCATTCTGTTGTAAGATGGCCTGCTGTTGCAATTATCATTTAAATATCTGAGGCACTGCCTGTTGATCTCCTCGTGCCAGAGGTATTTTTCATTTCTCAAGGATATACTGAGGGCACAATTCCCAACATGTAAAAAAAGGTCATTTATAGAGAATTGATGCTGCTACTAAATAGCAGGCCCATTAATACTTCCTGCTGTTTGTCAGATCGGACATTTTTTGCCCCATTATTCATCTCAAAGTATCATTCAATTATCAAAAGAAAAAAGAAAGATGAAGTAAGAAATGTAGAAAACATTTTACACTATTTCCTCTTAATCTGGGTGCTGCTTATTACTTAGCTCACTAATGAGAAATTGTTTTTCCTGGTGGAAAGAGTAGAAAGAGTAGATAAAAAGGGTCTAGTTTCATTAAGTTATTTTGTGTGAGCCTCTAATAATTAATTCTGAAATAATCTGCTGACAATGCCACTTGAATTGTGGAAAGGATTAGAAGTGCAGATTTAATATTTATTTTCTATTAAACTATATGTATCTATAATATTCAAGAAATATAGCATTAAATGAGAAACTACCTCTAAAATTTCAGTATAATGCAGCCCTTTGGAGAATCATAAATGGCATTATAAAATGAAAAATATTTGGAATCTGGCCCTAAGGTCTTAAGAAATCTCTTTCTCCTCTGGTACGCTCTCTATGGCAGTATTGAAAATGTTACAGGTAAAGTCAAAACAGTAGCTCATTGGTCTCAAATTTATACACACAAAGCTTTTTTTTCTTTCTTTTTTCTTTTTTATTTTCCTATTTTTAAGTTATTTTCACAATATTTCACAACATTTATTACATAATATACAGAATATTGACTTCTGACTGAATATTTCATACAAGTTTTGCACTTAGGAGTTTCAGACCATTGTGCAATGAAGTTTTTATGCAGACTTGTACATCCCATTGAAAATGATTTCTAAATGGAATTAACCCAAATTTTTGAAACTGATGAAAAGTCTTCAAAAAGCCTGTGACTGGAGTTATAGATCCCTAGGCAATGTTCTCATTGAAATCAGCCGAGCAGAGAATTGCTGATTTCAGTTTTAGACTAGTTTTAGACTGTCGATAGTAATAAAGAGTTAAAACAAACAGGGAACCAAAGAGGAGTGTTAGACTCTTAGACTCTTGTATGGCATGAATTAGGTGCCTCACACTGGGTCTAACTCATCCTCAGTTCTGGGGTCACCCTCCTGATGCATGGTGTAAAGTTGTAGTAAATTGTGTAAGAGGTGAGCACGCAGAGCCCTCTGCTAAGGGCAAAAGCCAATGTCTGCTCTAGAGAGGAGTTAAAGATCTGCCTCTGACATGCAGCCGAAGGAGATATTTTTCCCTTAACCCAGTGGTTAGTAAATTCACATAGCCATGTCAGGGGATCTGATCTATATATCTCATATTCTGTGAAAATTTCCTATTTATCAGAGGTAAGCTGGTGTTTTCAGCTCCTTTGCACATCCCTTGACACAGCACTTTACAAGCCCAGAAAATGATAGAAGAATAAATATAGTCTTCTGACTTGTTAGCTTGCATTAAGAGGCTGAAAAATAATCAAGGTTCTAGGCTTTACTTATTCATTTACTATTCATTTTCTTTAAAATCCAATTCTTTAAAATCCAGTTAGTGTTTACTGTAGAACATAAATAGAATTAGAACTGAGATTTCCTTCATCTCCCTGTTGAATCAAGTATTGGGTTTACTCCTGCATGATTTCTTTTGATTTTTTTTGACTGCTCTGAAACTGTTCAACTCCCTGAATTTCTCATGCTTAGTTCATTATTTTCTGGGTATGTATTCTTATCTGTGCAACCTCTGGGGCTTCAAACATGATATTATTATTTGTGTCCCACAGAATGTGGGATTTGCATTAAGAATGAGGACCTGTTATGCAAGGCTCAATACAGCCACATGCTACAGTGTGTTATCCACAGAAATTACAAAAGTAATTAATATATTATTCTCTTTGCTACTTCACAGCATATGCAACTATGATCAAGCTATTTGAAATATGTTAAATGTAGGTGTAGACTGAATTCCTTACTGGAAAGTAAGCACTTGCACTGGCAAAAAGCCAGATAAGAGACTGATAGCAGGGTTTGGCATACAGTACAGAGTAACAATGATTTGCATGTTAGTAATTGGAAATATATTCTCATGCATGACATTTACCTTACCTCATATGTCATTGATGAATATGTAAACCTTAACTTCCATATATACCCATTGTCTATTTGTGAAATTGAAATAACACAGATTATTCTCATAAGAAAACAATGAAATAAAGCCACCTATAACCAAAGAAAATTTATCTTTGTATGTGGCAAAAGAATGTCCATGATATATTAAGAATTTTCTCTTCAAACCTGGTTTTGAATATTGATATCCAAATCTCATTGAGAGAGGGAGAGGCAGTGAACAACAAATAGATAACAACTACATACCTACTATTTAATGGACATTGTCCGTTACACACACTGACAGCAGCAGCAAATGTAATCATTAAGTTACAGGTTGTATCATAATTCACAACATGATTGGCAAAAATTTAAATTTCTAATTTATTTTTCCTTTAAAGCATTTTTATGTTAAAAATGCTGTCTTTAAATAATTAAACTCATGAAAGGAAGGAAGCAAAACAACAGAACAGATAGATATTTTTCCAAAACCTCGGAAATTTTAGCTATAATTGTTTTTCATTCTCTCAAAGCCAATCTTCTGTCTAAGTATCACTGTAAAGAGCTGACTTGAATGTCCAGCTGTTTTTCCACAAAGTCTCAATATAATGACAAGCATTTAATGATAACAGAGTTTAGCTCTATGACATTAATAAACAGCTAAATAGTAATGGAATTATTCCAGTCTAATTAAAGCATATACTGTTGTTTCAGTCTGCAGCTTTTTTTTCACTCATGAGATTCTTGAGAGGGTATACTTATTCACAAAAAACAAGAGGATAAGAGGTGAATTTTTGCATGCAGTGGGAGACTAAGAATAGGTAAGTATGTCTATACATATCTTGCATTAACCCATTCCATTTAAATCAAATGCAATAAAACCCCCACCCCTCACAAAACACAGCTTCCCATGCTTTTTATTGGAATTAGAACACTCTAGGTTAAAACTATTACAGTAATTTTTAAGGCTAGAATAAAAACTGTGGCCTTGATTCATGCTGAAGTAGGTTTATGCAGGTCCCTTGTGACATATAAAGTTCATTGTTGTTAAATTCCACTGCTGAATATCCTGTAGTACATATGACTAATCTTGTGTAGGTATGTCAGAGAAGTACTTTTAAACCTTATTGGTATCATCACTACAGAATATTCACCAAGAGACCTCTGGCTTAGGAAGACTATTAATGCAGTGAGACTGCTCCTAACAATGTTATAGCAAATGATCAAATTCTGCACAGAACTCCCATCTTTCCTTCCTCCCTTCTTTTCTTTCTCCTCTTTTCTAAAATTCCCTTCTTTCCTTCCAGTGAAGGAAACTCTGCAAAGCTATTAAGGGTAATGATGGACAGATTCCTCTACCCTGCATTAAAGAACAAGCAGATAGCCAGGTTCATTCACAGGTACACATTTGCTCCTGCGATGCCACTTGCATGTTCTGTCGACCTGGATATCTTAGCTATCTGCCTTCCTAACTTTGTATTTCAGTGGTCAATGTGTGTTTGGAAGACAGCCCTTCTTGAAAAAAAAAAAAAATTAAAAACTTTTGCCATATCTTCAGGTACAGAGAGTGCATGAGAACAAAGTTAAGGAAAACAGCTGCACTATTACCTAACTACGATTTTAATTAATTTTTATGTTCCAAGATTTTAATTTTTCATGTGATGGTTGCAGATTATTTTAGTCAAAGTGTGAAAACAGTAAAAAAATCCCAGCTTTGTTCTCCAGCAGTTTATCTATTACACTCAACATCTTAAAAAAAAAAAGGAAGATAATATACATTTATGTATGATCTTATTCTTAATCCAGTTAACTATTTAACAGTCCAACAGTAAAAAAAATAGCAATAATACTTTTAAGTCCTTGTATGTGAACAGGCTAGGATCTACCCCTTCTACCTGTCCTTACTCTCATCCTTTCAGTATGTCTTTGGGATCTGTGGTCAGGACTTCATTATGACTTCTGAGCCACAGGATGGAAAAGTTTTAATTGGTTTGGAACACCAGAAGTCTCTCCAGGAGGAGCAGGTCATTTATGAAGTGCATATGAGCTTTGTGTTTGAAAGTGGAGTGCATCTTTCCTCTTCACTTTGATGCACTAGTATTTATTTTTAAATGCTTCCTTACCTCTGGCTGATGCTTCCTGGCAGATCCTAGGTGAGGGATGAGCATAAACCTCACCATTTCCCCATGCTCAGACATGGGAATACTCTGGGTTTGTCAGACCCTTCCCACGGAGGCACTGGCACAGTCCAGGCTCAGGCAGGGGAGGCAACAGATTCTTGGACCTGAGATAGGAGCTGAAACGAGCCCAGACCAGCTCTGGCCAAGGTGAGCCCAAGCCAGCCCTGAGATTGGTTCTCTGAGCTCAGGGAACAGCCTAAAGCCTTTTACTACAAATGGCAAAAACCATAGAATTTACTGTGTTACAATTCCGGCCATAGATAAAGCTGGTATTTGGTTTTGGGTTCTGGAGGGCTTTTTTTTTTTTTTTTTGCTCATCTCTTTTTATAACAAATATTTGCAAAGTCACATCTTACACTCTTGTAAAAAGTCCTATTAGAAAAAAAGCATTCATCAACATGATAGTTTGTATTTAAATATATTTTAATGAAGAGTTTCCTGGAACAAATGAACACATACTACTAAGCTGTTTTACACACAGCCTTGATTCGGTAAATTAACTGGTGGTTTGTTAGCCACACTCCACACTAGTGAAAGAACAACATTCCTCGAAATTAATTGCATCCAGCTTTGCTACAGAGCATTAACATCTTTTTTTCCTAAAAGCACTAAGTGCATTGTGTACTCATACATATATATATGGCAAAAGCTTTTTTCTTATAATTTTCTTGCATGCTGTTGAATATCACGAATCTAAAAGTGTGATTTACTGTGTAGACAGACATCTGCTTTTATGTGAATGCATAATATTTATTTTTAATGCTAATGCATCCTCTCTGAAAACATTACTAGTCTGTAATGACATCTTTCTTTTGGTTTAAAGCTGTGCATGCTCTCATGAACTTAGAGGAAAAAGCTTTAATTTTTTTTTTTCATTATTGCTGTTCTGTATTATGAAATCCACAAAATGCTTTATAAAAATTTTAGATGGCGCATTTTTAAATGAAGCTGTAAAAGGTGAAATTTTTCTCATTGTGACCAAAAATTATTACAGGAATATGAGATCCAACTGAATGAACTCGCATATAATAAGAAAGAAAAGCTGTCTTTTTGCTGTACATTTCTGATTGATCTCTGGATGTTTGGCTTTTGTTTTTAAACATCAAGAAGTGCTAAACTGAAGTTTAAAAAATGTGCTAAATAATTGCTTATAGTCTGATGTGAAGGATATGCAAGTAATAATGGGCTTCAAATTTCTTTCTTTTTTCTTTCTTTCTTTCTTTCATTCTTTCTTTTCTTTCTTTCTTTCTTTCTTTCTTTCTTTCTTTCTTTCTTTCTTTCTTTCTTTCTTTCTTTCTTTTCTTTTCTTTTCTTTTCTTTTTTCTTTTCTTTTCTCTCTTTCTTTCTTTCTTTTCCCTGCTATGATTTGAAGATCGTGGCATTTTATATTCATTCGGAAGAGGAATTCCATTGAATTGAGGCAAACTGTGGTACTTCTGTAGACCATAGAAAGACTATTATGAGTTTAACAGACGTTAGTTAATTTCTATAATGTACCATATTAGGATAACAGAACTTAGTCTGGATAGTTGACACATCTGAAAATGGATTAAAGTTGACATTTCATGTGGGCAGGCATCGTGCAAATGACAGAAAACTGAATGAGTTGGTCAGTTAAATATCTTTCTCTGCTTGCAAACTGTGTGTAGGTGTGTTTATTGTTTGTGTAATTGTTTATTGTTAGCCAAGATTCCTATCATTGTAATCAACAAGAATGGATAGGGGGTAGAAGTAAGAAAAGTATACAGTGCTTTTCAGATCTTTCCTTTGTCTTAAGATCTAGCTCAGAATAATTTACTTTCGTGGGTACTCCAAGACACTTACCTGATAATCAGGCTGAATGAGGAAATTCATTTTAATGTGACTTAGATATACAAAACAGATAAAGGGTTAAAATTATGTGGGATGAGACCTACTGCTAGGGAACCTCTTTCTTCAAAGGCACCTGATCTAAAAATTTTACTCTGATGCTCTAGTGTGTACTGGAATAACAAGGATATTTCAACGTCTCTACCACAGAAAGAACTTGCTAACCTGGATATAAACAATTATTTCTTCAAAATTCACATTTAAACACTCAGAATTTGTGCTTAGAATTTCTAGAATTATATAGAATTTTAGAATTATATATAAATATATTATATTTTTATATATATGTATATAAAAATTACTAGTTAGCTGTGAAAATTTCTTTCCTCTTGTTTGTTACACGTATTTTGTTAATATTTTTCTGAAAAACTAATTGATTAAGAAAGTGTAAGAAAGAGGTAAGAGCGGCTAAAGATAAATGGGGTTTTTTTTCAATAGGTGTATGATAACAAACATCTAGATGCAGCATTAATAAAATTGTGAGACTTCTGATTTAGAAACCAAAGCAAAAAGAAATATGCAACAAGAAACATAATTATGTTATCCCTGGTTCCACTGTTAAAAGTCACAATTTGGGGTCTTGTATTTTTATTACTTACTATTGTATATCTTTTACGAATATATCCAGCATGAAAACCTTGCCTATACATAATGGGTGCAGTCTTTTTCTTTAATGTCTTTCATACTGAAGAGGGAAACTGTATTCATCATGAATATTCCTGACTCCTGGAAAACACAGTGTTAGAAATCTACAGCACTTTTTACTCCTATTGCTCTACAGGAATACATAAAAAATAATTGCGTGACTTGCTGTAAGTATCAGCTCAAACCAGCATAATGCAGTGGCTCTCCACAATGCACTTCTTGCTTTACAAACTCTGTGAAGTCAAGAGGAAATCTTCCCATGATGAGTAATAATGCTGAGGAGATTCTAAGGAAAGATAATTGAAATTGTCAAGAGAGTTACCACATGGAAAAAAAACCAACCAACCAACCAACCAACCCACCAAGAAACCCTGAAAACAACAAAACAAAATCACTTTTAAATCATATGCCGTTGATTTTGATTTTCTTTGTATCAAACTACCAGAGT
The DNA here is from genome assembly GCF_027477595.1 of Haemorhous mexicanus. Lineage (NCBI taxonomy): Eukaryota > Metazoa > Chordata > Aves > Passeriformes > Fringillidae > Haemorhous > Haemorhous mexicanus. Next base: position 59,166,912 of record NC_082345.1, on the reverse strand, counting down.
AAATAGAATTATGTATATATATATATATATATATATAAAAATAAATATATATATATATATATAAAAATAAATATATATATATATAAGCAAGATCAGAGGTATGACATGTAAAAGGCACTTTGTCTTCTGTCTTCCAGAAATCATAACTGTAAGTTTGTTTATGCTCCCATTTCATCAAAGTATTTGACTTTCATTTTAGAAAGTAGGGTTAGTGACTTCAAAGAAATGGATTTATAAGTTTCTATCTGGGCATGTGCTTGTATCTTTGGTTTGATTACAGACAACATTTCCAGCAATTTACCAGATAAGAATTTTGAAAAACAAGATATTAACATATAATCTTTATGAGAAAAGTAAATGAAAGCAAGAAATAGCCAAATAATTGCATGTGTGTGTGCTTTCTTTGCCAAACAATCTTTCCGTCTGTTCTGTATTAAATGTGTCTTAGCTGTTAGAACATGGTGTGGTCTGAATACAATCTTCTGAAGATGAGCAATGAGAAAGAAAATTAGAGTGGGATGAAAGGATGATAAAATTTCTGTAGTGAAAGTGAATATAGACAAGCTATAGGCAATGGCAAAAGAGTACTAAGAACCAGCAGTGGGAAATGAGGCATTCTATATGAATAAAGTTTTTTTTTTTTTTTTTTTACTTTAAAATACTTTTTTCTCAGCTTTAGTAACAATAATAGTGATTCTCTTCACTGTGTGTGAATGAACACAGAACTTTTTCAAGGATAGTCACATGGCTTTGTGAAGACGTCCTGCTGCTTCACTGCTCCTTTATTGAACTCTGGGGACCTTTTTTAAGATGGGACTGTGGGGATGTAAAGGATAACATTAAGGATGTATGCTCAACTAGAGAAAATAAGTCCTCATGTTATTTACATATTTTTGTGGATTCAAAATAAAATAAAAAAGGACAAAATTATTTTTAAAAATATTTATTGAATTTTTGACATTTTCCCCTCTGCTTTTTGGTGAATAGACGATGTTATTCATATTTTTAATCTGGAAGTGTTTGCTTTTAAATCAGTTGCAAAAAACAGACTTTCAGGAGACTGCAGCTATGTCAGAATAGGTAGATGATTTTAAAGAGTAGGATTTGGTTTTGGAACAGTTGTGGATCACAAAGGATGTTACACTGTTCTCATAAATTTGTCTTTCCTAACCATCAGTGGGACTGTCTATATGAACTCGCTGTTCAAAATTGGAATTATTAAAATAAGTTTGTTTCAAAAGTCTATATAGGTAGTTAAATGGTGTCTTCTTAACCAGGTAGATATGAACATTTCATATACTGAGGAAAAAAACCAAACAACCAGTCATGAGAGCTGTAGAGCTTTAGTCCCATCCACTAGGCCTCTCATACTCCCTCTGAGGCATGCAAATAACACAGCAAACTTTTTTCTTTTTTTCTCCCTCTTAGGTTCTGTACCTGGATATACTTCTTGGGTGATACACACTGTGCTAACAGCTGAACAGTTCAGATGACTTCCAGCTAATCCTCGAGATCTTAGTGTTCACAAGCCCAGGTGAAAGTGAATAAAGATCTCCAAATTTAACTGGTGATTAGGAAGTGCTAAGCATTTAATTATCAAGGGAAATAATATTTTTATGCTCCAAACTAGTCAAATTTTGGAATGATTCTCTAGCTGAATACATGCAAGTGATGTGACACAAAACCTCTTCCCCTTCTAATATTATACCCAGGTAACAGTTCTTTTAAGTGCCATGTTCAGAATGACAGGAAAAAGTATTTCCTCTCCAGAGTTTTCACTTAATTTATTATGTTGTTCTGTATGAACAATTTCATGAAATAGACAACCGTCTTAAGGTACCCATACAAATTCAATATCAATCTAGAACTACACTAGAGAAAACCTTTTAAGATGGACCTTTTAACAAGGATTTCCTATAGGAGTGTGTCTTGTGATTGCATTCCCAGCCCTTCATTATGCTAAGATTAATGAATTTGCAGTACTGTAAATTTTGACATAACAACAGCTTCCCTAGAATAAAAATAAAGCACATCCCTGGCTTCTATTCCAGGTACTTTTTCATTATTAGTTAGCAGAATGGAAGCACTTCCTCAGAATCACGGGAGATGCTCAGTTCTATCTAAAGTCAAAACTGGAGAGCCTCAGAAAATGCTAATGCATTTCAGAGATTATTGTTTCTTGGCTATGCTCCCTGAACATGGTGACAGCTATAGTGCGGATGCTTCCTATTCTCAAAAGTCTGTCAAATCCAATTAAAAACTGAATTCTGGTAATCCTTGTCCTTTTCAGTGGCAGCTTGCTGAGGAGATATTTATCTTACTTTCTACTTGCTCCAAATAATCCTTCTGTGTTTACATTCTGCTCCTCTTCCCATATGTAGACATGGATGTACTTGAACACATTTCCTAGAACAAAGAAGACTACCTGCTTGCACTGCCATATGTGCCAATATTTCACTAGGCTTACTTTTTAATGTAAAGTTAAAAAAAATAAAACTTGTGATAATTTATTTTCCCTTTCTCTCCTCCTTCGAAGGATTACCTGTTTTTAAAATGCTTTCTGGCAACACATTCATCTGTGTGAGGCTTTTTTAAAATAAGATATTTAATTTACGAGTCTATGTTATGATGTTATTTTCCAACTGTTATGATGTTCTTTTCTGAGTTTTCCAATTTCAAAAATTGGCTCCTCTACAGGGTAATTTGGAGCACCACAGATAAACTCTTTCTCTGTATTGCCTTCTGGAGAAGACTGCAGAAGGAGAGTAGGAATCTTGGTCAATCATGCTGAGCCTCAGATTAGTTACCTTTTTCAATGGGATCATTGTCTTAATTTTGCTGTAATCAGTAGAATTTAGAAATTTCAAACTACATGGAAGAATTAAAACCTCATTAAGGAAATCTGTTGAGTTCCTTATACTTTAGTGAAATGTAAATTCCTAGGTGAAAACCATAATTTTATGTTTATTTTAACAAGATCTGCATAACATAAGATCCTGAGAAAAGATTGTAACAACATTCTTTGCGGCGACCATGAAGAATGCTTCTGAGTTCTTTGGCTTCTAGTACAAATCTAGTTTGTAGAATTACTTTTAAAATTACTAGCTATTGCTTATGTAGAGTCACTAAGGGGGAAAATACCCAATACCTCCAATTTGGCTTTTTTTAAGTTATTGCTTTTGATGAAGTTCTTGGAATGAAAATACATTGAGAGATAGTAAATACAAAGAAATTACTTTTAGCTTAAGAGGTTACTCTACCTAGAATAATTTGAAGCTTTGAAGGTGGTGGAAAAAAAATGTATGCATATACACAAGAATTTCAAGGCTTTACTTGCAAAATGAGCTGCAACATGGAAGCTGAAGGAATATTTGAATGAGTAAGGACAGTTAAAAGCATCTGAATTTTGCTATAAATTTAGCACTAATGTTTATGGTGTGAAATGTTTCTACAGAGGCATTTAATAGATCTAGCCCTTTGCCTTGAAATTCAGCACTTCAGTAGAAAACTCTTAACATACCAAAGTTATGGTATTGCATAATTTGAGATAAGATAAAAAAGTTCAGTTTCAGAGACAAAATGAGTATTCAGAGTGGAAACTGTAGGAATGTGGAACTAGATTCTCTCTGTTAATGTGGCTTGCCTACAATTCTCTGTGTTTTGTGGATAACACAGAGAATGTTAACAGTGTAACTCACAAGTATATGCATATTCCACACTTAGCTTATGCTTGTTATCAGCCTACATTTTCAGCACTCTGCAAGAATTTTTCTTGAAATGTTAGAAAATGCAATTGAAATGGCTAATGGTAGAGTTAGACTGTAGATTTGTTTAAAACTGTTTATCATTTAGTAGCTTGTGAAGATGGCTTTTTTAATAGTCTGTTAGAAAAACTTAAGAAGACACCCAAGATCTTATCAGGAATGGAAAAAATGAGTTACAATTCATCCAGCACAGTTCTTCTTTCTATACCAATTTTACTCACACATATAAAGCTGGCAGGTAAAATCTGGAGTTTTATTCCAAACAAACTTTGGGATACCATAATTTACTTGCTAATGATTGCAGCTAAGATGGGAAAGATATTATCTGGAAAATAGAAAAAATAATAGGGCAAACAATTTGTAAAATGATGTGGTGTTCTTGGTGAATGTTGTGCCTCAGTCTTCTTGGCAGTTTTAGGAGAAGGTTGCTTGATTTATTCTGGGCTGTGTACAGAAGAAACAACAAAATTCTCAAGACGTTCAAAAACACACTTCTACTTGCAAACTTTAGAACATTATGGGAGAATAAGGCACCTGACAAATTAAAAAAAAAAACCACCCAGACAAAATAAGACATTTCACAAAATTCAAGTTACCAAATTTATACTTTGCCAACTTTAACTTATCCAAAGACCAATGCACTTACTAAGACATTGACTGTAACTTTTTAGCCTTGCTTACAATATAATTTGAGAGGAAGTTAAGAGAAGAGAGAGAGAGGAAAAGGATACAGAAAGGTAGTCACCACCCATGATCTAGCAATGAGATTTGACAGTTGCAATTTTAATGCCTGTTTGTCAAAGGATTGTTGCAATCTTGATCCATCAGGGGAGGAAAAAGCCCACGAAACATAGAGTTCAATAGTCAGAAATCAAGATCTGGTTCCCAGAGAGAATATTTAAGTTACATCTGAGAAATGCTCCCTTAAGAAGCCTTTTGATCTCCACTGTTCAGCAGATATACAAGTCTAAAGTGAATGAGAGGAATTCCGTCAAATTTATCACTAACATCAAAAGTCTATCATGGTGCAGCCTGTTTCATATATGTATGATTTGATTTGATTTGATTACATGCCAAGATGTGTGAAAGAATAGCTTTCTATGAGCAAAGGTAGGAATTATTTTTAAATTTAGGTTGAAAAACAGTTCAAATATTCAAGGAATTTTTTTTTCTACACTGTCAAGAAGTCTATGTTATTTTAAATTATGGCCAGAGAAACTTGGTCATTAAAAATTGGCACTATTAACCATTTCCATGGCTATGAAATTTTCAGTATTGTTTCGTGTGCACAGATTGGGTATTGGCAGAAATAGTAAGAAAAAATCATGTTTGAATGTCTAATTTGTAGGCAATATCTATTGCACTATCAGAGCTTCACGTTGGTATGTGACAAAATATGAGATCAAATAAACTTTTTTTTACAAGGGCAAGCTTGAAACAATGATGTCTATTTGTTCTGGCTGAGCTGGAGCTCACTTTTCCCCAGCAGCCCTCACAGCGCCGTGCTTTGCCCTAGTAGGTGCAGAGGAGCTGAGAACCCTCTGATAACCCTCCAGTGTTTTGGCTGCTGCTGGGCAGGGCTGGCACAGCACCATCTCCCTTCTTCTCCATTCCCATCAGGGGGCAGAGGGCAATATCCTGAGATACAACCAGGGCAGCTGACCCAAATTAACCTAAGGGCTATTCCATACCCTACGATGTCAGCTCAGGTATGAAAGGAAAGGGAGAGAGGGGATAATTGTTATTTTATAATGTTTGCCTTCTGGAGTAACTGCACCATGTGCTGAAGACCTGCTTCTCAGGAAGTGGATAAACTTCACTCATTGATGGGAAATAGAGGTTCAAGTTTTTTCTGTTTGTTTATGCATGTAAAAGCTTTTGTAGTTTTTTGCATCTTATTTATTTTCTGGTTTTTCTTTTGCTTATCTCAACCTACAAGTTGTTTTCCATCTTAGTTTTTCTCCCTTGTCCTGCTGAGAAGGGGAGTAATAGAGTGTCTGGGTGGGTACCTGAATCCAGGCAGGGTCAACCCACTAGAGAGCAAATATAAAACCTTGAAAAAACATCACTGGCAATCAAGATTTAGCTGAGATTATTTGTGAGAAGATGAAATAAGCAGATGAAGCACTTTTGTAACTTTTCTCTTTTTTTTTTTTTTTCCTTGTAAGGGATATTACAGTAAAGAGAGAATTCATGTTAAGCAGTAAATGGCAATCTGAACACAGGAGGAAAGGAGAAAATAATATGAGGGTATAATCCTTTGCTTATTTTCTGCAAAAAAGGTCAATATATAACTAATTGTCTCTTCACAATTAGGAAGGTATCTTCAGTTTACATTGATAAATTTTAAAAGTATTAGTGTGAATTCATTAGCTCTTTTAAGAACCTTAACTTTCCCATTCAGAAGTCTTGAAAAAAGACTGACTATAAAGATGGAAATTGATATAAAGTGAGATAACATACTGATTGGCTTTTAAAAAAGATCAGCATTGAAAGTGGGTTTCAGGAAGTCCTCTAGCTCTTCTACTGTGTTGTTTTTCACATGACTTTTATGACAGTGCTTACAGCAAATAGATCACATGAGAAACCTTTATGAAAGGTTCTGGCACAGAGTACATTTAGAGATAAGAGTGTTTAGGACCTCTGAGAAAAATATTACTGCTGGAAATAAACCCTTTGGCACAAGAATAGAGCTCTTGCCCAGGCTAACAACGCTCTGGGGGTTCTTTTCTAGTCCTTTGCGTTCTATACTTAAAATCTCCCTGGAGAAATTACACAAATTAAATTCTGCGGAGCAATACTTTTAATTTTTCAAAAAATAGCAATAAAAGCCTCTCTGTACCTTCCGAATTTAGGGCTAAAAATCTGAAGTAAGCTTTGTTACCAAGTAAACTGCTTTAAGACTATATATTGATACTTCTACTTACAGGTCAGCAGAAAGTTCATGCTGATTTTGGCACTGAAGCATATGGTGCCTTGCTGCCACATTGCATTTTGAATTTGTCATTATTTGTATTTGTCATTACATTTAATAACAAAAGAGAATTCATAAGTTTGGAAATAAATAAAGCAAGACATGATATTAAAACTAGCGGTTTAGGAATGTAGATCACTTTTTAAAATTTCTTTTATTGCTCTGGAAAGCAGCTCTGAAGAGAAAACCTGGGGTTCCTGGTGGATGACAAGCTGCTCATGAGCCAGCAGTGTGTCCTGGTGTCCAAGAAAGCCATTGGGATGCATTAGGAAGAGCACTGCCAGCAGGTTAAGTGATGAGCTCCTGCCTTTCTAATCAGCATTAGTGAAGCTGCACCTGGAGTACTGTGTCCAGTTCTGGGCTCCTCAGGACAAGAGAGATGTGGAGATCCAGTAGCAGGTTCAGGTGAAGACAGCAAAGTCTAGGGGAATGGAGAATCTCTCTTATGAGGAAAGGCTGAGAGAGTAGGGCCTGCTGAGCCTTGAGAAGGGATGACTGAGAAGGGAATTCACCAGTCTCTATATTTGAAGGGAGGGTGTTGAGGGCATGGAACCAGACTCTACTTATTTGTGCCAAGGACAGGAGACCACAGGCAGAAAGGGAAATACAGGAAGTTCCAACTGAACATGAGGAAGAGCTTCACTATGTGGTTGAGCACTAGAACAGATTGCCCAGAGAGGTGGTGGGGTCCTCCTCACTAGAGATGCTCAAAAGCTGCCTGGACACAAACCTCAGTAACAAGCTCTAGGATGATTGCTTAAGCAGAGAGGTTGGACTGTATGACCTTCAGTGGTCTCTTCCAACATTACCCATTCTGTGATTCTGTGATTTTCATGTTCTTAAAAATGATGCATAGATACCTCATGAAGAATCACAGAATAAAAAAGTCACATATTTTGTCAGTTCCCTTGTTTTTCACAAAATTGGTAATAGTTTCTCATAGCTCTGCGATTTTTATGAAGTGTTTTTGAGATAGAAAACTTGAAGGCATATTTGAAATTACTTTTCTCTAAAAAATATCACAATTTGTTGAAAACTGCAGATATTTCTAGAAAAATTCTTTGGGTTGTTTTGGACAAGACGCGGGTCACAGGTAGAATTCTGAGCTGCAGGTGTTTACAAAAATGAAATAAATATCTGAAAGACAACACCACTAATTTCTGTATTCCTACTGTTTTTTTTTTTTTCTTACTGTGTATTAAAGAGCCTTTAGGACTTTGAATGTTTAAAGGATTCTTCTTCTTTTACTTATTTCTTAATAATCTACCACTTGGGAAATACTGTGCAATAGAGTTGAAGAAGTAAATGTGTTGGTATATAAATGATATAATAATATAAATGACAATAATAATGGTATTATTATTGAAAATAGTATAATTTTCAATAAACAGTTACTGAAACAAGTAAATGCTTTAACAATGGAAAAAGAAAAAATGTAATTATTTTTTTAAAAAGAGTAATTTAGGTTTTCTGCTTTTGAATCTTCTTTGGTTTGTTTTCTGGGGAGGTTTTTTTGGGTAATTTTGTTGTTTCATTAATTCACTTTTTTTGTTCATTTGTTTGTTTTGTTTTGCTGTTTGATTTCCACAATGTTTGCAGGTAATTTAGAAAAATCCTAATTCTGTCCTGATTTTTTTTCTATCGTCTTCATTCCCTACCCAATCTGTAAAGCAAGAGAGAAAATAGAATTGAGGAAAAGCACAGTCACTGCTGATGCATGGTCTTGTCTTCCATGTCCTTCCTGATTTACCACTGCCGTCAATGAAATGTGGGAACACACACAAAGTCCAAAGAGAGTTTCAATAGGGAAGCAATTATCCATCTAGTTTAAAAAATGAACCAAGTCCAGCTATCCTACTGGCTTCATAATATTGTACTGTGTTTTATGAGGCAGAAAGTGGTGCAGCTATTGGCAAGTTTTGCCTAAAGCTGAATTATTAGAAAAAACAGAGAAGTAATATTTTTCTTCTAATAAAATTGGCTAAAAAAGAGAAAGATGATTTAATTTTTAGGCTAAATTTAGTGCAGGATTGGGTATATCATTTTGCTTTATTTAGTTCCTCTTTTGCAGTCTGTGAAATGTAAATGTGAATGCAATAGAATCTAAATCTAAAACTCTCTCTGAATATGAAAGCTCCAGTGGATTCTGTGAGAAAGTTATGCAAGCAAAGATTTTTATACTGATTGAATATTTCTGGTTCTGAAGATTATGCATCCTTTTCTCTTCAACACTTCAGTATTAAGCTCTTTGTAACATGTGCTGGAGTTTTCTCCTTACTAACGGATGGGATGTTTTTTTATTTTCAGTTAACTTGACATAATGTCTGTTCAAAAAGCTTTATCCCTTCATCCTTTTATCCTGATGTTGTTGCTTATTCCTCATTAAAAGCTAATAATGTTTTACAGCCTCTTTGCTCCCCTCTGTTTTGACAAGGAAACCCCTTCTATTTTGGTACTGCTCAGGTTTATATCACATATTATCATCTTCTTTTTTTATTAACAAACCCAACCTCCTGACAGCAGGGGTTCAATGACTCAACTGGTAATGGTGTTGAATACATAGTGAAGCTGAGAATTGGCATCAGAAAGTTGTTCTGAATTATCAATAGGGTATTCTCTGTTAAAATATTTTAATAGAAGAAATGAAAGAATTTCATAAGGAAATCAGCAATACTGTATGTATATGTGCCCCAGTTTATCTAATTCCAGGTGATTGGCTTTTCAAATGAGAAAGAATAAAGAGCTTTTTTGTGTTGTCTGTAGTTTTACATTGAACATGACTGATCTGACATGGAGAAAGTGAATAGGAAAACTGTACATTTTCATTTAAGAGCAGTGATGTCCACACATCTTCAAGGGTGTTCATACATGCAGTATCATTATAATCTATGTATTGCTTCACTTTGCATCAGTCAATTAGTCAGTCTAAATTAAATCTGCTTAGTGTTCATGTTGTACTTGTCTTATTTTACATTCATAAGACAAATATGAATGAATCATAAAAATTAATTAAATTCAGATCTAATCCATTCTTTAGATATGTTATGTATTGTCTCATTTCCTTTTTTATTACCCTGTATTTTAATTTGACATATTTAAGCATTTTAAGGTAAGTATCTATTTTAATAACCATTTAAGAAAACACATTTTAACTCCATTGTATGGTATTCTACTTTCTGCTTTGAGTTAATTTCTTTAAAATTAATGGCATGTTTTTTTCTCATGTATTATGTTTCCCCTGTGTATCATCTTGGGATTATTTTGCCTCCAGCTTACTGAAAAAGCTGTTAGGGAATTTCTATGTAGTTTCATATGTAATGACATATATAAAGTTTGCACAACTGATGTGGGCTAAATATCGTGATTTAGGCTGAGGAAATAAGTAGTTGCATAAAGGGAAAACATTTCAATTTGTCCACATTCCATTTTAATTCAGAGTCAACATCTGAGACAGAGTTGAATTCTCTGTTCACAATTCACAGTTGCACATAGCAAAAAACCAAAGAAAATCTTGCCTGCAAAAACCGAGGATAATAGGAATTTTTTGATATTTTATAAGTATAGTCACATTTTATTATTTACTGATTGTAAACTTTTTCATAAGTAACAGAAAGTAGAATACCATACTAAATTATTTTATATGAATATAGATGCAACTGAACTTAAGTGTCAGCTGAACTGGGATTACATGGTGTCATAATTGAAATTACTGCGGGTACACATCATTCAAATTTTCCATGAGAAAGTATTTCAGATGCTAAAACTTCAAATGAATCAAAGACTACATTGTGTTAAAAAAATGCAACAAAATTTTACTCTTGGTAAGAGCATGAATTTTTAAAAAAACATTTTTGAAATATTTAATCTGTCACATATGCTACAGGAATGTATGTCCAATAGTCTGTCTAATAAAGAATATGGTTTTTTTTAAAGTACTGCTAAACTGAATCACAGTTTCTGTTTCTGCTGTATTTTAAAAGATACCAAAAAAAATTACTTTTCTCTAATATCCCTGTTGACCAATGCTATAAATTAATTATAATCACCAAATAGATAGATCTTATCTAGTAGTTGATTTGAGGGACCCTGCAGTGCTGCCTGGAATGTATTGGTTTTTGTTTTAAATACATGCTCAACTAAACTGGGGTGGTTTTGAGAATAAAGAAACACTGTTCAAAAAAAGTTCTGATTTTTTAGAGCATTTTCTGCCTTTATCTTTTCTGAAAAACTTTAGGCTTCTTCCTGTGCATCGCTGGATATGTTCTGCATGCGTTTTCAGTAGACTGTAGTCCTTCATGGAAACTCCTACCCCAATCAGGCATAGTGTAGGTGGATGAAGAGAGGGATTCCAGGAACTTTCTTGCCTCACACCTCTCCCACTCGGATATCTGGCCTCAAAGTACAGCCAAGCACACTGTAAATACACCCATTTCCTCCCAACTTGACCCTGTTGTTGCACTGAATTCCTGCCTATCTGTGGCCCTAGATGCTCCCCTTCTGTCAAGGCATCCTTCACCTCTTTTGTCTTTGTGAAACTCATTGGCAGGGCTATATCAGGGATGAGAGAACACAGATGGAAACATCCAGTGTCTGGATTAGACATGGGCTTTAACGGAGCACGTTCAGGACTTTAGGATTTGAAGGCATCTGTGCCATATCTGTAAGGAGGAACTGTGAGCCATTGTTATGAAGGCCAGTGTTGGATGTACAACACACACATCATGTGGGTATTTTGATCCTACTCATAATAGCCTATCTGTATTTACAAATATACACATATATATGCATTATATACAAATTTAATGTTCCTTCTTTACTGTTGTCTGCTTTGGTTCACTCTGCTTTTTGCTTGACAATCCCTGTAGCACATTCTGCTTTCAGTCTTACTTGAACTACTTTTCATTTGTGAGCACACTTTATCCTCCTTAAATCCTCTCTTCTTTAGACTCCACACCTTAAACCATCCTTCCTGCTTTCAGATTTAAGGCCTGCATCAGCTTACACTTGAATCTTTATGTGGATACTTGTCTCCTCTTACATTACAAGTGAATTTTGTTGTAGAGTTGCTGAGTTAATATATGTAAAGTACTTTTTGTGCTCAGTTCAATTTGCTTGAATCCTAAATGGATACAGCATGCTGGTTTCAAAGATAGTGTGCATAGGAAACCTGAAATTAACTTCCAGCCATCTTGCATTCTTCAACTTAAAAGACACAGACACTAAGGCACTATGCATAATGAATGTGAAGGAGTGATCTACATGACTAGAGGTGTTATACCTGAAACATGTGTGATGAAATATTATCAAAATTCTCCCAATTCACCTTTTAAAAGAAACAGACTAGTTCCCTGTATATTGATTCAATTTTTGTACTTCTCTCAATATTTTCTTTTAAATACTTGTGTCTCTTCACTCCCTCAATGATTTTGTGTTGGGAAAAGTAGAGATACACATATAGTTTACACTGCACTGAAACTCTGGTTTGGGATTTGAAGTGAGTTGTGAGATATGCATAAACCTTCTGGTGCACTGCAATACTTAAGGAATGGGTGATATTTATGCAAAATTTGAGTGAGGTGCTTCACCTCCTAGCTGAACCTTCAGGATTAAATTAAGTATTTAAGCTTACTCTATTGTTTATGAGGAGAAGATGCACTTCAGAATGGGAACAGGTTTTCCTGTTGCTATTTTTTTTTAAAGCACTCAGGGGAAGAAGTTAGGTTTCGATGCATTCTAGGCACAAATCTATAAAGGGTCTATTCAGCTCATTATACATATTCAATGAAAATCTATAATACTTATCATACTCCAGTGGTCTGGCTAAGTACTAGGAAGAAAGGGTCATTATGTATTTTATTAGCAGAACTGTTTTGCAAGAAGAATTAAGGAAGTGTCACATCAAAATACCTAATAATCCAGTGTTTGAACACTTCTTAAGGCTATCAGACACTCAACTCATGTGTCTGCATCATTCTCATGACTTGCTTCACGACATACTTCCTCCCACATAGCAGTGGAACTGAGGGCACCTTCAGCAAGTTTGTTGACAACACTGAGCTATGTGGAACAGCTAATGGGCTAGAGGGAATGGATTGTATCCAGAGGGACTGTGGTAAGCTTGGAATTTGCCTGTGCAAACCTCATGAACTTCAACAAGGCCAAGTGCAAGTTCCTGCATGTAGGCCAGAGCAATCCCAAGCACAAATACAGGCTGGGCAGAGAATGCATCAAGGGCTGCCCTGAGGAAAAGGATTTGGGGTTTTGATTGACGAGCAGTTTAACATGACCCAGAAATGTGCACTTGCAGGCCAGAAAGCCAAATGTATTCTGGGCTGCACCAAAAAATGTGTGGCCAGCAGGTCAAGGGAGGTGGTTCTTCTTCCCCTCTACTTCACCCATGTAAGACCCTGTCAGGAGTTCTGCATCCAGGTCTGGGGCCCCTGATAGGAGAAGCACATGGACCTGTTGGAGGGAGCCCAAAGGAGGGCCAGAAAGATGGTCAGAGGGACAGAGTACTGCTCCTATGAGGAGAGGCTGAGAGAAGTGGGGTTGTTCAGCCTGAAAAAAGAGAAGACTGTCTAGGGAGAACTTCCAGGGAGCCTACAGGAAAACTGAAGAGAGACTGTTTACAAGGGTATATAGTCTCAGGATAAGGGAAATTAATCTAAACTGAAAAAGAGTAGGTCTGCTCTAACAATTTAATAGTACAGTTCTCTGGGTCAGTGAAGGCTGTTGTCAGAACTCTTAAGATTTCTTAAATTTCAAGGTCATTGCTAGGTAGCATTACTCTTGAAAAAGAATCTCACTGGCTAAGTAAAGTCACAGAACTAAGAGACAGGTATTTGGGTGAAAAGGCAATAATCAGACTAATGATCATGTGTGTAGTAATGATCATTACCTAAAGATGTAGGACTCCTTTCAAAAATATTTGTAAGGACCTATAACTTCCCAGACAGGAGAAGAGAAGAAAAGAAAAGCATATGATGTGTTTTCTTTTGCATATTACCATTTCTTGACCTTGCTGATGTTAATGGAAGGGGCAAGCTGGTTACAAAATTGATCATCTCCTTCATCTTTGGTCCTCAGAGAATTATGTCCACTAAAGGAATAGCCCTTTGTATTTGTAGATTTTGGCATTTCTATCATTCCTGTTTGCAATATGTTAAAACTTAGCCACATATACATTTTGCACTGTTGCAAGCTTTTAACATCTGACACAAAACATTTTTTGAGGGAAAAGTGTGCTTCATTATTAAATCCTCGAGGGCTGTCCTGTTTGTTTTCTCAAAATAAGATTTAGCTCTTCTTCAAAAAGTGCCAAGGAAATTGGGCAATTTAAACAAATACATTTTAATCTGCATTGTTTCTGATTTCCCAGCAGTATCTTCCCTCTGGAATGTTCATAGTTTTAATTTAATATTTGTGTCTGAATAGCACCAAAATAATTTCCCTTCCTTTTCCCTTTCCTTGTCTTGTCTCCTGCTGTTTCTTCTCTCTTTGAACCTAATGAAACATAATTTTCTGGTTTAAATGGTATCAGAACTTTTTTTCTACAGTTGAATAAAATATGGAATGAAATACACAAAATAATGAAATACACAAAGCATTTACAGTGATGGAAGAAAAATGACTTAATGCTCCATATATACCCATATTTCTGTGAATGATTGCCTTATCAATTTCAGAAATAATAAAAATTAATTTTAGTCCTGAGAGGACAGACAGAAAGGCAGAGATATCAGGCCAGAAAGGATGTCATGGAGGTCATCTTTGTTTCATTTTTGGTGGCAGAAAAATTTTGTAAGGTTACAGCATCCTTAATCCCAATGTCCAGAAAAAAGATCTGCTTCCTAAGCAGAAGTGTGGAAATCTCAATCATCTATTTGCCAGTGGGTTAGGGAGCATTCAATTTTTTTCCAAAGGAAAACCATAAGTATTATAAATATATATTTATGAGACTTAGTTTATACAAATGTATGATCTTTTATTTTTTTTTTTTACTATTGCCTTGGTCTTTCTTCTATGCCAGCTGTCAGCTTTCCACTTAGGCATGTATTTTAAGATATAGAACAATTTTTCCACGAATGACATATCTTTGGAATAAGTTAAACTAACAGGTAGAATTTCAGGAATGCTCTTAAATTTAAAAGCTGTACCAAGCCTGCAAGTTTCTTCCCTGGAATAAGATAAAAATTGTCAATATTCACATAGTTCTGGAGAATAACTGGCAGAATATCACCCCAGCCCAAGGATGCTGCATAACCCTCTTCAGAATAAACTTTTTTCCCAAAACGTTTTGCCTGTAATGACTTCACAATATTCTAAATATATGCAAATCTTTTACATAGTCATAAAACAGAGGGAGGATCCTTCCATCCATTAGATTTTAGACAGCAGTTGATGTCTGCTTCAGCTCCATCTTTATGCAAAGAAAGGTTTCTCCTCTTGTTGATCTATGAAGCAAATTTTACATTTCCGAAAGGGAACAGCACAAAGACTTCCATAAAAAAAGAGGCCTGTTAAGTGCAGAAGTCAGGGATTTTTTCTACTCATCTAAGAGCTTCAAATCTGGTTGACTTGTTTAAAGAAAATATGTAGAGACTAGTGCAGTGAAAAACAAATAACTTTTAATATTGGAAGAAAACAATGTAGGAAAACATTTTCAGTCAAGGAGCTTTTCACATGCTGAAGAATTAAAAAAACATTTTTTATCTTTAAAAATGAGTCAAGCTATTCTGTCAAGTTTCAAAAAAGGATAAGATGAGTCAGATAAAAATGAATTTTAAAGCGAGCCAGATGCCATAACGTAGATGATTCAGAAATAGTTCTTCCTCAGATGTGTCTTCCAGTAGCAAAATGTTATTAAATATTTTAATACATGTGGCTAAGTTTATTGAGAGTGTCTTTGAGTCCCTGTCAAACGATTTAGAAAAGAATTACAAAGTCTATCAAAGTACTCTCACATGCTCATAACAATAGACATTCTAAATATAAATACTAATACAAGATTATGCAACTGGATTTCATTTTAATGTTAAAAAATGACTTTTCAATCAAATTTGTAAATCAGAGAAGTTTTCAGAAAACAAAAAACTATTGGTCTTAATGAAACAGAAATAATATTCCTCTTCAGTTGACTATTTTCCTAATGAATTGTGCCTTGTATACATTCCTGTTGTCCAAAAACATATTTAAAATACCTTAATAAAGGAAATTATTATATTTTACAAAGTATGCTATGATTCTATCCTTAAGGTGCAGATACTTAATCAGCATTGTTTTTATGCATTTCCTTGGCTATGTGGTGGTTGTTTTTGCTGCCTAGTGGTACCTACAGCTTTAAAAAAGTAAAAGGCTCTTGTGTGTGTTGCAAAAGCACGGTAGGCATTTTGGATTAGATTCTTGAAAGATAAGGCATTCTTTCTTCATGACAATATGAACTTCTGTAAGAATTAACAAAAACTCTGACATTTGCATTGTATTTCAAATATTCAAGCTTTCTTTTTCTTTTCTTAGAGGTCTTTGAAAAGATAAATTAGAAAACTAAATGTTACTTTCTTTTACTTGTCTGTCAAGCAGAACACAAGTGCTCCAGTGTAAAAACTTAAAATCAAATTGTCTTTTCTATTTTTTAATTGACAGCCCTAAGCATTTTCAAAATGTTATAATAAATAAGCAACAATACCATATGTATTTAATTTTTTCATGTAATTTCTTAGGTAGAAACTTGCCATACAAAAAAAAAAAAAAAAAAGCATGTAGGGTTTTCTGGCCCCTGTTCTAATAAAAAATTCATTTTGAGCAGAATATATGAAGAGACCTTATTTTTTACACTCCATTATACAACAGCCTGAGTTTCAAGGGAACACTCTGCTCTTCTGATAATAATTTCTTAAAAAACTCAGCATGTTTACATGCTTAAAAGGAAATTACTTAAATATGTTATCTTTAGAAACACTGCATTTTATTCCTGGAAGACTGAAAAAATTGAATTTTTAATCAATAAAATGAAAAACAATAGATGTAAGTATAATCACTTACTGCAAGCTTTAATATGACAAATGTCTGGACAGCAATTTTGATGATCATACTTATACAAAGAATGGAAATCTACTGTATATGGCCTCATTTTTCCAGAAAACTTTGTCATGTATTTATCTGTAAGTTACCCCTCTGGGTTTCTCAAATCCTATCTGTATATACAGCAAACATTTATCTTACTGAAAGTCAGGGTTATGCTTTTATGATGTTTGTTATTTGAGGCATCAGGACTTGGAAAGAGCAAAACATAACTGGGATGACTGTTTCCGCACTGAAGTTCTTCTGCATGGCTTCTGTTTCTCAAATTCTCTGAATTTATTTCAATTCAAGTGTTTGTTGCATTCCTACAGAAATATTTGTATTTTGGAAGTTTGACTACATGATGACAAGTGGAACAGCACCAGCAGAGGAGATCTGAGCTGTGTATACATCAGCAAATGTTGTGGTTGAGTTGGAATGGATTTATGCAGTGGAATGCTTGGTGCTGAGAATCTCATGTGCATGTAATTTCTGAGAGTGTTCTTCAGGCTGGCTTCAGTGCAGACTCATGGGCTGACTGATTTATAATCCTGGATTTATTGCATTTTCCAATTTAATTTCATTTGTAAGAAATTCAGCTGATGTAGCCTAAGAATGGTCCACACTGTGAACTGAACAGTATATAAGTGTATTTAACTTCAAGATTCACTTTTGGAGAACACTTTTGATTTGGTCCAGGAAGAATCTGCAGGTGCAGAGTCCTGAATTCTGAACATGATGACATTCCTAAATCATAGGCCATCAGTTAAAAATCCCTGTCCTGAATCACAGAATAAAGAGTATTTAAAATCTTGTTACTTTTAGGTGAGCTATTGCTCATTCTGAGATAGGGCTGTGTGGGACATAGCTTGTCAACGAGATAAATAACAAAACAGATATACTGGAAATAGCAATTTTATCATGACTGTTTATGACTGGCATGGGGAAAGCTATGAACGCCTAAGAATATTATATTCCTTGAAAGGCCATGTCCTTGTGATGATTTAGTTTGTTATATGGGTTTTCTTGTGGTTTTGGGGGTTTTGTTTTTTGTTTTGTTTCGTTTTTGTTTGGCTGGTTGGTTTTTGCTTTTGAATGTATTAAAAGAAATTTCCTAATTCTACTTGACACACAACTTTCAATTCTTAAATGTGAGACCAAATAAACGTGGAAAACTGCCAGCATTATTAGAATTCTCTTGTGGGCATCACCACGTTCTGTTCATCAATCTGCTGTACCCATTTTCTTAGCCCTCACTGGGAAATTAAATAATCCTGACTGACAACTGACACATTAATTGCCTTTGAGGGAGCACACCTTTAAAAAGCAGTAATTTAAAGTCTTCTGCTTTGGTGGAAGAACCAATTTGCAGCATCATCAGTCAGGGTTTTGACATGTAACTTTGCACTTGCCATTTTGCTAATAAAGAATCACACTTGAATCCTGAGAGAGTGTTTCCCTAAAGAGAAACTTAGATGTCTTTGTGAAATTAAGATGACTTTGATAGGGACATGTAATGAATGTTTAAATGAGTTATTAACCTTTCATGACTTCAGTGAGTGTTACTGCAAGACAATTCATCATTATATTGTCATAAACTGCAAAAAGGTGAATATCACAGTAAGATCAATTTCTTTAAAAGTTTATTTCTACCTCGTTTCATGAATAACAAAACCGTGTTCTTGTGTTTTTAATGTTTAGCAAACTGCATGAAAGAAAGAAAAACTTGACAATAACATTTACGATATATAAGTAAATAAAAAGGGAATTTAAAAATATCATCCAGCAATTACTATTTTCAAATATTTAATTCAGATAAAATTTTTCCATGCATGTTTCCTGTCAAGGATAGTTATGTCATGTTCCTTTCTATCAAAGATAGTCTCTGTAGGTAAATCAATTTTTCAAAAAAATCCCTCCTTTATTTTTTATCCAATGCAAAAGATCAATGAAATGGAAAGCTTTAAGAATTTTATAATTTAAAATTGTGGAATTCAAGTACATGTTCACATTCTGAGTGCAGAAAATTTTCAATGCTGTAAGGTTTGGTTTTTTTTAGATGAGCTGGGTGCATTCCAAATTCACTTTTGAGGAATGAACTAACTTGTTTGATCAGTTTTTTCTTCTTTTCATAAGCCTCAGTGCAAGGCAGTTTTGACAAATTTTCTTTTAAACTTATTTAAAATGGTTTGATTACTTAAGACTTTGAAAATGGAAAAAAAATCATGTAAATTATTTTCAGGAAGTACAGTCTTCATGAAGAAAAAAATCTACCTTTACCAATAAACTTGTGCAGCTTTTAAGTGTATTTAGAATAAGAATTAATATCAGGCAAACAATTGCTTTTCAGTAGTTCATAGAGCATGCCATATCTTTAGATTCTCTGTTGATGTATCTGCAGTTCTATGAAATCAGACATGTTCTATGTAAAGGAAAAATTGTATCTCACAACAGTAAGATTGCCTGTTTCTGGGGCAAGTTACACACACTCTTTTATTGTCATTATATTGGTGGAAAAGTCTCTTAAGTCAATAGTTTCTTTTACTCACTAAAACCAATTAATACTAAGACATCCTTAAATTATCAATAATAAAAAGATATTATAGAATTTTTTATTCTTTCATTTTCAAAATAATATTTAAAAAGAAGCTGAGGAATTGCTAATACTCTGAGGATATAAAAAGTTGTTTTATTTAGAAATAAACTGTGAGTATAAAGAGAAAATAATATTGGGAAAAGAAAGTTATGTGCAAAAACAATATATTGAGAATGAAAACTTTAAGCAATAACATGAAGAAGCTTTTAAGACTGGAAATGCACTGCTTTGTGTAGGTGACACTTGCTCCCCAAGAGCTGTAAATCATTATACACAGTATGAAACTGGAATCAAACAAAGATACAAGATTATTTTCCACAACAGGAACTACATGTCCTTTTGACACAATTTTGTGACAATTACAAAAAAAAAAAGTGCCCTTTCCTGCAATGTGTTTGCTCTCATTATTTGTCTTTTTTGTCATCACGTCAGCAATTTCAAATTTGAAAGTTAAATCATGGCAAATTGTCACAGTGGTAGTTCATGCAGTGTTAGAAGTACATTTATGTGATTGTTTTAGTAAATGGCTCATTGAAAAAATATTTTCTGCTCAGTTGAGTGCTTTGCTGCAGGGATTAAAGCATATGAATCTGAAATACAAATTCAAGTTATTCATGTGTAAAAATTGACCTTTCCCTGATATATTCTTAATAAAAATAGTCACTAAGTTGATTATGAACTGGAATTTTGTGTTTATTTCATTTACATTTGGCAATAAAAAAATTACATAAGTAAAAAAAAAAAGTACTTATGTTATAGAAATTATTTTCTTTAAAAATTGTTATATACATTTCTTATGGACAATGTTCTCATAAATGCTATGTTCTGTTTATTCCAAAGAAAAACATAAAAATAAGAAAAAAGAGCAATATTTCTGTCTGAATTTTAATAGGAATAATATTTTTACAAAGTATCTGCTAATGCATAAATAGCTACCCTAAAAATATTGAAGATACTTTAGTTCAGAATTTCAAATGTCTGGGATCATCAGGGATATGAAAACTCCAGGGAATTGTTTTATCCCTACTTTCTGCACCTGTAACAAAAAGTAAATAAAGAGTTTTGTCATAGATATGCACATTTGCATATTCAAGATAATTTTGATATTACTACCATCTAGCTGCGCCCAGAAGTCAAAGGCTATTGCAAATCATCATATGCAAAAAGCCTGTCACAACATTGTCACAAGTAATCCAATTTTCTTCTCTTTTTTCCCTCGCTTTTGCAATCTGTAATTAACTGTCATATGAAATGGAGATTCAGTCTTTTAAGATATCTTCATAGTTGATAATATGCAAAAAGGTTAAGCCACTGCATTAGCACAGAAGAAATAATGGATTACAAAATATAGTGAACTCTGAACCATTCAGCTCATTTTGGCAATAGACACAGAATCATCTCCTACCCATGGCTGTGACTAAAAACGGGCAAAACTCTTTTGTTTGGAGTTTTTTGTAAAGCCTGTATCTAGTTACCTCAACATGGCATCTGAAACTGGGTGGGATCTAACATCTCTAATGTAGAGTTTCAGAGATGCAGTAGCTCTCTAATGTAGAGCTTCACAATTACTTGTGATTTTTGTCTTGATAAGTGGCCAAGACACTAGTAAAACATTGCTTTCCTACCCAATCTACAAGGAGTTGTCAGAGTTAGGACACACTGTTTACTGCCTCATCTGGAGCATTGGGGTTTGTATGTGAGAACTGCTGCACCCAGAAGCCTGGGAAAGGAGGGAGCAGTGTGCTTGTGTGTTTAGGAGTTGCAGTTTCAGAGCCATCACTTTCTCTCAAGTGCATTCTTGAATACACGGGAGGATACTGCTTCCCTAAAGGGGTTCTTTTACTCACTTTGTAGGAGAAATGTGCTAGAAGCTTGAATTTAGTTTTTACAGGGAAAAGAAATTTTCTGGTTCTTAGCACTTGAACACTTGTTTTATGCAGCTTCAATAATGTATTTGCAAGGTAATTTTTTTTTAATGTACTTTCATATAGGTAAGTCACAACAGTTTTAGGACCCCAACTCAAGTCACTGGGTTGAAAAAAAATTATCTACTTATTTGTTTTTGGTCGGGGGAATAGACAAAGAGCATAGCCTGATTTCTTTTGTTCCTTGGAGGTGTGGTTCACTAGACAGACGAGAAGAAATTCTCATTTATAGTTTACTGCCAGTTGTCTTCCGGCTGGAGGATGGAGGACTGTTCTTACTGCAAATGAAAGCACATGCATGGATGCAACAAACTCAAATTTTTTGTTTGTAGAGATGTTGTGAATTTTCATTCTATTCCTTATAGGGCTCAGACAAATGAAAGGTAGTGACTTTTGCTACAGTATTAAAGCTGGAGTAGCCAACAGGGGTAGCTTAATGACATCATGGTGTCATCATGGTAATTCACCAGTTAAATTATTTTCTCACAATAAATTACTGCACAAGACAGCCATTAGGACATCCTATGCCTAGGACATCTCTAGTATATCTCTGCAGAGAATGAGCTCTGTTGTCGTATTCTGAAGCAGATAGAAAGAAAATGGTAGCATAAATAATCTCAGTAGATTTTGAGCTGGGAAGAAAGCTGCACTAATTCTTTGCTGTTCTATGACACTTATTTTCATACGCTTTATTTCTCTTATGCTCTTTATTTTCCTGTAGTTAGTATTTTCATTAGAAATCAGACACAGAGACAGGATATTACTTCATTGTTTGTGCATCTTCAGCAAAATTGTACAAGAAAAACTTGGTCCAATAACTCTGGAAAACTTTCAATAAATGGGAGTTTACCCTGTAGCAGATTTGCAAGCTGTTCAAATTTCTGCTAAGTTAAGTCAATCAATCTCCATAACAAGAAGATAGTTTTATGAAATGCCTGAGGCCCTCTGATTCCCTGATGGTTTCTACAAGGCAAAAAAATCTCAGGTTTGGTCAACTTGTTCAGAGGAAATATCTTGTTTGCTATGAATGCTCCACAACAATATAATCAGAATTCCTAACATCTCTGTCTGTGCTCAGAAAGGAAAAAAAAAGACCACTTCCTGTAACCTGAAGTAATTTTTTTTCTTAATTCTTTCCCTTTTATACCACTGTCTATTTCCAGTTCATCCCAAGTAATATCAACAATGCTCCCTGTTCAACTAGAAATTTGCAACTGCCTCATTTTGATGAATATTTCAAAGCAGATTTTGATAAAAATTGTTCTGAATTTAAGTGAAATACAGAAACACATACAAGCTTTAGGCACAAAAGAAAATATGAATACCACAAAAATACTGAATTAAACCCAGAATGGGAGAGGGGATTTCTGATTTGTTTGTCCAGATTTAAGTGAAATATATTTGCCACAGGTACTTGGTCGTTGTCATTCTGCTTTGTGGGACTGAAGGCAAAAGAAGAAAAGAAAGCTTAAAAATACTGAAGTATTTTAAAAATTTTTAAGATTTTGTGGTTTTGATGTACTCAAAGTACAAAATTAGAGAAATTTTAGCCATATTGCTGAATAAAGTGGATGTAATGTTTTATTAGGAATTCAGCTGCTAGAAACAAAGAAATTTGTACTAATATTTGTCTTTCCAAGCTGAAATACATCATAGGTTGACCTTGCCTGGATGCAAGATGCCTGCCAACAGGACAGAGGAGAGAAAATAAGGTGGAAAACAACTTGTAGGTTAAGATAAGGTAGTTCACAAAAGAAAAAAAGTGATACTTTGCTCTTACATTAGCAAAGAGAAAAAGGAGGTTTATTCTCTACTTCCCATCAGTGAGTGGTGTCCATCCACCTCCCTGGCAGCAGGGTTATAGCACATGGAGCAGTCACTCCAGAGAGCAAACACTGCAGATAACAAACACCCCTCCATTCCTCATTCCTCCTCCCTCCCTCAGCTTTTATAGCTGAGCTGTCCCACCGTGTGGACTGGCCCTTTGGTTAATTTGGCTCAGCTGGCCTGGCTGTGCCCCCTCCCAGGACCTTTCCCACCCCCAGGATGCTGGGAGCCAGCGCTGGAGCTGTGCCAGCCCTGCCCAGCAGCAGCCAAAGCACTGGAGGGTTATCAGAGGGTTATCAGCTCCTCTGCAGCTACCAGGGACAGCACAGCACTGTGAGGCCTCTGGGGAAAGTGAACTCCAGCTCAGCCAATACAAGAAAATCCTTAATGGAGGAAAAAGTGTAATGATGCAAAATAACGCTCTCTATTTGATGTATTATGGGAGTTTGATATTAGAACTGAAATAATTCTAACAGCAAACATTAACCCCTGATGTTTCTAGTCATTCATGAGCATATGTCATGTTTGATAAAGAAGGATGTATCATTAAGATGGTTTTGTACTTAGAGCAAGATGAACACTGATATCCTGATTCTTTTCTCAAGTCCCTTCCACTTCTATTAATGCAGAAATCACTGTTTTTTAAATTTTCCTTGTTCCTGTTTTTGGTTTTCCTTCTCCTTCTCTTCTTCCCTCTTCTTTTTTTTTCCTTCCCCCTTTCTTTCTCCCTCTCCTTCTTCCTCTCCCTTCCAGCACTCTGTTAAAAATACCCAAAAGCCATCTATCTGGTGACCTCATTATTGAGAGATACATAAGTTTACTTTCTCATTTCTCTTTCCATATGTAAAAGAAAAATTTGGTCAGGTTATTCATCTTCAAAGGACAAAGACAAGACAGTAGCAGGTTGGAATTTTTTTTAAATTTTTTATGTCCCCTTTCCCTTTCCACTATGTCTTTAAACAGTTTTAAGACATCTTCAGATCACGCATACAAAGTCTATAGTAGGAAGTTAAAGTCATACATTCTTTTTTAATCTTCATGATTTAATTATTTTTCACCGCTAATTAAAGCAATTTTTAGGGAAACAGAACTGTTAACTTTAGGTTCTTATAGGAAAATATAGATAAATGAGGCTCTGCCTAGAAGTGGATGATTTTGCCTCAGCTAAGGGTTCTCAAAAAACCCCCAGCTGACCAAGCAGGTAGCCCAGATTGAATTTCATTCTTGGGAGAGTCTGCATGTCCTATGCTTTTGTAGTTAGGGTTTGGGTCTTTTTATTTTTTTTTTTTTTTTTTTTTTAAAGTAATGCTGGAATTTTGACAATCCAAAGAGCAAAAAAAGGCTTCTCTATTTTTCAGATCATTGAATTGGCATATTTGGGGAACACAAAGTATAGATAAGAGTACAGGAATTTCTCTTCTAGAAATTTTGTAGCTTGAAATTTTTATGCTTTCTATGATAGCAAACCCTTATGTTATTTTGCAGGGATGATGTTTCAGTTGGTTGTGTTCTTGATTATGTGTATTTAGCATGCATTTTTTTCTTCAGTGTAATTATTTGGTGGATTTTTTTGTCTCTAAATTTAAGACCACTTTAAGCTCAGATCTTACCACAAAGAGGAAAATTAATTTAGATTTCCTAAATTAATTAATTAATTAGATTTCCTATTTTTACCAATTAGATTTCCCATTTTAACCAATAAAGAAAAATTAACTAGCAGTAAGTTTGGTTTTTTTTCTACTGTGAAAGTAATATGGATGAAGAATGCCTTACTTGTTAATTTGGTGGAATGTTGCTGAGAACCATAGAGCCAGTCATTCCACAGTTTCAATAGTAAGATATTTTAGCATGTCTATGAACACAAAAAACACATAATCCCTTATTGAAATATCAGATGGATGCTTAGATGCTTTAGGAGGAGAGAAAAGCTGCAAAATGTCTTTTAGTGGATCTCAATTTTGGTTGAGGTCCCTGCAGAGGCAAGTTTTATGATAAAAGACTCTGATTTACGTGTACTGAGGTGTTCAGAGGAACAAGGACAGCTGGAGGAAACTCAACAAAACAGTCAGAGAAAATTTCCATTTCTGGATCCTCCAAGTGCATCCCAGTAGAGTTTTCTTCCTGTGGACGAGGTTACACCCACCACCATAAGACAGTGGGAGCTTCTCTCCAGGTCACTTTTCACACTGAGCATGGTGACTGCCTAGGTATATAGGACACAGTATGGACTCCAGAGGAAGAATATTTTGGGAATTTACAAAAATTTTTACAGTATGCTTTGGGGAAGTATGGTGGATTGACTCTGACTGGATACCAAAGCTGCTCTATCACTCCTCTCCTCAACCAAAAACAGACTAACAAGTCAGATAAGCACAGAAATAGATCACTCAGTGATAACTGTCATGAGCAAAACAGACTTGGGGAATTTAATGTAATTTATTACCAATCAAATCAGAGTAGAATAATGACAAATAAAAAACTAAATCTTAAAAACACCTTCCCTCATCCCTCCCTTTTTCTTGTACTCAACTTCACTCGCAGTTTTCTCTACCTGAATTGCCTTCCCAGCAGCACAGGAAGGGAAGGAATGAGTTCTGTAATCAGTCCATAACATATTATCTGTGTCACTCCTTCCTCTTCATGGGGAGGACTCCTCACACTCTTCCCTTCCTCCAGCAGGGGGTTCATCCCATAGGTGACCATCAGAAACTTCTACAACACAAGTCTTTTCCACAGACCCTGCTCTTCATTAACTGCTCCAGCTTGGGCCCCTTCCACAAGGTGCTGATTTTCAGGAACAGACTGCTACAACATGGGTATCCCACGGGGTCACAAGTCCTGCCAGCAAACCTGCTCCAGCATGGGCTCTCCAGTCCAGGGGGCCACAGGTCCTGCCAGATGTCTTCTGCAGTGCAGGCATGCATGTGTGTGTATCTGTGTGCCTTGGGGCTTTGAGAGCCTGTGTACCAGCAGCTGAGACAGTGAGGACATAAGGGCTCTAATTAGATGGTAAGGCCTGCTCCTGGGGAGACTTATATCAGGCAGATACAGAGATGTACACAGACGTTTCTCACTAATGCCTCTTCAGCCTGCTCAGCCTGTGAGGGAAATAGGAAAAGGCTACTGAAGCTGTTTCTACTTGCATGAATGTTGTGTTTTCTGTCTGTGCTGATCTGTGTAACTTGCTAGAGGGATACCTATGTGTATAAAATACATGCAATTGTCTGTGTGCATATTGAGAAAATGTGCCCAGTCTTGCTGCTGGAGCCGAATCAGCTTTGGTTTTCTTGGTCTACTCAGTTCAGCAACTCTAGCAACCATATGACTTTAGCCACAGGATATCAGAACTATAAATGTTTCCAGAGTGTGACCCTTCGCTAAAACTATACATCAAGATCACCTCTAGGATTCTTCTTGACTCCCTTCACTATGGCCTTCTTACTGTGTAACACACTTTACAGGGCTCTCTTGTAGGCTCTTTCTCCTTTGATACCCACACCTTTAAAACTGAAAGTACATACAAAAAGGAGTATTTTTTAAACAATGTTTTGAATGCTCTTTCAGCTGGATGGCTGTATTTAAAATCAGAAATTGACAGTTTATGTTGGCTAAAAACATTTCCAGTGGTGAATATAAAGTCTTCAAAGACAGGAGAATGTTACAAACTTTCTCTTATGATTCACTCTCAGCTGTCTGTGAGAACTTCTTTTATCTATCAGGGATTTCACAACACAGTTACTACATGTAGATGCAGACAGGCTTTTTTATAAATGATGCACTTTTTCCTAAAATGAATGGGTTTATATCCTTTTCTCAATGCAAAATATACAGATATTAGACGAGGGGTGAAATGTTAGGTGCAGTCTCATCCTACTCTGATATGTTTTACAGAATCTTGCAATCTCAAAAGTGTTGCTTTTAAAATAATTTTAAGTCAGTGGTATTAAGTGCTTTCCCTTCTCTTGGTTGTGATTGAATTCTCTGTGGCAGCTAAGCACCATGCAGCTGCTTGATCACTCCTAACTGGTAAGGAGGGGGAAAGAACACAAAGAGTAAAAGTGAGGAAACTCAAGGTGGAGATGAAGACCATGTAATAGGTAAAACAAAAGCTAGGTGTTTAAGCCAATCAAAATAATAAATTAATTCACCAGTTCCCATGGGTAGACAGGTGCTCAGCCCTCCCCAGGAAAGCAGGACTCCTTCTCACCTGGTGTTGACTAGGGAAGAATTTCTTCCTCTTTCTTCTTCTTGCCCCAGTTTTATATGCTGAGCATGATGCCATATGCTCTGGAATATCCCTGAGTCAGTTGGGGTTGGCTGTCCCGGCTGTGTTCCCTCCCAACTCCTTGTGCACCCCTGGCTGCTGTGCTGGCAGTGGGGTGCGGAGCAGAAAAGGCCTTAACTCTGTGCAAGCCCTCTACAGCAATAAGAGAAGCATCCCTGTGTTACCAACATAATTTCCAGCACAAATCCAAGACATAGACCCATAATAGCTACTGTAAAAAATTAGCCCTATTTCAGACAAAGCAGCGCACACTGGCAAGTAAGGGTGAAGGCAGGGAACTTTAAAATGCTGAAAGGGCTTATGCAAACTGCAGACCTTTTGAATATTTTTTCACAAAGGGAGCTAGAATTTATGACCACAAATTAGAGAAAAAATGAACACATGATTCTTTTATAAATTTAATTGGAAGAACATAATGGAAAACTTTATATAATTCATTATTTCTTAACTTAAATTAAAAATAGGGACAAGTCACAGAACTGAAGCATGAAAAGTTCTGTGACTGCTGAGTTCACTCTAGCCAATCACTCAATTTATCTTATTTTGATCAAATCACAGTGTCTGAACATGTTTGTTTATACATCTGTATTTTCAATTTTCTCATTAATTGAGCTTTCATGTTCTCCTAAAGAGAACTTTGGAATATAAAATGGATGCTCTAAACACTGCAACAGAAGAATTAAAACCATCATTTATTTGCAAATTTAACAGGATAAAATTTATTGAGGAGAGGCTGAGGGACTTCTTGGCTGAAAAAAGAAGCAGCTTTAAGGGAGCTGAATAGCACCTTTCTAATATTAGGGAGAAAGTCACCAAGTAGACAGAGCCAGGCTCATCAGAGCATTCTTCTTATGTTTGGAGTGTCTAATCAAACATAAGAAAAAAATGCTTTCACATTTATATTAATAAATGTGGATAATAAAGCCTTGAAGTGGATTGTCCAAAGAAAGATTTTTTCCCCAAGTTTCCATCCTTAGCTGTTTGCCCAACTATATAAATCTCTGAGCAATCTGATTCAATCTCACAACTCTTCCCTGATTTGAGAAGTTTTGACTAAAGTCTTCTTCAGTCTGAGTTATCCTGTCATTCTGTGAGTTACACTGAATGTCTTCCCTGAATATTTGAAAAACATTTTTCTCTCTACAGAAGATTGGGTAAGGGTGTTTTGAGATTTTATTAGAGACATGTGGAAAATGCTAGAGTTTGGGTTTCATTGTTTGGTTTGAGTTTTGGTGTGTGTTGTTTGGGGTTTTCTTAATTTTCTTGTTGGGTTTTTTGAGGTTTTTTTTACATTTTTTATTTACATTGGGAATGCAGTTATTTGTGAGATGAAGTGATCGTGCTGGTGAATTTATATGATACGTTGAATCAGTCAGTAACCCTTCATTCATACACAGAACTTCAATTGCTAAAAAGGCACAACTACCAGCAGGCAAAGACATCTTACATTATTTTGGAAATCCTAGCTTCCTGTTGGGCAGCAGTTTACACAAGAACTTCCATGGTCATGGACAAAAATCTCGTACTGCCGGAGTTCAGGGCACAATCGAAACCAAGACTTTTAGAGCCCAAAGCACAATGGATGGACCAGCAGGGATGGGCTTGTAGAAAGAGAGGACAAGAAATTCTATGTGTTTCTGCTCTCAGCAGTACTAGCAGCAGAAACTGCTGGACTGAGTTCTAGGTGGAACAGCTGATCACTGTCCCTTTCATAGTGGTTTGCCAAACCTTTACAATTTGCTGCTTGAATTGCTGCCAGAGGGAGTCTTTCAACTGAAAGAGAATGGAAGAAACACTTGAGAGCCTAATCCCTGACAGGTGAATACATTTTATATTAAATATTGAAAAGCAGAAGTATTCATGGAAACAAAGACCACATCACCAGGCCACCGTTCTGTAAGAAGCTTATCTTGTATGTTGTATTCTCACAGAAGAAATACCTCGTTTGTTTATTTTTTACCATTTTTTTCTTAATTCACAAGTCCTGTTCAGATGATGATGATGTAGGATTTAGATGATGATTAGGATTTTAGCACAGAACTGCTCAGTACAGTGTCCCCATAACAGGACACTGACAGACTGGTCAGGCACAAGTCTCACCTCTCCTGGGGCAAGGACAGACAAACCCAACTCTAACGGTTGAGGAAATCTCCCCACACTAAGGGTCAAAGAAATCTCCCCATTCACATGACAAACAAGTAAAAATGTTTTGGTCAGAGGTCTTTAATAACATAAAAAGTACTTGGAATTTTGTAGTTGTGTATATAAAAACTGGGATAGAATGTAGCATAAATTTTCTGATCTTTGCCAAATACGAGAAAAAGATTTTGTAGCTTATATACTGTGCAGGGTTCATCCTTGAATAACTCTATAAATTAGGTAAAATTTTAGTTTTTGGTTTTGTTTATACACAGCTAAAAAATGCATAATCTATAGAGTGGCCAAATATTTGTCAGTGC
Source organism: Haemorhous mexicanus (assembly GCF_027477595.1). NCBI lineage: Eukaryota > Metazoa > Chordata > Aves > Passeriformes > Fringillidae > Haemorhous > Haemorhous mexicanus. The sequence goes on along the minus strand of NC_082345.1, from coordinate 59,137,023 downwards.
ATTTTGGTAGGATTAACCTCCCAGACATACTAAAATCTCTGAACACTGATTGAAGTTTCACTTCAACCACACACTACAAGAAAGTCAAAAGGAAACAAATAAAATCCAAGAGAAAATTCTGCTCTCTCAAACTTATCAAGGTGAATATATTTTTATCTTAACCTTTCAACATGTGAGGTATCCAGTAATATTTGAGTTTCTATATATATCTTTCATAACTATGTGTCAACTTGAGCCATTAAAGCAAAAAGTCATTTTCAAAGTACTGAATAAAGTTCTTTGTGTAATAGAATCTGATTTTTCAGTCTGTTGGGGTAAATATATTTGGAGCTATAGGATTTTTGATATTAAGTAGAAAGTAACCTTTATTTTTAGAAGCAATATTTGCAATACAAATGTGAAATTTATTTTTGATTTCAGATATTTTCTTTACCCCACTTTTAATTTTTTTTTGACTTTCAAATCCTAAATCTAGAGTTGGTTTCCTGTAGGAATTAATGAATTGTGAGCTTTCCCCCAGTTTTTAATCTCAGGACTAAAATTAAATGGTGTGATTAGAATTGGCTTCCCATTGAGTTTTATTAGGATGAGTTCTGATTTCTGTGTGAAACCCTGATGTTCTCCCACATTCAATCTACAGGATGTATATTTTGGTGCTATTTTGTTATCACACAGACTTGTGTTAAACTAATTATAAAGACATATAAGTTTAGATTTATTTTAAGCAAAACCTCAGAACTACATCAAGTACCCCCTGAAAATGCACTGAAATTGCTGTATGTTGGCAGGGGTTGACTGAGGGTATCAGATCTTCTCTGTGGTCATTGCTCCAGGCTGCAGGTTTTTTTCCGTGCCTACTGAGCATGAATAGTGAAGTAGTGGATGAACACTCTATCAGAGCATCTACCAGTAGGTAATAAACTGCCTTCCCAGATTGCTTCTGGTTGCCCCTAGGTTGTCCCAGTGCCTTGTCAAACTCTTCTCCAGTACAAAGTGTTGGCTGAAATATTCTTGAGACTAGATACACAATAGTTCAGAAAATACTATCTACAAATAACACTTTACCTGTGCATTTCTTGATTGCTGATTCATGGTCTAAAATTTGTATTGCTCTTTAGTGAGAAAGAACTTTTCTTCCCTCCCTTTTCTTTCCCTCTCTGCTTTTTCTGTCTGCTTAATTTTTTTTCTCATTTAAGTCAGCAACAGCAAGGATCATTCAAGACGTGATTATGCCCATTTATTTTCTTTTGCTATTACTATTACAAAAAAAAAAAATAGACTAAGGTCACATTATTCTGGAGAACTGCATCACTAGCACTTGAGAAGGTACAGTACTTAAACATATTTAAAATAAGGACATCACCAAGGTAAAGCAGAAGAAACCAAGAGAGACAGTAGTTTAATCCTATTTCTGGGAGATAAATACCTCAGCTTTACAATATTTGTTGAGTACAATATTTGCAACCCTAAAGGACCACATATAATTCCTTCAACAAAGCATGAAAAGCAAGGGCTGCCATTGTACATGGCTGTTGAAAACTCTTCTTTTAATATGAAAGATTGTTTGAACACAAGTCTCCAGAGTGCCTTTCACAGAAAGACGTAATGAGGTCACAAAAGAAAGAATTTCAGAAGGAATTATCAAACTTAGAGGAACTTGAAAAGGAGGTGCTTTCAGGAAGTAAATAATGCAATCAAAGGGTGACTAATTGCGGCACATAGGAATCCTCTCGGGGTAGGTGTTAGGATTATGTTTTAAATCCCAAACTGCAAATGTTCCTTCCAGATACGCCTTTGCAGCAGTTCTTAAGTGAAGATGACCCAAACAGTTCCAATACTAAGAGTTATCCAAGTGATACTTGTTCTTTCTGTATGAAAGCACCCTGAAACACGTAGCCTGAAATTTTACCTATTGAGACATCATATTTCAAACACACTTTCCAGACACTGAAAATATTTTGGAGATATTGCAATGTCATATGCACTCACCAGCAAAAGTAAATCCCTAACTTTCAGTTTCAGCCATTTGTGTACTTCAAAACCTAAGCTCACAGTTAACCACATAGCATATATAAAGCAGTGAAATAGGATAATTACAGAGTTTAAAGTCTTATATATCTTTGCTGTTCTCAGTAAGTTCTTTAAATATTAATCAAGGCTCCAGGAGATTACCAAAGGGATAATTCATAAAATATAGTTCTTCTAAGGAGCTATCAAATGCAATATGAAATTATCAATTCAGCAGAAAAACAGAACAAAAAAGGAAAAAAAGAGAAAAAAAAACCCATTGGTATGGAAAATTTATAGCTGTAAAATAACAAAACAGTATGGAGAAGAAATAATGTGAAGAAAAAATAATTAAATGCAGGGAGAAACAAATATTTTAATCTCATCCAAATTACAATGTCTTTACATGAAATTAAAAGACATTACTTTTCTACATAGTGTAATACAGAATTTTGACTGGAACATAGATTTAAGTACTGGCGATAACAGTAAGGCCATCCATATAAAAATAGAATAAGATGCATAGCTTACTAAGTTCCAGTCAATTAAAAAATATTTTAAAATATAATAAATCCATGTAAATGTTAAACCCTATAGTTTGTAGGCTATTTACATTAAATAGCATTAAATTCTGTGCTACTGACCGAGGTGCTAACTAGATTAATGTCTTTTAAATAAGTGCATTTTCTGTATCTGTGCACTGACCCCACAAGGCAGAATTGTATTAATTTTGCTAAGAAATCATACAGAGATAAATAAGAAACAGATTTCTGAACCTCATCTCATTTTAAGCAATGTTTTCCTATTCTTGAAGCAAATAAGCATTTTTCTTGACTATGGCAGAATATTTTTAAATTGTTTCCTATGGATATACTATATGTGCCCATGTCCATAAATAAAATTACGTTGGAAATTAGAATAAAGTCTTTCACAAATGTGTTTACGAAATCCTAGGATAGTAATCCAGTAGGTAGCTACTGGTGGGTCATAATCCAGCTACTTTTAAGATGCTTCATGTTAACCATTATGCGGAATTTATATGACACTGTTTTGGTAGTGAGAGGCATCAAGAGATTGTTTCTGTAAATCAATACCAGAAGTTGCCCCCATGCCTGATAGAGTAAATGCCAGCTGGCTCCAAGATGGACTTCCCCTGAACAAGCTCAAACTTGTCAGTGACAGTGGTAGTGCCTCTGACAATATAGTCAAGGAGAGGGAAAAGTTACTGTGCAAGAACAACTGCAGCTGTAGGGAGGAGTGAGAATATGTTAGAGAAACAGCTCTGTAGAGACCAAGGTCAGTGGAGAAGGAGGAGTTCATGCAAATCTGCCCATGGGAAAGACTTAGGTTGGAGAAGTTCATTGAGAGCTGTCTCCTGTGAGAGGGATACCAGGCTGGAGCAGGAGAAGGGTTTGATGAGTTCTTCCTTTGCAGAGGAAGGAGCAGCAGACACAAAAAGCCATGAGGTAGTTGCAAGCCCCATTGCTGTCCCTTCACACTGTTGGGGATGGAGGTAGAGAAGTCTGGAGTCAAGTTGAGCCTGGAAAGAAGGGAGGAGTAAGGGAAGGTGTTTTAAAGTTCTCATCTCTTATTAAATTAGTCTGATTTGATTGGTAATAAATACAACCCATTTCCCCAAGTCTGTTTTACCAGTGATGGAAACTGTTCAATGTTCCCTCCCTGTCCTTATTTCAACCCAGAAGCCTTTGGCTTTATTTTGTCTTTCCAGTCCAGCTGAAGAAGGGAGTGATAGAGCATCTTTGGTGGATATCATATCCAGCTAGGGTCCATCCACCAGTGCCAAACTGTTTTTTAGGGATGCTGAAGTTTGGTCTTAAACTACTTGAATGCTCTTCAGCCTGCTTCTGCATTCTTTCTTTCTCTCCTACTGAGTTTTGATTTGGTACTTCAAAAGAGTATCTGCATCTTCAATGATAGCACCAATTAACTAAACCCAAAACTGATGGAGTCATTAGGCTTTTTGTCTTTGGAGAATTTCCTGAGGGAATCAAAGCCAATCACCTTCAAATTTTAGAACTGCTTGTCATATCCTTGATTCTCGTAAAATGTCTTCTCTTTTTTGCCATTAAGTAACAAAGACCTGAACTTGTGGAACCTATTTTTTCAGAATTTATGTTATGAAAAGGAGGTCATGGGTATATGCTCAAGATCTATTATTTCACAAATTCAAAACATGTTATATTCCTATTTCACACCTTTTTTTGTTGGAAGAGTTGGATTTTATTTTGCTTAGGTTTATTTGTGGTTTGGGGCATTCTTTTGTTTATTTTGTTTTATATTTGGGGTTGCATTGGGCTTTTTTTCCTAGTAGTGTTATTTCTGTCTTCCCAAGGCTTATTTCAGAGTTTATATAAATTATGCTGTCACCAAGAGAAGATTTTAACTTTCTACTGCCCATTAAATCTGCACAACAAAGGATTTAATCTTAATTTAGTTTTTTTGCAATGAAATTTCTGTTTGATTAGGACAAAAGTCTCTGCTGGCACATCTTTCAGGGTCATTGTAACATGCTTCCAACTACGTCCTCTTTGTCTTGAAAGGATTCTAGATATCCAAATCTGCAGATATATTCACTGTCTCAGGAACTCCCAGACAGGGCAATTCCTAATTGGAAGCTAGATTCTTTTTTTGAAGTGATTTCTTTTTCTTCTCATTGTTTCATCAAAAATTGCATCCTAAGCATCTGCTGCATAGATATATATTTCCAGTTTCCAACTACTGGTTGTGAAGAAGTGCAGAATCAGCTGTACCTCTTAGTGATGTAGGAGGATTAGTGTGAACCAAAAAAACCTCAAACATTTTATAAGCTTAGCTGTTTAGGTTGTTTTTCTATGACACACAAAGAACTTTAATATTTAAAGTTTTTTTTTAAATAATGTATTTTCTTTAGGAAAGTCAAATAGACTGAGAAAGAGAGGAAAAAATGTCTTAATGTCCCCATCATTTTACTCCTAAAAGGAGAGCTGAAAGAATTTGTGAAAGCTGAAACCACCCTCCAGAGCCTCAGTTTTACATCAGAAAACAGCACTTTTTACTACTGCACTTTACATATTTTTAGGTTTACTACCAATTTGCAACTAAGTTCCTTGGTGAATTCAAAGATTTTTAGTGTCTTTATGACCTATAATACATAATTTATTGAATTATGTTTTTTTTTTTTTCTTCCTAAAAGGGAAAACTTTCACAAAATCACAAACTAGGTCAGTTTGGAAGGGACCACAGTGGGTCATATTGTCCAACCTCCCAACTCAATCAGGGCCATCTTAAAGCACAGGGCACAGGATTGTATCCAGATGGCTCTTGAATGTCTCCAGTGAGGGACACCCTACAACCTATCTGGACAACCTGTTCTAGTGCTCAGTCACTCACACCACAAAAAAAAAATTTCCTTGTGTTCAAGTGGAACTTACTGTGTCTCATTTTATGCCCATAGCCTCTTGTCCTATGGCTTGGCACAATCAAGAAGAGCCTGGCTCCATTCTCTTGATAGTCATCCTTTAGACATTTGTACACATTAACGATGTCCCCTCTCAGTCACCTCTTCTTGAGACTGAGCAGGGTTAGCTCCCTCAGCCTTTCCTTGTAAGAGACATTCTCCAGACCCCGACTATCTTAGTATCTCTGCACTGGACCTGCTCCAGAAGCTCCATATCTCCTTGTGCTGAGGAGCCCAGAATTGGGGCAGTTCTTCAAATGTTGCCTCACCAGGGCTGACTAGAGGGGCGGGATCAGCTCCTTTGACCTGCTGGCAATGTTCTTCCTAATGCATCTCAGGATTCCCTTGATCTCCCTAGCTACAAGGACACACTGCTGACTCACAGACAGCTTGAAGGATCTCCAGGTCCTTCTCTACAGGGCTGCTTTCCCTACTGCTTATGCTTATTTTGTTCATTCCTATTCATACCCCATTTCCTCAGCAGCATTTTCACCCCCTCTCCCCTTTTATTACCAATACTGAATCAGAGACCAAATCCCAGTTGTGGTTTTTTATATTTTTCAACTGGTCTTATGAATGTAAAAAAAAAAAAAAAAGAAAGAACCCTTTCCTCTTATAAATTGAATCACAGTGTAATAAAGTACTACATCTTGTTGTTACTTACAGTTTTCTCTTTCAATGGGAGTTAGACAGAAATGGCTCTCACAATTTTTCATTGTGAATTTCAGAGGATTAAAATCTGTGAAATAAACCAGTGCATCAAAATGTAGTACAATATCTCTGTTGCCTAATATCTAAACAAGTACCCTGTGAATGATTAAATAGGAAAAAATATCTCATGTGAAACAAGACAATGATGGTCAGGGGATAAAAATCATAGAATTATGTAGGTTGGAAAAGACCTTTGAGATCACTGACTCTAACCATTAAACCAACACTGCCAAATTCAGCTCTAAACCATTTCCCTAAGTCCTCATTTACATATCTTTTAAATACCTCCAGAACAGTGACTCAATCATTTCTCTGATTAGTCTGTTCCAATGCTTGACACCTTCACTTAATTTTTTTCCTAATATCCAATTTAAATTTCACCTTTTTCAATTTGAGGATGTTATCTCTTTTCCTGTCACTTGTTATTTGAGTGAAGACAGCAATCCCCACCTGTATCAAACCTCCTTTCAGGTAGTTGTAGAGAGGGATAAAGTCATCCCCCAGTCTCCTTTTCTCCTGTTGGAATGTATAGTTGGCAGATGACAAAAGCTGAGCCATCCCTCACATTATAAACAGAGAGTGAGGTAGCATTTTCTAGAGCAACAGATTTAAGCTTGTTATAAGTTCTTCCATACCTCAGCCCTGATCTGTAGGCATTGTATCTGTATCTGTAGTGCCCCTATCTGATATTTTTGGACAGCATTTTCATTTGTACCTCTCTTCCACTAAGGGTACAAAATGAAATTGCTGAATGTAACTCATCAAGAGGCCTGGTTATGTTACAGATAAGAGTAGGAAAGCAGGAGTACACAGTTGTGTTATGGTTCCGTGACAGAAAATACTGCTTTGTACACCATGCTTTTAAAGCAGCTTAGAAAGCTATAAGGTATTTTTTATTGGACTGTACATGATAATCTAAGGAGATGGAAGGAATGAATGTCAAATAAAATATATGTTCCTCTGGGGAAGATTTTCAAATGACAAACTGCAGTGCATTCCTGTAACGGTCAGCTCTCTTTGCTTTTAATCATTTAATAACATCTACTCTTATGTAATGGAACTATGGACATGGAAAACAGTTTTGAAGAATGATCTAGTAGAGAAATATAAATGACTGCATATCACTTTAGTGAAAATATATTCTTTTTCTCTCATATATTTGGATAGGATTTCAGTTTCAGTGTAGAGATTTTTCTAGTCATTAGATGGATAAGAGCAGAGTTGATGGCCTTCCATGTTGTCCCAGAGTATAAGGACAAAAACCTCATGGCAAAAGTGGTGCCAAACTGAGCGCTGTCATCCCCAAAAAATATTATTGGAAAAAACTCCATAAAGATGTATTTTTATTTTCAAACTCTCAATCTGTCATATTTAGCTTCTGAATGTACCAAACTTAAATCATAAGTACTGCAAAATGTAAAACCCGGTTTAGAGTGATACCCATTCTGATCATGAGCATCAAAAAGATTCTGGGCAGAAGTGTAACAAAATGAAAAGTGGTCATTCAGTTCCAATTTAGGTTGTATTTCCATTTAAGCTAAAGAAAACCCCAGGTAACAGCCAAAGTAAGAAACCACACTTAGTTCCTCAGATATATGATTCATTACAGGAATCTGAGTCATTATAGGAATCTGATCTAGTGCTCAAGAAATGCTGCAAAAGCTTTCTTCAGTTACAGGTGGTTTTTCATGAGGTCCTAACATACCCAATATCTGTAGCCATTATCATGTAAAAACAGCCATCCGTATTCACACACTCCAGCTTGTGATCAGCAGGAGGAATATAGGAGTTAATATTCTCTGATCTTATTCAAAAACAATACTATTTCAGGTATGGGAGACTCCATCCAGCCAAAAGGCTACACACAACATTTCTATACAGAAATTTCTTCTCATTTATCCCAAGACAAAGTTCTTTTAATTCCAATTTTGCTTTTAATGCTAATTATGTGTCAATACTTGCAAAGGGCTTGTGCACTCATTTTGAGATGACTTAACTGTGGAATCATGTGATAATTGAAGTTATACTCATTTTGAAATAGCTCTCTGGACACCATTTGGTAACAGCATTCTTCCTTCTGCCTTACCCTCTAAAACAAAGGCCAATGCCATTGCATTTAGATAATTTACCAGGAGTCATGCCTCCCACTTCATAGATAGTTGTCTTCTTAAAGAACTCATTATTTGCATCTCTTTTCATCTGGAGACCTGTGAAATCAGATCAAGGATATAAGATGTCAAGAATATTGTAATATGTTCCATATCTAAAGTTTTCTGAAGCTGAGAAACTATGCAATCAAGTTTAGAAGATTCTCAAATTTAGTGAAAGAGAAAACAAAGACTCATGTGGCCAGATCCACTGGAGGAAGATCTTGTGCTCTAGTTTCACTTCTCAAACTCTTTATTCTAGAAAGTGAAGATTACGCCTTTTCCTCTAAAAGCCATATCAACTTACTTTTTTGATTTCTGCCATATACTGAATGAATGTCTTCAGTGAAATGATAGAGACAGGCAAAAATAAAAAAAGAAAACAATGTTGGCTACTTCAAAATATTCCATGGTGGGCCTTGTTTAGGAAAGCTCTATATGACTCCCAGGCTTTCAATGCTGGTAGTACAAGTCCCTTTCTGAGGTAACTGACACAGCAACAAGCTATGTGACTGCTTCAAAAAGTCAGGATGAAATGTTATTGATCATACCCAAATGCTGTCAAACACATTAAAAAAAATTTCTACAGCCCAATCCATAAGTATCATGGATTGGAATATCGTTTTATTCATATTTTACATTCAGTGACCTTTAATTAGAACTATTTCTGCATTAATTATATATAGTAGTAAAGCAAACAGAATGCGTATACTTCTATGATAATTGTGCATTACTCAAAAACTAAAGATAAAGAAAGCAAATATCAAACCCACAAACAGAATAAAACTACCTCAAAACCCAAAAATCATTGTAGCAACATGAGAAGCACTTTAAAATTCCACAGTGGAATTTGCACAAATAGGTATAACTTGTCACTGTGTAGAAAATAAAACCATTTGATTTGGTATTAAAATATTCTTCCTACTTGCATTTAGTAAGAAAACTCTGTTCTACTGAAGCACATAGGAGAATGGAAATACTTTGAGGAAACAGAGAAAAAAAAATAAGAGAGACAAAGAAGCAAATAACACAACAAGCATCAGAACTCTTATCTTGAGCCAAATTTCACAAATGTATTCATACATCATTTTGCCCTCTGTGAGATTTGTTTGGGGGTGTGTTGGTCTGTTCTTCTGTGACAATTCATACATTCTCATGTGACAATTCATACATTCTCACTGGAAGGAATTTTATAAGACTGACATCTATTAGAGGAAGTTAAATTATACATTAGCCTTGCATTTCAGTGTCATATGATGATAATGTGAATTGGTATGGAATGTTATTTATTCCAGTACTGTGCTTTCCTAAAATATTTTGCACATGGTACCTGTTTCATATCAAATTTTCTTTTTTTGGCAGGGCAGGCTGTGAATAGCAAATTTCCTTGCAAACAGTCATGTGTTTTCCTGTCAGTGTTGATTCAGGGGAGTCTTGCACACTTCTGCATTTCAGGCCTGATTCTGTTCAGAGAGTTTTCATAACAGTAAAAGTCTTTGGGCTTTAACAAAATTCCTTCTTAGCCCACACTTTCTCATAGAGGGAAGCATGAAGCTCTTCTAACTGTTTCCTGTACACCATCTGCTCAATAAGATATATGGTCTTCGATAAATATTCTAGATGAAGACTGAGGAGCTGTTGATCTAAAATTTTTAATGCAGAATTGTTGAATGGGTGTGAATCCCCTAAAATTTCTGCTGACTGATTAGAGGATGAAAATTTTTAATTTACAGCAATGCTTTTAAAATTTATTGTTACAGCAGTAAATGAAAATATATTTATAGTTCCAACTAACAAAATCAAAATAAGTACCTTAATTATTGTTGATATACGTAGTATGGACAATAAAAAAAGAAAAGAAAAAAAACTGAAAACAATCCCAAAACAAACACCTGAAAACTTTATTTCAAGGTATTTTGGCTTTGACTGACTTTGGCTTTTTTTATGTTAGGGGAAAAAAAATTCTCCAGCCTCAATTTGTTATTTAATATCTTTGGCAAGAAATTCCAATTTTCTGAGATTGCATTTCTAACCTGTGAGGAGCATAAAAATACCGAGTAGTTCACACTGCGTGTTAGTGATAAAGCCGACAGTTAGAGTTGGTAATGTGATGGGCTTTGTAGAGTTGACCTAACACAGACACCCTGGTCTTGCTTTCAAAACAGTCCTGCATGCCCCAGTTCTGTCATTCATCAGACAACTTTCTGTCATGTCTGAATCTGCTGTTAATGACAACATCTTTGGGACCTTCTTCATGTTCCTTTCACTATTGTACCAATGGTTACTTTGGGTTGTCCATGTCACGCCAAAATCTACATTTGAATTATATGGGTCTCCAGGTGTCTCTTATACCTGTAGAGCCATCACACATGTCATGCTGTCTGCCAGAAAGATGGTGGCTACCCTGTCATTATTTCAGCTTTTAGAGCATGGCCCTTTCTAGCTATACCTTATATTACCTCTATCCTTCATTGTCTACCTTAACAATTATTTTGTGTGAGTTTTGAAACTAGGTGTTGCCTAATATTACTTATGTAGTACCTGCTAGACTTAAAGATTTGGTAAAATAATCAATTTGCTTTCTCAATGAAAACAGTTTCTGCTAAACTGAAATTCCAGGGGCTTGTACATCCTATTTAAAAAATCCTAGTAATGTTAAAAAGGAAGAGAAATAACATCCATTGTCCGCAGAAAATAAATTTCTGACTAAATAGAAGGATCTGCAGCAAGTGGAAATTCTCTTTGAAAATTTCTAAGGCTAGATCAAGACAGAAATATACATTGAGTAAAATGAGATCAGTGAAACAATGTAGACACTGCTTCCCATCTCTGTTAAAGACCAGCTGTTGAGTTGTGGGGCTACATTTTGAACACAATTTTTTTTCTTTGTAAAGTCTTTTATTTAGCTTGAGAATGAGTATCAGGAAATAATTTACTTTGATTTGATATGCAGGGCTAGGTGGATTCTGAAGCACAACAGCTGATAAATAAATCAATATGTTATCCATAAACTAAGCCAAGCTAAGGAAATTTGCTGTGGGATCAGTGAGATGCAATAAACACAAAACCCCACAGAACCATTTCATAGTCACTTCATTGTAAAACTACATTTTAATTTCTCATTCTGATTGCTATTGCACCCCCATAAAGTGCTTTGAGATGCATTTTGCATGAAGAGTATTAAAGAAAATTTAACTCTATTTTACTCAGCTGTAGGAACTGCAGATGTTTATCTACAAAAGAATGGAGGCATTTTGAAAGTAGTTTCCTAATGGATCCCACACAACAAAGGGATAATCTGAAAATATCTCATTATAGACATGTTTGGCATGCACATTTAGTTATAGATATATTTAGTATGCTACTTAAAATTTTTCCATGTTGTCAAACATCCACATTTTTTTGATTTATCATCATTCCTTATCTAGCATTGGATGTAAGCCTAAACATTATATACTCAGTTGTCCTGAAGTTGCTTAAAATTAAAAAGTGACACAAAGCCAGATTAGAAAAATCAAAAATAATCAATTTTTATTGCAGCTATAGAGCTATGTAAAATAGGGCTTATAGTGTACCTGTGTGTATATATACATTTTAACTATTGAAATTAACTTGGCGAAAAATTGATTTTTCTAGTATTCAGAGAATAAACTGATCAGATTTCCAGACTATGGGATGCTTTTCTCTCTCCTCTGTAAGGACAGAAAACTATTATTTAGACATTTTGAAAGATATATATGGAGTCAATAATAAATTCTCCTTTCATATTACTGATGTTGCAGGACTTGTTTGGACGTGAAAATAAGTTGATGATTACAAGATGGATTCTTGTAAAACCTGTGCGCTTTAATTTTTTTAAATGTTCACTAGTGAATTTCTTTGAGCTATTTTGGTAATTTGCACATGATTTCAATAGCAGGACCAAGACACTCTCTGTGATGGATTCCAAGTGCCTACCCTGGAACACAGCCTGCAGTTGTCAGAGTGATTTGCTGGGAGTTAATGAGTGCTGAATCCTAAACCAAATCCTCTCCTCTCTTACTCGTAGTCACTGATTCATGACCTCACCTGTATGAACAGATATATACGTATACAGAATGCATTAAATGTAATTTCTTCATCTGCCTTCTGAATTGTTGGGTAAAGCAGAACTATTTGTTTGCAGTTGTATAAAAGATGCTTTGCTGAGAGGAATTTTTTGACTCTGAGAAGTTTAAAACCAGAACACATGGAAGAGCTTGGGACTTGACTGCACTTTTGACTGCACTTTTGACTTCACAATGCCATTATTCTGATAATTATAGATTAAAATTCTCTAAAAAACAATAAAAAAACGTTGGTGGATTGAGTACAGTCTTCCACAGTTTTCTAGAAGGGACTGGTATCATGGCAGTAATTTCCCTATCCTCTCCAAATGTGTGCCAGGTTTTTTCATTACAGGGCACTCAGTTTTTCACCATCTGCAGCATCCAAGTCTGTAAGAATCTTCACATTCTTTGTGAATTCTTAAGCTGGGGCTTGAGTCTAAATATAAAATGAGGCTGCTATTTGTAAATCATGCAAAACCACAGTGTTACAGAAGATTGATGTTTGAAGTTTCGTCAGCACCTGAGAAATATCAAGGTTTAATTAACAAGCCATGCAATGGTGTATAGAGTCTTTGAATATTTATGGTGTCATTATAATTTTTTGGAAGAAACCAAGACAAGCATGACATGAGACTAGGGAATATTTAAAAATGTTTTAAACTAAAGCATTTGCTAGCGGATTCAAAACAAAAGGAATTGAGGCATTGATTTAAAAATTTTAAAAAATTAGAATGGCCTATGAACTTTTAAGTGATTGAAGTTCTTTTTCCTAGTGAATGCTTTTGGGATTTATCAGGTTTATGTTATCAGACATATAGTGTATGCAAATCAACATTCCTAGGATTTGATTTGTTCAATTAAGCATGCAAAATGAGAATATATACTCAGTAAGACTGTAAACATATCCCTAATTCCACCTCCAAGTGCATATTATTGAAGGGTAGGTAGTCCCTGTAGCTTGTGGCAATCTGTGTGCATAGTAAAAATCAAATGAAAACTCTCACTGCCAAGTCTTTTTTATTCCATAGAAAAATTTCAACTTTATGAACCACAATGCATATTTCTCCTGAATTGTGTCTTGTTTGCTGGTTTAAAAATTCTTCTTCTATCCTTTATAGAGCTGATTGTATGACATACCTTGATCCTTTGATTTTAAAATTGTAATTCTATTTTATGTGAGAAAAAGGAAAATAATCTGTGGGCACTAGGGGAAGAACAAGCTGAACAGGAAGAAAAAAAATATAGAGTTTCCTAGATTACTTAATTTTTCAGCCAAATCTTAATCTTTGGGGGTTTTTGACTACTCACAAGCAAATTAGGGTCAGAAATGGACTTAGCAAATGTTTGAAATAGATTTTGCTTTTAAATATTTTTGACTCAAAGCACATGTAAATTCATCTTTTGAAAGGCAGAAATGTATTTTTTTAGGTAGTCTCTTTATTTTGAATTTTTATTCAATCTGAAATAGTATTTAAAGATTTCTAAACAGATATTTATGTTCATAACACGGAGAAAACCTTTGCTGCCCTGCCCCAGTGGTCTGGATGGTTTATTCTGCCTCCATCAGATATAATTTATGGATGATGCTGTGTAAGATATATTTTACTTGAAATTACCTGAGAAAAGATTTTATTCAGATTGGTTAAAATGAGAAGGAAAGGGGGGTGGGGAGAGTAATTAAAACGAATAGAAAAAGAAAAGAAAAAATCCCACCCATAATCGTAACAACAATATTTTTTTCTACTCTTCTTCTTCATATAAAGATATCCCTAGGTATCCTTCATTGTATCAAATGTCATTAACCAAAAAAAAAAAAAAAAAAAAAAAATTAGCTATTGTGAAGGTTCAGAATTGAGGAAAAAATCTGCTTACAGCATTATAAAATTAATTAGGTATCTAATGTAAACAATTCCTCTTTTCTCTGTCACTTTAATAGAGCTTTTACTAACTACGCTCAAAGAAAAAAAAAAAAAGTATTTTGAAGCTTGATGCTACTTTCTCCAACAGAAACATACATGTGGAATTAAAAGACATAAGAAAAGATAAAACAGATAATTTTGTTCTTGAATTCTACTCTCCCACACATCCTTCCTGTGGAAAAAGATTGACATATCATCTTATCAGTTGCTAAAAATTGAACTTGTCATGGAATTTTTGAAACCTCTGATTTTATATTGCCTTCCTAACTGTAGGTTACAGATACTGTTACAGAAGATGAATCATTTTACTTGGCAAAGTTGGATGTTTTATAAAGGAAAAAGTAAAAAAGAGGTAAACAATAGAATTAGTAAAAAAGGTGTGTAGAGGAAAGAAAATGTCTTAAGGAAAGACAAACAGCATCAAGTTTATGTCTATAACCACAGTGTTACTCAGTGGTCATGTAATTGAAAAGAATATAGCAATGTAATTCTATCTCCTGTCAGACTGCTACTGTATGTTTGAACTTTTTTTTCCCTTAACAATTCTATACTGCAAGGTTAATTGCTCTTTTGCTTTTCTCATTCACTTTGGAAAGCTTAGGATCCAGGAAAACCTTGATAAAATTCCACAATTCCCACATTAATCATGGTAAGCTGACAGTACTGTGCAATGTTCAAATCCCTGAAAGGATTGAAACCATAATTTCCAATACAAATTAAATATTATTGTGAACTTTTGTGAAGGTACTGAGTAGCTTGAAAAATGGTCTTTGAGTGAATTTTAATAATGATTGCCTACATACTCTGGTATGCAAGCATGTAATTTTATTTGTATATATAAAATTCAAATAATAAATATTAAAATCTTTTGATAATCCTTCTTAATGTTCAGAATTGTAAGAAATATAACTATATTGCAGCACTGATAGTCAGTGAATAAGACACTGTACCAGAGACTTCAGATACAGGAGAAAATATTTACCTTTACTCATGTGACCTTGAAGAGGTGTAAGTCAGGAGGACATTACTGGCCATGAGAGTTTAAATTTCCAACTTTGTTATAACTTCAATGAACCCTCACTCTCCACAGATGTTCCATATTTTCTTGGTGCCGCAGATATTCTTGCTGAATTTTTTAATGGACCAGTAAAATGAGTTGTTACCTGTAACAGGGCAGGGTTTCCTTGCAGATGGAAATGCTGTCCCTGCTAAGGATTGCAGCAGGTTACTGAAAATGTTAAGGGATGCTGTAGGGGGCAGACAACCCTTTACAGGATTCTCAGGTGACATGGAATGCTGAATATTTATCGTCGGACTTTATCATATTTTACAGATCTTTCTGAATGATATAGGCCATAGCTCTTTGTAATTCCAATTTTGTAAGGCCATATACATGCAAATAAAGAATGGGTTGATATTTTTCATTGGCTTTTAATCAAGTACGGAGTTACTTATATATTTTCTTTTTTTTTTTACCAAATGTGAATTTTTGGGGATTCTTTTGGTCTACATGTAAAATTTGCATCCAAAATTTAATAACTGAATATTTGACTGCCTTGGAGAGGTGACAGACAGAACACATTTTCTGGTCTACCAACACAAAAATGAAGAGACAATAGAATTCCTTCACTTCGTTTCACCTGATATTTTATTTTGATGATATTTCTATGAACAAAATAATCCAATATTTAATATTATGTTCTATCAGAGAAATTGCATCCATTCATAATTGTACTTCATGTACTCTAGGAACTGAGTACTCCATAAAATATTTATCAAATGTCTAAGAAGGTATTTTTATGTAGCAAGTAGTTACCAAAAAAACACCTCCTTCAGATAAAACAGTTAGCTTTTCTCCTGTAGTGTCTGAAATCATTATCCTGGTTCCAGAGTTTAGTCATGTTTTACAGAATCATTTTTCACAGATTAAGTATAAGTGCTCCTTGCACTTATACTTAAAAAAGTGGTGTAGACTCATAAAAGCCAATTCTCACAGCTGTGGAGGTGTCTTATTTAATGAGAAATTTATCAGTTGAGGGGTGTCAAGTAGCAGTTTCAACTGACCTCCCTCAGGAATGAAATTTGGCACATAAAGTTTTAAGCTACAGATCATTTGTAGCACAAGGGCCTTGTTACACTTTTATATAGAAGCTCTGCTTATTCACAAATAGTTCTGAAATGAAGAAAAGATGTATACAGTGCTGAATATAATGAACCTGCAAAAGTAAAAATGGGAGAAAACAGGGATAGAGACTGCAAAAAAGCTCTGTGCTGCACCTGGGCTAGGTTTAAGAGATTTTGTTTCCAAATATTGCTGCAACTGAACAATTAGTAAAGTCTGATGGCAGTTAATCAGAAGCTATGGGGTGGCAAAACTGATGAAGAAAAGAGGTAAAGAATTCCTTCAGCTTGAATTTGTTACTTAGAATGAAATAATTTCCTTCCTTCTCTCCTTTATTTGGCTATCTGAGCTCTCTGTGTGTTAGATGCGCCCAATCTCACGTTCTGTATCACAAAACACTAAATGTTGTTGTTTTTCTAGTTTAATATAGTTTTTCATGCTTTGTAAAATTTTTTTTGGCCTTCATTTAAAATATAAAAATAGTGGCTGCATGTCATTGAAACTTTGCATGGAAATATCCACACAAAAAAATGGATCACTCCAAGATCTTTGCCATCATAGTATCTTAAGCAGGAAGACAGTTTGAGAAAACAGATTGGTTTAAATTCCTATAAGTTTTCATATGAAACATAAGAATTAAATAGATTTGCCTTGTTAGGAATATAAAAATCAATGAAGAATACAAGTAGGTTGTACGAGTGGACAGGAATTTATTGAAAAGCTCATGAGGTAGTTCTAATTTTGAAAGATAAGGAAGTTTTAATATGAGATTTGAAGGATTATTTTGCTTTTTTTTGTAGGATTTTGGTAGCATTTTGAGGAAGTTATTATATTTCAATTTTTTTAAAAATCTGTTTAAAATTTGTGGCCTTTATAAAATTACAGAAATAAAGGATACAACTACAGATTAAAGTATATTCATGAAACATGCCAAGGGTTGTATGAAATATGTTAGTATGCTAGGAAAATGAAGAAGAAAAAATCAAGTTAAGAAAAGAAAACAGAAGATAAATATTCTGTCTCTGCATGTCAACCTCTGTTAGCAGTTTTTCATAACTCAGTGTTAGTATCCAATATTTTCCTCTTATACTATGGGGAAAATTACACAATCCCACCTTCCTATCTCCTGTATAGCATTTGATAGTGTCTTTCTCAAGAAGTAGTAAGCTTTTAGTAGCTTACTTTTATACTCTCCATGAAGAATTAGCAGGACTCACAAAACTCTTATTAAACCCTCTGGCATTGAAAGAGCACTAAAAAGGTTTGTTGTGAGGCACATCAGCTTTCCTCTAGTAACCATTCAACTAAATACAACTTTCTCTCATTATCTGGGTGGTCTAGAACAATTTGTACCTCAGGTACTCAGGTTCTGATGGTGTTAATCACACCTTGTGTGGAGACTTACAACTGTAATGTCATCCATTTCATCCTTACCCATGTCAAAGTTACTTTTCACAACAACTTGTTTTTTCAGATTGTGACAGATAACATTGTCTCATCATTTGCTGAACTTTTAATAAGCCACTTTGATCAAAGGATTTTTGAATAAGTTCAAAAGATATTTGGACCACAAAGTCCATAATGCAATGCATCAGCAAAATTTCTTTATCTTTTGTATAAAATTTGGATTGCAAGTCTATTATTGCAGCCAAAATTTACTGACCATTATATGTCTATGAAAATTTAATGTATGTGTTATATATTTTTCCTAGGCATAGTGGTCAGCATACATGCAATTATAACTTACAGGATACTGTTAAAATTGCACAACAACACACCTACATAAAGCCAAGAGCTATTTGAAACACCCTGAAATATCCTCTTTACAACCTTAGACACAAATACACTTAATAAACTATACTGGAAAAAGAACTTACCTTGGGAGAAAATTTTCCAGATCATGGTTCCAAAAGATCTTTCTTCCCTTCCACACCAGAGGCAAATGCCTTAAATGAAATGGGCTGTCCAACATACCAGATGTCCTCCAGCTACATTTGGAAGTGAAATGAAATAAATACTATTCATGAAACGGTGACCACCTCCTCCTTCTGTTTGTTTGAAACAATTGACCAAGTGGACTTGGAACTAGAAAGTACACTTTCTTTGATCATTTTGAATTAATTTCTTGACTTGAACAGTAGAACATGCGTATAAGAATCCCATGCCCATAACATAGTACTTTGTGTCCATTGTGTTTATGCACAATGTATTTGTTTATACAGTTGCATAATTAGATTTACATCAGAGTGGTTATTTGAATGTCTTTATATTTAAGATGTTCATACACAGTGTTTGCACAAATTTGGTCTGTAACTAATTTTGGTCTGTGCTGAAACTAATTTCTGGGACCTAGGGTTTCAGAATATTCGAAAATCAGTCGTAATAATTTTTTCACCTGTTCTGGTTTTAGATTTTACAACAGTCAGGGGTTTTGTGCAGTATACTGTAAATTTTGCTATGTCTTTCTCCTTATAATACAAGTAAATTGTCTGATGGAATTACCCAATGAAAGACCTAATACATAGTAATTTGAGTGTTTTGTATGCAAACCCACCATCCCAAATTGTACACTAATAATTTCTTATTGATGTACAATTTTTGCCGATAAAATTTAAAGTGACAACTTCCTATAAAATGAATTTTGAGATTCACAGAACAAAATTAAACAGTCATCCTTATCTCCTTGAGGTATAAGAAACAATGTAGTATGTTGAAATATGCCCTATGATCCCAAGATTTGTATTGTGCTTTCCAAATTATCATTCAATGAAATTGAATTTGTTCTTTATCAAGTATTCAGCAGATGCTTCTAATACCCTTCTAATTCACTATGTTCAGACTCATATTATTTTAATGCAAAAACTTATAAAATATTTATAAGGAGATGGTGCAAGACTACTTTTTAATTATGTTTATGTCTTTCTGCTCCATTTAAAATATTTATTGCACCACAAGAAGATACTTAAATTTTGAGAGACTGAGCAAGAAATATAGGGCCTTTTTAAAGCTTATAGAGATTATGCCAACATCAATATCTTACGTTATTTTATCTAATTAAAGCATATTGTGGGGAGTTAATAAGAAAAATCCTTGTGGGTTTTTTTGGTTGGGTTTTTTTTAAGGTTTTTTTTATGAGCAGTAAATCCTTTACAAGTTCCAGCAAAAAAAAAAAAAAAAAAAGGCATTGGCATTATTAGAGGAGAAATCAATTTTTTGTTGCTGTTATCCTCTTGAAATATTTGTGTTCTGTAAGCTTTTAACAGAGTGTTTCATCAATGATTTTTCCTGTCTGTTTCAAAAGTGTAAAGAAAATTGAGGATTAATTAAACTCCTTTATATAAACCTCCCTTCAAATTATCTCAAAATTCCTGCAGAAGCTTGGATTCCATGGCTTCCATATAGCTTTTATCAATAGAAGACAGCCAGAAGTAAGGTAGATCCCAAAACACCCAAGATGCCAAATTGATTATAGGTTTACATTTGGAACTAGAGTTCTTCTTTACAAACAAAATTCCATATCTATGTCCTGCAATTGGGTCATTTAAATACTCAAAGAAGAGAAAGTACACTTAAAAAAAAAAAAAAAAGCTGGTCTTTTTTGGTTTTTTGTCTGGTCCCCTGTTCCAACACAAGTGGGAGATTAGACATATCTGAGGTGCTCCACCCCATGAAGTTTTGAGTAGCCTATGTCACAGTAAAGACTGGGGTTACAGGATATTGGAGTCAAGCTTAGAAGAAGGCTCAGCTGAGAAAGCCTGTGTCAGAGCAGGACACACTGAAGCTGGGAAGGTGAAGTCAGGAAGAGACATTCCAAAGAACCAGGATAAGAGATAATTGAAGTCAGTACTGAGCAGAAGGAAGTGGAGTCAGAAATCCAACCAAAAAAAGGGCAAGAATAAGGACTCCAACTCTGATATTAAATTCTAAGGATACTTCTTTTTTTTCCCCAGACACTCATATGGTATCAGTGTAATGATCAGAAGATTTTACTTGGTGTTACACTATTTTCAAGTCAAAAGTTGCATGGCTGTTGCTCTTTCTCCTTGACTTCTAGAGAATTTTTATCAAGTACCAGGACACTGTACTCTGGTAATGCACAAAAATTCATATTCCACTGTAATTTTTTTTTTTTCCAGTGTGGAAAACGGATGGTGTAAGAACTCTAATACCCATATATCTTTCTATTACAGCTTAGATGGGAAGATATAAATGAAGGTATTTTAAAAATCAATTGTATTTTGCATTCAATAACTTGGTGTAAGCTTTTCTTTCTTGATATGATTGCATTTGATTAATTTAAATATTTCACTAAAACACTGAAGCTTTTTCTCTTGAAAACTGTTTGGTTTTCAGATCAGCTGTCAAAATGGGAATATTTGCCTGTTGTTTAAATTGGGTTATTTTTTGAGAGTGAACAGACTTTCAGGTAGGATTAATTGGAAATAGAATCATTCCTTCAAGAAAGTGATCCAGAAAGTCCTCTTCCAGGATTCTTGGAAGGAAGAAGCACTTTAAAGCAAATAGATACTCCTTACCAATAACATTTTGAGTCATAGACAATGGAAGCTTAATGGATGTTGATCAAAAAATATAGCTATATTTTCAAGACAGAAAATAAAGGAAAAAATAACTGATCTTTAAGAGCCAATTCTACAGTAAGCCATAAAGACTTGAGACTAGACAATAATTAGATAAGAACAGGTTATCTCAAGAAAGATCATCTATTTGAGGTATTAGGAAAGTTAAAGTGCTAAATTCAGTCTCATCTAATTTGTGTATTACTGGCATTTTTGCTGTAAAAGGTACAATAAGTCTATATGGACCAGACTGACTGGAAACTGACATTTTGTTTCACTGAACTGAGTTAGGTGATTCATCCAAATGCAACGGCAGTGAAAGTAAATGTGCCTCTGCAATTCTTCAAGTTTCCAAAGCTTGATGCTACCTTTATATTACATAGCAATCCATCCAGACTAAGTAGTAGTTATAGGACAGCCCCTCAAAGTTCATTGCCCTTCAGAGATGTTCCTCTAAATGAACTTGTTTGGGGAAAGAAATCACTGAGTACAAGAGATCTTGAAGACCTCAGAATGCTTGAAGGAAAGATGAAAAGAACTCTGCTGCACCTCAGCACTGCTTGTTTTACCAGCTTCCACAGCAGAACTCATTCTACTGGCACTGGCCCTCACAAAGATGTGAGTGATTATATTCTGCCACTGTCTTGGGAAACTGAGAGCTCCGATGGCATAAAATACTAGGATAAACTTTTTAAATTGGTAGAAAGTAGAGAGCCACCAGAGGCCACACAGCAATTTCCACTTTGCTGTTTCCTCTGCATTGATTCCGCTCCTTCCAGTCAGATGAGAGACTCTTCAGGATCAGGTATTTATATAGTGGCACATCACACTTTCAGGTGCATCAGAGCTCCGTCCCCCTCTCAGAAATCAAAAGTCAGAAACGTGCCTATTCTTTCAGCTCTGACAGTCAATGTCAAAAGCAAACAGATTTTTAAGGGAGGAGGTAAGGGAAAAATCAGTGTTAAGAAAAAAGTTTAAGTCAGTCATGTGTTATTTTCTCAAGCACAATGATCTTGAGCCAATTTAATGAAGGTAAGTTACAATTGACTTTGAAAGGATTAATTTATACTCTTGAGTCTTCTCAGATGTAGAGCTAATAGAAAGCTGTCTGAGTACTTGAGTTTTCACACATCTTGCAGCTCAACTGGAGATTCAAAAGCTAAATCAAATACTCTGGGACATCTGGGAGGACTCAGAATGCATAGAGCAGTGAGGTGACTGTTCTTATCAGGGGGTTTTATTCCCATCTATAACAATATTGATAGAGATCCTCATGTACTCTCTGTTAATGTTATTTTTCTAACAATTAGCCAAACAATTCAGTACAAATTAATTATATTAGTTAAATGTTACCAATTTTACCCTTTCAGAATCCAGTAATTTCACGAGAAATGGAAGATTATTTACAGTATTTATGGTGCCTTGTCACTGCTGTATCTGAGCTTCTGACAGTTTTTGAGAATATTAATCCTCATGTCACGTCATTAGGTGTAGAATGTAATGGGGGAGGAGGAAAGATTAAATTTACCTGGTCTCTGCTCCAGGCTCTGCCTGTAAATTATATAGTCACAAATTCTCTGACAAAAAGCAATTCAGTAAAAGAAAACAGACCTCAAGATTTCCTGTGGAGTGCCCTCAGCTGTGGCTCAAGATGTTGCTCAGTTTTGTTCAGGCCGTCTCTGATCTTGTAAATTTACTCAAGCATGCCTTTAGACTGTCAGTTGGAGCCTGGACAGTGGTCCAATATACCTGTTCACCCAAGGAAAAAGTGACTGATTGCCACACCACAGAGTGGGAGCTGCTCCTTTAGAAGCAGGGCAATCCCATGCCTCCAGCTCTTGTGCTGAGTTTCACGGGGGAGGTCAGGCAGCTCTACAAGACTTCAGCCAAAGCAGCAAACACAGTGGTGTAGACTGTATCCATGCTCTTGCACCTTATCTGTGAGCTTGAATTTCAGACATGAGCCCCCTCCCTATCCTAAGAGAATGTGAATTATTAGCACAATTATGAAAAGAGTTAATGGTGATCACCACCTCTTTGGAGAAAAAAGTGTGTGACTTCTGCATATAAGGTATCTGTTATCTGTTGAGAGTTTCAGCAACTGAATTTCAAACAAAATGTTAGGAATTTTTATTGTCCAATACCAGAAAAAAATCAATGTCCCGTATTCCACTATGCAGCTCTCTATTACAGGATTTAAATTTGTAGCATCGATGTTTGTAATTTCCATTTGCTTTAGTCCTTCACTATCAAACCATTGAAAGTAATTTTCTGTCACTGTTGAGTCAGGAATGGACAATAGATGACACATCCTCTAGGTCAGGAAGCTAAGAGGCTAGAAGTCCCCATTTTCTTGGAAACCCTTCTTTTATACACTATTCTGATACAGGTGGACCTGATTGGTCATTTAATCCACACATTTCACATGATTGGCTAATTAAGAAGACACCCATTGGTAAACATCTTATGAGAAAAGCAACTTATTACAAACACCAGCTGCAGATAATTTACCATTTTTTTACCATTCTTTCTCTCTGCCTCCCTAAAACTTCCCAGACCCAAGCTTATCTGGCTTTCTCTTTCTCTGACCAAATATGTCATATCCACATTTTTCTTCTTGTTTTACTTTATAATGATCATGAATTTCTGTAAAGCAGCTGAGCTACATGACCCAGACTATAGTTGGTGAGGGATCTGAAATAGATATCTCAATCATACCCTAATAGTTCAGTGATGAACTTTACTGATAGATGGCAAACATAAGGTCAACATTGATGTTAAGATTTGGTATTTAAGTAGTTCTCTAAACCATATAGATTCTGATAAAGTACTGTTTGCTGTTAGTTTCCATGGTTTGTTTTTTCAAAGAATTTAATTTAGCTGGTTAATGCCATCTGTACCTCAAATAATACACTATGGTCTTTCTAAATATTAAATTAGAAGTGCAATATGTAGAGGTGTAAAATGTATAGGTGATTCTTTAAGGTATAATTAGTCCCAACATTTTAGAAGCACAACATTTCTAGAGCCTCACAGCCTTGGCAGAAATGCAACTTGAGGCAAAGATTACTCATAGTTTTTTTTCTTGGCCCTGAGATTTCCAGGAGCAGCCAAACTGACCTTGAGTATGAGCCCCTGTAAGGCTGACCTAATTTGCACTGTTATTGGTCCTTAAGCAAGCACCCACCTAGCAGGGGCTTAAACATGCGTTTAAATTCTGGACTAAGTACACCTAAATTTGGGAAAACAACTAGACAAAGGGGTTTTTAAAACCAATCCCTTGCTGCCAAAAGTGTCACTTTAAGACCAATTTACATTTCTCTGCCAATGCAGTGTAGCTTTATTGGACCAGGAAGAATAAGACATCAAACGCAACTAAAAATTGTAGGACATAAATCCATATAGCAAATGTGTGACTGATTTTTTTCTCTTACTTCTTCAAAAGGTTCAAGCCTGAAAATGTAGATAAAAAACACTTCTTGATGCAAGTGAACTTTTCTGGAAGATGTTTAGTTACCAGATTTTAGACAGAAATATTGAGCTGAAACTTTATACTTTGGTTACAGATAGCTCCATAAATTATTGTTTATTAGCCCCTTTTGTCCTTCCAATCTGCAGAAGAAGAGGGATTTCTGTCTTCTTGTGACCAGTTGAGGGGTATAAAAGCGTTAATTTTATTCTACTTCCTTTGAAGAGATTGATCTAAATGCAGGGTTGGAACAGTTTGCTATATTGTTTCTGACATCCTTGTGCTTTCGAGCTCTTTTGCATAATGCTCTTTATGTCTTCATCACTTGAGTCAGCCATAACTATTATGCTTTCTGAAAATCAGCTTCCCTGCCTGAAATCACAGTAAAAAATACCTCTTGAATGCATAAGTAGCAGTTGATGTTTCTAAGCCATGTTTGTACCTGAGCCTGCTGCATACTCTTTGCATGAACATAAAGTGGAATTTGTGGCGGGGCAGAAGCAATGAGAGATGAGCTTTGTTAATGAGCAATGCCTCACTGACTCTGCCTTGATTAATGTCAAAGACTGCTGATCAAAAAACTCTCATGTTCTTTCACTGACTGATTTCTAAGTATCAATTAAAAATCTCACGAGAATGGTATTAATAATGGTGTGAAATTCTACATGACAGAGAGGGCCAGTAACAGAGCCTCTGATTCTCCTGAGTCTCAAAAATGGGTCTCGAGTGAAGATGAAATTGAGACTATAACTTACAGAGCCCTCTGATCTAAAATTTGCTGTATATGTGTATTTTCTCTCATTTATTCATGATTTTCCTTCAGAATACAACAGGCAAGTCCTATAAAGATAGAATATTATTCCAAACTCATCAAAATTTATTCCAGGACTTTGGATTTTTCCCACAGCATCTTCTTTATTCTCTTTTCTTTTGTCAACCAGAGAAAATGCATAATGGAAAGGTCTTTGTGAAGACCCAATTAAATGCTGAGGAAGCATCATAACAGAAAACTTTTTTTTCTTCTCTAAATATATTGTTTGCTTCCAATCTTAATTTCATTTCAGGTGCTTTTCTCATCTCAGGAGGATACCTGATAAACCTTGGGAAAACTTATAAAAGTCCCATTTCCACTGAATCCCTCTATTGGTTTCAGAATGCAGGTGCTATAGCTAAGGAGCAAGGAAAAGAATTTCTTTTCTCTGTCAACACTAACTCTTCTGGTGAGAAGACAAACAGAAATGAATCTTCACTTGCTCACTAATATATCTGTAAACAGCCTTTCAAATATGCTTCTCTTTTCCTGTGTTTCAGTGATTGACACCTTATGGGCAGAACAATCAATTCATTTGAGCAACTGAGAAGGAGCAAGCAAGATATCACCAAGTGGGAGTCAGAGCACTGACTCCTGATGCCCTTCAGCTGTGCTGCTAAGGTAAGGAAGAAAGATGCCTCTGTGGTCTGTGAAATTTGGAATAAATTAAAGCCTTTGTGATTGCTGCCTTAATCTTGGAAAAAGAGGACGTAAAAGGTTAAGAAGATGTACAGTTTTTCTGTAGAGGACAAACAAGGAAGAAATGATCATGTAGAAAAAGCAGATTATTGGAAAAAAAATAGCTCAGAAGGCAGAAAATGTGAGTCAAAGTAAGGAGTTAGGCAAGAAATGTCATGCACTGTGCATGTTTTTAAATGCAAGACACAATAAAGACAGTTAAAATGTTTTTAAAAAGAGAATATCAAAACTTTTCTACAAAGCTTTGTCAAGTTACTCCACTTACTCATTGTTTTTTGTCTTGGATCTTTCTGTTTCTACTGTTTCTATTTCTGCTGCACTCCCATAAGATATTCTGGTCATTTATTCACTTTTGTTTTCTGCCAGCTAGACTTTGGACTACTGTTTGCAAACTCTGCCTTTACTGTATATCTAATTAAATTGTCTTGGCCCCAAATAGACATTCTAGAGCGTCCTGGCAAAGTTGGTTGTTTCAAAGAAGGCAGAAAATGTGTGAGAATCAGATGCAGGATAGATAAGTTCTACTTCAACCATTTCCATTTACCAGTGTGCAGCTTTCGCAGCTGGAAATTTGTTCAGCTAACATGAAGTTGCTAAGAGCAAAAGCTTTTCTCACTGGTGTCTTCTGGGACACTTCTCATTTCCTGTTTCCAAAACAACCAGATGCTTTTCATGCCCAGCTATCCTAATAGAAATTGCTTACTCATAGTTCAAAAACTCTGAGCCAAATGTATCTCCAGTGTGACTCCATAGCCTTTTATCTGGCCCTCTGTCCTCAAAACTGCTTCATGGCACATTCAGTTACCTCTTTGTTCTACATTAGCTGGCATTCTTCAGAACTCTTGCACACAGGGATATTTCCTGCTGGAAAGCTCATGCCAGCTTTCTGAAGTACTTGGCAGTAGCAGAGGATCATTTGTAAAATTGGTAGCCCACTTTTATCTGCTCACTTACAGCATTATTTGGTTAAGTGGCCCATTCTCTGAGAAATCGAGCAGAGTACAATTCTGGTCTTTGTTACAACAGTTGAACAGTGCCAAAGCTTTGCTATTGAGCATAAATGCAATGCTATGAAATTTAAGTACTCTGCCATGGAAAATTTAAGACAATGTATTTTTTCTCCTCAGACATATTGTTCTTCTGTTAAATTTATCCATACAGCACAATGGTGACTGATTTAATCCTCCAGAGAAATCTAATTCCATTTGTCTTGGAACATGCAAGAGCAGAATTCAATCTTGCAGATTTTAGATATCTAACCTGCTGTCATTGTAGGAGCAATTGTGTACCTATTGAGTAAAATAAGAGAGAACAGATTTCCCTCTTTTTAACTATTGCTTTCAAAATAATTTCTATCCAGACACCCATTACCAAGTCTTAACAGAAAAATTTAAATTTCACTTAACATTTCAGCTCTATATTCATAATGAATAATGGTATGTCTTTGCAATTGTTACTTTATCCGGTATTTGCAAGAGAAGTATCATAAGTACCAGATTTAGCTTTATATTCTATTTGAGCAGGATTGAAAATTCAGGTTCAATTTGCCTCCCTCAAGGTCTTCCTTATCTGAATAACCAATGCATGCCAAAAAAAGCAGTAAAATATGTTAACATGACATTTAAATAAATACACATATTTTAAGAAGCTTTGTTAAGATATTATGAACAAAAGTATCCTCGATAGTCCCAATGACATTACAGAGTTATTTTAATGATTCAAACATGGTAATCTTAATGCTTAACCAAGACTCTTAGACCACATTTTGTCTGAGAAGCGGGGAAATGTGGCTAAGCTGGAGGCATCATGCCTGGTCCTGACATTTGGGGGCAGAATGAACACAAAGTTGTTGGCAAGATCAAATGTAGCTACTATTTATAGTACAATCCCTTTGCAGTATTTGCCTTTCACTCCAACCTTGCAGTCCTGTGGCGTACACAAGGGGAGAAAAAGGCAGTTGCCCAGTATTTCTCCTATGTGAGCAAGTTACCTCAAAACCCAGCTCTTCTGCAGGAATACGGCCGTTACTACACTTCGCTTCCAAAATCCCCTTGGCCTACTGAGTGCTGGGGGCTCTATCCCATATATGTCCTCAGGAATTTTGATCATTCCCTCTTTCACATAAATTCAGCAGAAGAGAGCTTATGAGTTTTCCCAGATTCTGTATTACTTTTGGAGAAAGCAAATGAAATATGGGAAAATTGTCAAGTAGATAGCTAATACAGGAACATCAAAGAACTTTTAGACTCTGACAGTCAATCCAGGACAACTTTCTTAAGTACTTTCTCAGCACTCCAAGTTTATTTTCAAAGTAGAAACAAAAAAACTCATATAAATAGATGATTCTAAATATCTGAAATTAAACGACAGAACATTCTAATTCCCATGCCTTTTTTGAATATATTAAAATATGTAAGTAATGAATACAATATAAGGATCTGATGAAATCTAAGGGCTGCAATGGCCCATCATGTGCTTTCCACTGTTTCAGTTCTTTTAATAAAACACTGTGGTGTAATCCACCTGACCAAAGACTGTGGAAGCTGATCCACAGGAAACAACTTTTTGCACTGTATGAGTGATATAGATAGAAAGACAAAGAAAACTGGTATTCTGGAAAATTCTAAATTCTATAAGGATCCCATCCTACTATCCTAGTGCAGGAAAAATGGTTGGCTGCAATGGAATGTTCTATCATAAAAATTGAAGTGCTGGGTTTTGAGGTAACTTGCTCACATCAGAGAGATTCAGTGCAAGGCATATCAAATAACAGTACTGAAAGTCGTGCCAGGTGTTTTCTGTAAATGTCCCCAAATTACTCAAACAACTCTAAGATGGTGTCTGCTTGCACACATTTCCTACTGTGCAAATCTGTTCACCTCATGTTAATTTCCTTCTACTATGAATGAGTAAAGGCAACCATTAGAGCAAGATGATGGGAAAAGGTTTTTATAAACAAGTAAGCTAGCTTCAGCAGGAGTGCCCTGATTCAGTAAACCCACGAAAGAATTCCGAAACACCTCATGAGAGCTAAGATTGATTTTTTAAGAGCTATTCACAATTTTATTAACTGTGAATGCCTATTGGCAAGAAGTTTAATTTCCCATCCCTCAGCAGAATGTAAGATCCAGCTACATGGAATTTTTTTCATTTTTATTAATACTCAGTTCTTCATTAATTGACTCATGACTGCTCTACTGGTTTTTTGGGGGATTTTTCCACCCATGGAGAAACTTGAAAGTTCCCAAATCTAGCTGCACATAAAAAAAAAGGAGTGAAGTCATAAGTATTCAAGTATCTTCCATGTGGCAAATTATATCATTAACAACAAAAAAAGATCCTTTAAATCCACTTCAAGACCATGACTCTTGCTTTCTTGCTATTGGTTGTCTTGTGGCTTGTACAATGAATAACAGTTTTAGGCATTGTATGCACAATTCTTGATTATTAACTGTAAATATTAACCTAAAATAACATATTTTTAAGTACTTCCATAATAATTTTATTTTTAAATGCTTCATATTTCACTTTTCAGCCATATGGTAACAAAACAACTTCTTACTTTCAGAACCAGGACATCAGCTCTTCGGTTTGATTTTGGAACATTTGCATTTACTTACTTTACATTTCCTTATTTTACATTTCCTTCAGCCTCCATAGCATTTACAAAACCCTGATCTCCATCAGTAAAGTTTCAGAACAGTGAACCATAATTGCCATTAATAGTTTCTTCTCTTGGAGAAGCTGCTTGGGACACAAACCCAATTAATTCTTACAATATTTCCCATGACAGATTTTACTTTTCAAACCAATCCCTTTTAGACCCTTTTCATCTATGTCTTTTATGATACTAAACTGTTCTGTGGATTCATTCTGCCTGACTCAATTATAGGAAAGTGGGTGTTTTTATTATCTCTTGCTTTCTACTATCTCTTTCTCATTAGTGCTGTACATTACTAAGCAAGTCTAAATACAGTCTTAGGTGTGGGTTAGCAATAAAAACTAAACTAAACTAAACTAAACTAACCTAAACTAAACTAAACTAAACTAATAATTCCCTGTGGTTTTGTTCATTCTCTAAGTGACAAGTAGTGATACATAACCACCCAGAAACAATTCAAAAGTGGAGGAGGTCTGTCTGACTGAGCAAACTCAGAAAAGGCATTCTGCCTCAGGCCTGCAGCAGCTGAGATATTGTGAGGAGTATATGACAAATATGTCTGCTTATTTATATCAGTGGGACTTTGATAGGACATTGTTTCCCTTGGAAAAAATTGATTTTTCACAGCAGTAGTGAATAGAATGTCATAATGCTAAGTTTCATAAAATGACTAAAGCACTGACACCAGCCATTTCATGAAATGCCTGACACTTTTAGGCATTTCATCTAATGACTCTGTGGAACAGTTAAATAGTGTAATAGAATGCCTATAATTCCAGGAACGACTTTCAGTCATATCATGAAATGAATGATTTCTCAAGATGACTGCAAGGTATTTTTAAAATCTTCACTGTGAGCTATGAAACAGGTGCTGTAAGCTGGGAGTTTGCCAGTCAATGTTCCAGGCCAAAGACAGATTGTCTTTGTGAAGTTGTATCATAGATTTGAAGAATGGTCTGAATTAAAATGTCCCTTTTGTCATTTAACCTGATGCATCTTTTGTAGAAGAACAAGCTTCAGATAATAGTAAGAGCAACAACATCAACAACAGAGTTATTGCTCACAATACATTTTCAGAGAAAATAAACTCCAGGAAGCTGGCTGAAATGTTTCTGAGAAAATGCATTTTTTCTGAAATATAATTTTTTAATTAATTAAAATCTTTCAGGAAGCTGTATTTCTTGACAGAAAATTGCTGAGGTTCAAAGTTTCCAAGTTACCTTCTAAAGTGTACATGTCTGTGTGTGTATCTGCATGTAGGTGATGGGAGCAAAAGCATAAGAACTGCTGGCCTGACCTTTCTGGGCAGAAATGAATGGCATGTGATATACTCACTTTTTTAAAGAATATTTGGCAAGTCCTGTCTTCATTCTCACATAAAAAACAAGTATGTTTAACAACCTAGGTTCACCAGAGACCAGAATACATACCTTCCTGTCCATTTACACCACTTACTCAAAAAAGCTAAAATCCTATCTCAGATCCTAATAACTCCTGCATATTGCTACAGTGGGATTGATATCAACACCTGATTGAAATTGGTCTGGTTGGTCTGTTAGGAGGTGGTGCAGTTTCATAACAGCAGTTTTTTAGAGATGTGATTTAGAATGTTTTCAGTCTCTTTAAAATGTTCACACGTGGTAGACACTGTTACTCTGCAAAGATCATAGCAACAAATGTTTTAATCAGTTTCAACCCACATTCAAAAGTTTCTAATCTGCACGTGTCCGAATAGGAGAAACACTAAGAGCTTGGCTACAAATAACTGCAACAACACTATTCCCATACTCTACAGTAATTGCATTGACTTCAGTGGAATTAGACCAGCATAAACATGGAATAACAGAGAAGAAAAATAGCCCCCTGTGTTTTATTATCGTATAGAAAATCTGGTTTGGCTCTTTTAAATAAAAATGTCTATCACAACATAGAGTAGCAATGAAAGGAAGATCCATACTCTAAATAAGGAGTTTTTTAATGAGCAGCAGGGATAGAAATAAACTAGAATGTTAAAAATATTGGTGGATTACAATGTGGAGAGTGTTTTTCCCGTTCCATGGAAACAAGTGAGAAGCAAATTCACCAGTCTTTTCATGAAAGGATTTAGCATTAATAAGATTAAAAACTACTAGGGACTTGCAAGAATTGTAGGTGATATTTCTGATGGATAATGTTTTATTTGCTTCTGGGCAAATTTAAGAGTATAATTTTACTTTTCTATAGCTTACAATAGAAAAGATATTTCAGAACTTGATAGATAATTTTGCTTAGGTAGATATACATAAGCATATCGGCTTTGTAACCATTTGGAAGTGCAAAAATATTTATTGAAATGCTCTTATGGCAGAAGTAAATGTAACTGAAATGAAAAATGACAATGCAAAACCACACTATGGTATTGGATCACATCTAGGTTATAGAGGAAGTCTGACATAACTACAACATTGTCATAGCCTAACAGCAATGTTGTTTTATTATGAAATTCTATGATTTTGGTAAAGTTATTACTAAAACATGTTAGTTTTGTAATATACTACTGTCTTTCAAATATAAAACTTTTTAAACAAAAAATTATTACTCCATATGTGAATGTTCTCAGTAAGTTAATTTTACAGATTTGCTGATACTTCATTGACTTAGAGTTCTCAACTGAACTTTTTTGTTAGTGTGACTGTATCATGACTAATGTCTTTATTCTTAGTAAAGGAAAATCGATATGCACAAAAATACAGCCTTATTTAGATTTAAAATCTCATGTCTTCTGCTCTGACTATTGCCAGATCTCTCCACATCTTATTGTATTAAAAACAGCATTTGGTATAATCCTGCTTTTTTTATGAAATAACTAAGGGAAAGAATAATTAAACCAGCACAATTCAGATATTAAAAATTACTGAATTGCATATTAAAATTAACATTTATGTACATGTTTCCTTTATCTACAGGGAGATTTTATCAAAAATCTCTTTACATCAGATTCTTTTGGGTATTAAAGATGATATCACCACCCTTTATATGGGCAATTAGAGAATTTTCCTTTGTATTACCTATGTCTTCAACCATCAACTGATAGAGCTTTAATTTAGAAGTTTGAACACTAAATTAGGGTGGATGAATACCATTCTCAGACATCTAAATTTCATCATATGCACCTAAATCTACTTCTGGATAAGACACTGTGCTTAACATCTCCTGCATATTAAATTTCTCTCCTAGATTGTTTGGTCTTTTCTGTCCTTGAAGCATGTAACCCAAACAACCCTTGTCATCAGACTTCTCATTAATCCTCAGAATTCTGGTGTGCTATATATTGCCTTACACTTATTTGACCTGACCACTGCTACTGCCCTAAAGACATTTCTTCCTCTCAACAACATTTTGATAACAGCACTGAGATAGGTCTGGAATCTTTCACGGGCACATTATCACTCTTTGATAACCTGGAGAATGCACTTGGGACTACAAGGGCTTTGCTGTTACCCTGACCTAGAGATAAACAAAAAATTTATTAAGAAATCTCTTGTCATTATAATGTTAACATGATAAATTTTTAAAATGCTAATTTAATTGGACTAGTCGTCTTTTCAGTGTTCTAACTAAGCACTCTCATTATTCTTCATCTATGGAAATGTTACATTTTGAGGAAGTGTCATGTACTGACATCATTACTCTATATGCAAAGAAACAACTTTGTTTCTTTGATGTTTAGATAAATGTGTGTTGAGACTAGCCATAGAAGTTATTAACCCCTTTGGGGTGTCAACAGCTTTAAATTTAAATTTTAGGAAATTGAATTCCATGCACAGTGAATGTTCTAGGATTACAATTATTTCCCATCTTCACCTTGTTATGATCCATCACTAGGGGCCAAGATGTTCACTATGAATTCTCACCAGGCTGAACAGACACTACATCATGTGTTAAGGGTCGCTTATGCTATTTATGCCAAGGGAAAGCAAGTAAAAGAAACAAAGAGTATCACCAGTCCTTAGATCTCAATTTCGCGCTGCGTGGATGGTTTGGAGCTGGGATTGCAAGACAGAGAGAACAAAAAAGAAAGAGCGGAGAAAGCGAGAGAAAAAGCGACAGAGACACAGAGGAAACAGAGGGGAAAATGGGGAAAAGGAGAGCCTAATAAAAAGAGAGAAAGAAAAGAGAGAGAGGTGGGCCAATCTACTCCCTTTTTAGTTTACCTGGTGCACACCTCTGATGTAAATTAGACTTTTCAGATATTTGTTCACACAAGCACAGACAGCCCTTCTTCAAGAAGTGAATTGGCAGGGAGCAGGGGAAAGATGAGTTTCCCGGTGGAACAGGATGTTGGCTCAGAACACCTCTGCCCCACCTCTCAGGACCCTCTCCTCTGACCACTTTTCCCGCAGCAATACTCAGAATGTTTGAGACAAAACATGCATAGGTCTGGTCCTCTACACAACTGTGCAAGCCCAGTTTCTTTGTCACTTTTATCCCACACATCTTGTACACCATTTTGTCTGGCTGATAGTAACGCCCACTTTTAACCTTTCTCCTGAGGATTCTGAAAAATCTCTCTTTAGAATCTGGCCCCATCTGCTACCACCTGGCCAAACTCTGCTTAATAATGTGGCTTCTAGACCTCTAAATTAATCTAGGGCTCAGACTAAGATCAGTGCTTTTGCTGCTTGAAAGATCTCAATAGAGAGAATTCTGATAATTTTAGAAGTCAAATGATATGCATGTCATATTAGCTGCAATTTTTGAGATGTTCACAGAGGGACTAATATTTTATCTGCCTGTTTACATTCTTGAAACCATGCAAAATTCTGAGCCTTAGTACAGAGATTCTCTCTTTAAGCACATTATACCTGATGTAACATTTTTTATTCCTTGCTAGTAGGTAGATTATCATCCTTCACTGTCAGGCTAAAATAGTTGGAATAAAGAAATGGGATAGAGTTTTCAATCATAAACTGGGATATGGATATTAGGACCCAATTTATTATATTTGAGAGCCTTAAGTGCACTGTACTATTTACTCAGCCTATAAATATGAAACTGCTGTCTTTCTTGACACAACACAATAGCTGTTTTAGTTAACTTACAGCCTCCAGAAGAAAAAGCGGTCTATATTTGCTTACATTGCTTGACTTTCATAGAAAATTTTTCTTCATTTCCACTGACTCTGACAACCACACAGCACCTACACCCAGTGGTATGATCTACGATGATTTAATAGACCTGAAAATTTTAACAGACTATTGCTTTTCTTTCTATAGTTTAGGGGAGGACTCACTCTACTTTTCACCCTATAGAAAAGTAAAAATTCAGAAAGAAAAATATTTAGGTAAGATAAATGGAGAAGAAACAAGCTACATGAAACAAATCAGTGTTCTGAAGTTATACTTTTCCATTAATTTTGAAGACCAGACTTTATTTATCTTCTATGTTGACTAGGCACCATGACCTGAAATAACTTCTATCAGTAGATTTCAGTTTCTAACATGATACAAGAAAAATTCAGAATAATTTTCCATACTTTTCATCCTCTTACAGAAGAACAGAATTTTTTCTACCTCTTTAGCATGAAATTTTCTATTTCTAGAGGAATATTTTTCTTGCTTCCATTCCCAGAGGACTACGCAAGTATGTAAAGAAAGTAAAATTTTCACTGTCTCTTTTCTGTCACACCTTGGAAATATTTTCTAGAGAAGTCTGCTGCTATGATTGGAGAAAAAGTGATATTTCTTTCAAAATGTGGGCTTACTGCTGATGGAAAGATGTATTTTTGTTTAAGAATGGGGTACTTAGTTGCTCTTTCACTCCATGTCATGACACACCATTGGCAGGTTTGTTGCACATTTCCTTTTCTGAATAGGGTGTGATAAGTAGGTGGTTCTCTTTTCTGGTCTAGACATAATTGCTGTAATTGAATCCCTCACAGACTAGGAATGATCTGTCACTGCTTTATACCTCAAACATCTTAGCAAACAAAATTAATATAAAGGACACCTAACAAATTGCCTGCTCCAGGCTCTCTAAAGAATTTAGCAATATTCTGTTTTCTATAGCTTGAAAAAAGCTCACAGCACCTAAAAATAATTACCTAAATTTCTACATCAACATTTAATTTATCCTGCAGGAAGCAGTCAGTCTAGTTCTGCAGAGCTTTTCCAAAATGCTGTTCTAGTTTTAGCCTTGTATTGCATAAAATTCTGGTGTTAAGTATATACTGTAATAGCACAAAAGTTACAACTCCACAGGTAGACAACAGTCCTCTCTGAAACATTCTGTCTAGCAAAAGTCTCTTGTATGCCAGATAATTTCAGTGTTAGGTACCCTATGGTGTTATCATTAACTGTAAAGCTGTTTCTTTCTGTATTGATTTGGTTTAGGAGCCCCTGGCAATAATCTTGAGCAGGAGTTTGTGCTTATGAGACAGTCACCAGAGGCAGTTTCTCTCACTCCTCCTCCTCTTCCCCTTCTGGATTCTCTGATGTCCAGAGAGAGAGTAATTTCTGATGCAGTCTTAACAGCTAACAAGCAAAAATTCATTTGATTCATTATTTTTGTTCAGAATGTCTTATTGCTCCTCTCGTTTGGGTTTGGGTTTTTTTTAAGGACAAATTTTTTGAGTCTGTGGGCTTTAAAATTGAAATTGGTACTAATATTTTAGCCCATGTTATTGTCGTATTTATTCAGAAGCAGAAAAACATCTACTGAAACATCTACTAGCCCTTCACGGAATGTGGAATTATCTGATCAGTCCTGGTGTTACATGCTTGCTAATTAAAAGTTTTGATGAATGGAGGAACTTTCCCCAAAGTACTTTTGTCTCACAATTAAACCAAGAGCAAGTAGCTAACCTCTGGCTTAGGCTCACCAGGCCCCCAGCCCAGACATGAACTCCAAGTTTGCTCAAGCAGCTGGAAGCATAGTGGTTGAGAGAGATGTAAATTCTAATTTAATAACTTTTTTTCATGTAGCATATGCATATGACAAGAAAACCTATATTTATTATGGAAGTTCAGAGGAAAGAGATAGGCTTATGATTCTCTTTTCTTGATTTCTAAGCATTCAGCTGTTTGGCCTCACATAAGAGTCTACTAAACATTAATTAATCAAGAGATCCAAGAGGGCAAGTTTATTCCTGGGCTAAGATTTATTCAGTTTTTTTTCCCTTGCATTTCAGAGGATGTCAAAATGAATAGATGCTCTTCAAACACTACAGCCAAGTAATTATTTTCTTTTAACAAGCTTATTAGTTTATTGACTAATGTTGAAGTGGGCTTCCCAGTTATTATATCTAATTTTGGGAGCATTATTTTTGAAAAGTGATAGGATGATTACTGTCATATTAGAGTTTCATAATTTGCAATGCTATAGACAAGAGTTTGCCAACATTTGCATTTCATATCCCTTTGGTTCAAGAATGGCTTCTTCCAATTTACCTATTAAAAGAAATTTTCACTGCTGGCCCATGAGTCTTCAAAAATTAGTATAAAATTATTTCTATAAGTTTCATGAAGGATGAAAGAACTTGTACAATTTTTTTGCAATTTTTTAATATAACCAAATTTTGGATTTTTGATTGAAGCCACACTTAAAACAGCATTTTAAAGGAATAAACAGTATTTTAAAGGCAAAAATCTAATATGCATGGTAAGTATTTTGATACTTCATTTAATAAGGGATATAGTTTATATTTTCCTTTCTATATATCATGGAAAACACGTAGCTTGAAATAACCTAAAACTTGTCAGCATCACTATGGCAAGGGCCAACATATAGTTAATGAGAATTCAGAAAAGTTTAAGGCCTTCAAAACATACGTAGGAGCAGCCTACCTTGTGTTTGGTAGTGCATCTTACCTAAAATGATGCAGTCTTGATTCTTCACTAACATGTTTATGGTTTCTTGACAATCTTCAGGCAAGAAGAAGAAAATTTTCTGTCTCCTATAACTGACTCGCATTCTCATCAAAAGCAAAGTCACAGATTTTTCAATGCAGCTATTCAGCCACTTAGATTCATACATTCATGCATACGTTCACTGGTATTACCATCAAAGGGATAAGTGCCCGCTCTCCTGGGTTGGCCTGCAATACTAAAGCAGTAGTTCCCACGCAGCTGAGCCAACTGTGACATTCATCACAACTGAGCAACCATCTGCCTGCATATAAAACAGGTTTTTTACCATAGATTAAATGCTGTACAGGAAATTTGTTAGTTCTCAAAACACAGTCTGAATGTATTTAACTTAGCCATATTTAACGCTGTTCTGTGAAACCAAGCAAGTGTAACTGTAGCCTACTACCCAGTTGGTTTGGGTTTTTTTCTGACAAGAATAAATGTTAGGAGGGGGATTCATCCAGAGATCTAAGAAATGTGCATTATTTAAATGCACAGGCACTGGTTATATGGTTTGGAGAACGGAGAGGCAAAAACATGGCCAGCAGGTTTGTTAACTGCTTTTCCAAAGACTGTTATTTATGTTTCTTTTCCCAGAATGGATGAAGAGAATTCTTTTCTCAGAATGAACAGTTTCTTTATCTATAAGACAGAGTACCTGTTACAAATCTTCTTGCCTCTTTGTGAACAGTTATGTTTTCATCATGTCATGCTCTTATAGATGAATCAAGGTCAATCAATGGCGGAGGACACAAAAAAGAGGTATTGACAAGGGTTAGCGGGAAAAAGTATTAAACAAGACAGAGAAATGATGAATAGAGAGAGACCAGCAAAAGCTAACAAAAGAGCATTAGAAGGAAGGCCACTACTGTAACCTTTGGACATTGAGCTAGAAACAGTGTAGTTTTGAGGCTATCTCTACTCTCTTATTGTAAGTTTTAGGAAGACATGGAGCAACTTTAAGCCCATTCCTGACTCTGAGACTAACTAATGATCTAAAGAGAAGCCAAGGTGGCTTCTTAGCAAAAGTCAATTTCTTTTTTTTTTTCTTTCCAAGGTGACATAAGTCTTTTATTTGTGTCCAAAGTACATTTAATGTCTGAGTTACCTGTTTTTCTATTTTTGGTTTTTTTTTTTTACTTTCAGCAGATGAATAATTTAGTGAGTGCAATATGCATATTGGGAGATTAGGACCACAGAAGGTTTAATTGTCATTTAGAGCAGTATTTAATGAGCTTGCAACTTAACAGAGAACTTACTACAGTCGGTGCCTGCTGATTTTAATGTTGAGTTACAGGAAAATATAATATGAAAAACTTTCCAGAGTGTTGATGTCCACAGTGAATGAATTCATCCAAGTCTCAAAGGTGAAAAATAGCTCCTAGTCCAGGTTTTTTGCTGCAGCTGCTTATTTCAGTAGTTTGCTCACCACTTATTTCAGTAGTTTTATATGAGCCAATATTTTTGGAGCATTCATAAATTAATATTGTAAATGAATGCTAAAGGCATTGTGAAATTTGATTCTAGGTAAGAGAAAATTTAAGCAAATTTACGTTACACTGATTTTTTTTCCTATGTTCTTGCTTGGTTTAAAGAGTTGGAAGAATTTCCATATAATTTTGTGATGCCATACTCTGTAATAATTCAGAATTGAAGCACATCTACATCTAATGACTCATTGAATGTTAATTTCTTATGCTGAAGCTCTTAATTTCTTAAGCGACAGTACTTTCTAGAGTTGGTGTGCACCAACTACTCTTTGCCTGCTTGTGAATCCAGTGATACAAAGCATAGCCAAAGCATTCTGCCCCCACAAAATTGTGTAAATTGATCTATTCTTCAGATAAGTAAGATCCAAATGACAATAAAATTGGCATATCTCCATTACCTGCGTCAGAAGCTGTTATGGGCTAAAGACCTCAAGTTTGAAACCTGCTGGTCTTTGACATGTTTTTTATCATTCTTTTGCAGGGCAGCATGATGAGGTAGTTGCAGCTTTGTCATTAATATATAGTTAAGAACAGCACCCTCAAACTGTTTCTGACGATAAAATCATTTACTGTGACTAAGTAAAGCTATTAAGGTTTTGGAACCTTTTGGATTTTGTAATTTTTCCTTGCACATGGACGTAGTGCCTTTTTATCATGTCTGAACTTCATTCCTACTGCTCACTGATATATTTTCAAGGTGCAATTAATTTTAGAACCCTAAATTAGGTAGACAAGAACTTCTTCTCTACTACTTCAAAAGTGTTTTCTTTTTTACATTGTACACAAGCGTATATTCAGGAGGAATGTTTCCCTAGAATCTTAAAATTTTGGCATGATTTAGTTGCCTAGCTTAGATTTGAATCCATTCTTCCGATTACTTTCTCTTCCTTTTTGCTTTCTCTAATGCTTGCCTCTGTAGACAGGCTTAACTAGCTGAGAAATGTAATACAAGTACCCATGACTTTGATAAATGTGTGTAATGCAATAACTCTCCCATTCTCCACAAAAGCAACCAAATTGTTTTGTTTTCTGGGAGACTGATATTTTCTATGTGTCCAACTGATAATTGAATAAGCAAAAGATTTACATTAAAAACATATATATATATATATATATATATATATATATATATATAAACATTGCAAAATATACATCTCTTTAAAATGTGTGCTTTGATTACTCAGTGTAATAAATACCAAATTTTTGGTGAAAAATGCCTTTCAGTCTCTACTGAAGTAGTATTCAAATGCTATGCATGCCTGAAAAGCTTTTGCCAAACATATCCTGTGAAGCTACTTACCACAAAGTTTCTGTTTGTCAGGGTTGTATGTGCCAGTCAGACTCATTCAGTCACTAGCTGTAAAGATTAATTAATATTTGCAGTTTTGGTCATGCTACACATAGAAATCTAACATGAGCTTTCAAGAAGAGAAGAAGCATCTAACAGGTGCAGCTGTAGATATTGTGCTGGCACTAGATAATATGATTATTTGGAGAAGAAACATTCTTTAGAAAAAGTTGAGATGAATATACTATGGCACTAATTCAGTTTTTTAAGATCCTGTTTATCTGCTATGCCCTATGAATGAGAAGTAGTGCTTGAGAATTGTAAAATGCTTCATATTTACATGCTGTTTGATTATTTTGGCTTTGCATTTTAACAAGATTAATCACCAAGAAATGCATCTTACCAGCATTTTTTTTCAGAATTGTTATAGTGTACATGAAAACTAACTTTGAAATTTATTTATCAACAACCTTATTTTAAAAGGAAATAAAAAGCAATGATAATTTTAAGTGCTTATATCCCCAGAGACTCTGGATACTAAACAATAAGAAATTCATTTATCAACATACACAGTCCTACAGAATTTTAACTCTAAAGTCCCTTATTTTCCAGGTGAGGAATGGGAAGAATAAAAACAAAAAAATTCTAGTAGGTAAGATACTGATTTAGAATCAGAGAGATCAAAGTTCAAGTCTCAGTCCAACTGGCTGCTTAGGTATATAAATTAAATTGAAAGAATCCAACTGAAATGTTAGTTCTCGTAACAAATTTTTGCTGCGTAACAAATTTTTGCAGACTTTGTATGCAAGTCTGTACTATAAATAACTTCTCCAGTGTCTAGGGTTATTCCACGAGCTAAGGGGCTCTCTTTGCTGTCTATTGAAAAAATCTTTGGTTCATGGAGAAGCTGGATGGGAAGCGTTTCAGATTTCTCAAAAAGTTTCACTTCATTAAAAGTGGTTTCTTTCACAGATTTACATTGTAAATGCCCAATTAGCCAATTCTGGATTTGAGTTTTACATTTCAATACTCTCCTGTCTTTCATGACAGAAAGGTCTACTCCAGGTGCTATGAAATCATAATTTCTTTAAAGAAAGAAAGATATTTCTCTATTTTGGTTGAAGAAAGGAAAAGTGTGAAATGAAATATGCTAATTGTCATGAATACTTCCATAGATCATCACAGCTAGGATATTAAAGATTTTTCTTAAATCACTTAAGCCAATTATATAGATATAACATTTCAAAAGCCTTTAAAATTTCTTTTCCAACTTGCCATTGTTTTCTACTTAAACTTCCTTGATTCGCATTTGATGAGAAATCTGTTCCCTCCAACAAGAAATAATTACTTTTCCTCATAAGGAAGATGCTGTTGCTTATAAACGTGGATTTTGTTGAGAGTAGCTGCAGGGATTGCAAATTACCTGATGTTCATGAAAGCAATGATCTCTCTTGTAAATTGCCATCAAAACAGGGATTTGATTCCTGCTTTGTTGACTCTGATTAATGTCCATGCAAAACTAATGTAAGTATTAAATGCAAATTTTCTATATTTCAATGAAACCAACAAAGCTGCGTACTAAATTTGATCTATGGTTTATTCTATCAAGTTACTATTTTCTCTTTGATATTTAACTGGTCTCAGAAGCCGTAATTACATTATAATCTGATTATAAGACACTTTTTCGATTCTGAATGTTCAACAATGGAATCTAAAATTGAAAGATTTATATGCATAATAACATATACTTCTAATTATATTATAGAAGTTTGTGTTTGGATCCAGTCAGTCCATTTTTTAACCTTGTTAAACACTTAGCATTACAGCATTGGGTTCAACAGGTTATAATCAATGGAAAAAATAATATTCATATAGTAAATTATCCAACTTTCAGTTTTGTTGAAAATCAGCTTCTTGTCATTGTAAGAGATGTGAAAAACCTGAGATTTCTTTATGTTGAAATGATAAAATATATTTTTAAGATAAAAAATAGAGAGATATTTTTACTAGTAAAGGTAAGGTACTCATGTATTAAAATGGGAAGCTCTACAGATTGTACAGCTTGTTCATTGTGTCCGATTTCTTAACTCTAAAATATACAATATTGTATAAATACACTTATCTTCAACAATGTCTAGAGATGAAAGGCAATGAAACTACTGTTCTTTTTACAGTATAAGATTCCATAGAACAGTAGAGATAGGATATGGTTCTCTTGACATTTAAATCAATTAAAATTATTTTAATTTATTTAAATTAAAAAATATTCTTTTTTTTTTTTTCATTGTATACAGAAGGCAGAAGCAGTGACATACTTCAAAGGAGAACTTAGAAACATTACCATACCATGTAAAGATGGTATTAGGAAAGACCAGGCTCAGTGACAGATGAAGCTTGGAAGGTACATGAAGGGCCCTAAGGAGCTTTAACTGGTACATTAGTAGTGAGAATCTGATCAAGGAAAATGCGGACACTGCTGAATGAAGTAGGGGATTTATTGGCAATGAACGCAGACAGGTCTGCAATATTCAATTGTTCTTTGCCTTGGTCTTTGCCAATAAGATCTCTGCCCTGGCTAAAGAAATGGTTCCAAGAGAAGAACAAGCATCAGTGAATGAGAGTCAAGTCCAGGATTGTTGGAGATGGCTTGACTCATAGAGGTCTACGGGACCTGACAGCCTGTAGGCAAAGGCATGTCCTCACAAGGCTACTCTCCATCGTATCTGAAAAGTCATGGAGGTTGGGCTCCAGCAACTGGAGAAAGGGAAATGTTCAAAAATCCATCTTTAAAAAGGTCGAACATAAAACAGCCTCAAGCTGAGTCTAAAAACTCACCTTGTTACCTAGGAAAATTCTAGAACAAATCCTCTTGGAGCACATTTCTAGGTACATGAAGGAGAAGGCAGTATTTGGGAGCAGTCAGTATAACTTACCGAAAGGTAAATCATGTCTAACCAGTGTCATTAGACCTCAGGGTCAGAAGACTGGATTTGTGCATGAGGAGAACCATAGATATAGTGTATAGAGCAAATGTTTGACAAGTTCTGCCACAAAATAAAATCCAGACTGAGATATCACAATCTGTATGGATAGTAAAGAGAGGGGTAAAAAATAGATGCAATTATGAAGCTCCGTGGTTAATGCAGCTCCCTCAACCTTTGGGCTGATAAGTGGAATACCACGGAGGTCTTATTTTGGGATATGACTTGGTTAACCTCTTTATTAATGACTTGGAAGAAGTGTCTTTAGAAACCATAGAATACTCTCAGTCCAGTTTGTAGCTGACATCAGACAGAAATAACCTAATTTACTTGAGGTAGAGGGACCTAGACAAGTAGATGAACGAGGAACAGAAACCTTGTGAAATCAGTAGAGTCAAATGCAAATTCCTTCACCAAGGGAAGAAGAACTCTTGACATCTTGACAGTGATACAGGCTGGATAGAGAATTTTGGTAGAAACTCTGCAAGAAGGGCTTTGGAAGTCTCGGCAAACAGAACTGAGGATGAGCCAGCAGCATCCTGGTAGGAGAGAATCTCAACAGTAACCTGGACTAAATGAGCAGGAAACCAGAGTGTCAGAATCCCACAGGACCTGGATGCTTCTTCAGGGTCAGGATTCCTACAAAACCATATTGTGCACACAACAGATTCAAGTTTGTCACTCTCTTGTGACATATCATATAAAATGCTGAATGATTTTAAGCTCTTCAGTAAGCAACAATGACACAAACAGAGTCAGAAGCAAACAAAAAATTTCTCAGAAACAATTTGAAGATTATTTTGAAGTGGATTTACAAGTTTTATTTGCTGTGGATGTCAGATCCAGAGCTGATGGAACTTAATTTAAGGTCTTTCATACCTTGTTCATTATTTGTCTGCTAAAGATATTTTTTGACAACATCATCATGACAGTCATATAACTTCATGTTTTTGACTTGCTCTTCTATTGTGAGCTGTTAACTTCAAAGCTTTGGAGGCCTGCTGAGACTCTTTTCTCATATATTTTCTCCAGGCTGAAATACTTAATTATTTTATTACACAAGATCTGTAACTTAATGCTTTTTTTTTTCCTTTAGGCAGACAAAATTGTTCATGATCCATCAGATGTTCAAACTATTTATTTAGTTTGGTACAGATTCTAATTTTGTAATTTGTGAACTTCTAAAGCAATTAAAAAAAAGCTCTGGTAAATTAGTGTTAGAAGTCAGACTTCTATTATAAAGAA
Organism: Haemorhous mexicanus; assembly: GCF_027477595.1. Classification (NCBI taxonomy): domain Eukaryota; kingdom Metazoa; phylum Chordata; class Aves; order Passeriformes; family Fringillidae; genus Haemorhous; species Haemorhous mexicanus. Next base: position 59,092,465 of record NC_082345.1, on the reverse strand, counting down.
CAGATTTTTATTTATGATGTACTGGTATGCATATACACCTTCATCACTTTGCGTGGAACATCAAGTGAATTTCTAGAGATTGCCGAGGACAAAGGGGTATCTATAATTGGAGCAAGTATATTGAGGCAGTACAGAATTTTCTAATTTTGGAGTGAGAAACAGGAATTCCTGCTGTTCTAGAGCTTTCTGAAAGGCAAAATAATTGTATCTACTGTGATGTTCCCCAAGGAAGAAAAGATTATCTTTTGTCATGGGGTAGCTACAGGCAGCTTTGTGGGTTGGAGTTTGACATCCTGATTATCTTCCTAAGAGTTTCTTATGTGGTCATTTGAAGGTAACACAGAAATAAACAACAGATTCTCATATGCAATATTAGGAATATATGTGTGGTCTATATACAAATTTCAAATGTATTCATGATTAAATATTTACTATTAGAACTTGAAGAAAGCTGAAAAAAAAGTGATTAAGATCCATAATGAATGCATTGATTAAGTACATGAAGGTCAGCTAATAAAAATGGCATGCCCAGTTGTTAGACTTACATCTAGATTTCCATTCATACAGATATGCAAGCTGGATATTTTTATTTCTAATAAATACATTAGTTGATTATTAAGTGCACTTAGAAGCAATCATAGGAGGAACTTAATACAAATTATGAGGGCAAAATATTTTCATTCTCACTGTGTTACATCTTGAGTTATCAGCCACAATTTGTTGTTTACAGAAAAACAAAGTAGATTTCTAAGAATTGTCAGCTGAATTCTTATATTAGTGATCTAGTTTTTAGCAGACCATCTTTTAAGAAGAAAATAGTAAAAATACTACTGACTCCCAAACAATTGTGGTGTTTTGATTTCAGAGGTGTCCAGTTTCAAAGGACACATCTTTTAGAAAAGGTAGATTCTTTTTTTTCCCCCTGAAAGTTAGCTTCAGTGTGGCTACACTGAACATTCAAACCCACTAGCTGTTTTTAAAACTTTTCGTTTGAGACCTCTATATGGTAAAATTATCTGCCCAGCTTCAGAGGAACTGTTAAAATTAGATCATGCATATTTATGCATCCATGTTAAGGCACTCTGTCAGGATCAATTATATATCAGATCTCAGGAATAGGGCTGTTTTCACTTCTAGCTGGTACTACAAAACCAGTAAAGGGGCATTCAAATCTTAATAGAATCTTTTATTAGAATGAGTACATGATAGTAAAATCAATGGGTGGAAAATACCCCTACATATATGTAGCTTTACTGTGGGAATCTTTCCCTACTGCACTGGTTTTTGTTCCTACTGCTTTGAATGGCTTCCCAAATTGCCAGAACACTATTCTGTCTTCCAGCTGTTCATAAAAAATAAGTCTCACTTTCTGATAATGTTCCTTTTTTCTTACTTCTACTTAACACAGAAATGCTTCAACCAACATTTTTCCCCACAGGCTATCACCTTCCTGTGAATCTCAGACTGTTTTTTCACAATATACTTAATCTAATTTAGCTATCAGTTCTCTCTAAGGAGGGCTCTTTTGCTTTTCTACTCTCTTCCAATTCTGATACACCATCTTCTTTTCCCCTTTACATTGACTTCAGTGCTTGTCTGGCACTTGGTTGGGTTTAGTTCATGACTCCCAGAGCAGATGTAGCAGAGATGGGAACATGCAGCTGGGCATGGATGCTAATCTCTTGAGCAGCAACCTAAAGCTGGATTTCAAAGTGAAATGTCTTCTTTCTCATCCTTACATGGCACACCAGATTTTTTAACTAGTGTAAATTTTTGATTGCTTTTAGGAAAATATCATCCCCACCTCTGTTCAAGTGATTGCACCTGACCTTGAGCACAACAGCCAGGATAGAAGCAGCCCCACCTCTGCTGTTCACCTAGGTCTTTTTGACAAAATAGGTTGTGCATCAAAAAGCTTTTCATATTTTTCTTGATTTGGAGGAAGCAAATGATTGAAATAGATACCAGATTATACCTTGAATTTTAAATATTGGTATGTGGGTATTTTTCTTTTTGATACACCCCAATAACAGGACAAGAAACACTAATCACAACTGTTCCAGGATATTAATGGGAACCCTGCATGTACCTCACCTTTGTAGCTGAAGGAGAGACATGCTAGGGCTGAGAGTGGCTGTGGCTGTCACATCCCTGTTCTTGTGTTTCTTATGTTGTGCAAAGGCAGTTTACATTAATGAATATCAGACAGCCACAAAAAAACATCAGCAGCATTTATGTGCTCCCAAATAACTGGACTATTTTCTTTCCCCACCCCACCCCAAGATCAAGTTTCATTCAGAAAATGGCAGGGCACACTCAGACCGAATGCTCTTTTCTTTCTCATATGCAGGTAATCATGTTCCCTTTGTTTATTGACTTTCCTTGGCTGTGGAGTCCTGACTCTTCTTTCCTTCTTTCTGAAAGAAAACAATTTTTTAAGCCTTGAAAACTTCAGCTTTCAGCAAGTTTAATCCTCAGGGGTGGAGATGGGGGAAGCAACAAGCAATTAATTTTACAAAAATATTTTCTAGAGCTAACACAGGAACTTGCTTTTACATTATAAATCAATATTCTTGATATTTTTTACCTTTCATTTTGTTGTTGTTACCTTTCAGCTTAATATAGAACCAAATCCAATAGGAAATGAAAGCAACGTAGCGGAAGGAGGTTCTTTCAAGATGAGGGAAACTTCTGAGAGGAAGAACAAGTACAAACACGTTTGAATTGAGTAGGAAAGTTGCAACAGGAACAAATAGGAATTTCAGATAGTCTGAGAACGAGCTTGTGTCAAAGAAGGATGCTTGGCTTTCCAATTTTAAGAAAGAGTGATAGCTGTTATATAGGATTTTTTGAATTATTTTATGACAGCTCTATAGCAAGAACTTATTTTTCAATTTTATTCTGATATTCTCTGAAGGAAATAACCTGAACATAGGACACAGTTGGTTGACTTCTTCACTCATCTGTCAGTCAGGAGAAATGCCACAACATTCTGTCTCCTCACAGCTGGAATAAAAATGACAGTGATATCCCCTTTCTTGATCCTCTGTCTGGGAAATGAAACATGGTGCTGCTGCTTGCCTGTAGCTAGTCAGATGAGAGAAACCAGTGATAAACAGCTGACATGACATGAACATTTTTCACATATATAGAGTAAAAGATGTTTTACATATATTATACAACTATGTGTTTAATATCCATGCTACTACATTCCTAAATTACAGTTTTGAAAGTGGTTGCTCTCTTAGTAATGTGATTATTGAAACTAATGAGGTTTTTGATCTTTGTAAATTTAGGCTAATCAGTTTAGCTTCCATGGCACAAATCTTGGCAGTCCAATATTTTCTTTTAGTTTCTTATTGATTTCTGCCAGGAAGCAATACTGGCTCTCAGAGCAGAGCAAAGCCTTAATATTTACTGTATTCTCATTTGAACACAGAGCACCTAATTGGTAATCACACTAGGATTGGGTTTTTAGGTGACTCTTACTCTATGTTCTTCATTAGAAACATCAACTGAACTTGACTTTGCTTGATTTGGACTCTTCTTAAAATCTTTAACCCAGCTGGAGAAGGAAAGATGCAAAACATAATTTAGTTTGCTTTGGAATATGTCTTTCTGGTGAAAACTTGTGAAGTTTGTGGAAATAGTCAGTGATAGTGACTATTTCCACTAAAGAATAGCTTTTCTTTCATACAAAATTTGAAGTCCTTTCTCTCCTTCCTTCCCACGGATGTTTTAACAGGTATTTCAAGAGTTTGTGGCTAGTCATCAGAAGAAGGATAATGCCTAAATTTATTAACAAATCTTTGGGAAAGACAAGGATAATTTTTATCTTTCCAGTACTTAATAATTATTCTGTAAATCAGGTGTAATTAAATGAAACAAGACGTTTCATGCATTTTATTACTCACAAGAGGGAATGAATCCTACTGTTTACAGGAATGAATCCTACTGTTTACAGCCAGTCAGGCATAGTAAACTGTGTGTACCTGTAAGGTGTAGGCTCTGAGGCAATTTTGGGGTTATGTTTTTGTGTTTTCTTAAATTGAACTTTTATGTTAGCTGATGACATTGTAACCTTTGTTTTAAGTGCATATCCTACTTAATTGTGTACTCTGCAATGTGTTTGTAGTCAGAACAAGCCTTAACATCTGGAACTATATGCCAGAAATGCTCTTTTGGTCTGCCTGGAGCAAATTCAGGATGCCAAGGGAGCACCGCTGAATTTCCACAGCTGAGACTATGACACAGGAGTGTTGCTAATATCACTGTGTGCATTTTCCAGCTTTTCCACAGATTTATTTTTGACTTGATGAAGGGGCTTAATAACTATAAATCATGAAAAACTGAGTTCATCGTCTCTGTCACTAACATTAGTAAAATCATCTCAATATCAACATCTGTGGGAAGTATTGCCATCTAGTTTACAGATTATGTGGACAGGAAGATCTCTTTTGGATTTTCAATCCTTGAAGTTAAAGATAGTAGAAGTTTTATAATGTAGGAACTCAGGGACTTGTAAGCTTTGCTGAGGCCAGTAAATCAGATACAAAATCTTTCTGACAGAGTTCACCAATACTCAAGGAAAGTTGATTTTTGGTTGTGGGGGAAAAATGACAGACTGTCCAATACAGGCAAGAAGTTTTTGTTTTAATTTCTGAGTTGTTTTCAATTCCTCCTACTCTCTGTTGGTTTCCCTTGGTGTTGACAGGAAACAAGCAGGAACCAATTGACTTTATTATTCACAAGCTATTCCCCTGCCCAAAAGGCAGTTGCAGAGATATAAATGCTTCATTTGTTAAGCAGATGGATCTCTAAATTCATTTTAGGTATTAGCAGTTGCTAATTTAATGAAAGGAGGGGAAAAGAAGAAAAAATACCATAGCATGTAACGTCTCTCAAACATTACAGCATGTATTTTCTTTCCATGGCTTGTCTGAAAAAAAACCAAAAACAAACCAGTCCCCCCCATAAAAGTGGGAGTGGTGTGGGTGGTGATCCATCCATGAATTGTAAATGGGTGCTGCTTATGCACTCTCTGCCGGTCATGCTCTCTAGTGTTGACACTTTGAAAGATACCACAAGTCCTAGTTCCTAGGTACTTGGCATCCTAGAGATGATAGACAAAAAATATACCAGATCCACAGGTAGGTGGGGCTTTTGAACAGGGAGACACAGTGCAATTATATCTTTTCTTAATTATCTATCTCTGTGTATGTGAATAATCTAAATTAATCTAGCTGCATCTTCTCTAGGTTTGTAAAGATTATAATTAAGGTGTCTTGACTATATATTCTATCTTTGAGTGAGCACCTGCAATGTGTTTTCACTGTCAAAGATTCAAAAGTTTTCTTATTCTGGCTAGATTTGTGTCCAAAGAAAGGAAAGAATGAGCTTCCCACACCTAACAAAGAAACTATTTTTTTTTTCCATAATTCATTATTTCTCAGTTAGCTCAAATTCAAAGGTAGTAGGTGAGATATAGCAATACTTAATTTCCTGAGTTTGGTAAAAATATAATTAAAATATTATTGCTGCTTTAAGCAGAAATATATTTGTTCTCAAGCAAAGTTTCTGTATGAAAAAAACATTCCATTTTTGAGAATCTGAAATTTTACTTAATCATTGATGACACATCCAGCTAAACAAAACACAAAACCCAGCTACCTAGGCTGCACTTATCCTGATTAAGGCGATATTTTTATACATAGCTTTATTTAAAAAAAAAAAAAAAAACAAAAAAAACCAAAAAAAAACCAAACAAAAAATCCAAAATTAAACAACAAAAAAAAAAACAAATTGAAAAAGTATACACAGCAAAAATTATCTTGAATTTTCATAAAAAATGGAAGTTTTAAGCTAAAGGAGGAAGATGAAATTTCTATATTGTGACATTAAAGAGAAAGAGAGATAAGACAGATGCTTAAAGCTCCTGTCACTCACTGAGTCAAGAAATCCTAACATAAGTCAAAAACTGTAAAACATTTTTGTTTACTGGATTTTTTTTTTTTTGCTAATAATTTAATTTATAACTCAATGCCCACCTCAAATGAAAAAAACCCCAATCTACAGTTTTTATAACTCCAGATGACAACATGTCTCAATCCTCTCACTAGTAAGGGTTGCTTTTATCTTTCTTGTTATCATCACTATTTCATACAGTCGTTGTGAGAAAAAGAAAATAATCTCTATCATTAGTAAATGGTCTGAGAATGATATCTGGTTACAAAAGTAGATTCCCTGTGTCCCACTTTCCTGAGCTTGATGCTTTGGTGACAGCTAAAACCTTTTTGATTTCTGATTAAGTTTTTCCATTAACAGTACTAATACTGTCCCTGGGGGAAGTAAATCTTACTAGCTTCTTATGATTTTAACCCTAGCTGTGAATCTCCATAATTTTCACCCCAACACAATAACTGTGTTTTTAATTGTGTATTTGAATGCCTATATAGTTGAATGTGATAGCAGGCAAAAAAATCTAAACATGTCCTGAGCTATAAGAAGAGTTGCATTTCTTGTGAATTATTATTCAATGTAGTTCCAAACTTAAATTTAGGGGAAAAAAAAAAATCTTGCCTTATCTTAGTCTTTGTTGCTCCTTTCTACTTAATGTGTAATTTTATTACATTGCTATGTCAATTTGTTAAACTGGGTTATTGCAGTGTAACTATCATCATGCCCCTATTCCTAATTGTCAGAAGTGCTTATGGTGTCTTCATTTAATATGTTATTGCTGTGTTATGTCAGGTATGTCAGGATTTGGTTCATGCATTGAATTTCTAGCTAGGTAATTCACTGAGTCATAGGCTGTAGATGTCTTTTTCCATGGGCACAGAAAATACTGGCTTTCACCCAACATAAAATGCTGGTAGGCTTCCACAGTTCTTACATCTTCTTGCTGGGTTTGCTGACACAAGTGTTGTCTTCTCTGTCCAGATCTTTCTGTCCATATTTTTGTTTAGTTACTGAGACATAAACTTTAAGAAACTTTTACTACTGAATAGGCTTTACTTTCCCTCCCTTAACTTGCTTAAAACCCTCTCCTCAACATGGCCTATTCCTATGGCTTTTTCTCCTCTTTTATTCACTTCTAGTTTCTCACATACACATTTATTTTCATTAAAAACTAAACTTATTAAGAGTAATAATGAAAAAATTCTCACCTTCATTTGTCATTTCTTCTCTTAATTGTTCTTCCCCTTATTTCCTCTGCATATTTATATATCCATTATACTTAATTACTATTTTCATCAAACTTGAAGGTGAAAAATATAGATCTTCAGTATTCTTTTAGCTGTCATTAATCTCCATAATCAACAGTTTACAAATTTTGTGTAATTTTCACAGTGTTGGAATTTGTTACCTTCTACTCACTTCTCCTGTCTAGAGTGTCAGGATACATTACAGTCACAAGAAAAAGTTTTGACTACTGGGACCTGCCATTTGCCTTTCATAACCCTCTCATAAACCTCTCAAATCTTTCCCCACACTTCACATTTTGTTTTCATGCAAAGTATTTTCACACCTGTGATACTTATGTCTCTGCTTTTGGGTTTCCTCCCCCAGATTCTTTTTGCTGGAGGTACCTGCTTCTGAGTTCTTTCAACCTTGTTTTTTACTTAAATTTAGTTTTAGAGTTTTGGTTCAACTTAAGGTATCTATTTACACTTGAGCAGTTTATAGCTATAGTGTGTTTCTGGTTTTAGTAACTACTTGCCTGAAATCTGGAACAATTCTCAGACACATCCCATCCTACAGCTGACCACCAAATTGAACAACAAATCATGACTGGGTATGAAGTGAGCTGAGATATTGTCATGTCTGCAATTAGTGGTAGGAGAAGTGTGCAGGCTTAAATACCCTTATTGCCACCTGAGAAGTGCTGGTATTTCAAAATAAAATACAATTTATTCTGTCTACACACACCTTAAACAACAAACATAATATAATTCTGTTATGTCTCAGTGCCTTCTTCTCTGAACTATACAATTCTAAATTTCTTAGTCCGTGTCAGTTTTTTCCATTTATCATCCCACTCGCCATATGCTGAATTTTCTCCATCCTCCCTAACTGACGCTAGCTGTACAAAATGGATTTTTCTTATTTGCTACCAAAGCATTCCATACAGCAAGGGCAATTTCTGCATCTATAGAGATCTGGAATAGCACAGAATAAAATGGAATGGCTCCAAATTTGTACCATTATGTGCCACAGTGGATTTTGTGCCTCAGCAACCATAGAAGTTTCTTCACTTAAAGATAATCTTATGAGCACATATCTAGAGAAATTGTTTTTGTGTGGTGTAGCAAGCTTATTAGCTGCATTATAACTGCAAGCACAGAACTCCATATATGCTAAGCTGCCTTGCTTCACTTTAACTCTATTAGAGATGTACTTCCTATATCACCAGATTTATACAAAAAGAGTAGAAGGTTATTGTGAACAACTAGTATTTCTAAATTATTTTCTTGGAAGCAAATCTGATTTGTCCTAATTTAAAGGTTTTTCCTCAAGTTAAAGATCTTTATTTTTCTTACACTCTACCATTCAGTTGGATGTAACCACAGCTGAACATTTGTAAACATGGCTGAAAGATCTGTTTTATATTGACTATTTGCAATTTACTGTCACTTTTGAATTTACTTTATTTAATGTCTTGCAAAAGAACAATTCCAAAGTGAGATCAAATTTCAAAACACACATTTTTCAACCAAGACAATCAAATAGCAAAGCATGTCAAAATAGGTTCAGAGGATGAATAATAGCAAAACTGTGAACAACAGTGCACTCCTGACAATATTCAATCTGTTCTTTACAAAAATAAAGTATCCTTAAACCAAAGAAAGTGTTAGCTTCAAAAATAGTGCTTTCTTTTTTTTTCAGGAATAAACATTGCTACACACTACATATAAGCAAAGATCAGAGCAACACTGAAACATTGAAACAATGCATGTGGCACATAGAATTTTGGAAACAATGCTTTACAATAGCTGTTAATTTTTTCTGAACTCACCCAATATCATATGGTATTTACTTACTTTTCCATCTGTCACTGAATGGAATGACTGTGTCTGATGTGTGATATGACACTTAAAAAACTTGTCACAAACACCTGATTCAATACCATAATGTCAGCTATTAGTTGTTCTGTCAAAAATATCCTCTAGTTAAATTTCTTAAAGAGTCTGGAATGTTACAGAGCCCTATTTGACATGAAGTGGAATTGATTCATCCTCTCTGTAAAATGACAAGTTGAAAAGCAACAGTAACTAGGTTTTCTCAAAATCTAATGTTTCTTAACAAAAAAAAAAAAATTAAAAATTAAAACTGGGAAATACCACTAAAGATTCCAGACTACCTCAATATTTCTTCCTCAGTAAAAATCTGTGGGTAATGTCAGAATATAAACCAAAACTGGATTTCTAGTTGAGCGCTGTCTGCCTGATTTATGCTCTCAATTCACTATCCAAACCATTGAAAGACATATTTTTGAAATACTGATATATATATATCAAAGAGTAAATACTAACTTGGAAATTAAATACTATAGAACATTTTTGAACTGTGTTCAGGATAATATATCTCTGCTGTTTTGTCTATTTTTTAAGAATGGTGTTGCTTAAACCAGGGTTTTATGAAATGCGCATTAGCTTTTTGAAATCTGTTTCTTTTAGATATAATCTGAGAACAAAACATCCAAATTCAAGGTGTTTTAATCTGATGTAGAAATCATTCCTGTAGGATTAGCGTTTGATATCTTCTGCTGAGAGTCCAGAAATTATTTGATAGAATTTCCTTGTTGCTTTTATCCATTTTCACCCTGGTTCTCTTTCCTGCTTTGCCGCAAATAGGATCTATGTAAGAGAAATAGAAAAAGGGTTTGCTTTACTTGTTGCCTGTGCCTCTGGTTGCGAATAAATGGGTATATTTAGTCTCAGGAGAATTGGTAATACTTGCAGGAAGCAATTTGATTACCTGTGGCTCAGTGGTGAAGGTTTTATTTTGATCCAGTGGAACTAGAAACTAATTCAAAGCCACTAAGTAGTCCAGTAGAATTTATCAGGAACATTTCAGACAACAGGATTCATTTTTAGAAGAGCATTGGTTTTTTCAGTGTTTTAGGTGCCTTTCTCATCTACCTTCTCTACTTTCAAAGATTTCACTTGTCCTTCTCTTACTATTTCCTTTACGCTTACCTAGAAGGCTTTCTAATGCAAAATAAGCAATTCTTTGCAGAATTGTCTTGAAAAATATACCTTCTGAACAAAAACTAAAGTAGTTTCACCAGTGTATGTTGTCAACCCCCAAGACTGCACAAATCTCCTATAAGGTATACTAATATTTTTATTTTGAAAGGAATAAATAAATAGTCATGATCCTGAAGCTTTCCTTTGTGACATTTTACAGAAAAAAGGCTACATTGTATGAAACAAAGTCCTTTGTCAATTTCTGTGAGAATTTTTCCTTTTTAATGCACCTAACTCAAATTTCATGTTTTGAACTTCTGTCTCCTGTACATTTGCATGAAACAAAAACTTTTTAAAAATAGATCAACCTATACTATCAGGAAAACAAGTATTTAAGTATTAGAGCCCCCTTGATACAGTAATATTTTTACACATTCTTCCTTTTCTCACAATAAATAGTTACATATTTAATGCATAAATTACCACATTAAATCAGAACATCAGCAATTATCAGAGCAAGTTTTAACATATTCTTTGGCTGATGTTTAATTTCTTGATTTTGTTTTATTTTTTTTCACAAGATAATTAGCCCATTAATCATGTAGTTACTCTCAAGGCATGCACTGTGCAGATCTTCACCATTATGTAAACATTTTGTTAGTGAACACTGTAATATTTACATGTCTGCAATCTGACTTACTGAAAGAAAAATTTCCTTGATATTTGTAGTTTCCAGTAAAAATCTCTGTTTATTTGTCTGGCTCCATAATATTTCTACAAAATTTTTGCTGAAACATAGTTCTCAATTTTCTTCTAAAAAATTTTCTTCTAAATTGAAACACAGAATTTTATGAAAAGCCTTTTTCAGCCCAAAATCTGGGAAGACTTTTTACACAACATTTTAGTATATTCAAATCAGTGTGTTTCCCTTCAAGTTTCTTAAGTTGGGATCAAACATAAGGGAAAATATCTTATAATTAAGTATATAAACTACAATTCAAATTCTTTTTTTTTTTGGCTGAAAAGCTCATTAATTTCTACATTTATCAGAGAATAAATGAATAAATTAATGGGTACATTAATTTTTTGTCTCAGTAATTCTTTATTACTATTTGTCTTCTCAAATATTCCTGGTTTTCTTCTTTCAATAATTCTTATCTAGAGGATTTATCTGCAAAATTTTTTTTTCCCTTTATTTGTTTTTATATATTAGGGAAACATGTTCTTTCAAATCATGGTAGATATAAACCACATTTAAGAACGGCTGAGACTCTGTATTATACAGTAAATCCTACCAAACACAGTTTGATAAGATTTCAAGATGTCTTTGATGCTAATTTTTGGGGAAAAACAAAGTAAAACAAACAAAAACTAAACCCCCAAACCAAAATCCATTAAAAAAAACCCTAAATCTCAAATGAAAAAGTTCATTTGAATGCTCAGTTCACACCAGGCCAAGTGGGAAGAGGACTGGTGAATGCAAAAAGAATGTCTAGCCCTAAAGAGATAATGTCAATTCTTCAATTCTCTCTTGACAGATGAAAGGGTGAAATCAAAAGTCCCCCAGAGAGCTTCAACCATTCCTCCCCAGCTGAATCAGAAGAGGCAGGAAAAATTGTGTGTGTAAGAGAAAGTGATTGATAGAAAGTCCTGAAAGAAAACAAACACATACATCAAATTATATTATATAAAAAGATGCATATACATAAAGTACTTGGGATACATGGTATTTCTAAACTTCCATACAATTTCTGCTTCCTTTTCTGTTACTTTTTTAAGTCAGAAAATTCACTTCTTTACTGTTCAATGTTATATTTAAATTTGATTTATTATTTTATATTAATCAATTCATTATATAATTCTGAAAATAAATATTGGAATTGTTGGAAAAAAATCTTTTATAAATGTAATTGTGCTTATTGTACAGCAGAGAAAAAAATCACAGTATTGTAGTCAATCAGTTTTATATGTTTATTATTTCTTTCTGTTAGTAGCATGATATTTGTCTTTATGCTGAAACGTGTTACTATTACTAACGGGAAAAAAATCCACATCAAAATTTCTGTATAAAGAAATGCTCAAAAGTTTTTATAAAAGTTATGAAGTATTGTAAAAAATGTTATATTTTGCCCAGCATCAAAAGAAGTCCAATAATCTCTGCAAAAACCCCGGTATAATTTTCTAACTGGACATCTTTGACATAATGTCAGCATCCAAAATGGGCATGCTATCTGCACAGTTCTAATTACCTTTTAGATGGCTTTGCCTGCTATTGATTGCTGTGCATATTTCTCAACAGATAATAGTGATTTAAAAGGATAATTCCTGATTAGGCCTGTGAAATATTTGTCTTCACACTTATTACCCTAGTTCTTATAATTAAATGACATGATGTTGAATTTGCATGCAAACTTGCACAAATAGAAAGCATAAAATAGGTATTTAGAGAAAGCAACTCTACATGTATGGCTGTATGAAGATAACAAAGGACATAGGATCCTGATGAATCCTCTGCTGCAGTCAGTGCAGATTTTGGGTCTGGGCAGGAAAGCTGTGTATCTTTGGAATTTTTTGAATGTTTCTTTTTATTTTCATGTCATGCTTATATTATGCAATGCCAAATGGAGGGAGCTTTTTTCCCCATCTATTGATAAATTTTAAAAAGAACATAATTAGAGGCTTAGTCTTACTGAAGGGCATAGGATAGCAGGAAAGTGCAAGGATCTCTTTTGTGTTTTTCCCAGATCTCATGTGTAAGATAGATATAGAAGATTTTTTATAGTGGCCGAGTAACTAATTATAATCATGTCCAAATAACATTTGTCAAGGAGTTAATAAAATTTTGAGCAGAACTACTCAGTTCTCTAATGCTACTATTGTAGTCTAAACAATTTTGCCCTTTTGTTCCTATCTGCCTATCTCAGGTTCAATAAGAATTCTTGTCACCATGGTACCCTTATTCTTTTCCCAAGAATGAAACAAAAGTGTTTCTGAGTTATTAAAAAGCAAGCAGCAAAACAAACAGATATAAATTCTAGCATATAAAAGGAAAATATAGCAAAAGAGACAGAGAGAATATATTTTTCCTCTCAGTGTTGTGATAATATAATGTTTTCATGCATTTATGATTTTTTTTCCATACTGGTTAGATTGATCACAAATCATGCCATAATTGATGTTAATGTTGTAAGCAAAATTTCCAATTTTTATTTATCAGGTTGGCCTTGTAAGGCCTTACTTTTTATGTTTCGACTTTGATAGAAATTTAGTTGAAATTAATAAAAAAAATCTGAAAAAGAGCAACTTGGCTTTGTGTTGTTTACCACAAGAATATAGGAATGCTTTTTTTTAAACACTTTGAAATGTTTACTCAATGAAGACTGAGACTCCACATCATTTAAAGAGAAGTCTCAGTGTCCTATTCATTTTCTGATTTACTCATAAACAGGAATACGGAGGCATTTCAAATTCTGACATAAGAGATAACAGCACAATAAAAAACCACTATGCACCTTTTATTTTAAGACATAAATGAATTGTGGCCAGTTGGTTCTTGTCCAATTCAGCAGCAGAGCAGGTTCTTCTGGAAACAATGCTCAGAGACTGTTGGAAGAGACAGTAGGACAGAGTGGAATACCTTTCTCAGAATTCTCTCTTGTCTGCTGAAATCACACATTTTTTGTAATGAAGGGGAGGGGGATTGAACTCATCCTGGTTTGAATGAATGCAGTATTTTTTATCCTGTAGTACTACTAGGAAAAAAAACCTTATTCCTTTATCCATAGCCAGTGGAGAAAAATACATACAATTCACATCCTGCTTTAGTGTTTCATGTTAAAACTCTTGCTCTCTATCATAGATTTAACTTAGAACTGTATGTGATCATTTCATGTGAAGACAGGGATTTCACTGACAGAAAAGTCTGTGTGCACTCTATAGAGCATATACAGGGAATTCAGCATGTTCTGAACATATCAAATTTGTTACATCTTCTTTGATCACCTGAACAATTCTGTATGAGCTAAGCTCAGCATCCTTTCACAGACCACTGGTGCTTTGCAGCTCATCTGATGCATCCTAGGTATGTTAATCTCTTGCATATCACCATATTAGTAATGCAATTAGTACAAAAAATGTAAAAAAAACCCAGTCAAATTCAAACATCTTCCAGATCCACCCAGTCAAGATTTCTTTGAAAAAGAAAAACATGTCAGTGCTGGAATAGTGTAATCTTATTACCATTATAGTTCTAGTGTTAACCACAGCCACACATGATCGTGACAATACATCCTGGCATGCCAAAGCTTCTTAGATAGTGCAAAATGTACATTATCTTCATTTTTGGAATTAGAAATATGACCAATTCAAGTGAGTATACATAAAGAAAAATTGAGGTTCTCCTTGATGTCTCTATGTGCCTGTTTTCCAGTGTGTTCATAAATTTAACCAAATGTGAAAACTCAGACCCATCACAGAATTATAATTTGGTCATTGTGATGGTCTCTTTAGTACAAAATCTTCTATATCTTTTGGAGGAATTGAAAAATAAAACACAAAATTTCTATTTCCCTTTCTAATAAGTCTTTCAAGCTCTGAAAGTTTCAGATAAAAGGTTCTATTTTATTTCTGTGTTTATTTCTGAACTTGGAGAAGGCACTTGTCATAGCCTTGGACATTGATCAGAAAGAGCTAAGAAAAGTTGACATCATGGTGAAATTAAATTCCTTGCCATTTCTTGGCAGAAGGTGACATGCAAGCAAATACTTTTTTTCCAGTTTACCTGATGAAACTTGTCTGGACAATGTAAGGATCCAACTCACAATGAAAGTCCAAATTCAAGCTGCTTAAGTGAAAAGAAAAAGCTGAAGGTAACTCATATGAGTTGTTGCAAGATGTTCTGTGTTGTCATTTCAGTATTTTCCATCAGCTGATTGTATTCAACTGAGATGGCTTTGTGCTGAATCTTTTGTAACAAAGGACAAAATGCGTTCAGATGCTGAGATTGTTGACACTCAACACAATATTAAGGAGATTTTATTACTTTTCTTTACTAGTCTTGAACTCTAAAATTTAGAGATATTATGTGCTCTAACCCTCAACTGATCTATATGACTGAAAAAAAAAGGCTTACAGTGACTCTATTTGGTTGCATAAATTAGATAGTCATATGACTATTTTCCTTGGAAAGTAGAGGAAAGAGTTATATCCTCCCATAAGTAAAAACATAGGAGTTATATGTGTCAAGTTCTTTATTTTACCAGTGCCTATTATGGCATTAAACTTCAGTCTGGAAGTATTATTTTTAAAGGGAAGGTTAAAATTTGAAGGATATTAAGAAGCAGAAGAAGCAGAAAGAAGCAGAAAGCTATACCATGTAAAGTGAGCAACCTGTTTCATGAAGTAAAACAATCACTTATTTTTTTACATTATAGGCTAGCAGCTTTTGCTCAGTTGCATGCCTCAGATGACTTAGATATAAAGTGTTAACATATTGTTATACAATATATTAACAATATAATATAATACAATATTGTTTAATAACTGGCTTACTGCCATCTGTGTTAAGAGATATATCACCATTATACTTAAAATTCATTTCAGGGGAAGTACTTGTACTTACAAGATACTATCAGCCTTATAAAAACTCATTCTTAGTAAATCTGAATAGTAATTGCACTCTCTGAATACTTTATTGAAAACCAAGATAGAGTGATTGAGACTGGGCCAACCATCAGCAAATGTTATCAACACCCGGTATAGGGAAGACATAAATCAGTCTTTACCAAAGTGTGTATGTATCATGAGATTAAAAAAGATCTGATGCAAGAATAAATGTAAAGTAAACAAATATTTGCTTTCTTCACTATTTACAGAAAATGTCCACTAAAGGGACTCTTTCAAACTGATGTCTCAGAGAATGACTTTTGCTTTCTAAATACTTCCCCTGGAGAATCAAGGTGTGACAGCATGCACAGTCTAAAGTCCAATTCACCTATGCACAATACTAGCTTCAGTTCACCTTCACTGAAAGTGAATACTGAGACAATATTTGTAGGTGTGTGACACTGGAGGGGCTGTTGGCTCAACACATTTCAGATGCATGTGTGCGGGGTAAGGGGAAGGTTGGGCCTTGCCCTGGGGAAGAGATGCACAGCCCTGTACACCCCACCCCTCACTGCCAGGGTCGCAGCATGGCAGTGGCTGCCAAACCCTGGTGCAAAGAGCTGATGCCCCACACCAGCCCCTGGAGCCTCTAACCCAGCTCTTGTGTGGCCAAATAACCTGAAGTCCCACCTGGGGGACTGCCAAGGGTTATTTAAAGTAGAACATGCAAGAACCACATGTATTGACTCTACCCTAACTTGGAATCTCTACCAGCTGAACAGTGCTGGAACCAGAAGTAGCAATGTGTGCTCTTTTCCATATATTTTCTCTCTTTGTCTTTCCTCGTCTTCTAATTCCCTATTCTTGTAATTTTTGAGTAACTTAAAATCAAACAGGCTTAGAGTTTCCTGAGTTGAATGGGTTACGCAAGCGGTTTTAAAAATGTTTTACACTGACTGAATGCTGCTCTAAACTTTTTTTCACAGTTCTCTGATTTTCTAAAGTTTTCAGTGAATTTTTTGTTATATTGATCCCTTGAGAATATCTCTTTAGTATTTCTTCCATGTGTCTAATTCAGAGTACATGAAACATAAGTCCTTTTAAGTATCTGATTAAGTGACATTTTGGGGCCTAACAGTAGGAAAGACCCATGTTTATTTGCAGTTCATTCTTATCTACAACCTTCAAGGATACTTGCAGCACCAAATTAAATGGAAATCTTATTTAAACCATGTACTCCACAACCGCACTATACAACCTATGCCAGTCACTCTCACAGTAAAAAAAAAAAATCTGATATTCAGACAGGAACTTCTGTGTTGTGTATTGACCCCTGAGTCTGTGTTGACCCATGAAATATACCACCACTTACTGGTCTTGCACTAGAAACGATGACAGTGATCATCTGGGCACAAGTGTTCAGTTCCTTTTTAATCCACTTCACTACTGCTCACCCACCCCATGGTTCAACACTTACCTGTGATAAGTGTATGGTATGTTCAGTTTACTGAGCACTTCAGTTTACTGAAGTGTTCTTCAGTATTTGTGTTACCTGGGGTGAGTCTGCTGCGAAAGCACACAGACAAACATATAAGCAAGAAAGCACTGTGGGAGGTTCATCTGGGGTCTCTGGCCCCTTGCTCCACTGCTTCACTTCAGCTCAGGCCCTTGCTCTATGTCCTTGTGTGCCCAGCACTGTACCCACTGTCCCTGATGCAGCATCACTGACCTGGCCTTCTGGCCTCCTTGGGTCATAGTGTGGTCTCAGACCGGCATTCTCACCATGGATATGATAAATGCTGTCTGACTTACTGGTTCCTGACTCCTCTCTTCATAAACACTTCTCTTTAGCAGCTCCTTTCAAGATTTGTAAAGCTACTGTAAACAAAATCATAAAAAGAGAAATGATTATGCACTGGGATTGTGTTCTTTAATAAATTTTGGCTGGATGTTTGAGGATTCAAGTACTGCTTTTACAATTCTCTGTGGAAAAGTCCCAGCAGAGTGGCCATTCATGAAAAGGGACAACATTTCCAAACATTCAGATGTCTCATTTAATTGGTCAGGTTTTTGAAAAGTGTAGGTGAAATTATATCAAGCACTGTCCCGACACATAACCACACAGTTCTATGACAGATCTGAAATTCAGATCTTTTTTTAAGGTGTTATTTAAAGTATAATGCCTGGTTTGCTTGAGTCAGCAGCAAATATTTTCTGCCTGGCACTAAAGTCATATTGCCCTTCTCAATCGAAAGTTACCCAGCAATACTTCTTGATAAAAGAGAATCTACCTGGCATTTAATTACAAAGAAGAAGCAGCTGTTGTAAGAGTGAAAATTCTACATAAAGTACTAGAAGGTCATTGTGATTTCCTCCATTTTATTAAGGGAAAAACCTGAAGCAGAAAACGACAAATAGTTTGCTCAAGGTTATCTGGCAGTTGCAGATCTACAAATAAGCTTAAGCCTTCTTAATCTTAGAAAAGGTGAAGAAGACAAGATTGGTTTCCTCATGGAATGTCTTGTGCCTTCATTCGAACTATTTCCAAAATAAATGAGAAAAAAGAGTGTGTGTTAAAAATTATGCTGCAATTTTTCCCCTGCCCACTCAAATATTCTTTATATTTCTCAGTACTCAGTAATTAAATTTTTTCCTGGTATTCTCTCAGGAATTTTTTTCTGAAAAAGAAAATAAATCATTTTATATTTAAAATATTTTTCCATTTGACATGCTATATTTAAGAGGAATAGGTTGCACTTGTGACATTTCTATAAAAAGTTCTTCTTGTTTATATAGACATATACAGTGAAAGTGTCTGAAAGACACTTTTTTGCCACTTCAATTTAGAAGCCCAGATTATAGTGCATTAAAATTTCACATATACTTTATTTTAATCAGATTTAAATCTGATTTTAATCAGGTCTTTATTACTAGAAACATTTTCTTTATTCATGATAATCTAAAGAAGACTGCTGTGGAAGCTGAAATAATTTTTACTGATGCCATTTAGTACTTGAAAAAAGTATCTGTTTTGGAACTGCTGAGAAAAATACTTAAATCCATAGTGTGAAAAGTGGCATTTTTGGGACTTTATATAAACATTTGGACTTATTTTTTGATCTGAAATAAAATTATTTCTTTCCCATCTAATTCTCTTTCTACCTCTCCCATATTAGCCATCTGCTCTGGTATCTTTCCCTCATCCTTTCTCACATACTTTATTTTTCTACCACAACGTTAAGCTTTTCTGTGCAGTCAACTGAAAATGTGAATTTCTTTCAGCCATCTATCAAGGACCACAAAGTTTCCATTCTTCCTGGCTTCATATTTTCATGACATTCAAGTCCAGTACCATTAAAGAAGCTGTGAAGAGTGTAAGATTTGATCATCTGAAGGTGCTTGGAGGTATTGTTTTAAAATCATGCTCAAGATTCTTGCAGGAGAATGGCTTATAAACCTGAGGTAATTTCAAGCAAAAGTTTGTGCATATGCACTATACCACACAGAAATAGAAAACTTGATATTGTTGGGAAGCATAAGATTAACATATGAGTTTATTAAATATTTATGAAATGTCTTGCATGTGCAGATCTTTGATAAAGATGCCTGATTCACTGGGCATGCAACAAAGTTTTTCTGCCTGCATGGATAGTGCATTTGGGATTATTGCATGGAAATTCCAGTTGAAAAAATGGGAGCTAAATATATTGACGACTTAAATTACTAACTGAAGAAATCTGCTTGCAATCCTCAGAGCTTTGGATGGCAACTGCTTTTAACTGCCTTCTGAAAATGTGTGTCAAGTTCCTAATGAGATAGAACTTCCCAGGTGTGAATAAATGATATATTGGGATTAGATCACACAACTTGCTTTGTGTTTTGTTTCTCTGACATCTTTATTCTTTTTTTCACATGTGCCTCTATATTGTGTAAGTAAGAAATTTGCAAAGTCCTGCTTGCTTTAACAGTGTCTGCCCTATCTACTGGTAGGACACTTCTTAGATCACTGAGATCTCCAGGCTTCTCTGATCCTGCAGTTTCTGAGATAAATACGACATGAACACTAGTCTTGCTGATCTGTTTTATCAGAGCTCCCAAACAAGAATTTTTTTTTTTTCTCCAAAGTCCTTTGTGTACCTGTGATTGTGTCTTCAAAACACTGAAAGCAGGATTATCAGTTAACAGGAAATTTGGTCAGAGGTAAAATGATGAAATAAGACACAGCGAAAATATTGGAGATAGATGATGATCTTACTGTAAGGGGTAGTGAAGGATAAAAGAAACACTTTGAGTACCAGCAGAGAATTAGGGGAAAATGAATTAGGTTGATAATGCATTAGGTTGATAATATTAGTCATAATTTCACTGATACATCTCCACTACAAATTGAAATTTGCTATGCAAATTACTACAAAGCATACGAGAAAAGGTTACCCAAACCAGGAAACTGTAAACAAATAACTTTGTAAAATAAACTAATTAATATTCCGTAGTTCATTGTGATTTCAATGAAAATTAAGTCCTTTTGTTCCTTTTAAGCAGCTGAACTCCAAGACCTTGGAGAATTGACTCTGGAGAGGTTCTAATGAGACCAATCCTGTACATCACTGGTATGAGTTAATTGAGCAGTTACTGGGACATGTACATTAGTAAGCAAAAGTTTTGTGTCTGGATTAATGTGCAATATGTGTACCGTTACTGACAGAAATACAGACAATTTTTCATGGTGATTAGGCATTAAAACAATTTAACTAGTCATTGAAAGGTAAAACAGAAAGATATATCCAGCCCTCAATTTTTTTCTTAATAGGGAAAAATGAAATAGGCAGATATTTTCCCATCAATAGTGTATTTGGAATTGTTCAGTCAATGTCGACTTTCAAGGGCCCTGAGGAAATGAGATCACTTGTGATGATCTCTATTTTACATCAAACCTGACCAAGTCCTAAATGATTCTTCCATAAGACTTACAGATAGCATGTTGCTGGTCTCTTTATTAATCCAGTGCTTTCAGATGTTATAGAAACAGCAAAAGCCTGCAACTTCTTCACATCTGTGTGAGACCTGTGAGAGTGGGTTGTTTCCATTCACTTCAATTTTCTTTTTTAACCAGAGTACACAAGGTATTATGAAAAATAAAAATGAAAAAGTAATACAGCAGCCCTGTTCTACTTGTTGTTTGGTTTAGAGCTCTTGTTTACTTTTCATTAAGTTGAGCAGCTTAAGGAAAAGAGAGGAAAAAGACATAGCTCATGTTAAGGTTTTACAATTACTATCAATGATATTGTTTTCTTGCTAAGGATCAAATTAATGTGAAGGAACATGTAAATTTCTGTTGAAGCTGAGAAACTGAGAGGAAATTCTCAGAGAATTCCACTGAAATAAAACATAAATATTCATGGAGTGAGAAGTGTTACATTGCTGATATGTATCATGCCATGGTAAGCATTCATCAGAGCTTTATATTTCCAGAACTATAGACAGCTTCTAAAGATGTGAGATAAAGTATGATTTTGGCTTCTTGGCTTTTCACTTTTATTTTGTTTCCTTTTGAAAGATTTATGGTTGTTGTACCAGTGGATCCACAAAACCAGCTTCACTGAATCATGCACATAACTGTAAGTGTTCACAAAATCAGACTTACATAAGCAAAATGCTTTTATTTCCAAGAGCTTGATGTGATGAAGTCATTTATTCAACCCATGTATAAGTGAGTTGACCAAATTCGTCTCAAGTATAAGTGGACATAAATCAAGATAAGTCATTGGAATTGCACCAACTTTCATCAATGTTGAATTTCTCTCACTCTATGAAAGAGTGGTTAAAGTTGACTCAGAGTAGGTAGTTTTATAGCATTGATCCAGCTAAGATGAATAACACATCATTACATAGAAAACTAAGAATATGTCCTGGTTTCAGCTAGGGCAGAGTGCATTTCTTCTCAGTACTTGTAACAGCGTTGGATTTGGAATTAAAATGGTGTTGATAACACAGTGATATTTTGGGGTTTTTTGAGTTATCTTTTTCCTAAGTCAAGGACCATTCCTTTCCTTGTCTCATGCTCTGCCAGTAAGGAGGTATGCAAAAGAAACAGGGTGGGAGCATAGCTGGGACAGGTGACTCAAACTGACCAAAGACAGAACATAGAGACATAGAACATCATGCCCAGTATATAAACTGGTGGAGAGCTACCCAGAAGAAGGGGCCAATCTGGGTTTGGGAAGGGGGACTTGGAACCTGTCAGTGCATGGTGGGCAGTTGCATTGTGCATCAATATTTTTTTTCCTTTTCTACTACTACTACTATTTTATTATTATTATTTACTATTATTATTATATTTTATCGTATTTTCTATTATTAAACTGTTCCTACCTCAACATCCAAGTTTTACTTTGATTTTCCTCTTCATTCCACAAGGACAGGGTGGAAGAGAGGAACGGCTAATGAGAAGCTGTATGATGTTTCATCTCCAGCTGGGCTTAAAATCACAAGAGAATACTTGCAAAATTATAGGTTAATATCTGAAAATTCATAAGAAAACACATTTTGACCCATACCATCAGTTTTACAGGCACTGTTAAATCTTAAAACCACCACTGCCCCCCCCAAAAAAAAAAGAATACCTTTACACTTTCTTTTTTCCTGCGTTGAAAGTCGAGATTTGCAAAAATAAGTACCCATCAATTATATGTCCTATGGTTTTTTCCTAAGGGTGTTTAATTTTTCCACTCTATATTCTCTCCTGTGATATACACTGAAAGTGTGTCTGTGCATGCATTATGCAGTATGGGAAAATTTGTCTCAGTATTTAGAGAATTGGGACCACAGTGGTGGAATTTCTTTTAGAAATGTGTTTGGTTTTGAAGGGTATCTGGATGTAAAATTACAGAAATAGGTTAATGAATTATTGGCCTTGAATATAGAATAGCGCTAGCTATAGGAAATCAAATCTGATTTTGCTGACAATAAAGTAAATTCATCATTATTGCACATATTCTTCCCTAAGTTAGGGAAGAGATACTATTCAACTTTCCAAAAATAGAGATGATTTTTATCCCTATGTATTCAAATTTCAAACCAAGAGAGACTTCTTCTGCACTTTATGATAGGAACAAGTAGCACAACAGAAATAATACAAAGGTTCTATACTGTGAGAGAAATCATCTGTGCATGTTAATGTCAGAAGCATATACCAGTTCATTCTACAGTTTTTCCAGATGTATTAATTTCCCAGATGACATTGTTAGATTTTTTCTATTACTTGCTGAGGGAAGCAAGTAGCTGAAAAATTTATTTACAGAATTTGCATTGAAGAAATTTTCTTCCTAATATTGTAAAGTAATTACTTCTTGTTTAAGCCTGTCTTGAGGCAGAAATCTCTAGATGTGATCCTATGTATAAATATAACTATTGGTTAGCCTGAAATATGCATTCATTCTGTTAATGCAAAGTGGTAAGTAAAAGAGAAGTCTATCAAAGTAGAGGCAAGGGGAATATTATAAAATGCACATGTCTATAGAGACAAAGTAATTGTATTGCATACATTGAAAGAAAGCTTTCCCTCCCAGTTAGACAACTCTTCCATTACAGCATTCTGCTTACAAGATTAGAAAGACAGAGATTTTATTAAGTATCTAGCAATAACATATACTGGAACTCCAAAAAATATTTGGCTGGCAAAAAGTTGTTGGCAGGGGTCTATGTGCACAGAACTAATCATCAGGGGCAACCAGGAAGAGTTTGCCAATCCTGTTGGTAGCAGCGTACCATATTTTTTCTGCAAATTTATTGACTGGGCAGAAGGGAAAAAGGAGCATATATTAAATCAGCCAAAGACAGCTCAAAGATAGATGGAATGAATGTGTTTACAGTACAGACAGGGCAGTTAGGCTGATTTCTTCCCCAGTGGGAAAAGGAGGCCAAGATGTGGAGATGGTCACATGACAGGCGCAACACTCATCTGTGAGAGGCCAATTAGACACCAATCACAAATTTTCCTGCAAAAAATTCCTGGTCCATTGGAATCTGGTTATGTAGGCTTGTATTCACAGAGCTTTCTGTGTATAGTGTTTTCTCACCAGGAGTTTCAGGAGTAGAGATGTGAAGCTGAGAGGATGGAGTGAAGGAGTGTGGCCATGATATTTCAAAATGAAGTGACTGGTCAAGTTGCCAACTACCTTTTTGCTTTTAATATGTGTTCAAGAGACAGTGTCTTACTGTTCCGTAAGTCCTCAATAAAATAGAATACAATCACTTGTGTCACAACAATATTTAGTGGCACTGTCTTACACCTATCATTATTATCCTTGTACTCTAGACCTGTGTGAAACAGTCACTGACAACTCAGATGTCTGGTTGGGCTGATTTCCATGATCCTTGTATGAATGTTGAAATAGGGTAAGTAGTTTCAAGAGTTACTAATCACTACAATATTCAAAATTACAATTTCTTTTACTTTAATTCTCATATCAATCCATCCATCTGTTCCAAGGAACATGAACAAATAACATGTATCAAACAACAGTTGCAGGTGTTTATGTTGATCAGGTACTTATGTTACTTTTGAGATAGCTATGTTGTATTTATACTGAGAGAAATCCATTCTCCCCTTTTGTTCTTTCTAATCATCTATTTTATTTTAATCTATTAATGTTAACTTCCAACAACCATTAGTAAGTCCATCTCCTCTACAAGCAATCATCACCACAATTCCTTATCACAACTGCACTCTTCTGCCTTTTACCAATTGCCATATATGAAATAAAAACTTACTCTACTGGGCTTTTTTAGTACTTCCTAGCATTATTTTTAGGATTTGGTGTCAAAATAACACAGTGTTTTATAACCAAATCCTCCGAGAATAAGCTGGGAGACAGGCTTGTTAATATTTCTTGATCTTCTTTGGAAAGAACTGGAATGATTCAGTGCATCCTCTGCTGTAAACCGTCCCTATCTGGGTAGACTAGAAAGGTTTACCATGGAGAAATAGGATTTAGACTGTAGACCTAGAGGCACTAAGAAAGCCATCTTAGAGGCAGAGAAAACTGAGAGGAGATTTAAGCAGAAATTTGTCGGGGTTTTGTGGATTTCTTTCCTAGTACTATCTGAGTACAAGAAGAGAATAAGAATAGATTTTGATTACCACATGACCTGTATTTTCAAAGCATCTTAGGAAAATTATCTTACATGATAGATATGTTATGGAAGTATTATATTTTCTTACATATTAGTTTACAGTGTGAAATAAAGATGGATTTGGAAAAGAGAAAAACAAGCAGAAGATTCCCTGCAATCTTCTTTTTAAGATCTTCTTTTCTGTCCCTTGAATCAACACCTGCAAGTCAAACACATGCTATTCTATCCTGTAAAAGGCTGAAGTCTAAATCTTCTATTCAAAAGATGGTAGTGTAGTTGCACTATAAAGTTGGTGCAGGCTGAGTACTGTACTCCAGAGGGGTCTTGTTTGAGGTATGTTTATCAAAGATGCACCTCCTGTCCCGCGGCTTCTATATACTTATTTATATAACCCACTATGGTGCTTTCTTTTTTCACAGGACTGTTGACTCCAGTAGAAGCCTGTTGTGATCCAGTAGAAGCCTGATTGTTTTCTGTGAAATTTCTTTGCAGACAACTCTTCCAATCATGAGTCCAGTAGTCAATTACTGCTGCCCACTTTTTGCAGTTTTACATGTCGTTGTTAAATATATTTTTCTTCTGCTCCAAAGAGAATATTTTAGTCTTTAACTCTAAGATGGTTTCCTTTTTTTTCTTTTTTTTTTTTTTTTCTTTTGACTGTATGGACTAGATTAGCTCAGAAGCTTATGTAATTAATATAATATCTAGGTTATTCTTGTTATCATCCAGATCATAAGCAAAAATTCCAGATCACATGGGTTCTGGGTGAATCCTCATGGGACTAGGCAACAGACAGATGTAAAGTTTCTGTTCAAAACTCTCCATCTTAAAGTCCTGCACTCTTTCCCCAAGATCAAAGTAATTGTTTTTGAGAATATGGGTCACATTTAATATGCCCTTGGAACCCCACCAAATTATTACAGAGAAGTTAATATCTTGTTCTGATACTCCAGAAAAATTTTTTACATTCAGTTATTACACCACAAAAAATTCTTGTGATATCATTAACTCTCTTTTACAAATTTGGAAATTTAGACTCAGGTAGATAAATTTTGAGTTCAACTTGAAAAACACTCACAGACCTCTAAATATGATTCTTATCTCCTCTCAGTCTTCTGCTCAGATCACCGACCCTAGAAATAAACTGGTAATTGCCACCTAAAAAGTTCTAGAAATAAATTTACTAAACCCTTGATTTATACTGGTAAAATGGGAGAGTTAATTACAATGTTAATGATTGCAGTATCTTGCCCTGAAGTGTCAAGTGGAACTTTCCTTGAAAATATTATTTGAAAGGGGAAAAGTTACTTGTATTAATCTATTCAAATTCTGCTTTGTCTGATTCTTGATCAGAAAGAGTACCTATTTTCACATTTATCTCACTTTGAAATCTCCATGTTCTGCATATTTGGGTAGCTATTTAGTTATGCTCACAGTGGAAGTAAAACATTTACAGTAGTGATTGTAGAAAGATTATAGTGAACACATTTCAGTATGTGATCATGGTACTCCTTTATTAATTCTGAAAGGCCTAGTTAGAGACAAGAACAAAATTCCATCCACCCCAAAAGAAATATACAGAAATAAAAATTATGCTAATGACCAAAGTTTAAAATAAGTTATTTTCATTGAAAACATTTTTTTTTATTGTGGTAACAAGATCTTAAATCAAAATAGTGTTTATTTCAATAGGTAAGAAATTTACTTTCTTTATTCTTTAATATGTAAATAAATAAACATACATGTTGAAGTTAGCAGTGCTTAATTTCTTTCCCAGTGTTGAGTGACAAGTTTCATTTTTATCATAGAATCAAAGGTGACTTGTTTCTTACTTCCTCTTGACAGGAAAATAATTGTTTGCATTATGAATGTCAGTTGGGTGCTGACAAGTGAAAGAAATTGCCAACTTTCAGTAACTCACTAAAACAAAACCAGAACTGCTCTTGAAAGATGAAGATACCAAAAAGGAAACTGGAATATATCTTTTTTCTTGACTGTTGAAACTGCATTGTCTTTTTCGTGATAGACACCTGTATGAAATTTGGCTAAATAAAGGCTGTAAAATTACTTAAGAGCATAGACATGTCTTAGGAAAATGTTTCTGTGTGACATGAATGCTGATCTAAACCCTTTTCCTTAGGAACTAAAAAATTATCTTTTTAAGTTGGTAGAATTGAAATAGTTCTGAGGTTGCTCAACCGTACAAAATAACTATGTTGACTCTCCCTCATTAAGCACAGTAGGTTATACAAGATTTTTTGAGTATTTGTTGTGAAGAATCATGTCTTTGGATTTCTATATGTTAGGAATTCTTAATGGAATTTGAGAGATAAATGATTACAAACCCTGTACTGTCAAGAAATAGATGGAATATCACTTATTGGATCGCTTATGCAGCGACATTCAAGCTGCAGAAATTATTCTGGTAGAAAGAAATTGATACATAAATGCAGTCTAAAGAGCAGAGGATTTTTTTTTTCTTCTAGTTCCAGACCCAGTAAAAATGATGGTCTTTTTTCAGTTGCTCTGTGCTTCATCAAGAAATAAATGAAAGCATTGGTGTCACAGCTGTCAAATTTTTCAGTGGTTAGCAATAGGCCTAGACTCTTCATTGCAGTCCATCTCATTGAAAGGACCAAATAAGATGTTCCCAAAGCAAAATAAATATGTCACAGATAGGTGATTAAACTGTCCTGACTACGACAATGAACAACTTACAGAAGATGTCCCAATAGCTAAATGAAATACTAAGGCATGGACCATTTGCCACTATTTATAATTGTTTCAATATATACTTGAGGGAAAAAACCACAATATTTTGTGTACCTAGTTTCAAAGAAGACAACAAAGCATAAATTACAGGTGTTGTCTGAATTTAATTTAGCATAATCATAAGTGGTATGTCTTATGACCCTTAATGAGATGAGGTAATGTAAATTGATTTACAGTAAATGGATATCAATTAGGTTTCCTTTAAAAAAAATGGTGTTATTTGAGTATGTCCCATTCTTCTTTTCCAACATTAAAATATCACTTTTTATTTATCTAAGTATTATTATTGTCAGGTTTCTACCTGAGAAATCTTTGGATGAATCTCGCATAAGTTCCTTTACTTCAGATATTGTTGTTTGGTAATTTAGAAGAGTTTTTAGAGATGAATAGTATGCTTTGAAAAAACTCAAAAAGGTTTCACTGAGCTCCAAGACGCAGCTGTCCATTAAGTTAAGACAGGTTCAATGTCTTTTGTCAAAGATCAAGGTTCCTGGAATATTTACAGCTTCCTGCCCTTTCCTTTTCTTTTCTCCATCTTTGTCTCCTAAAACTGCTGTCTAGGCACACTAATTCCCAGAACCACCAACCCCTTTTCTCTCTGCCAAAGCTGTCTTGCCAAGGTAATGATGGATACAATGGTCTTCGTCTTCATTAGATATATATTTGTCCAAAGGAGTTTCCAGGGCACTCTGGATACTGACAATGAGATTGATGTTGACAAAATAGGTCATGATTCTTAGAGGGCTAAGACATGCTAATACTGTTTTTTGGATGTAAAACCAGATTTATAAAACTGGATTTTATCCAGACAGTCAAAAGCATGAGGAGGTAGAGCCAGTTTGTCTGCATGAATTTGTACAGACGTGGTCACAGAATTGAAAATACCACCATTATCACTGAGCCCTATGATACCTTTCAGTCATCATGGATAGACAAAATCCACCAATACAAGGGTAACAAAGCCTCCTAAAATACATTTCTAATAAATCCCCCTAGCTAATGGGGAAAAAGTTTGGAAAAAAATTTGCATCCCTTCTTTATTTGAAACGTTGAAGGAATGTTTTTCATTTGTGTAGGCAATAAATGTATTTTTTACACTTAAATCTGTTTCTGGATCTCTTGGGTTTAAACTCAAGGTAAAATATTTTATCAAGTAATTTGGCAGACAAACAAATTACAATTATATAATGCTTGCTAAATTATCATTTTGCAAGCAAATTTAAATTCTTAAGATTTCTACGCCATTAAATTTACTTGGAGATGTGTGAAACAGTAACATTCAGCATATGGGAACATGTTGAAAGCACAGGAAGCTACTAAAGGGAAAAGAAGGAGCAAAGGGATATGAAACAGCAATTGACCCAGTTAGTTCATCAGATCAGGTCCAAAGCTACTAACCACATCTCATAACAGTTTCATCTGTTCACTCTTTAATACTGCTGAGACAGAAATAATGCAAGGGAAAGAAATTTTCTCCAGTATAATACTGATTTTTTTGGGTTTTGCGATAAGAATCAGTTCTTTAGGAAACAAAGAATCACCTCCAGATAGATATGTATTTCTCATCTCAGTAACAAAAAGAAACACATTACTTAAAACATGATGAGAGAAGGATCCAATTGCCATATTTTGCCACATAATGTAAGTTATATTCCCACAAAACTTGTAGTTACACTGAATTATTCTTCCTCTTCAAAACAGGTTTTATTTTACTTTTCTTCATGGCATTTACATACTCTAGAAAGCATAAGACTGGATCCTAAGTTTACAGAACTTGTACCAGCAAACAGCTTTGTTACCTTGTGACATTGCTTACTAACGACCTAAATGTACAGAACCATATGTTTGCAAACACCAAAATGTCTCTCCCGATTGTCCTAGGGTGATTTTATGATGCTTGTATCCCCAGCCATCTGTTCTGCTTATGCTGGATATTGAGTTTTGCACCTTAAGAACTGGTTCTGAGAGCAAAGGTGGGGAGAAGGGCGCGCAGTTTGTTTGCAGAAGCTGCACTTGCTCCCCTGCATTCCTTCTCACACACTGTGATGTCTGCAGCACAGACCGCAGGACAGAGCTCTCCTTTGCTTTTAGTTTTTTTCAGCTAGCTGAAGCAAACAAATACCTGGGACTGTGGCTTTTCCTTTTCCTGGAACTGTTCAAACCTGCTCTGGACTGAAAACCCAGAAAAATACCAGGAGCTCACACCTGTGGCCCACCCAGACCGAGGATGTGGCATTTTCCAACCCAGGAGACAATGAGAAGGGACTGGGTGAGCCAAGCTACATCCCACAACAAGGACTCTCTCTCTGAATTTGCCATCTCTTCAGAACAAAAAGAGCTTTCATTGTTTAATATTATTCATTTTTTCATGTTTGTAAGTAATTTGCTTATTAAGTAAACAGTTTCTTCCACTTGTCTTGAAGAAGATTTTCCTCATGAGCCATTTGGAGGAGGTGTCTCCTGAAATCTGCTTTTTAGAGAAGACCACTTCAGAAGTTTTGTCCCTAAATTTGCCCTAAGCTAGGACACTTATCTACAGATATCTATCCCACAAAGAACTTTTTTGCTACAGCTCTTTTCTAAATAGCATGAAAACAAGAAATTTCTGACTCATTATTCATATTGCACTGGGTGTTCATAGCCAGGTGTTGGTACCAGGGATGCTGAAGACATCTCTAAAAGGTGGCCAGAGCTGTCCTGTCCTGGGCATAGCTGGTTCCAAAGGACCCATCACAAGACACAGCTGAGCCTATCAGCCCAACTGGTAGTGTTTCTGTGGAAACATATTTAGGAAAGGTCAAAATGCTACCCAGTCAGTGAGGAATGAGGGAAAACCTGTGAGATAGGCATATCTGTGAACATTATGGCCAGAGAAGATGGAAGGTGAGTGGGTGTTCTAGACACATGATCAAGGATCCCCTTGCAGTTTGTGGAGGTCACCACAATGGAATAGATCACATGGAGGACCCCATGATGAAGCGGGTGGATATGCCTTGAAGTAACTGCAGCTTGTGGAAGAACCATGTTGGAGCACAGAATAAAATTGATGAGGACAGAAAGAAACAGTTATGGACTGACAACAGTTCTCCATTTCCCATACTTTCTGTGACAACTGATGAGGGAGATAAAAGAAACAGGGAAGAAGTACTTGGCCTGCAAGAAAGCAGGGATAGGGAGAGGTTTAAATTTTGTCTTTGTCAGTATTCAACTCTATTTTAACTGACAATAAATTGAATAAATTTTCTCCAAATTTAGTCTGTTTTGCTCATGACAATGAGGGGTAAGCACCTCCTTGTCTTTACCTCAACCCAGGAGTTTTCTATCTCATTATTTCCCCCTATCCTATAGAAGAAAGAAAGTGAGAGAACAGCTGGATGGGCATAGTCCAGCCAGGTAAGCTCAACCCACCACACCTACAGCAGATTCTATTGTACCTTACATGTCTTGAAATTTTTTCCATTCTGGAACACATTTAAAGAATTTAGTTATAAATCATATTTTGAAAGGTGAGACAAAATAACATAATAATTTATTAAAATAAGATTCAAGAAAAAGATTTCATTCTGAAATATTATTTAAACATGTTGATTTTATTTTAAATATTAATAATGATAGCAAGAGTGTAAAATGTCTTTATTTGCAGAGGAGATATGATTTTTGCCTAAATCAGCACTACATGATAATCCCGAATTGCTCTTGCTGACAGTGAAATATGGTGTTTCAGTGAGTTATAGAAACAGAAAACTACTTGAACTGGGCTCTGTCTTTTTGCAACAAATATTATGAAAACAATATACTTACACTGTAGGAATTTGCAACCACATCTGCATATAATGGCAAACACTTGAAGTTGTACATGAAAGAGAAACCCAGAACTAATGCAGAAACACTGATCTCCAGTTCTCTGATATGTAAACATTAATGGCAAAGAATCAGCTAAGATTCCCTATAAAAGCATTCCTTTATATATCTGGTCTCACATTTTTATTTTTATTTTTATTAGTAATAAAATTGACAAAACGAGACCTTTTCTAGATTGCAATCTCTTGTGAAAAATGATATTGCTACTATACCTCATTCTGGAAACCTCTAATTGTCAGAGGAAATTAATTTCTGAATTGTATTGTGTGCTGCCAGAGTAGAATGAGAAAGTGTTGTGATTTAACCCCAGCTGGCCAACCAGGCCCAAGACAGCCACCCACTCGATCACTTACCCGCTGTGGGCTGGAGGAGTGAACACGAACAGTAAAAGTGAGAAAACTCATGCGTTGAGATAAAGAAAGTTCAGTAAGTAAAGGAAAAGCCATGAAAACAAGCAAAGCAAAATAGGGAATTTCTACCACTTTCCATGGGCAGACAGGTGTTCTGCCATCCCCAGGAAAGGGGCGCTCCATCACATAACAACAATTTGGGAAGACAAATGCCATAAACCTGAACATGATAAGCATGATACCATATGCTCTAGATTATCCCTAGAGTCAGTTGGGGTCAGCTGCCCTGGTTGAGTCCCCTCCCAAATTCCTGTGCACCCCAAACCTACTTACTGGTTGTGTGGGGTGAGGAGCAGAAAAGGCTTTTAGTCTGTGTAAGCACTGCTTACCAGTAACTAAAACATCTCTACCTTATCTGCACTGCTGCCAGCTCTTAACTTATCTGTGAAGAAAATTTTCCCCAAACTAATGCAACACAGGAAGCCACCTAGTAAATGAAATGAAAATGGTTGGAGACACAAGACCTCCACAATTGGGGAAAAAAATAAACAACCTAAATTCTTGTCTAAGTATTACCTAGGGAGCAAAACCATAGTGAGGGATTTTTCAGGGTTTTTCCTCTGTCTTTTTGTGTTTCTGCCTCTCATTAAATTGAAATTAGGTCACCTACTGCTCTCCTGAAATCTGGTAAAATATGAAGGAACTACAGTGATTTCCATTATAGGATCAGTGATTAAAATATCTCTTAATTAACTAATACAAATTAGTCCAGAAAAATATGTAAAAACACTGCATTGAAGTAAAAGATCAAAACTTCATAGTTATTTATAAATGAAGTTATTAGAAATGTATAAATACATACATTTTTTCTCAATTGTTTATATTGTTTTGAGTCTTCAGAGCTCCAGCCATATTACAAATTAAATGTTTGTAAACATATATAAATACAGGTTGCAGATTCATTCTTAGACTGTATCTTAGTGTTAAACTAGAAGTGGATTACTTTTATAAGCTTTCAGCTATGGTGAAATGGTATTCTTAAACCATCTGCTCAATGTAAATGTAATATAGTAATACCTAAACTACATAACATTTAATAGATTGTAATGTGAAAAATTCAGGAACATGGAGACACAAAATTTACTGTAGTCAGTGATGATCAAACTATGAGCACCTATCAAATTACTGAAAAATTCAGGCAGTACAATGAACTAATTAGTAGTTCTCTTTTTGGAAAGCATACCCTGTTGTCTTACATAATCAGGTGTAAAGGATATTGGCACATATGAATGCACAAGGCATCTCACTGAATTGAACTAAGGAAGGCTACTGTGATCATTTTAAATGACAAAGAGAAAAATCTTACACTATAACAAATGCCTTTCCAGATAGCTGGTTGTGAGGTAAAAATGATTCTATGTGTGGCTTTTCCAAAATATTTGCTGAATATGTATGGGAATATTCAAAAGAGTAAAAGATAACATTTTCCTGTGTGTACACCACTTGAATGACCATAGGATCATTCTCTGCTCCAACAGTTGCATTGCAATTAATAC
The DNA here is from genome assembly GCF_027477595.1 of Haemorhous mexicanus. NCBI lineage: Eukaryota > Metazoa > Chordata > Aves > Passeriformes > Fringillidae > Haemorhous > Haemorhous mexicanus. The sequence continues at coordinate 59,058,997 of NC_082345.1, read as the reverse complement.
TGAAGTTTGAAAAAGTATTTATTAAAGAATTTAATCAAGTATTTGATTAAAGTGATGCATATGTCATTGATTAACCAAAATCAGAATTAAAATAAAGTGCATGATTAATGGTGAAGCTGAGAGCTAGCTAATGAATTCTGCTCTCTAGATCATTTATATTCTTTCAAGTAGACTATTCTAAAAATATATGAAAAGTAGCAAATAGTATTCCATCACACTTGACCACTCTTAGAGTTGAAACAAAAAAGATGTTTTTGAAATGTAGGAAAGTTATTAATAATTTGTTTTTTGTTCTTTTTCTCCTGTTCCATATGTGCAGATGAAAACAAATGCTGCAAGAAAGCAAACTTGAAAGGCTTCAAATTATTGTATCACTAAATGGGACAAAAGAAACTTATCCAATACTAATTTGATGGGAATAAGCAAACACTTCTTAACTGGGGGTGCCGGGAAGATGGGGGATAGCTCCTCCAAGATATATCCCACTCAACAAATATAACCCATCCCTTTCGTATACTTTTTTATGCTAAATCATCATTACACAAGTTATTTTACATACTATGCATACTATGCCCACTTTTAAATTTAGCATTTACATTGATTGGATCCAGTAGTTAATGACTGTCAATATTCTTATCCTAAAACAATAATTTTTACTAAGATCTACTGATTGGAATCCTTGATATTAAAATCAAGATGGGAAGGGCAGTGGGTTTCCAAGCAGCATAACTGATGAGCATGATGGTCTCCACAGTTTCTTGACTGAAATATAAAGATCCAGTAACTTCTTGGTAAGGTTTCTAAAGCTCCATATTCCAAACACAGCAATACTAATATTTCTATACCTTATGTTTCACAATTTTTTACTTATAATCATAGGTAACCATTTACATTATTTGTTTATCCAATGAAGTTTTATATATTTTCTCCTGTTATTAAAAAAATAAATGCTATTATCTTTCTAGTACAAAACACATAGCAAAATGACAGACTAGACACACAATGCTAGAATTTTGAAGGCTTGGCATAAATGGTTGATCAAGAAAGATATGTTTAAAAAAATGTGGTTGTTGAAATTGTTAAAGAGCTTTCAGGTTTGTTTCCTTGTTTATAACTGATGTGTGTTTGTTTCTCAACCTGAGTAGCCCTTGTAGCCCAGTAACTGCACACATTGCACTACCTCTCTTGCCCTGAGAGACCATCACAACAGATGGAGACCAAATACCTCGAGTAAACGAAATCAATAGACATTTATAGATATCTTACAGATATTTCATGGGGATGTTTTGTAGAATAAGAGAATCATATCTGTATGCAATATCAAAGGATGAGAAAGAGGATGGCGGTTAAAGAAGATGTATTGGATAGTGTGCATGAAATAAATGGCATGGATCAAGGGGTGTGGAGTGTGCTGGTTTTGTCAGGGGTAATTAATTTTCTTTAAATTATAATAGTTGTGGTTCAAGAATAGTATTCTCCAGTTGAGTGCTTCCACTGAGACTCTCCAAAACCAGACCCTGCTCAGTCCCTTCTCACCTTCCTCTCCCTTTCCTGCTCTCAGGAGTTGAGAAATGTTGGTACAAAAGGTGCAAGTTGCTGGTAGAGACAGGAACAATTTACTGGAAACTGCAAAGAGCTAAGAAAGAGAACAGTAAGAGCAACAATACTAAGAAAAGCGTACAAAAAGTGGGTGATTTACATGCAAAATACCCCACTAGAATTGATGTTTCACAACTGCAGCCAGTGGTGGCAGAATATCTCAAGTGCTCCATCCACCAGGCTTTCTCTACACCTTTCTTCTCCAAAGAGAGAGGTCACCTTCCCCCACTCCAGCAATGACTTAAGATGGTATTGAATAACACAATGCCTTGGCCCTGCCCCTTCCTGCTGGTCTGGGAGGAACCAGAAAAAGAGTACAGAGCCGCCTTTTAGATTTCTGCTGATAGGACACAGAGAAGTTTTTGATAATGTTGAGAAGTGCTTGGACAGTCAAGCCCTTTTCTGTTCATGATGCCCTGCCAAAGAGTAAGCTGAGGGTTCACAAAAATGTTGGGACAATCCATAGAAGGGACAACTGACCTCAACTGACCAAAGTTATATTCCATACCATATAACATAGCCATGTCAGGCTCAGCACATAATCTAGGGGCAAAGTGGGTTAGAGGCTGGCTAGGCATTGATTGGAGGTAAGCAACAGTTCCTCATTTGTTGTCATTTATCTTTATTGGACTTTAGTTCCCTCTCCTCTTTTTATTTTTTTCTTTCTCCCTTTTCATTACACTATTATTGTTGTTATGATTATTACTGTTACCTCAATTATTAAACTCCTCTTATTGGAAGACATTTGTCTTCCCATGTCACTGTCATATTTTCTGAAAAATCCCCTTGCCCAAGATTATTCTCTCCTGGGAAGCTGAGATGCCTCAAAGAAAAAGGAAAACAATATTATCTCATTTGCTTCTCCTGTGTTTTGCTGCTTGGAATGTGGTTGGAAATTGTTTATCCAACATGTGAATTGTTTTGACCTAATGACTAATCATGGTCAGGCTGTGCAAGGACTCTGGAAAGAGTCACGAGTTTTCATTATTATCTTTTAGCCTTCTGTCTGTATCCTTTCTCTATTCTTTAGTATAGCTTTAGTACAGCATTCTTTTGTATAATATAATATCATAAAATAATAAATTAACCTTCTAAGAACATGGAGTCAGATTCACTCATTCCTCCTCTGTCTGGGGAACCCCGAAAATACCACATTCTCACTTTTACCCTTCCATTTCAGGATGGAGTGAGTAAACAGTAGTTTAGTACTTAGTTGTCTGCTGGGGGTAAATCACAACAAAGCATTATGTCATATTGCTAAATACAATTAAGCAGAGACCACTGTCTGAACCTGAGGCCAGCTGGTGCAGGCTCACTGAATTCACAAGGTACAGTGTTTGGCCCAAGGCTTCTTCACGGCCCATATGGCATCTCTACAGCCAAAAGAAGCAAATCTATTCTAATTCTGTGTGTATGTGTGTGTCTCTGTATGAAGGAGAGAGTTCATTTCAAAGTAAGTCAAGAAACTGCAGAGATATGTTACAGTTCATTGTAAGAATGTTTTCACAGTATCAAACAAAGCTTTTGTGGTGAGCCCTGGTGAGTGGAGTGGAATCATGTAATGGGTGTTTGAGGATACAAAGCCAACTGGGCTAATGTCAGAGGATCTTGTATGGCAGAGAAAGAGCATTATTATCCGTACCATCTATGGCAATTGATCCCTAGAATAAATTAACATATAAACCATGCCCAGGCAATGTCTTGGAAAGCAAATGGCTCAAATATTCCAGTATGGATGATCAGCATTCTAATGCTGACTTTGCCTCCTGCCACTATCTTACTATACAGGACCGATGTAACTTATGTGTCTCCATTGGCAGTAGAGGAAAGTTTAGATGAATAGGTAAGCTTTCCACAAAGCGTCTTTAGTTTTGATTATACAGTTCACTCCCTAATGAAATTGAAGATCCAGGAGCAAGGATATTAGGTAAAATAAGTCAGAAAAAATAAACTTTATTTATTTATGGATTGATTTCCTTGGCACTCTTTCGTCTTCTCCGGATTTTTTTTTTGTTGTTTTTTTTTTTCTTGATGTGTTGAGTCATATATTTTTCATGTTATAGATGGCCTGGTGGCATAAGTAGCAAAAGGAAAAGGAGGACTATTTTCATAGTCAAAAAGACATTGGTGTATCCTGGAACTTTGGATTTATAACTTTTTCTTCCTGTTATGCCTGTATGAGATGAGATCTCTTTATGATACCAGTATATATAATTTACTATTCAAAACCCAGTTACAGACTCCAGTACCAAGGCTCACCTTGGCCAGAGCTGGGCTGGGCTGGTTTCAGCTTTCATCTGAGGGCCAGGTGTCTCCCCTGCCTGAGTCTGAACTGTGCCAGTGCCTCCATGGGATGAGTCTGACAATCCAGGGAGTCACTGTCCAAAAAACAAGAGCCTCTGAGGGGGCTGAGCCTGGGGAGGTTGCAGAGCCATGCTCACACTCAGTGGAGCAGCCAGAAGGCATCAGTCCAGGTCAAGGAAACAAAAATTACACCAAGGTGAACATCATATCCTTCCTAGTCAGGGCCTTACTGAAGGCTTGCTGTGTTACCCTTAGGGAACAGTGACATTATAGGGACACTGTGAGTGAGAATAGCATCAGAGGAAACAGCAGATACTAGTAAGATTTCTATAGAAGTTACAGTATATCAGTGAATGTTTTCTATATTAATTTGTACTTACATTCCTAGTCTTTAAGTGAGCAAATGGTGACTATTTGTTGTATTTTAGTTAGAATTTTTGAGATGTTAATTGCACACACATACACAAAAACCAATTGTTGAGTCCACACATGTGGTGTCTTTTAACCATAGTGGAACATGGTTGGTTAGAAGTTAATTTAGACTTGAATACAAAAGAGTATTACAGCCCCACTGGTGAGTACCACTCTGGGATCCCTGACACAAGACAGACATGGACATGCTGGAGTGAGGTCAAAGCAGAGCCACGAAGATGGTCGGAGGGATGGAGCACCTTTTCTTAGGAGGAAAGGGTAAGAGAGGTGAGATTGTTCAGACTGGAGAAGAGAAGGTTTTGCCATCACCTAATTGCAGTCTTTCAGTGCCTAAAGGTTGCTTACAAGAAAGATGCAGAAAAACTTTTTACAAAAGGATGTAGTGATAGGACAAGAGGGAATAGTTCAAACTGAAAGAGAGTAGGTTTAGATCAGGTATTAGGAATCAACTCTTTACTGTGAGGATGGTGAGCCACTGGAACAGGTTTCCCAGAGAGGTTGTGGATGCCCCATCCCTGGAAGAGTTCAAGGCCTTTGAGCAAGATGCTGTTCCTGCCCATGACAGGGACATTGGAACTAGATAAACTTTAAGGTCCCTTCCAACCCATACAATTTTATGAATCAATCTTTGATAATCCATGGTTTAAAATAATCTAAGTATTATAATGATATTTTTAGAAAACATGAATGAGTTTATTAATTCAGTAATCTCTACTCTAATAAGGTTTTTTTGTTGTTTTTCAACACCTAAAAAATTTAGTTAAATGCATGTGTATCCAGGCAGGAACTTTTAATGCTTTTTCTTTGTCCTCACTTAGACTTACTGTAGATAGGACAGAATTCAAAAAATACTGATATATTTCCAATTAAAATCAATTTATTCTGCCTTCCAAGATGATTCAGCACAGCACTTAATACTTGTTTATAAAATGGGTTAATAAACCTAGTCTTACTTTTAAGTCAACAAAGCTATCTGGACTTGATGGTTTCAGAGCAGAGTTTAATATACACATGATTAGTCTGTTCCTGAAATGTTTAATGCTTAACTTTGGAAAGGATGACGTCTTGAGTCATTGAGTGTATTTGCTTCTAAAGACTTTTGAAGGAACAATCAGAACCCCTAAGGATTTTAGACCGTGACAAATTCCTTGATAACTATTTGCACAAAAAAAGGGTTAGGATTTGCAAGCACATAAAGTGCTCTTTGGGCTTGCTAACTCAAATCAAACAGGCTTCATTTCTAGAGGGTGTTTGATATAAAATTCTTTATAATTAAAATACTTTTCATCCCGAGTGCAAACTCTGTTCTTGGCCTTCAGAAGCTAGAAGCAGTAGGACAGTGTTAAGGAAACTAATTAACTAAAGCATTGGTTAAGACTTAAAAGGGTATTTTCATCTAGCAATATCTGGATATGCCAGTTGGTATTTCTTTTAGGTTTGTAGTTTTAGTTTGCATATGGAGTATCCTTTTGCAAAAATTTGTCGTCATCTTAGAAACAAAATATTTTTGATTAATAAACAGTTTTTTTTTTCTTTGTGCTTGAAAGTAGATTACATATAAAAAAGAAAAGTGAGATTCTTTTTAAAACAATCTGCCAGTATTTATAACACTATTACAGATATCAGAATGATATTGCCATTTAATTAATTGACTCTATGACTCACTGGTTTTGGCTAAAAGCGGAATTTAAACTACTGGAAAGAGAATCTCTTAGAACCTTTTACTTTCCTCTAGTTTTAGTTTCCTGTAGATTAAGTCTTTTTGAGCTCCATACCTTCTGGATGAAACAAGCTGTCACCAGCCTTGGACTCAGATGATTTAAATAGTCCAGTTTGCAATTGTGAATCTTGGAATAGCTGTTGTGGTTTTTTTTCTCTCTGACTGTTTAATAAATTAAAATGCACAGTGTGAACATAAATTAAGGGTTGCTTGCAAATAGCAAAACTGGAAGCCATGCCTATAATAAACTTTAAATACAGAAAAAGTATCAATAATGTTATTTGTCTCTTACGTGATAACTTTGTGTAATTTATCTCCTATGTGATAACATATTCATAACTTCAGAATTAAAAATAAACAGTATGTAAATAGACCAGAGAGTCTGATACTGCAGTCTCAGAGATACAGCAGGAAGAAAAAAAAGTCAATCTTTGCAGATGCTTACTTTTCATGTAGTCTTTGAGTGGAAAAAAATTATATGTTTACCCCCAGCTGAAAGCATTCCTGATGTTCTTTACCTTTACCATAGTTCCACTGTGTGCATTTGGAAAGTTGCAGAAAGACTAAAAGCTGCTATATAAAGGAGGCTCTGTGTATTTAGCTATTTCCTCATGGAGGTGAGCTTGCTGGGCATGAACAGTGTCTGAACAGAAATTATCTAGACATACTGAGAATAGCACCATAACCCAAAAATTCTGTCTCTCAGCAGGCATGTCCAACAAATATTTCCTGGGAGGAAAAAGGCTTCACCCAAGACTCCACAACAACTTATCCCCAGAGATACCACCTTAGAGATTTAAAATTTTACTTCTGTGTTTCATAGCCATGTCTTGAGAACGAAGTGCAGAAAACCTCAGTGGCAAAGAAAGTGGTTGTTAATTATGGAATTGCCTCCTAAGTGGAGTTAAGATACTTACTCTCCATACACATTTTTGAAGACAGTTAATTGTCTCAAAGTTGGATAAAACCTCCCACAGGAAGGAAATTTTCCCTTGAGTAGCCAAGATATATTGACAATTTAACTTTCCAGGTACTGTAGCTGCAGGGACAGATGAGTGCTTCTATTCACTGATGATCCCTTCTAGACCATTTTTATCCAAACATTCCTTTTAAGTACTGAGAGGGCACGGTTTCCTCTTGTTCTGTCACTTGTGACTTGAGGGAGGAGACTGCCTCCCTGCCTGGCCACAACCTCTTTTCAGGTAGAAATAGAGAGCAAGAAAGTCCCCCCAAGCCTCCTTTTCTCTAGGCTGAACAATCTGATGCTGGAGAAGGGAAAGAGGAGTCCAACTCATGAGGAAGAAGGAGTGTCAGAGACAATGTGGTGAAGCCACTGTAATCCCACTTCCCTGCATCCCTGTATTGTTGAGGAGGAGGAGGTACAGATTCATGAGTAGGGTTTAGCCTGGGAAGAAGGAAGGGGTGGGGGAAAGGGTTGTAAGGATTTTACCTCCCATTATTTCACCCTGATTTGACTGGTAAAAAATTCAATTAATTTTCCCCCAATATAAATGTGGTTTTCCATTACAGTAATTGGTGAATATCTCAACTCTTCTTATCTGACCAGTGGTTTTCTGTCTTATTTTCTCCTCTCTCCTGTAAAGATAAAGAGCACAACTGATAGAGCAGCTTTGGTGGGCACCTGGTATCCTGCACCTACTACAACCTGAAGATCCTTCAGCAGATGTAGGAAATTAGCTGTTGATCCTGCAAAGCTTCATGTATTATTTACACAAGTTTCAGTAAGAATATGTATATCTATCTAATTATGTATGTGTAAGTATTTGGAGAGATACAGGCCAGATACTAGTACTTAGGGGTACATTAGTGGGCACAACTAGAAACTCCACTAGTTTTATAAATAGAAAAACAGACTCCAGAAATGAACATAACCACATAAAAATTCAGGGTATGAATGGGAATAAGGACTTGGAGGAAGATTTTTAGGTGACATTGGCAGCTATGATGTGAGAGGAGACTGATTTTAGCTATGTAAATCCACAAAAAAAAAAAGATCTCATAAAGAATAAGAATTTCAAAAGTTTTACTTTAGTTTATTGAGGAACTAAAGACAGAACTGTTACATGGACTGAATGATGGGGGGAGGATTATATGAAATGTGTCATGGAAAGAACAGAGATAAATGACAAATGGAGGTGAGTTATTAATTGAATGCAATAAAATATAAAGAAGACTATTATTTTTTCATATAAGTACTGATGCTTTATAGAGATAATACAGTTTTAGTTATAACTGATTTTAGGTGTAGAGACATATGTTGTAATAGAAATAATATAAAATGATGATATGAAACATATATATATTAAAATTGGGAGTTTTAGAAGGGAGAGGAGATGGTGAAGTAATGTGTCCTCAAGATGAGAAAAAATGACCCAAGTAGAGGTTGCCATTTTCATAGTCAATGCAGCATGTAAAACAAAAATAGTGCAACTGCTAAATTGAGCTGTGGTTACTTCATTTGTGTTTGTCCAGATCTTTTTCAGTCAGGCATAAGTACCAGAATGAATGTTTAATTTCAAGCAGGCCATATCTGAAGGGATTATTTACAATTAAATGTAGTGATATTGAGAAAGGAATCAATTAAGGGGAAATGTTTAGTGTTTTAAAAAGTTTACAGTGGATGGTTTTGTGTAATAACTTAATGCCATATAAAATTCAAGTTAACTGAAATAAACACTTTAGGATTACTAGATAAATCTTTCTCTAAGAGTCATCAAATGACAAAAGATAATTGTGAATTGCAGGCCTTGAGAGGAATGCTAAAAAAAGACAAAAATTATATTAAAAATGCAGAAAAAGATGAAATAGAAATCTGAGAAAAATGATGAAAACAATAAAACAGATGAAGGGGATATTAAAAAGGAAAGGAATAATTGAAACAGATATGTGTATTAAGAGATGCTAACCACATTTCTAAAAAGATTTTGAACACTGAAAAATAAAAGATCAGTGAAGGATGAAGTTGAAAATTTCAAGATCAAATAAGATACAGAATAAAAGAGAATAGGAAAAGAGATAAACCATTAAATTGACTTTTCTTTCATGAACTGCACAGTATTTATGAGAGAACAAGAAATCATGTCATCTCTTATTAGCTGGGTGTCCAGAATCTTGAAGGCTTTCAAAAAGGGTGAACAAATAACATATTTGAGCATTTTAAGAAATCTTGAGGGGCAAAATAAAACTTTTATCTGACATTTTAAAAAGTCACACAAGACATATATATATATATATATATATACATATATAAATACACTCCCCCCCCACACAAACAAAGTAATGTTAGCTATAAAGTAGAATTTTCAAGATGGCATCTTACAATTAAATGATATATTTATAACTGATCTTAAAATACAAGACTAAATCATTATTTTTCTCTTAATTTAAATAAAATAATTTTGACAAAACAGGATTAAGAATGTATTAGTTATTGTGGTCCTGATCCTGAAAAATATTTTTTTTTATCCTAAGCTCCTCTAAAAATTCTTGTTATTAGCCAATATATAAAATGCTATGGGAATTCATTCAAAGTTTCTATGTTATATCTTTCAAGGTCTGGATCATAAGTACTCACAGAAAAATAAAAAAGAGCTATGAATATCTCAATTTCAGGTCAGATTTCCTGTACAGCATACAAAGAATGTAAAAAATTGCAGAATACATTCTCCTAGCCTTGTACATTTACTAAGGAGTGACCTAAAACCACATGAAACAAAAAGTACCTAAAGTGAATAATGGAGGAAGAAGCAAAACAATAAATATCACTTATGACAGAGGTGGCTGATAAATCCTGTTTCCTTATTTTAATCACAATCCTCAGCCTGAAGTCTTATGAGGTAAGTTATGTGTCCTTACATTTTCTTCACTCAAGAAAACTACAGTAAGTGCTTTCTTCCAGAAAATACCTCATAAAAATTATGCTTTCACCCTCTTCATCTTCTATGCAGCTATTTAGTAGGTGATGTTAATTCACATTTCCTTTTTACCTTCCAATACAATGTCTTAAAACCCAGAATTTACTCTCTGAATTGGGTTATTTTTTTGTACTTTTTTCTGAAGATGCCATGCTAAGGATGAAACTTTAAAAATTTAACTCTCTAGTTTCATAATCCTGTAGCATCCATTTACCCATGAAGTAGTTAAATGCATGTTCTGACCCCACATCTTGATGCTATATATTATATTTTTAATAACAACCCCAGCCCCTATCCAACACAACATCCCTTATACCTCTGGTCTTTAAAATGAGGGCTAGAGATATTTTTGCTCAGCCAGCACACACACTCTAACCATAAAACTTAGAGCTTCCTCTAGGTTCTTCTTTCTGACTCACAAATTTTATGTTTCATCTCGTTTTGACACAACGTGTTTAATGTCACATCTCCTTTGAGACTTTAATCCATAATAGGATACATTCTTTCTAGAGGGTTTGGAAGATCCATTCCTCAGAGAAAGAAGTGAACACATATCTTGAATGCATTAATTCAGTTCTCACTATGTACTCTGGAGCTGAGAAAAGTAATAGAGTGTATTTTGCTTGGGGCATGATCTGTTAGCCTGAATCCAAATTTAACTGCTTATCTGTTTTAATCAATCCCTAATTTAAAGAATCAGATACTGCTTAAGCACAAACAACAGTTTATTTCCCCAAAAGTAGTAAGAATATAAAAAAAGTTTTCATGTAACTGGAAAATTTTAGTATTGAAAATTAAAGTAGATTATTCTGGCTCCAGCTGAAATAAAGTTAGTTCTTTTCTTAGTATCTGGTACAATGCTGTGTTTTGGATTTAGAAGGACACTAATGTTGATAACAAACTGGTGTTTTGGCTGTTACTGAGTAGTGCTGACCCTAAACCAAGGGCTTTTCAGTTTCTCAAGCTCTGCCAATGAGGAGCACAAGAAATTGGGAAGGAGCACACGTGGGACAGCTGATCCAAACTGGCCAAAGGGATATTGCATAACACAGAACACCATGCCCTGTGTATAATCTGGGGAAAGCTGGCTGTGAGGAACTGATCATTACTGAGGGATGGGCTAGGCATCAGTCAGTGGATGCAGAGGGAGGAAATGTATTTGTTGTTGTTTCTTTTGGGTTTTATTTCTCTAGCTCACTCTTTTTGTTGTCTCCTTAATAATAATAACAATACAATCTTTAAACTTATCTCAATGAATGGGGTTTACCCATTTGATTTTGATTATCCTCTCCATCCCACTCTGATGGGGAGAAGAGTGAGCAAGCATCTGAGTGTGTGCAGTTGCTGTCTGGGGTAAAAATGCAACAAGATACAAAACTTTAGACTTTCCACAGTGAGATGTCAAGAAAGAAAAGCCATCTGAGCATTAGCTGTAAAACCTAAACTTCAGCAAGTTAATTTTCTATGAACTAAGCTTTTAGCATAAAATAATATTTGGCAATGGGATGAATCACAAAAAAAAAAAAAAAGTAACAGTTGCTCTTTTTCTCTCAGTTAGAATTTACCCTGTTTCTCTACATAATTATGTAGTTCTCCCTGGGTACACCTGGAAGATTAAAAAGAAATTTTCTGTTGCCCTCCTGTCCATTTGTGCTTACATTATATTTCTTGGTTTACATCAATTTCCGATGTCTATATCTGGAAATCTGTCTCTGCAAACACATTTATTGTGTGAAGTAAAATGTGAAATGTTTTAGTGTTAAATGGAATCACATGGATTAAAAAAATCAGATCAAATAACACTGTAAAGTAAGATGCAAAATGTGAAGTAAGTTTATTTACTTAAATACCAGTCTTTACATTCAATCAAATCTATGTTTAAGAATAAATTTCGATATGATTACCCTTAGCCCAAAATTGCCCATAATATACCCCTCCAACTTTATAATTTTAATAACAAAAGAATGATACAGACTTTGAAAATGTATATGGTTTTGTACTTGAAATACTCATTTGGAAAAGAAAAAGAAAGCAGGTAATAATAAATACTGTATGCTCAAGAAAGTTATGCGAGGATTTGTAGAATTATGGCACATCAGGCTCAGTATGATTTTTGGATAGAAGATCAATATATTGTTACTATATTTTTCTATGTGCTCATATTCATGGAAAAGATTTTTGGTTTCATGTATATCCAGTTTTAGATCCCCCTTTGAAATAGAATTGAGAACAGAGTTTGTCTTTCACTTCTTTTTGAACCTTAGAGCATACTATTTGCAGAAAGCATGGAATTTAAATTCTTTCATTGTTGGTTGGTTTTTTTTCTCTCATGAGTACAAGATTGCCTTAATGCCATTCCTTCTTTTCCATACCTTGATCATTTGTAAGAGCCAAGTTCTAGCAGACAGCCATCCATCTGGAATTTGGTGTTGTGAAAAAAAAAAAAAAATAAGACTATTTAGGATTTCTTGTCATCTCTTGCAGTATTTGTATGCATATGTAAAAAGGACACAAAAATTAGAATCACCTGCAGGTCTCTGTAAGCACCTGCTGGCCTGTATCACTCTGACTTTACTCAAACCCCCTCAGCTGTATCAAAAACACTCTCCAAAGGTGGGGAGTGGGAGAAGTGGTGTGGGAAGGGAGAGAGAGAGGGAGAGAGAGAGAAACTAATTACAAATGCACACCAAAGACAGGTTAAACATCACTATGCTTGCTACCCTCTGTAAGATGCCAGCAGAGTCCTTGCTTTCAAAGAGCTCCTTTGAATCATGTGGGTCCAGTTACAACATCAGTATCAAAATAAAATAAAATTCATCTTTTGAGGTAGCCAGTCCTGCGTTAGAACCTGATTTATGCCATTGATGTGTGTCACCATTTCCCAATTTTTTTTTTAGCATATTCTTTTAAATAGATGCATTTTAAGAAAGATCTTACCCAGTGAAAAACTTGGCAAAGTTCCCATAGTCCCCAAGGCTACTTCTGAATGGCTTTCAAGCAGTAAAGTAAGGGAACCAAGGCAGAGAACAGGTTCAAGACTCTCCTTGAACGTACTTTATCATATTTTCCAAATGGAAATCCTGCATCTTAACTGAATGCATCCACCTGTCTGGTAAATGCAATCCATTTTTCCTCAAAAATAATCTTTCTCTCTTTATGCCACACTTAAGCCCCAATAGAATGCAAATCCCTAAATATCATAGAACTGTTGCAAATAAAAGGCCTCTGATCTTGAATTGACTTTATTCTGCAAGTTCTGAGCACCCATCTGGCCTCATCTTGACTAGAATTATAAGCTCAATTCTTCCTTGTGAACGCCTAACCTGCCTGAGCTAGACAATGTTGTTTACAGGACAACATTGACAAAACCCCCAAAATATTTCCAGACTTTACCTGGGCCACAGTGAGGAGGAAAAAAAAAAAGATACCCAATTAATTTCAAGGAAGGATAAATCCCACCATGAGCAGCATTCTCTCATTTAAAGAATAAGTCTAATTGAAAAAAATGTATCACTGACACTAGGACCCAAAGTGTGTGTTCAATAATTTTGTATTACAGATGAGGTATGTCTCTATTATTTAGGTAGTTTGGACTGCTTTAATATTGTCTTAGCCAACTCCTATATTTGTAATTTGATGACTTTTTAAATTTTTTCCCAAGACTTTGAAAGCACTGAGAGCACTGCCATGTCACATTTTGCATATGTACCTAATGGAGAAGTCTGACTTACCTCATAGTAAAGCCTTATTTTTGTTTAAAAAAGACCTGCTGCTCCAAAATAAATCACTAATGTGTTGACAAAAAATATTGGAATTGAGAAAGAGTGTCAAATGTTAATTGTTTAGGATTGAAACAATAATTTCCCCAGCCCCTATGTTGAGTGCTCTTGTAGAACACAAGAGATCAGCTTAAGCGTTGCCCATTAATGACCTCCTCAGATCAAATGTCAGACATTTAAGAATGTTTGCAAAACAATACATGTGTAGTTTAACAGTCCAAGCTTGTGCACATACCAAATGTACTCAACTCAGATGTAGCACATAGAATTTTGTTTCTTTGGACATTTTTCAAAGGTTTACAATAGGGCTAGAATAATTTTACACTACATATATGAGAAGAACCTTGAACAGCATCATTTGTTGTGGAAGGGTACTGAAAAGCAAGGTACTCCAGTACCTAAAACATAACATTTGGCCAAAAATTATTAATATTTGGGGCTGAAGTATAGGTATTTAGGAATAGTTAAAATACTTTGCTCTTCTGTGGTTACATTACAGGCTTGTCTCCTAAAAAACCCATTATAATGCATTTCAGAAGGTAATAATTTTCTTTCAAATATTACATAAATAACTGCAAATTTAATTTTCAAATTATAATTTCCAGTTTGACAGAGCTTTATTCTTTCATGTCAGCCCACTTCTAAATTTAACACACTCTGTTTAAAATGTTTAATTTTAATATCAGTTTAAAAAGTTAAATATATTCTTGCTAAAAGGCAGATAAATAACCCCACTAAATGATACAAAAAATTTCTTTTGGTGATTATTATGTCCATAATGCATTTCTTTCAATGTTTTAAAGATATTCCCTCTTTAATATAAAAAAAATCCCCTGCATTTATTTTATCAATGTCTCTTCTTTAAAATCAAATATTTTGAATCATGATCCTTCTCAATAATCAATACCACATATGGATTCATACTAACAGGCAAAGATTGGCATTTATTAGAAAAATATTATAACTATACCAATTTAGAAATGGTATAGTTACCAATTTAGAAACACCTCAGCAATTGATGGGTTAACAAAAATACTGGATCTAAGTAGTCTAACAAAGTTGGTGAGACTTACTATAGCTAATACTTGAGGAAACCACTCTGCATGTAGAAGGTAGGAGATATTTGGAAGTTGACAGGATTTTTTTGCTGAGACATGAGAATGCTAAAAGCAGTGTAACCACCTCACCTGACACCTGACTCCTCTAGGTCCAGGCCTTCCTCTGCATGAACAAATTCTGGATATTTTTTTTCTTTGTTATTAAACTTTGATAAGTGTTCCCGTTTTAGGACAAGAGATCGCTTCTGCTAATTTGCACAGGCTGCAAACGAATTGCAAACCATACACATATCTAGACCTGTTTATATGTCTTTACATCTCATTAATTTATACTCATTTTTCTTTTTCAATAAAAGTAGTTATGACAGAAAATTGGATTTCTTTGTCCACAGGTGTTTCCTTCACTCAGTATGGTCCTTGTTGGATCCCTGTCTTGGTCTCCCTTGACCATCCCTGGTTTCTCAGCTGTGGAGGTTAAGATCTGTTCATAGTCATACCACAAAGCAGAGTCAGCAAGGCTGAGTTTCAACAAATCACATCCTTTTAAATCTGAATATATAACTCTTTATTTGTATCAATCGATTGTTATGCACTCCCCTGGTATGTTTTATACCCCCTGCTTGCCTTGTCTGTTTTATTTAAGTCTGTAAGACAGCTTGTAGGAAAGAATCCTTGTCTGATGTAAATCCAGTTAGATTCCAAAGGAGCTACCTCAAATTACATCAGCCTCCAGTGTAGCTCATTATATTCCTTTGATATCTACTTTGCCTTATTTATAACAGGAGAATAAGCTATGATTTACATTGGCTATTAAATTTTAGACTGAAACATCTAGCTTTATGTTTTCTATTTTAGCATTTGTCTTTAGCTCCATTCACAGCTGTCAAGGCTCTTATATGCCCCGGTAGCAATTCTTAGAGTGTTCCAGGTACAGAAAGAGGCAGCTGAAACTGTCATACAAGAGATTTCTCACTTCCTCCAGGCAACTAACTTTCACAACATCAGCCTTAATATTTACAGACTCAATTATTCTCCATTACTATCTTATAATAGTCCTACTGTACACCTTGTGTTCCTACAGTATGGCCTGATAGGGGTCATGACAATACCTTTATTCTTCCCTGTCATTTTCATCATCCAGAACACATGTTTATGTGATTTATCAAGTGCACAATGTGGTATTAATGATGAAAGCATGTTCTTTTTTTCTGGTTTTACTCAGGATATCTTGCTGCTGTGTAAACCTATTACCTTTACCAGAGGTTCATACTTATATGTCTTTCCTTCTGAGTAGCTTAAGGAATATTTTACTGCGTGAAGATGTGTAACATAAGTATTTCAAGTATTTCAAGTCAATAAGACCATCAATAAATGTAAAGCATAGTAATTATTTTTACACTCTGTACAGATTTTTAAGTGACAAGAAATGGTCACAGTTTTGCCTCAATCAGACAGAGCTGCAAAAAATCTCAATGTTAGAAATTAAATTCTGTAACAAAAAAAGTTGTTCTGCAAAAGTGGAAGACATATTTGAAACATTTCATTTTCCACCACCTAATTTTCCTGCCACTATGTAGCTCATTGGAGACTTATTTATTATTGTTGTAAGTTAAATCAGATTTTCTAATTTCATTGCTGTGCTGCACCTTGATAGGCTTCAGTCATCTTAAAAGTATAGAAGTAACACAACCTGATTTATGATAAACACCACACATGTACCTCTAGGGACTCATTATAACTTCTAAAAGCATCAAAGGATGTGTAGGGATGCTATTTGGGGAACAAGACCAATATTCCCCTTCTTAGTCATTGGTAGCAGAATAAAGATCATAAATCCTTCAAAGGTGTTCTAACCCTGCCAGATGTGGATGACACACATTTTTTTTATGCTCAAGCCTACCTCATCACCATACAGTCAGGCTTGATGGTCTTAGAAGTCTTTTCCAACATAAATGACTCTATAATTCTGTAACCATTGCACACAGGGAAAAGACTAGTATGTTAAAATAGAAAAGCAGGAAATAATAACTCTATTAAAGATGGCTAGTGAAGTGTTCATCTGGATTTACTCCTTTGGTAAATCATAACCATGATCAAAATATTTTTTTTAAAGATTTGTTAAATCATTAATAAAATATTGGGTTTTTTTAATTGGTTCTAACAAAAATAAAATTAATAAATATGTAAATGTTGTTAGTCACTTCTCTATGTTTAATTTCTTAACTCTGTTCTTGAGCTTATAAAAAATGACCCTTCATTTTGTGTACCTGTTTCTTAGGAATATTTTTGTTTTAAAAAGGTCCATAACTTTAGTGGTATTTTGACCCAGATTGAAAACAAGGCTTCTAATTCCATAATAATATATTTGAGCAGATTTTCACTTAAAGAGAAAAAAAAAAAAAAAAAGGAAAAAATGGTATAATGCTCTGGGTGATATTGAACGGAGATTACTCAAATTGCTTATAGTTTTTCAGTTACTCTCTTTTGTGGAAATGACCATACAGTGAACTCTTTTTACCTTTGTGATTCAGAAGCAGAAACTTTCACACTCAAGCTACTTCTTCAGAAGTTTCAAGTACAGTGATTGTTTATGAAAAGTGTACTGTGAAAATCAATTTTCCCCTCCAAATATTTCAAAGGAAGCATCTGTCCTTTGTGAGCATGTTTTTGTAAGTCTGCATTGGAAACCAGATGAAGTTCAGTCATATCACAGTTGTCATCTGCAGATACAATTATACAGCTATATTTAATGCCTCAGTGGATAACCCCACATTACAGTTTAATTTTCCACAGAAATCTAAATTTGTTCTTGGACTGTGTATTTTCTATCACATTAGATAATCAGTTGGAGGAGAAATCCAATTTTAGCTCAATCAACAATACTTTGAAGAAGGTTGCATAAAATAACTTAACAGGTTTTAGTGTGCAATCCAGCATGTGACTAGTCTGTTCATTTATTCATTGCTGGAAACGTATTCTAGCATGAGACTGAAACTCTATGAATGATCCCTGGAGTGGTTTTTTTTACTGTTTTGGGACATATTATTTCCTCAGGGGGTTTTATTTGTTTGTTTTGCTGTTTTATTTGTGGTTTTTTTTGTTGTTTGTTTTTATTAGCAAACAATATGGCAGATCTTTTACTGCTTAACCTGGAAATTTCTAGTTCTAACTGAGCCCCAAGACCAAAGTGGCATTCATATTACCATAAAATAGATATGACATTTATTTTGCTACAATGCAGAAGAAAATAATATAAATGAGTTCAGAATTTTTTAATTGTCTATTTTCTTCTGATGATGAAGGATTGGTTTCTGTATCTCTGCATCCTTATTTTAGTTCGTTTTAAACTGATGGGAATCATTGCACTTCATGAGATTTTTACATACACAGTTTGAAGTAATAGTTATACCAACCCCAGCCCATGGTATATACACCAATCATTTTGTCTTAGTAGTTATTCCTTATTATTAACCCCAGAGACTATGAGTGCTAAATAATATCTCCTTTTTCCTTGTTTCTGAACAGTAAAAAATAGTCACAGTGCACTGACACAAAATACTCATTCAGAAGCACACGTGTTTCAGTCAGCTTCATAGATATTCTTTGATAATATTCAGTAGCAGAAACTTCAGAAGAAATTGTTATAGGGTGATTGCATCATAGCATGTGGCAGAGTGATTAGACTGATGGGAACCATATGTATGAACCAGGCCAGTGTGGAGATTTAGAAGTGAGTTGCTCTTTTTCCCCTTATGTTCCTGATCCAATAGTTTATTTAATTATTTAATATAAATTAAATACTACCATGGATTCCAAATGGTGTAAACTTACAGCAGATTTATTTTCTATTACCTGAAAAACTGATTTAATAATAGGGTTTTTAAAGTTCCTTCTCTTCTACCCCATGACCTTTCTGTGAAAAGAAAACAAGATCTATAATTTCCAGAGCCAGCATCCTCAGCTAGACTTTTCCTCTAAAGCTAGTCGTAAGCTCTTCAAGGTTACCTGAGACACCTTTCCTACCTAAGTTTGAGTACAGAAATATTGTGGCTGAAGATTTCAGATTTTATTTCTTTATACTAGCCTTTCATGTGGTCAGCAATTTTGCTATACTTTCCAAGAGGAAAACCACAACTTGGTAGCAATAAAATATATATCTCTTGTCATAGAGCCTTTTCTTCCTTTTTACCCTCTAGAAAGTCCTTCCTTTTATCATCCTCTCACAAGAAAGTGTAAGTTCTAGGTACTCTTACCCAATCCAAAAGAAAGATGAGTGCAGGATGTAGCGTAAAGCAGAGGGACTTCTTCTAGAAGAGGCTGATGACAGCATCCATGGTGATTGTTTTTCTCTTCAGCAGGAGTGTGGAGTGCTACTTCCTTTGCTTTCCTATAGATAACAGGTGTGATCTACATGGTTCTCTCCACACATCATAGCTTAACCATAAAAATTGGAAGAAAGCTAAATACAGATTAATGTAGTACAAGGGAGACAGAAAAATATTTCTATGTATGCCTCTGTGGATATGTGAAGGTGGCAATGTTGTAGCCCAACCTTGGCTAGTGACTAAGCACCCACACATTTGGTGACTAATTCTTCTTCCCCCCACAGTGGGGTGGAGCAGACAATAAAAGAGCAAAAGTGAGAAATCTTGTGGGTTGAGATAAGGACAGTTTAATAAGTGAAACAAAATTCTATGTGCAAGAAAAGAAAAATGAAAAACTTATTGACTGTTTCTCATCCACAGGCAGATGTTTAACCACTTTGTAGAAGGTTGCATAAAATAACTTGCACAGACAGATGTTTAGCCACTTCCTCTTAAGCAGATCATCATCAGAGGCAGCAGTGGGTTGCAAAGACAGACAACATAAGCACCTGTGTTTCTCCCTTCCAGCTCCTTTCCTTAAGTTTTTTTCCTGAGCAGGATACCATATGACCTGCTTTTGATTCAGATCAGCTGTCCCACCGTACTGCTTTCATTTTCTTGCTTATCCCACAGTCATTTTTAGGGGATGAAGGCATGGCCAGAGGGAGTAAAAGAGAAGGCCTTGATACTGTGTAAGCACTCTTCAGCAGCAGGAAAAATCCAGGTATGTTACCAACACTGTTAGCCACAAAAGTGAGCAGAGCACCATCCAGGCTGCTGTGATGAGAGTTAACTTCATCCCAGCCAGACCCAGTTGAAGCAGAGACTCGAGTGTGTCCATTCTGACAAATCTGTCTCATGGAGTAAAGGTTAAGAAAACTCCTGTGTGTATGCACTGGGCAATGCCTGTTCTGATAAAGAAGAAGGCCTATGGGTACTCCATGTAAAGAATATTTTCCACACATTGCCAGATGGTAAACAACAAGAGGGAGTCAACATTTTTTTATCTCAAAATGCTTTTAGTTAGAGCTACAGAGAAGTGTGGCATGTGGCAGACAGTAAGTAAAGCCAGGCTTCTGCTGTTGTCATCACAGCAGAAGTGAAAGTCTGCCCTTCACAAAAAGGCTCGAGACAGTAAGGAAACCTGGACTAAATTATTTGAAGAAGGAAAAGAGGGAGCGGGAGATATTAAAAAAGGAGTTGAATATCTCTGCATCAACAGAATGCTTCATAAGCATTGTACTTCATTGAATTTCTTTCTGTTAAGTCAAATTGTGGTTTATTTTGCTCAGACAGGAGATTAGGGCTGCATTGAAGGGTTTCCTACAAAAATGTTGGAAGGACATCCTGTACATTTTTGCTCAGTTTTCAGTACGTGCATAGTGATTCAGATTATATTCTCAATTTGGCATCTACTTGATATCACAGGCATCTCTTTTAGAAAATTAAACATTTAATGGAATTTGTGAAGGTCATTGAGAAACAGCTTAGAGCAGTTGCTTTTCTACATTGATCACCAACACAGAGCTATGTGAAAGATGACAGTGAAGACAGTTGTCATTGCTGAGAATGCAGATTCATGCTTTCTGGACATAGAAGTGATTTTGCCCTGAAATAAGATGTCTATTTGCATCAGGAAAAGTCAAATGTTCAATGCATGAAGAATACTATCAAGTAGATGATTCTGGTGTGTCTGAATTTTCTGAACTGATGGGTAAGGTCCTAGAATACCTTGCAATGCCAGTAACTACTGTTCTTATGACAGGGATATGCCTGCCATTAATGATGTGCTAGGATCCACTGGGAGCTTACTGGTTGGGGATGTACCCATCACTGATGGTCACAGCAAAGCTGGACATGCTGCTTTACCAGAATTCAATGGACACAGGTATGTCACAGGTAGTAATTTTGGATAAGTAGACAAGGTGATGGTAAATACCACCTTGCAAGAAGACAACCTTGAGGGCAGATTGACAAGTAGTTGACGAACACATAGAGTGTTACAACAGGCAAAAGAGGAAGCTTCTTAGGACCTGGAATGGTCAAGATAGGAACTCAGGAATGACATGCCCACAACTAATAACTTGCTCTTGCAAAGGACTGTGAAAGCTATTCCATAGCCAAAAATGGGTGATCCATGCTAGCTGACGCTAGAGTGAGAGGTGGTCCTCATAAAATTGCAAACACTTTATTATCCTGCCTAAGGCTGAGAGCTTCTATTACTCAGATTGCTCTTGAAAAGCTGATGCAGTGCTGTGACCAGTGTAACCTAATGATGAATTATCAGGCACCTCATCTATGCTGGAGATAATTCTCCTACTTCTTCAGAGCTCTCAGGAGTTTGCACTCTATGACAGCATATTAGAGAATTCAGAAGGTGAGAAATCATTGCTGAGGAACAAAGGAAGGAAATAATTTCAGATATTGGTGAAAGCAGGTCAGAAATTCTACACAGATTTATTGGGTTTTGATGCATTTATGACTCCTTTGAGGTAGGTGAGGCCTAGGAAGGACTTGGAAACACAGTAAAAGGGTAAAGTCTTCAGGGGTAGATGTCATGGATTATGTTGCACAGATGAGAGGATCTTTGAAATACCTCAGAGGATGACAAGTGTTATGTTAAGGCTAGGTATGAAATGTTTGTATCATCTTTACATATCCTAATTCCTTTAATGTGTCCATTAGTTTTTGTATTTTATACAAATGTTGTGTTTTTTGTGGGCTACCTCTAGAAAAAGCCAATGGACTGTAAAGCAGAAGAATTACCTCAGTGCAGGGTGTCAAATGATGCAGGTCTCTGATGGAAGTCTTTTGTCACCTTATTGCAAGCAAACTTATGTCTAGTTTGGTAGGAGGTATCCTAATCCTTTTGACTGTGGCTGTGTAAGCGTGTTCTGTGAATACTTTTGCAAAACCTTTTATGTGCTCTTGAGAGGTTTTTACTCTTATTTCTCTTATTATTTCACTATATTTCAATGTTTCTATCTAGTAATATCTTAAGGTGCAAATTGTTTTTTTTCCAAAATCATGAAAAAATAAATTTAGTAAAAGCAGACATAGAAGCAATAAGTGTGTTTTGACTGTAAATAAACTATTGTTCTCAATTCAAAATATTGTTATCCTGTCATTTATTACTTTACCTTGTTCTTTTTGGGGACAGAGGGAGAACATGCAGACACTAAGTGATAATTTAAGCTACAATTTATGGAAAATTTCTGCAAATAGTCATTTTGACCAAAATTAGAAAATCTAATTTTGTGACAAAGAGTTAGGCTGAAAATAGGATTTTATGGTGAAAACAGGAATTTGTTTTGGAATCTCTGTGTTGGGAGCTCTATAGTGGCACAGCATCTACTGCATTTGTTGTAGTCATTGACTTTGTAGTCGAATCTTGAAAGCATTCAGCTCTATTCAGTGTTCATGGCAAACTGGAGCATATGCCTACTTCTTAGTAAATCTTTTGACAGAAACTTAATTTTAGAGATGTCACTCTAGTGTTTAATGTACTACATTTCCTTCATTATAATTCCAAGAACATATTAGGATAAGTGCTTGAGCAATTAGTATCAATTGCTCTGTGTTTGTGCCTGTGACTAATATGCATATTTAAATTCATATGTTGAGTTAAAAATCATTTATGCTGGCCACCACAGGAAAATTTAAATACATTTGATTTCTATAATACAGTAATTTATTCCTTTATTCTCCTTCAAGAGAGGGATGTTATAAAGATTTTTCAAGAAAAAATCCACATCTGATATTTTTAATCACAAATAATTTTCCAGAGAATTGTAGTTACTGAATTATATCTAATAATTAATACTAATAGTACTATAGTTATGTGAATTATAAATTCCTTAATTATAGCTGATAATTTATGGAAAGAAAAATTTGAAATGGTTATTATGAACTCCTTCTTTACCTCCTTATGACATGTATATTGTTATTAATAGTCTTGTGCTAGCATAATACTCTGGTAATGTGAAAAGTACCCGACATCATTTGAAGTGTCATACCATGACATTAAAGTCTTACAGCCAGAGCCTTTTCATTTCTAATGGAAAAATCTTTAGGAATCCTGGATCACTTTCTGAGACACTCAAAAAGAAGGCCTTGGTGGCACTAGTGTTTACTCTGCTTTTGCTGACTCTAAACCAAGAAGAGGACAAGGGCCATAAAGCAATGAAAGGATTGGGTAAGTGCAGGAAGCAGTAGCTCCTGTGTGTGAAAGAACTCAGCACCTCCTGAAATTCTAGTTCAAGGCAGTGGTGACTGGTACACTGCCTGTCCTTGTCCATCCTCTCCAATGCTGAAGGAGACAGATGTCTCAGCACTTGCCAGAACAGCACTGACACCTTGGGTTAGTGATGAGCTCTATCTCTTGATGCTCTAAGAGGAATAAAAGAGCTATGCCAGTAATTGTGAAAAGAATTCTCTGACATGAGGGAAGATGGAATGATGAAGAAGAAATGGAAAGAGCAGAGTGAAAAAAAAAAAAAAAAAAAAGCTGCAACTATATAATGAGTTCTTCACTTTTTGTAGGCAAAGCTCAGGAAACAAACTGGAGAATAAGGACCCTGGCTGGATTCTCAAGCTAGTGTAAGAATGCTCTGCACCACACAAATAAGAAGTGTACATGGACTCTGGCCATTAAGTATTGGGTGCCATAATCCCACACTGCTTACAGTGTGGACAGCATGGGGAAAGGAGTGGACTGTGTCTGCTTATTGACCTAGCATCTCACTAGACCCAATGTTAATGTGACAACATTTCCTTACTAAAATATCCAGTCTTATATAATATAGTGAGCTATCAGCAAACCAACTAATGAGTTCTAACTTTAACTAAATACATATTTGGCTCATCAAGGGGTCTTCTCAGGGCAATATAGCAATTGGGCAATATATGAGTAAGCATGGATTTATATAAGTGCTTGTGAAGGATTGAAAACTTTAGGGAGACTACAACAGAACAGTTGGCAGGGGAGAAATTTATGTGCCTTTATGCAGAAATGCAATGGAAGTTACCTAGGAGCTTTACACATCTACTTTTGCATCATTATTAAATTGAAAGACATACTGACATGACAAGAAAGATGATATGAGCAAAGAAACTAGATTTAATAACATGAATCACATCTGAATGTCTAAATACTAGAGATTGGTTCAGACTTTTGCCTTTTTTAATAAAGGATTTAAATCAAAGAAAGTGTAATTTTTCTTCCAAAAATTAGATTTTAATGGCTAATAGATTTTTAGAACAAAGTAAAGACCTTTGGATGAAAAGTGTTGTAAAGAACTCACATGACTGATATCATAACTATTTTCTTTAGACTTTTGCACACAAACTTTTGTTTGTCTACCTGCACAGCAGATGTAGAAGTTTGTTTTGTTTTTTTTTTTTTCTAGGAACACATTGTGGGCTGATAAATGTAGAAGTCTGAGCTCAGTACACTTTTTCTGCTGTGTAAATATGCAAATCTGTGTGACCAGCTTGTGGTGGTTGTAAATTTTCATCAGGCTCCCCACAGATAATTTTAAGTGCTTTCACTCTGGTTTTGGCAAGGGAGTTCTCTGTTCCTATAGCAGTTGCACAGCTGAAATAATATAACAACCATTGCAAAAGCAAATGCTTACAATGGATTTTCTCCTACTGTTTAGAAACAAAAGTGAAGGCCAGTGTGAGCAGTAGGAGGTCAACCTATCTTTACTTGATTTAATCCTGTCTGAGTTGTATCCTGTAAAACCTAATGAAAACTCAATATTATCAGCATGGTGTGGCAAACTATTCAACTACTTGAACTTAGAAAGTTCTCAATGATTAATTCTTTCTTCTACATGCTCTGCATAAAACTGCTGGGCAAATCTATTCAAATTCATCAGAAACCAAACAGGAAAGATTCCCCCATGCAGTTTCCTACATTTGTTTCCATATAACTTTTACTCTTAGAAAAGAGAAAAAGAAAGCAAATGAAATTGCAGACAGTATGAAGAATACATCTCGCAACAACTCTGAAAATTACAGCAAAGTGAGTTTATTCTTCTAATATTATTTTTAAAAGAAGACCTGTCTGTTTGTTTTGCCATTTGAAAGTTGTGGCTTGAACCACCTCTTTTGTCAAGTCATAGATTGAAACTCAGCCTTCAAATCATACAAGGGATTTATGCTTTATCTCTTTGATAAGGTTTCTTTCACAGTTCATGAAATGTCACCACCTCTGGAGACTGCTTACTTAACTCAAACCAGGACAGCCACCTGCACTGAATTCCTGACTAATTGGCCATGTCCTTTCTTTATTTGTTCTTCAGCTGATAATTGCTTCTGCAGCACACACTAATTCATTGCATTAGTCAACATATTTGTTTGCTTGAATAAACTCACAAAATATTATTTTTATAGTAAACAAAGAATATTATTTAAATCTTATTTAACTGCAGCAGGGTCCCATAGTTTGCTTCAACCAGTACCATGGAATTTACAATTGTTTCTTACAATTTTTCTGAAAGGTTATTTTTTTCAGTTCCTGTTTTTCTACACACCCAATTGGTCTGCTGGGAAAATAAAAAAGCAACAAAAAAACACTTTCTGCAGGTATCAGAGGGAACTGCATACCTTTATTTTTCTCTCTTTTTGAAATGGTTCTGAGGTTATGTTACATTTTTTTTTTCTCACTAGAACACACTAGAATAAAACTAAAACCAGGATAGCTTGATCAGCTTGGAAAAAAAAGGTCAAACAAACTGACAAGGAATCTTGTGAAGGAGAAAATCAATTGACGTTGTTGCTGGAAGTACTTATGGCTATAGCAGATGGACAAAATACTCTGTTAGCTTGCATATGTCTGTTTGACAGTAAATAGAACATGGCATATAATTAAATGATGATTTCAAATTTGATTCTGAAGTATAATCTTCTAGATTAGAAAACAGAACAAAATGGATCTTGATAAAGGTAATTTTTTATATTTTCTGCCACTATAGGTCCATAGAGCTGGTATCTGGTGGTAGGGAACACAGCCCCAACACCGTTTCATGCTTATTTTTGTACCCTTGAGTGATCTTAGCCAGATTTTACAAAGTGACTTTAAGAAAAAAGTTTACTTTCCTATGGACACTGTAAGTTATACACTTTTTTAACTGGGCTGTCTGTCAATGACCTCAACCCTCTTTTGTCAACCAACAGAGGCAGTGAGCAAACTCAGTAACTGATGGAGGTCACAAAGAGATCTTTTCATCCCCTGTCTTACCTGCTCTCTCAGGTATGGTTTTGACATGTCACAGAGCTCGTTTCCCCACAGCTGCTGGAGTCACTGCCCCAGCAAAGTCAGAGGCCTCCAGGCAGCCAGACCTTTTGATGGTAAATGTAGCTCACCAGCTCTCAGGTTAACGAGAGGGTCTGATGACTCTCTCTAAGGCTGGGACTTACAATCATGCCTTTAGCAAAAAGTCTGCAGCTGTCAATGAGTTGTGTGAAGGAACTACAGGAGGAAGTGAACAGGATGTGCAGTATTCAAGATAATGAGGGAGAAATTGGAAGGTTATTCTCAGAGATGCTACAATTTCAGGAGCCTCAAACCTCCATGGTAGTGGAGATGCAGAGGAACTCAGAGCCCTGCCATGTAGTCAATCAAGGATCTCTTGGACATGAAGGATGGAAGATTGTCAGTGCCCATACCAGAAAGAGGGCTCTTCCTTTCCTGAAAACTTGACAATGACAAGTAGGAATGGCATTTTTGCAGCAAATATGAGGCTCTAAAATTAGGACAGTTTTGCCACAGAGAGCTTTACCTGAGAGATGGACAAAAGTTCTTTGGAGAGAGGGACCACATTGGGCAACACAGTCTACCCCCTACACTAGGACCTCTGTTAAGAGAAAAAGTAGGGTAGTTATCAGAGGGCTCCCTTCTCAAGGAAACAGAGCACCCAATATCCAGACAGAAAGTTCTGCTGTCTATCAGGGGCTCAGGTGAGGGTTACTGCTGTCCAGTCTGTTACAATCCTCTGATTATTGTCCACATTGATGAGAAGACAAATAGAAATCTGAGGGCAAAAGAGATTTCAAGGCCTTGAGGTGTTGTGTTGAAGAAACAGGAATACAGGTAATGATTTTCTCAGTCTTTCCAGTAGCAAGGAAGAATATAGAAAGGAACAGGCAGACTCCTGAAACCAACAAAGGTTCCCAATGGCATTGGAAAAATTGGGTTTTTAGCCATGGGATGGTCTGTAGTTCAGCAGGTGTTCTCTTGCCTCATGGGATGCACCTTTCTCAGAAGGGAAAAAGGGCTTTGACATAGGGGCTAGCAGAACTCATTGACAGGACTTTAAACCAGCCTGGAAGAGGGAAGGGGATGAAAACAGACTTGACAGGAATAAGCAATGGGATGCAATGCAAAAACTTGAGGAACTGAGCACTACTGGGATCCCTTGATCTGCTACACATTGTGTCAGCTAAAACAAGCCACACTTAAAATGTTTATACACCAACACATGCAGCATGAGGAACAAATAAGAGGAGCTTGAAGCTTTGTCCTAGTCCCAGGGATGACAACATTGGCATAAGTGAAACCTGGTGGGCTGAGTCCTGTGACAGAAGTGCCATGTTGGATGGCAGGGTGGGTGAGGCAGGGTATGGTGTTGTATGTAATAGAAGGGCTGTATGGAGCTTACAGTTGGAAGAGGCAAGGATGAGGGCCACTGAGTAAGAGGCAAATAAATAATGCTGGTTTTCATGGGAGTCTACTATAGACCTTCCAGCCAGGACAATAAATCCAATTAATTATTCTTCAAGGAATTAAAGGACACTTCCAAACACTGCACAGATGGTGCAAAGAGGTCCAGAAGACAGGGACATAGGCAAGGCAGAGATGTTTAATTCTTTGTTTGCCTCTGTGTTCTATGCTTTATGGTTAAGGGGGTTCCAGTGCTCGGTGCTTGAGTACTATGGCTGTGAGAATGATAAAGTCCCAGTTAACCCTGAAGCTGTGCCAGATCTGATGCTCCAGCTGGAGCCCTATAGGTCCATAGGGCCTGATGGGGTTAATCTAAGAACACTGAAAGAGCTGGCTAATCACAGAATCACAGAATGGGTGAGATTGAAAGAGACCACAGTGAAGCCATCTGGTCCAACCTCCCTGCTCAAGATGGTTCATCCCAGTGCACATTGCACAGAATTGTGTCCAGATGGTTCTTGAATATGTCCAGTGGGGGACACTCCACAATCTCTCTGAGCATGTTCCAGTGCATAGTCACTCGCACAGTAAAGAAATCTTACTTCATAATCAGGTGAAACTTCTTGTACATCAGTTTCTGGGTATTGCCTCTTGTCCTATTTCTTGGCACCACTGAGAAGATTCTGAGTCCATTCTCTTGACACTCTCTCTTCAGATACTTATAGACATTGATGAGTTTCCCTCTTAATGTGCCGTTCTAAAGTCTCTCTGAGTAGAGAGGCACAGATCTCTCAGCCTATCCTTGTAAGTGGTGGTCCAGTCCCCCAAGGGTAGTCATCTTTGTTGGCCTCAGGCACATGGTGTGTCTTGGGACTGTCTTGTGCAAGGCCAGCAGTTGTTTGATGACCCTTGTGGGTCCCCTCCAGCTCAGGATATTCTATGATTATCATGTTTGTCAGAACTATAAAGAGCATTCCCTGCATGGAATTGCTGTTTGACTTGGGCTGAACTGTAGCTTTGCCCTGGACATGGGGCATCCAACTGCTGTGTACTGCAAGATGCAAATTGTTACCGTTCATTCCTGTTTGTTTGGCAGTAAGGGTGCCCTGGGAAAAGCCAGTGAACTACAGCAGCTTTTGCAAGATTATGCTCCTACAACAGCCTGCACACACTGGCATGAACCCCTACACAAAGAGCATAAGCAGTGCCCTGAGGCTTCTGTTATTCTTGTCTGGAGAACTGAAACATGACTAATGCAAAGTGCAATGCACATGCATTTTACTCCCTTGTTTGGCTATTGAAAATATACCACAATTTTCCCCTTTCAGAGGCCTAAATTCAGAGATGAAAGATAAAACCAGATCCACACAAGCATGCAGGCAGGCTGATAACTTCCTCTCCTACTTTCTAGTAATTTCAAAATATTTTCTCATGAGGAGAATTCATAAATGCAATTTGGCAATATGAGAGAGGAATTTATAACACATAGAATAGTCCACAGGATTGGATAAGGCTAATTTATAGCAGATTATGAACAGTTTGCTACAAGGAAGTCTTTTACCTCCCTACAAGATTCTCATTAGGAAATATTTTTTCTTTTTTTTTTTTTTTTTTAACAATTTTATAACAAGAATTTAATGGCTTAAATCATAATATAATCAACAATAGGCAATAACTGCACCTTTAAAAATAATATTAAAAATTACCAACTCTCTTCTTAACTCAAAAAAAACTAGGTGTTTTAGCAAATTCAGTAATTTGGCTATGTAAATTATCCAAACTCAAGCTCAATTTTTTCTTCCAGAAAGTAGCTAGAGGAGTCTGGCAGGCACTCACCATTTATATTTAATTGATTCCTTTACTTAGCTGTTACAGTGTTTGTCAAGGAGGTGAAAAACCTCTCCAAGAAGGGAGCTGACCCACATCTCTCTTGTCCCTCAGCAGAGTTGCTGGTTGCAAGCTATGAAGGAAAAGGTGATTATCCTCTTCACCATACATACTAGCAAAGCAGAAAGCAAATTTCCAAGGGGAGAGATTGAATGAATGAATAAGAAAATGGGAGCATGGCTCCATGGCCCAGAAATAAGGCCACCTCTTGGCTAGGGAAATTTTGGGTCTGATATGTGGTCATAATATTATTTATTCATTTTATCTACTGCTTTCTTTAATGCAGAAGGCAGAAACAGTCTCAGACTTCTATGCTGTGATGTCTACACCCTTGTCTGTACTGAAGCTACTCTAAAGTAACTTCTATCTGTTTAGGTAAGTTGTGCTCATACAAATGACTGCAACATTGATTTATCTTTAAGCTGCCTGTCTCTCCTCAGGCATTGTCCAGAGAACCTGGATTTGTAACTCAAGGCTGTGAGAATCCCCTAAACAATAATGCTCAGGTACTGCCGTGTTCAGTGCTGAGATAGCCAAGTGTTGCAGATCCAGCTCTGTATGAAGAACCATAACTGACGTAAACAGATTGACAAAATAGCTCTTAGCAAACAAGCATAGTATGTCTACGCCCTGCTTATCCACTGTTAACAGCAGGACAATCAGAGCCATATTTCTACAGAGAGCACTGGGTACCTCCCTAGGAAAAACAGTAAAATCTATGAACAAGCAGCAAATCAGCTGTAGAAACTCCAAGGTATTTTAACTGGAGCTGGTGACATATTCAGCCCTTACACTACAGCATAAATTACTTCTCTCTTTTTTTTTTTTTTCTGTGTAAGGCACAAAAGCTACTTCAGCATATTTTCTTTTTCTTAGTTCTCAGTGTTTATTCTTTGTATCTCAGTGTTGTCACTTCTGATACCATACAACCAGCTGTATACACACTATTTTTTTTCTGGAGGCACTTCAGACTCTTGGGAAAGAAGAGCTAAAGGGTTTCCTTTCCCTAAGAAGACAGTAATCTATTTTAATTGAGAAAAGATAAAATAACTGGTGCACGAGCTTGATAAATCCTAGATATTTTTCTAATGGGACTGGATTCTGTAAGTTGTTTTACAAAAATCTAGTAATGAATCAGACAGTAATCTTCCCTTATGCTGAACTTTTGCATATTGTGTGGTAATGTCTGCACAGAAACAGAGGCCGAAAACATTAATACCAGTTATATGACCTGCATAAATTTTCACTCAGAAGCTACTTGAAAAACATACTAATGTTTCAAAATCAAATCCTTAGAAGGTAGAGGAAACAAAAGTTCACCTGGGCAACTGTAAATCAATCCCATAAATTCCTGCTTTATTTGCTACCCAATATGCCTCAATTAGATGATCAGACACTACTATTTTGAAAGAGTTCTTTCTTTACTCAGTACTTGCATTTAATATCTCCAGTATTCAGAAAAGTATCTGTTTCTCAAAGTATATTTTTATGTTACCTGTTGAGATGAACTACCCTTCTTCTATTTTTGCCTTTATATGACGTGCTGAAATGTTTTAGTTCTAGAGGAGTACACTGTACCTGGTTCAGGTGAAAGTGAATGCAGCTTAATTCACATTACCCTGAAACCTCCTAAATTCACATACACATGCTGATAATTTCAGAAAGTCTGATTATGTGGTCCAGATGAAGAAGATTTGCACTGTTATACCATATGCAAAAAAAACAATGGATGATATGATAAACTTACTCCATATTACATATCTCAGCTTGCAACACTGCTCAAACTTAAAAATTTTAACTTAATATAAAGCATTTTAAAAATTGGGAACATTTTAAATAATAGCTGAAATACCAATTGCGAGTTCCAAGCAGGTTTTTGTATTCATATCTTGGTTCACATAAAAAAATTACTTAAATGGAGGTACAGTAAGTTACACTGTTTTAAGATGAATCTCAACAAAACCCCTGCATATCTCTTCCTTTATATGATTTCACCGTGCTATAATCTTTCTATGACAAACTTAAGAGTTCAGTTTGCAAATTGAGCCAGAGGCCTAAATTCTAAATTTTGTGTTGATGATGTAAGCACTTCTCAGGCTATGATATTTTCTCATCAGCTTGGTTTAAAATTTACTTCCATGACTTGGAAATCAGCATTTTGCTGTGGACACAGGAGTCTCGTGTCTTGGTAACCCAATTGTATTCCTCTTGTGTTTCACAGCTTTTAGTCCCAGGCTAGGATGCATCCTCACTATAGCAGATCATGTCTACAATTTGTCCTTTACCAGAACTAATGTGACAGCTAAAGGTATGTCTTGTGGGTATTTGTAACATTTCATCATCTTGCATTTCATCCATACATCATATTTTAACTAGCCATAATAATAGCTCTGGGACATCTTTTATCAAAATATAGAGCAGATGCCCAGAGCTGTATTAGCTGGCCTACATTTTGCTATACAGTGTAGAATAGTGCTTTAAGGTCTCAGGGTCTAGGACCTGACCCTGAAAATGTATGCCCAGGAGTTTATGAAAGAAAATTCCCTTGGGATTAATTGAGATGCTTAACATAGCAACAAATAGTTTAGTTTTGGTTTGAGTTGGATCCTTGTTTGAGTGTTTTAGTCTTAAAACCTTCCTTGTTGTGGGGTCTATGTGACTTTCTCATCCATCACAAAGTCTTGAGGCAGAGGGGGCCATAGTAGAAGAGAACTAATGAGATCAGTGCTTTATTGTCAATATTGATACTGCTCTTGATAAGTTTTCTTTCAGATTATGGGCAGAACAGGACTGCTTTATGTTGACACTCAAACCAAAACTTTTTTTTCTTTATGTTGATACTCAAACCAAGCTTCTTAGCAATATATTGAAAATAATAATATTTTTTGTATTTTTCAATTTTTTTTGCAATGAGTTCACTGGTCGTTGGAAAGTGGTTGCTGGAAACAGCAGGTCACGTATCATTTCGAGCATCATACATGACTTTTATTTGGTAAGGAGTAAGGTCTCTGAAAATTGAGAGTTTTCTCATTTGAGGACTCCTGTCTGTAAGTGAAGAAAGAAGTGTTTTTCTCAGCATATGGCATTTGTTAACGAGTACTAGTCAAGCATTTTTATTCATACCATAATAAAGTGGTATCACTCTTCAAAATTCTAGTCCTCAGTAACTGTGAATTATCATTATTCTCCAACATGATTAATATTATATTTCCTGAAAGTGAGTTGTTGAAGAGAAACAGCGAATGACCTAATCAAAACAAATAATGCATGATCATACTGGTTATGGAAAAATCTGAAAGGAATGTTAACACTTTAGCCCATTATTTCTTGGATTTTACATCCAACTTTCATTCCAATATCTCATCTGCAGAAAAAGTAATCCCAGATTTTTAATGCTTATCTTCTAACCTGCCTATTCATTGGGAAATGCAGATTTTCTTTTTCAAGGTAAATTTCATAAGCTAAGTGGATTTCTCTGTGTAAACTTAAGTAGATATTGTAGTGATCAGGCTCATAGTACAGAAGTACCATGCACGTTTCAAATTTTGTGTCAGTATTACAAAGTAGTTCCACATCCCAAAAGCCAATTCACTTCAGCCAAGGGAAATCTGTATTACCATGTGTTCATGTAGGTGGCTATAGGCATGTTTCTAAACATCTAGTTAGTACAGTGAGTGGAGCATATCAAATGACTGAGCTACCACAAAAGCTGACTTCCAGAAGAGCATTCAAAACAGTCACCTTATACAGTCATAGTATCAGAACATAACTTTCCTGGCTGCCCAGTGTCACTCAAGACATACTCAAGAGTGTCTCTTCCTTCTGACGCATAGAATACCTGTCTCATAGATATCTCAGGTGTTCTTGGGCCTTTCAAGCAGCACTAGTTGTAATCAACTAACAGATATTTTCAGACTTCTGTCATTAGCTTGAGTCTATTAACTATCTCTTGTACAGAAACCTACAAGTAGTCACTGAAGTTTAGATGTCTTAACCTCAAGTCAAATGTATCCTTGGAGTTCAACTTGCGACCAGAGAGAAGCTTGAGCCCTTAGGGAGTGTCAGCTGAGGACCACATGGAAAATACTCTAATATGCACCACCCCCATGCCCCAAAACCCATCTCAAATTATCCTCCATTTAGACTTTCAAACACCTTTAAAAATCCTATAATTTTCCAATATTGATTCCTTTATTTGTTTCAAGAGGAGTTTCACAACTGAGTGGCAGTGGGAGAGCACACAGATTTGCTTGGGCTCTTCAAGTTCTCAATGGCAGATGAAAGTTCGGTAATCTACAAGTTACACTTCGGACTAGGCAAAGGAAAGTAAGGCAGAGAAAATGAAATAAAAATTAAAGGTGTGTCCCTGTATCTCTTTAAGGTAAACTGAGACCCGTGCCCATATTTCACAGAATGCTTAATTCAGATAATTATGACAGCATAGGTATCTTTGCTGGTTTTAGGTGAAGGAAGTTGTACTCCAGCTGAAAGCACACTATGGATTCATTTTCCAGTGACAGTGCTAATAGGATACCACTCCCAGACACTTGCTGTAAAAAGGATAGGGACACAAAGAATGAATGCCCTTCGGATGGAGAGTGAAAAAACAATCTAATTATGCTGCTCAAGGTCTGCTGAGAAAATGGAATAGACACATCAGCATAATTTAAACTACCTTCTATTTATCAGCACTTCCAGCCTTCATTTTGCTGGCCTTGCCCCATTAATACAGATAACATTTTTATGTAGCTCAAAGTTCTTCTCTAGTTGACTCATGCTTTTCCTTTGAAGCAAAAATGAAATTAAGGGTTTATCAATAGGGAATGTGACTCTGTTGCTAGTACATTGTGCTTTTTGAGAAATTTCAGGTTTTCTGCAGGGAGATCTGAGGAGGTAGAGTGCTTAATATTCCCAGCTGTACTTTCAACTCTACCCCTAGTACTATGGTTTTAGTGCTATACTCTCCTAGTACTTTATTGCTGCTTCATCAGCATCCTCAAACTTTACAAAATGTCAAAAATATTTTATGATCTTTTGGGCTAATCAAAACACAATAGCTGCCTCCTCAGCAGGAAAGTAGATAAATCACCTCATTTCTTGTCTTGTTGTTGATCCTTAGAGGTCTCTCTCTTTGTTGTTTCACAAATATTTTCCATACTTTTCCAGGTCTGCTTAAATTCAGGTCCAGATACATTCCTCACATATCAGGAATGTATCTGGACCTGCAGTGCAGAGATGGGGGAATGAAGGGAAAATATTTTAAAATATATATTGACATTGCCTGTTTGCAGAAAAGCTAGGAAAAATAATCCATTGGGGAGTGTAACTAAAACCTAACTAATTTTTGTGACAAAAAAAGATAATAAAAGGGAGATATGTGGCTTTCAACCTTTTGTAATACATAGCTGGCATTGAGAGTAGGAAATTTAGTGATCTGCCTCCACATAAGTATTTACCATTTAGAGAGCCCAAGTTTCTGATATCTAAATATTTTTTAAAGCTACTATCTTCTTTTAATGCATATATTGAAGTCTTTCTTCTGCCTTTCTGCTTTTCTTTTCATATTCCATGCATTATTCTTGAAATTATAATTAAGTATCTGAAAGTTTTTTTCCCATCCTAAATGAGTCTTTGACGAGATGAATAACTTTATGATTAGTTTATTTCATTTGTTGTGTTACTTGCTCCTGTGCATTATGTAGGAAGAGATTTGATGACCTTCAACATCTCTTACTGAAATTTTGACTAGTCTCTAATTGGAATAATACGTGATTTGGTGAAAGCCATATGCATCCAGATTCTTAAAGAAATAAACAAACAAAAAACCCCAAAACCCCCACAAACAATCAAAAAAACCCCTTGCCCAAAAGCAACACAAATCTGAAATCACAAGCTTCCTTGATAAAAGGTTCTGCTTAAATGTGCATGCTCTGGGAATTACAAAATATCTGCTGACTTCTTCTGTGAACTGAAATATATCAGTTAGTCTAATCTATTGACTTAAGTAAGGTAAGAACAGCAATATTGAATTGGTGCAGTCTTTCTGGGATAATCTTACCAGAAAGAGAAAAAAAAACCCTTAAACACAAATGAGAAGGAATTCTTGCAGGAATTCTTCATATTCAATATGAATTTTCTGTTTCACAAAATTTTGCTTTAACTCAATGAAGAATGTTTTCTCCTGTCTTTTCATAATTCAGAGAGTTGTTAAAAAAACTACAAACAGAACAAACCCCATCTCTCTGAAATGAACTCCTGAGAAGTCAGTACAACATATCTTCATATTTACTTCTTGTAGTTCAAACAATTCTCTCAGTTACAGAGATACTATTAGGTCTTCTGCTGTCATGTGGAAATTATTACACATAGGCATCAAACTAGTCCTTCTTTCACATTATTTTAGTGGCTTACTGCAATTCTTGGTTGATCCATTAAAGAGGCAAAGGGTAGCAAAAAACCAGTGTGCACTACAGGAGCAATGGCATCCAATCCATTGTCTTTTAACATGTCAATACACAAGGTATTACATACACAGTCTTGAACTACTGGCTAAGAATACAAAATCATTATCAAAGAGAAGTAAATCTG
Source organism: Haemorhous mexicanus (assembly GCF_027477595.1). Lineage (NCBI taxonomy): Eukaryota > Metazoa > Chordata > Aves > Passeriformes > Fringillidae > Haemorhous > Haemorhous mexicanus. Next base: position 59,022,663 of record NC_082345.1, on the reverse strand, counting down.
CCTTGCTTTTTGCTGAAGCAGAAGAACTAATCCATTCAATTTCTGATCCTCTGTTTCTGAGCTAGTCAACTTAGTCTTCTTCATAGTCAACAGAGAGAAAAAACACTTGTTATGATGTATTTCAGCTGCCTACCTTATAGCTAAACGTGCTATGATCTGCAGTTGCCTATTACTTTCTGATGAACTAGAATGGTTTAGATTATAAATAAATTAATGTATACATAAAATGCATATTTTATGTATAAATATATATAAAATATAGACATTCCTAGAAGCACTTTGGTTACATGATGTAACCAAAAAGTGAGGTTGTTTTCTTTAGATGAAACAAGACTAGATATACCAGGAAAAGAATACCCAAAACACTGAAAGCTACAGGGAAAGGTTGAGTCTTTCTCAGGACTCATTTGTTGAGTCTTTCTACAGGACATCCCTGCTTTTGAAGGAGTTGACAGCTTCTCCCAATTTTGTATTACTGAGCAAACTCCCTTCGTATCCCTTCCAGCCCTGGGTCCATTCATGTCATTTATGAAGAGGTTGAAGAGCACAAGGACAAGGATGGAGCCCTGCAGAACCCCACTGATGACAGGTCGCTGTCAAATGTCACCTCATTCACCGTAACCCTTTGTGCCCTACCCATGAGCTAGTAGCTCATCCATCCCATGATGTGTTTATCCAGCTGTGGCTGGACTTTTTGTCCAGAAGGATCCTATGAGAGACAGTACTGAAAGCCTTATTGAAATCCAATAAGATTACATCCACTGCCCCTCCCTTGATCAACTAGATGAGTTACCTTGTCATGTTAGGTTTTTAAGATTCTTCTGGCCTGGTTTATACCAGCTGTGTGATGCTTCCAAGTTAATTTCTGGCAAATTGAAGTCTCTCAAAAGGACAAGAGCAATTGACTTGGAAGCATCTCTTAGCTCCTCAAAGAATAATTTATCAGCATCATTGTCTTGGCTGGGAGGTCTATAGTAGACTCCCATGATGACATCTACACTATTTGTTTGCCCCTTCATTCTTTTCCAGAGGATCTCAACTTTTCTGTTGCTAACTGTGAGCCCCATACATTCTAACCTTTCCATAACACAGTGCCAATCCCTGCCTCTCCTGCCCTACCTGTCCCTCCTGAAGAGCCTGTGACCATTCAACAGGGCACCCCAGTCACAGGACTCATCCCACCAGTTTGACTTATGCCAGTGGTGTCAAATCTCTGGAACTGGGCCAAAGCCTTGAGCTCACTTGTTGGCTCCTCCTGCTGGGTGCATTAGTGTAGAAACATTTCAGGTGTGGTATATTGTAGCCAAGACATCTTAAAGCAGATTGAGGAATCCCATTAGTGCTTCTTTCCTCAAGCCTTGGGACACTACCACATTGCTCATCACTGGTTAGTCTGGTTTTCCCCCTTTTTCCCCTCCCAAAATAGTTTAAGGCTCTGACAAGGAGCCCCTCCCCTAACTCCCATGCTAGAACTCTTTTTCTCCTCTGAGAGAAGTGCATCCCATCAGGCTGACCCATTAAGCAGTTGGTCGAATCTGTGTCAGGATTCTGTGATATGGGGTCCAACTGCAGCTGGCTAAAAGCTGGATATTGAATAACTGCACATTCTAAGGGAGGACCTGGCATCTGGATTTCACATATGACTTTAACGTGGCATTAGAAAAAAATAAATTTAGATCAGTCACAAGATTTAAACCTGATATAATTGCTTTGTATATTTTAAAACTTTTCTGTATGATTTTTATACAAATCCCTTCTGTATGAGATTTTCATTAAGAGAAAAAGTTTCCAATTACATCCACAGAAAAGACAATATCTTTAATTCTTTATTCGATCTCAATATTTTAATGGTCACATATAGAGTCTCTTGTGTGAAAAAGCTCCCCAACAGACCAAACAGATTATAAATGAGAGGCTGAATTTTACTGTGATCCTAATTTTCAATAACAAAAGACAAAGCCACCAGGCAGTTGTTGGATTTAGCTTTATTTTATCCATATTTATGTACAACAACGTTTGTTTCTTGGAAAGCTGTATGTCTTAGATCATCACCACTACTTTTCCTATTTTTTAGGTAACTGCTAAATTCCCATCTTCTAAGATTGAATGTTGTGGCTGTCGTTCAGTGCGCCAAGATTAGCAGAGATTCTCTGTCACACATTTTGTCTTTTGACAGCTCAGCGGTATAATTACTTAAAATGTCATTGCTGTTGCTGCAGCTGTAATCAGCTTCTACTTTCTTTTCTCTTATTCTGCCATCTTTCAATGCTATCAAGAATCATGTATCAGTCTTGCTAACTTGGACCTCCTTAACAAAATAAACTTTTCCTTGAACATATAGGAGGCCCTGCAAAAACACTGTCTAAAGAAAAGACCTTCAAAAATTGTCATCCATGTCGCCACGAACAGGACTAATACTGTCACAGTATAATGATAAGTGCTCCAATAAAATCCAATGACTTTATCACACTAGCCTTTTTTTTTTTACCATCTCTGGTGTCAATCAAAGACAGATTGCACCCAGAGAGGAACAATTGCTAAAAGAAAAAGCATGCTTAAATGTTTTTTTATCACTTCAGGAAAGCAAATATGCAGCAATTGATTTATGTTTGATCTTCTTCAAAGGTTACCATGGATTCCTAAATGCTAACCTGTATACAACTAAAACACATTTACATTTATTTTTTCTTTTCGGGCAAACTGAGCTTACAATGTAGGAAATATTTTGTATTTGTCCTCTGAGGTGACTGAAGAGGTAAATTATCTACATCTAGGTAAGGGTAGGAAGTCATGTTAAACAATCTGGAGGAGAAAAAGAGAAGAAAATATCTAAAAAAATCCAAAAAATAAAAAAGGACATAATTCCAAACTTTTACCTCAGTACAGGAATGCTAGCTAGTTGTACTTGGGTAAGAAAATTACCTAGATAAAATTAATAGCTTGGTTTTTGTGGCTGATTCCTGGGAGTCTTTATTAAAAGGTAAGTCATTACTCTTGTTAAAAGACAGTAGTGATCATGACTCTGATTCTAGGAACAAAAGATTGCAAACTGGGCTGATCCATCTACAGTGGTCCTGATAAAAGCATTAAACATATAAATAAATATATTATTTAAAAAAAGGGAAACAAAAACCTGTTGCTGTTCTTTTTCAAAGAAACCCGTATGTCACCCTTTTTGCACCTACATATGTAGAATTTGCTCCCGCCAGTCAGATTTTTATCTGGTGATCATATTAGTTATTGTTGTCTAATCAAGACTTGAATCAAGGAGAGGTGGTAGAGATGCTCTTTGTGTGAGCATGCAACTGGATTGCATCAAGATCTGCCTGGGTGTGAAAAATGAGTGGAGAGCTTGCAGGTGAGAATTAAGGAGCAGGCTAACACGTGTGACACAGTTGTGTGTGGGTACCACGGGCCACGTGAGCAGGAAGAGGAAGTCAATGAGGCCTTCTGTAGATAGCTGAAAGAAGCCTCAGAATCACAGGCCTGGTTCTCATGGGGAACTGATATCTGCTAGAAAGACAACACAGCTAGGCACACACAGTTCAGGAACTTCCTGAAGAGCACCGATGATAATGTTTTGATACAGATAATGAAGAAGCCAACAAAGAGAATTGTATTGCTGGACCTATATTAACAAAGTACTGGTTGGGGACATCCTTGGCTTGGAGTGACCGTGAGATTGTGGAGTTCAGGATCTCATGTGGAGTAAGCATGACAATAAGTAGGGTTATGACCCTGGACTTCAGGTCAGCTGACTTTGGACTCTTCAAAGACCTCCTTGGAGGAATCTGATGGGTCAGAGATCTGAAAGTTAGATATTAACCAACTCTTTTAGACCCCCTCCTAAGAATCACTTCTTCCAAGCTCAAGAGAGGTGAACCTCTCTAAGTAAGAAATCTCACAGAGGGGGCAGGAGACCTGCATGGTGAGTGAAGAGCTTCTGGCAAAACTCAGATGGAAGAAGGTTTATGGGAAAAGGAACAGGACACATATATAAGAACATTGTCACAGTATGCAGGGATGCAACAAGGAAGGCTAAGGTCCAGTTAAAATTAAACCTGGCAAAGGATGTCAAGAGTAACTAGAAAGGCTTTTTCAGGTTTATCAGCATCAAAAATAGGTTAGGGAGAATGTGAATCCAGAGCTGAATAAGGTGAATGCCCTGGTGACAGACAACACAGAGAAAGAGGATATACTGAATGCCTTCTTTGCTTCAGTTTTTACTGCTTAGGCCAGTCCTCAGGAATACTGGAGACTGGTAGCAACAGATAAAGTTTGAAGAAAGGAGGAATTTCCCTTGTTGGAGGAGGATTGGGTTAGGGACCATTCAGACAAACACAACGTGCACAAATCCATCACCTTTGAAAGTTTATGGAAAATAGGAGATGTGCCTTTGGACTTAGGAAGGAAAGCCAATGTCACTCCCATCTTCCTGGGGAATCCAGGAAGTGACAGACTGTCATCTCTAATATCAGGAAATAACTTTCCTTGGAGGGTGAAAGAATACAGGAACAGGTTTTCCAGAGGGGTTGTGGAGTCTCCTCTGGAGATCCACCTGGATGCAATCTTGCACAACCTGCTCCAGGTGAACCTGCTTTAGCAGGTGTGTTGGCATAAGTTATCTCCAGTGGTCCCTTCCAGCCTTTATCCTCCTGTGATTCTGTGACCTTCCTTTTGACTGCTAAGCATTTAAACACTTGAGAAAAAAATGAGGTTTTAAGTACTTTAGGACAACTGTAACTTTGCCCTGGTAATTTTTGTGAATTTGTCACATTTCAATCTCTTCTTTGAATAAATAGTGTTTCTTTCTCCTCTGTTGTTAAAAGGAAGACCTGCATACATCAGAGAAAAAAAAAAGTGATGAAACTAGAACTTGTGAGCTCTGCACCTGGCATACATACCAAAATGTGGGTGGAAATGTGTTCTATTGTACAAAATATCAGGGCAGAACAAAAGCAGATTGCAAGGAAGTAGATTTTTCAGTTTTATGAAACTAGATTAAATACAATTTTTTACGAAACCTGGAATACTGATGCTTATCTAAGTGACTTTTACTTAGCCTAAATATTTAAACTTGGCCTTTTCTTCCACCTTTTTTTTACTCCTTCAGAGATTCCTCTTTTTTATACTTCTTCCCAGCCTGTTTCCGCCCACATGTCCTATGTTCCTTTTCTTTGTATTTTTCAAATAGAACAAAAAAATTGTCAAAAGTGAAAGAAAGAAAAGTACAATGCACAAGATTAACACTGGCAGAAGAATAGACATGCATGACTGGTTGCTGGCAGTGTCTCTAATATAAAGCCCACATTTCTTCAGTGTACTTATTTTAGTATGATAAATTGCATTCCCTTTTCCTTTATGATGCTTTTTTCTTTCAAATGTGCTAACATGTAACTCTTCCAAAAAAATTAATTACATTTTGGCAGCTCATCGAACATAAGCACTACATTCTCGATGGGCTTTTGGACTTTGCCCATATGAAAAGACTTCAGCCTAAAAAAGATTCTCAATCCCCTGATGTTTACAGGATTTAATAATTGTATTTTGGAAATCCATTCTTGCAGGTCATTCCCATAGCCTACAATAAAATATGAAGATATTTAGCTTGTCTCTTAGCATTTTTAAAGCCAGATATATGACTGAGGGTGTGATTTGGAGAGAAAATTCCCCAAAAACCTTCCAGATATCCTGCTACTATACAGTTTTTTATTAAAATTTTGGGGGCGAGAAGGTCTTACCATAAAATATACAGTTTCTGCCTTACAGGAACCTAGAATTTTATTTAGATTTTTCAACCACATCCTGAAAATTGAAGTGCCTTGAATGGGGAATTGTTTGGATTAATTTCTCCAAAGGAATGACACCTGGCTTCAAATCTAAATTCAATTAAATAAAAGAATTTGTTCATATGAACTTTTGTCTCCAAATGGGAGGAAACTTGTGAGTTCACCAACTCTATACCTAACTCGAAAATGGATACTGTAAATTTTCATCTACAAATATCAGAATAATTTCAGAACTTTAGATTCAACTTCTTATTTGTAGCAGGTGGTGAACCAAGATCAAGTTTTACTTAAAGAAAAAGATTTTTTTCTTTCAATTTAAGAAAATATATATATTGATGTTAGTTTCCGAAATACAAGAATTAAAGATTTATTCCAGGATACATTAGTAAATATTTAATTGATCTATCAGAGACAATTGTTCAATCATTATTGTTGTTTTAGAAGTTGTGTGAAGATATAAGCCAAAAAATAGATTAATTTGACATATAAGCCGAGATGAAATCACTTAGAAGTTGTAGTTTCCCTTTTCTATTCCTAACTTTTTGCAGTTAAATATTCTTCCTGCATATATATCATAGTTCAGAGTGAATGTGCTTACTTAATGCTGCTTCTGTCTAAAAATGCAATTTTAGATTTCTACAAAAAGTTTTGGTTGGAGCACCAAAATTCCCCAATGTCGGTCTATAGTTCTCTGATTATCTTTTAATTGTTTTTTTCTTGGAAACACATAGGATGATTATCTTGTCTCTGACTTGCTGCTTCCTATATTTCTGTTAAAGGCAGAGCAAGAGATACCAGGAAAAAGGTCTGTCTCAAAACCTTGTGAAGGAGGTAAATTTTAATATGGCCTAGGAAACATAGTCAAGAAGTCTATTTATGAAAGTTCCTAAATAGTACCCTGTAGGCAGAAGTGCTTTGAAATCAGGACAGCTAAATTAATCAGATGTATTAATGCACAGGCTGTTCTCAGGTACTGCATTAGAGGATGTACCGCTTGAAAAAAAACTGAATGTGGGGTTTTTTCTTCTTTTCCCTCTACGCCTCAATGAAATGTTAAAACAGCTTTTGCATCCTGTCTCACAGGAGTGAGAGCCTCTCTAACCCAGACCAGGCAGCAAGGTTGCAGTCATTGTGTTTGTCTGGGATTCCTTAAGAATAAAAAGCCTCAAAGTACTCACTGCCAATTACAGTGCTTGTTAACCAATGGCTGTCCTTCACAATAGATGTTTGTGCTAGCAGGAAAAACCTCAAATTAATATACACAAGTAGATTTTTGTTAAATATATCTTTTACTGGATTATACTTTTAATGAAACTCAAAACACCAGTGCTAGTTTTGGGAGGACATTTTTCATGTGCTTCGTGCAGTAGAGCTGACTGCTACAGCTATAATTTTCTCTCGCTCTTAAGCCTGCTGTGACACTGACAAGTGAATGACTCAAGCAACAATACCAAGAAGTAAGAAAAACAACGTTCAAGACCCAAGGTTGACAAATGTCCTCACTTTTTCTCACAAGAGCCTTTCACAACAGTGGAAAATGAACCTGAGTGCTTCTTGCCCACTACAGATGAAAGCAATCAGGGATCAATTAATAAATGGTACTTTTTTCCACAGCTGTGAGACTGTGATTACAAAAGGGATCGAAACATAGATCCACCTGGGAAAGACCACCTTACTAGCTTGACAGGGTCACAAAACCACCAAGGAAGTAATTTATTATTGCTATTCATTAAAGAAAGGTTATGGTCATCTTTCTAATTACTTTTCTTACTTAAGACTGCTAACTTTTTCACAGATTGCTTGTCCCTTGTACTGACCTCTGCATAAAATCGATTCATATTTGCATTTTTTTGTGCTCATTATGGTGAAATATAACACAGACTGAAAATAAAACATACATTTCTCTGTAAGAGCAGGCAAGTGCTGAAAACACTAATGACAAAGGTTAGGTTTTTCTCTTTTTTGTTTCATTGATTCTTTTACATATCGCAAAATTCATAGATTATGACTATGCTTACCATGAAGGTGCTATAGGAAGCTTCAGAAAAAATGAAGCTAATATAACATGCAAATCACTCCAAGAACTAAGATGTTAATGTGTATTGGTTTTTTTCCTTAAATGTTTTATTTACTAAGGATCACCAAAAAATTATTTAAAGGCAAACATCTTTATCTCTTTATCTTGATGTTGAACTATCCAGTTATCCAATGCTCTTTATCTAAAAGTAAAAAAATGAGCCAACACAATGAAATTTGAAGCTAAATCTGACCATATGTTTGGATGAAAGACTACTGTTTGCAGAGTAATTTTTTTCACAGAATTAAGATTAAAGACCAGTTTCTTATTTGAATACTAACTTTTGTCCAAAGCAGATCTCTCATAAGGCACAAAGTCTTGCATTTAGCCCTGTTCCTATCTATTATCTTCAAATTCTCAAAGAGAACTGTCAACTTTGTCAGGAGCTGAGACACTTAGGGATCGTTTTCTAAAAAAATAGTACTGGCAGTACTACCTTTTAATAATAACAGAAACATTTAATGTTTCTTGTGAAACATCATCCTGAATAGTTATCCATATACACCAAAGAGAAAAGCTGTTAAATTCTAAATTGTTCAAGGTTATTATTGTCTATGTTTTTCAAGGGATTTTATTTAACCAATGATTTGAAAATACTCTTGGAGAAAATCTCCTCACTACATCTTTGCTCTCTGTGTCTGTTTTAAATACATACTTATAGTGATCATTTTAAATAGGGCAACTAAACAGTTCACATTTCTTAATTTCACAATTAAGAAAATGTAAAGGAAGAGAAAATTCACAGTAGTTTGGAGTGAGAATGGACAGTATCTTTATTTAGAGACCAAGAATGAGAAATAAAACCAGACGTTCTTTTACAATGTGTTTCTGCATGACTGTAGGGATTTGGAAACAGTAAGCACTGGACATGTATTCACATACATTTCAAAGAGGTACTTGATTTAGCAGTAAAGAATATAAAATACATCCTGGCCGATATTATCAGAGGCACAGCTGGTAAACTGAGGAACCTAGTTATGTCCATTCATTCAGCATTTATTCATTCTATATGTGCAGAGTACTGCATCTGGTTTTGATCTTCCAGTGCGTGAAAGACATGACAATACTGGAACAAGTGCAACGTAGGCCCACTACAGTGGGAACTTGGTGTAGTTTCCCTATAAGAAGATCACAAGAGATCTGATATTGTTCATCCTGGAGCAAAGACAGCTTTAGGGACAGCAAACAGCAGCTCCCCTTCATGGGTAGGCAATGGAAAAGGTGGAACCAGGCCCTCCACAGTGGCACAAGATGAAACAACAGAGAAAAAGGAAACTCATTGAACCAAGGGGAGTTCTCACTGCCTGTAAGAATAAAGCTTCTCTCCACAAGGACTCTCAGTCCATGCCACAGGCTGCCCAGAGTTATTGTGCATTCTCTCTCCGTGCTTGGGAGTAAATAAGTCCCCGATCAACCATGTCTGACCACATACTTCGTGGTCATCTTGCTTTCAGTAGGAGTTTGAACTTGGGATCTCTTAGGGTCCCTTCCAGCCTGAATTATTCTTTTAACCTCTGAAAAAACAGCAGACACTTAAAGTGATCTGAAGAATGTTATTGTATTTTATTTGTTGTTTCATGTGCCATTTTATTCTCTTGCTAAGTTTATAATTTTGACAAATCAGTGAATTCAGCTATTCCAAAGAGATTTGATTCTTCTCATAGCTATACTGGTGATGAATATGCAGCAACACTGAATGTAACACTTGAGATACATTGTTTGAGAATCTGGAAGCTTAACAGCCTTTAGGTAGTGGCCATCTGAGATAAGAGCAGACTGTAATCTTCAAACTGTAGCATTGACTATGACTGAAGGGATTTGTGCTATGTGAACAGAAAGTCAGAAGAACCTTGTCTTTTCATTCACTGTAAATCATTATTAAAAGCTGATGAGTGAAGTGTGGATCTTTCTCTTGGTACATTTTCTTCTTCTTTTTTTTTTTTTTTTTTCTGTGAGGAGAACCGCAAACACAGCTGATAAAATGTTTTTGGCAGTATGTTAAATTTTCCACAGCTCTAATGATTTGTATTCATAGTATAGTCTTAAACTACTAGTAGCTATAATTCATCATATTTCTAATTTTACAGAGGCACAGATGGCTGTCCACTCTAGTGGTCCCAACATTACTGAGTTAAACATGGAATAGCATGATTGATTAAAAGTTGTAATCAGACATTACTCCTTGTAATTGTGATTAATATGAGTTTACCATTTCTGACAATAATTACTTTTATTCTTTCTTTTTAACAGAGAGAATAGAAAGTAAGTAGATTACAGGCTTAAAAAAGCAAGACTTTAAAGCCAAATGAGCAATTACTTTTAATTGCAAAAAGAGAAAACTGCAGTTCATACTTTACTTTTTGGTTGGTTTAGGGATTCCTGTTATCCTTTTGATACCAGTCAAGATGAGCCATTGTTCCCTGTGGGGAAAGGACAGCTAATAATTTACTTGTATATTTTTCTCTCTATAAATTTGGGGTTTTTTTGCATGCTTACCCTTTCAGTGATGCATAGTGCCATGATTTTTTTTTTTTTTTTAGGAATGTTGGGCAATTCTTTGAAAGTAAAAATAAAAGAAAACATTACCTCATACAGTGAAAAATTAATGGACTGATTTCTAATTATATATTTTGTATTCATTAGAAACACAGTTAATGGGTTAATTTGGCTTTGGGTCAGGTCATTGCTTCCTTCACACAGGATTCTCATAGTCAAATCAGGCCTGTATTGTGATAAAATCCTAGATTTGCATATGGGTTTCTTTTCTTTGGAACTGCTTGTGAAATTAACACTTAAATTGTCTCTATAACTTAATTTGCTTAAGGAGTGGCTTTACACAACAAGGTATTGATAGCAGGTGAGCTGCAGGAGTGGCTTCTGTAACAAGACACACAAGATGCCCCCATGTCAGACACGGACAATTTCACAGACAATGCAGCTCCAAATCCAGCTAGACAAAGCTCTCCCAACAGTGACAGTGGTGGTGCCTCTGTGTAAACATATTTAAGAAAAAGTAGGAGCACTGTAGAGCAGCTGTGAGTTAAAGGAGTGAAAAAATAAGTGAGAAACAGCCCTGTGACACACAGGTCAGTGAGGAGAGAAGATGGAGGGAGAGGAGGTGCTCCAGGCACCAGAGCAGATTCCCCTGCAGCCCACTGTGTAGCAGAGGTCCACGTGCAGCCTGTGAAGGATATCCCTGAAGCAAAGGCTATGCCCAGAGGGAAGCTGCAGACCATTGAAATCCTTTGCAAGAGCAGATTCCTGGCAGGAGCTGCAGCCCATGGAGAGGAACCCATGCATCAATGGGTTCTCTGGCAGGAACTGTGACCCTGTGAGGGACCCACTCTGGAGCAGTCTGCAGCTGGAAGGAATGTATCCTCCAGAAAGAACTCATGCTGAAAATGTGGGAGTCACCCCATTCTGCCACAGGGTAAAAACCTGAGAAGGAATGGTATGGTAGGATCCAATTTGTTCATTTTATATGCTCAGTGAAACATCTTCATTCCCTATCTTTCCTTCTAAAACAAGATCTGGTCTTAGAACAAGATGAGGGATGCAGGCAGTGAAAACAAAAGAAGGAAGCAAAACATAACTTTTGGGCAAAGAGTTCAGAGAGAAGTGTTGCTATTTCTCAGCATCTCTTGTACTGCCTTTGGCAGAAAGATCTCATGAAGCCCAAGGCAGAACTTAGAGGTACTTTCCTCAAGTAGAATAATTACAGCAGGCCTCTTTGGTCTTGTTACTACTGTTTCTACAAAGGTGAAGAAGGCAAGTATGGTTCTTTCCTTGCCTGCTGGTTATATTTTCTCTTATTTTACTCATAGTAATAAATCCCTTCTATTTCACTCTCCCCACACATCCCTCTTTTTTCAATCTTCATGTCTCTAAGGTTATTTTTTCTTTTTCTTTTTATATCCACTGTACTGCTGCCCATATGATTCTCTTCTTTTCTTGATGTGAATGCCTTTGACTAAGAAACCAATTTCATAACAAAAATAACAAATCTTTCTAAGGAAGAACTTTTAGAATTTATATTTTTAGAATTTAGCGGATATTTTCTTTCCAGTTTATTTAAAAAATCCCAAACAATTTTCTTCTTTATTTTCTGTTTAACAAGATAAACTGCATATTATCTTAAGTTCTAATTTCAAATGGATGATACTTTCTAAGACAAATTATCCTACTAAATTCATTGCAGCAGAAAGATGGATGGTAAGATGTCACATGTAGAGGAAGGTTGGGTGTTAAGACTTCAGTGGCTGTGTGCAACTTTTCCCAAAAGATGATCAGCCTGGTACAATACAGCTGGTACGCGCTGTATCACGTGGCGTTGAAACCTGCTATCATGAGAGATAGCTAATTGGCTATTTGATTAATAGCTCTCCACCAGACTCCATCTGTAGTGAGATTTAGCCTACTGTTCTCAAAGCTGGTTGAGGCATACTTCACCACAACCTAGTGAACAGCTACGTGGAGCAAAATCATCATAGAGTGAAAAAACAGTTATGATTGAGCAAAAGGTGTCAGGTATATGCAGCGACTCTCAGAGGATTCATAGTTCTTTGCCACTGACTTCAAAGTCTTTTCACAATGGTGCAGTGACCTGTTTTCCCTTTAAAGAAAGCATTTTCTTTTTTCTTGCATTGTAAAGAGAAAATCAAGAAAATATCTATAACAAGCAAAAATCCTCTCCAAAACCATTGTATCAGAAAAGTTTATAATAGGAATGAGAATGTGCCTCTAGATTAGTCAAAATGAATGTGAGAAGGGCAGTACTATGGAGCCAGCTGCAACCCCAGAAGCAATGCAATAATAAAGTTGCCTGTGGCCCTAACCCCTTTTTTACACACTCAGAGACAAATATAGTTGAGCAGACAGTTGTCTACGCATTGCAGTACCCAGGCTTTGAAAAGTGCTTTAACAAGCTGGCATAGGATGCTAGCTAAAACTAAACCCAGGACCTAACAGTCTCTTATTACAGCTACTAAACAAATGGGTGGGAATTCAGTGAACTAGATCTACAAGTACTACATTCTACATATATGCCTTTTGTCATCATGATTTTGCTTTTTTGTTTGCAATACGTATGTTAACTTGGGAAAAATGATAATGAAGTAAAAAAAAATATAGCCTATAAAACACTTGTCAGAAAAGGAAGCTGCAAAGAATAAAGCACAGAGAAACTATAAAGATTATGGATTATTTTAGTTATTTGTGGGAGTTTTTTGTTTTGGTTTTTTTTTTTTTTTTTTTTTTATGAGACCAGTGTCTAACAGGTTGGTGAATGGGTGTCAATATAAAAATGGTATTTGTATTAACTTTTTTAGAAAGCAAAGAATTAAAAACTTGTCAATTGCTTCCCAAAGAAGCATAAGTGCCCAGCAAAGTGCACCTACAAAGTAAGCTTTAAATGATTGAATTCTAACAACTGACTCTATATATTTATTAGCTATCCTTTTGAATTCCATAGCTCTCTAACACTAACAACAAAATCCTAACTAGATTTCATACAGTTTCTTTGCAATTAACCAAATTGCTGAAAACTCAAAGAGATTTGAATACTGAGAAAATATTTAGAGAGACACAGTGCAAGCAGTGGTCTTACAGAACAAGTCCTTCTGGATAGACAGTCTAGAGAGGGGCAGTCTAGAGTAGAAAAGCTGATCCAGGTGTATTCAGCTTTAAAGTTCAGTCTTTAAGATCTACCCCACCTATTCAAGTCACAGCAATACTGCTTTTTCTCACCTAATAGAAAACAGCTCCTGGTGCAATGCTGTACACTTTAAATACACATAAGGAATATATTCGTTCTTAAATATATAAACTGTTTTGCCAACGGACACAAGATCCAGCAGCAGTAACACAGGTGAAAAAAGCAGAACATCCAATTGGACCTGCAATAGTTCTCCATCTGACACCAGATAACTCTATGAATCAGGCTGCAGATAAAATTTTGTGCATTTTAAACCTTTAAGGATAATTAAAGTGAAATCTTTATTTTTCTGAAGAATCGCATTCTTATCTTTTACCTGCTTCTCCCAGTGGTTAGTGTATTTTGTGAGTATTTAACAAGGTTGTTGCAACTAGAGAAAATAGCTCATCTCTAATTCCTTAATCCCTATTTCCACTAGAAGAAATTTTAGTCTAGTTTATATCTATAGTTTAACATAAACTGTAATTTAATCTCTTTTATTTTTTATCAAGATTTTCCCTCTGTATATATACAGAGATATATACATGAATCTATATTAAATTTTACTAACTGAAGCAAACTAACAGGAAGTAATCCATGTGTGCATGATTTACAGTACTTGTGAACTTTATGTTAAAAACACTGCTGCATCTCCCCTTCTCTTATCAAGAGTACAGCCTAACACACTGTGAGCACAACGATTTTCAGCATCATTTTTCTGCTTATTGTACATGGACAATGAGAGGATATATACAGAAAAGGAGATACCACAGCTGTTTAATCTTTTTTCAGTTAAATACCCCAATGTTTCAGTATTTTTCATTCTGTTTTCTGTGGAAAGTTAGGTGCTTTTTCCATATATATGAAAGAGCAGCTTGAAAAACAAACAAACAAACAAAAAAACTCAGTAAAAAGAAATAAAGTCCTGTCCTTGTATTCTTCATGCTTTTGAGGCTTTATATTAAGTTGAAAGACTTAGTGAAAGAACTCCTAGCAAACCAAACAGAATTATTTGCTTCTAGAACACATTTTGAATTCAGTTAAAAATCTATAGTTTTTTGCCTCATGTATTCTTATACTGCGAATGAAAGTAAATGATTTACTGTCAAATGAAGTTTCATTCTGTAAGAATTTCTAATTTTCAAAGAATTAGATTTATATTAGAAAAAAGGAGGTATGGACTACTCAATTGTAGAAGAAATTAGTATTTTTTTTTTATTTGTTAGGATGACACTATCTTTAGTAAGATCTCCCAAATAATATATACATAGAATTTTTTTTATGAAGTACATATAAGAACTGAAGATGTAACTTAGAGATGTGGGAATGAAAACTATGTCCTATTCAGGGACACCATGCATATTTTCACTAGTTGAAATGAGTATCATAACCATCACTAGGATCAGGGATTTTACAATAATGCCTGTGCTAGCCAGTTGAATTTGCTAAGGACACAGAAAAGTATTTCAATATTAAGAGAATACATATGATAAAGACCCTAATCTTCAGTGTAGAGCATTGAAACATTGGAAAATATAAAGTAACACTGACATACAAAAGAAAATAAGGGAGGAATTACAACATAAGTAATAACATAGCAAAATACCCTGTCACCTCTTTGGTTGAAATGGTAACAGATTTGTGAATTTGTTATGATTAATTTAGTATAGCCTTGTAGCCACTGCAATCTTGTGTTTGCTAGCATTGTGTACACATGGTAGTGCACAGAGTAGGGGCATGCAAATCATGTAAATGCACTTAAGCAACTGGAATATAACCATAATGTTAGAGGTGAAATGAAGGGGTGTCTTATAGGCCTTGCAGACTAGTGCCTCCAAAGAAATCAAATTTGTTAAGGGTTTTCTCATACAGCTCTCTGATGGCAGCCATGCTGTTTATAATCTTTTTCCCCAAAAAAACCTGCAGTATCATTCAGATGGAGTTCAATGTCTAAGAACTTCTCAGTATCTGGGAGTACACATATTATTACATCCTTTTACTTTTTTATCAGTGGCTTGGATAGAGAGCAGATGCCTCTGCAGCATGTTTGCTGAGGATACACACTTGGAAGGCACGGCTGATACTCCAGAGCGCTGTGCAGTCCTTCAGAAGGGTCTTGGCAGTTTGGTGAGGTGGACAGAGAAGAACTTTCTGTAATTCAAGAAAGGCCAATGCAGAAGAACACTTTACTTGGAGAGGAACAGCCCCATACCCCAGTACAGGCTGGGAACTGGCCTGCCAGAAAGCAGCTCTGCAAAGAAGGACCTGTCAGTCCTGGTGGACACCAAACTGTCCAGGAGCCAGAAGTGTGTTCTCATGGCCAAGAAGACCAACAATGCCCTGGGGTGTATTAGGAAGAGCATTGACAGTAAGCTGAGGGATTTGGTCCTACTCTTCTAGTCAGCCCTGATGAGGTTACACCCAGAGGGTCATGTCCAGTTCTGGGCTTTCCAGTACAAGAGACATATGGAGCTCCAGTGGAAGGCTACAAAGATGATTAGGGGATGGGAGCATCTCTTGTTTGAGTATAGGCTGAGTGAGACAGAGTAGAAATTTTCCAGGGTAGAAATCCATTTTGATTTAGGCGAAATGTACATCTTTAGGTTAAGTCTTTAGTTTGAAACCATAGCTATTTTGTCTGACTGCCTGTTCTTGCAAAAGCCTAGGCTCAGAGAAACTGCTTCAGTGAAGGACAGAGATAAGGGGGAGGAGACAGAGGGAGATAGAGAGAGAGACACAGATTGCTGAGGGGGGCAGGTCAACCTGGCGCAGAAATTCTTTCTGATAACAAAAGAACTAGCCTTAAATGTCACATGCAAAGTTTGTAAAATGAATATGCATGAACCTATTGTGAAATTGTATGCACATGTATTTGGGGAGGGGGATAAAAAGGGACCTGAAGATCCCGGGGCACGCATGCCTTTTAAGGGGAGTAATCCCCGCATGCGTCCAGTGCTGCAATAAACAAACCGGCTTTACAACTTTTACTGAGTTGTGGAGTTCTTGATTTTCTCCGTAAAACATGACCGAGCTGGGTCTCTTCAGATGTAAAAAGAGATGACTGAGGTGGGATCTTATCAATGCTCACAAATATCTGAAGGGAACCTGTCAAGAGGATGGACTAGGCTCTTCTCAGTGATGCCAAGCAACATGAAAAGAAGCAACAGGCAGAAACAGACACACAGGAAGTTCCACCTGAACATGAGGAAGAACTTCTTTATTGTGTAAGTGACTATGCACTGGAACAGGTTGCACAGAGAGGTTGTGGAGCCTTCCTCACTGGAGATATTCAAGAAACATCTGGACACAACCCTGTGAAATGTGTTGTGGGATGACCCGGCTTGAGTAGAAAGGTTGGACCAGATGATCCACTGTGGTCTCTTCCCATTCTGTGATTAATGTGCCAACCAACCAAAATGCTCAAATCATAGTAATTTACAGTGATTTTTAACTTTATTTATCTTCTTGCTTTATTTATCTTTGTCATTTTACTGTTAAAATACAGGACAAATAGGAAAAAAATGGTGAAATGAGAGTCAGTATAAACAAAACACTTTAAATAAAAGCTTGAAGGGCTGACAAACTATACAATGGTGATAAAAATGTCATGACTTTTCAATAAATAGGTCTGTCCACTAGTAATCTTAACTGGCCTCAATTTCCTGGAGATCTTGAACAAAGTGAGAAATATCCACACATGCAAAAAATTGTAGTCTTTAAAAAAAATACATGTTTAACACTAATTCTAAGTGGTAGGCATCACATAATATAGCCTGAGACCAGAAAAGACCTAACCTTTAAGCCTGTGTTTTTTTGAAACAAAAGCCAGAGAGAAAACCAAAGAAATAAAACTTGCAGCTTAATGATTTCAACTGAGCTGAATTCAAATGTTTCATCTTACTAGTGTTTTGCAGATCAGAAAGTTAATATGAATTTAAAGCAGTGTGTTAAGAGTAATGAGAATTTATTATTTGTGTGGCCTAATATTAGAGATTAGTCATTTGAATGAGAAATTGATGTGTGTTTATTTATCTATGGGTAAATTAACTCACTTGGTGAGCTTTTTCCACTTTTAAGTCAATATTCTTCACTTATAACTCAATCCATATTTAATCCACAATTATATACCATTTTATGTCTAATAATCTTACCTGATATCTCTAAAGGTACCCAACAAGACCTAAGCTGAGCTCCATGACATTGTTTACACCAGCCATAATAATGACCATTACAATCACAATACACTCCCTAAAGTCTGTGTTGTCCTTCTGACAAAATAGTTTTCTGTATGCATTGATCCTGATGAAGTCCTATTCGATTAACCAGTTCTTGAAAGCATCTTAAAACTTCACCTGTAATTTTCTGTGTTAAAAAGAGAATTTTTAAATTATGTTTTATTCTTTGAAAGGTGCGACACTGATGCCTTTTGGTGAAAAAAACTGATGCTGAGAATGCATAAAGGCTTTGACAGTAAAACCATCTTTCAAGTGAGCCTATTTTCAGGTTTCTGACCCCTTGGAATAATTGGTTATTATAATGTTTTTATGTCAATTAGAGCATGAACTCTTTCTTTTTTTTAACTCTTGGCAAGCATTTTTCATCAGTTTCTCAAGGACAACCTGGCACTGAAACATTAGATGCAAAATTTTTCTTTTATTTGGACCTAGCTATCAGTTTCCTGATAGTAATTTCACTGACAGAAAAAAGGGTTGCAGATAATACACGTTTTTAGTGCTGAGAACTCTGCCAAGGTATACAATTACATTGATTCTCCAACTACTTTGTTTTCATACACTCAAAACAACAATTTCATGGGATTATTTTTTCCTTCCTGGACTCCTTCTTAACTCATTCATAGTGAACTTTTTTTGAAAGACTGGGGACTATTTGTTTTATTATGTTACACTTTTCCTACATTCACCAAAAAATCCTCAAAAATTAAAATCTTCCTGAGAAATCAGAAATAATGTAGAAACAAAAGCAGATTAAAATGAATATATTCAAATAGCTCTATCAGAACCCTGTAGCACCTTGTGAAAATGCAGTGTAACAAGAAATAAATATTTTTCCACCTTTTCCTCTGCTCAACTGCCAATCACAATTACAGCCAGTTAAAGTGATTTCCACTATCACAAGTTGTACTGTGCCTGCATGGAAAGCTGCTAGCTTTCTTCATAACAGCCCATCTGGTGCTGTATTTTGGATTTATAGCTACACCAGTGTTGATAACATAACAGTGTTTCAGTTGTTACTGAATGGTCCTTGCACAGCATCAAGATATTTTTTCCCTCACTGTGGCCTCCCAGAATTAGGCTGCAGGTGGGCCAGAAATTGAGGGGCGCTGCCAAGACAGATGACTAAAATCTGCCAAAGGGATATTCCATATCATGTAACATGATCAGCATCAAAACCTTAGTTATAGGACTAAGTGGGGGGACTTTTATTTTCCACAATGATTACTGCTCAGTCCTCATCTCAGTTGGCAAAGGGTGTGATTGCCTTTGCATACCTTACATCCCCAATCTTTCACCTACTTCACTGTCTCAGACCACAAGAACTTGGGGGTATTAATTGATTATGGGTTGGCTGCCTTTCTTTTTCATTGTTTTTTGCTGATGAGTCTATTCCTGACTAAGAGAATTAAGATGAAAATATTCATAGTAATATCAAAATTAACTTCACATGTGTAATGTGATCTCTTTTGGTCATAAAAAGAGCTGGTACCACAGCTACCATTATTCCATGAAATTCAGATTCCAGGAATGCTAACAGAAACGTATTTCTGCTTCAAGCATAGCAAAATGGGACATAAGTGATAACATTCCTGCAATGAAAATGTTTCAAAGTAGCATTTCTAGGAATCAAATCCTCATACTGCTGTCAACAGATATTTTTCAGGCTGCTATTTGCAACTGATATTTTGCCTCATACCTTATATGTTAAACTAAACCCACATTTTTAGACTTTATTTTGCTGGTAGTAGGAGAGAAAATGTATTTCCAGGTAACATTGTAGTGGTAGGTACTTATGGTAAAAAGGAAAAAAAAAAACTCCTGATGAAAGAAAAAAGGTAAAATGTTTATGAATTTCTGGAAAAGGACATTAAAATTAAACAGCAGTCTGATGTGGAGCAATGATATTCTCCTTTTAGATGTTAGTCACCCACTGAGCAGTCACTCACTGAAACTTGAGATTTAAGTGTATATCTAAGTGGATAACTGAAGTACTCATGATCTACATTTCTGATTTAATATTTCAAAAATTACATCACTATGTATTACTGTACCTTGCAATAAAACAAGATATTGAAACAATAGTTATGATAGATATCCATTATAGATGGAATAATATGTCAATTATAGATGATATTACATTATTATATTCTAAATTAAAGGCTGTGTCTTATGGAATCATAGAAATTCCTGTTAACACTACAGCTGCAATTTAATACTGGCTCATGGGGCCAGAAGAGATGGAAACATGAAATGTTTAAGAAAATATTCCTGATTTAATACATTTTTCTGGCCTCTAAGTTTGTTTATTCTTTCCTGGGACATAATAACTAGTATTAGAGGAGATGTGGAGTATTAGAGGAGATGAAGATCCATTCAGTCAAGGGCCTGGCAGTATTTACTGGAAATATGGCACCCCTGGCTTTCTAGGCTTATAACAGAGCTTCAGAGATACATATTCTGTTAGAGCTTTTATGAGCTGTTTTCTATAGGGGTAAAAATGATATGCAGATGCCACCAGCACGTGAAAAAAACAATTAATGAAAGCTCCAAAGCTGAGTCCAGTGCAGTAAACCCAGCAAATTTTATAGCATCATTTAATATCAGAGAAGGAGTTAATTGGTTTACCTGCCTAAGATATTCCACGTCCAGCAGCTGTCTACAGTCCAACTCAGTAACATCATGGGTGAGCTGACTAATTAGTAAAACAGACATAGCAAGAAGAATAAACAGACTGCACCATTACCTGGTGATTTCTGCAGGTCAAAGACATCATTCATACTGCTTCCTGTGAAAGCTCCAAAATAAAGTGATTATCAAGATGTGCTATACAACTATTTCTGTGAAATAAATTAATTCATCTGACTTTGAAAGTCAGTAATCTAGCATTTCATCACTCTCAGAGAGGCCACTATTATTTTGGACAGTTCCCTTCTCAGTAAGACATGGGAATTAAAACAGTTTCCTTATTTCTAATTATAGTGATTTAATGGAATGGTTTTGCATGTGAACCCTAAATTTAAGGAAACATTTGGTAGTCTTCACACAAGGAACTTTTAATGTAATGATTAGGAAAATATCAGGAACTCTCCTCTGACCCTACTGCTTCTTTTACAACAAAGCTTAAAAAACTACTGCAAATATGCAGTAGTTTCTAAAAAAATATTTATATTATAGATACTTCAAAACTTTAAGTATACATTTCAGCAAAACTATGTTTAAACTTTTACAGTTTATCTACAGTCTGCCCTTCCAAAGGCAGTTTAATCTCTCCATCTTCACCTTGTAAAATGGTAGAATCCTTTTACAGCTGAGGAAAAACAACTTCCATATTTTCTATTGATTATTTTTTAAAATTAAAATCTGTATTTTTAAAAAAACAGAACCCAAAGCACAAAAAGATTACTCATAACAATTTTTTCAGCCTTTAGATCTCAGAAATCACAATCCAGGCCACTAGGGCAGTGGGCTAGACATAAGAAATCCTGGATGAAACACAAAAACATGGAAAATATTTTCAGTTCTGGGTTTTATTCAGCTCTCATTAGAGTTCTTTAGTTTCTCAGTCACTGTAGAGCCCCAAACCCATCATCTTTTTCCTTACTCTTCTCCTTGGTTCAGACAGCCAGGAGGCAAAGGATCATATGCAAAGCATGAAAAGATGTAACAAGAGAATAAGTTCCTAACTCTTTTACATCTTTTGGATTCTCCTAAGTCAGTTCTTAGGAAATGCTTATGAAATGATGAGTGCCTACACTCAGTAGAAGTTAGAGCGCATTTCACTCTTTAATTTCATAACTGTCAATATCAAAATTGACAGAACATCTTTGCTGTCCCAAACTGAAACAGTAGAATTATAACTTCTCTGCTATAAAAATGAGCAAAGAACAAAGAAAAAAAGAAGTAAAAGGGATTTCTTCATGTTCATGCGTTAGAGAGCACGCCTGAATGCAGCTACAAAACTGAAATCCAGTTCTTTGAAGTAGAGCAGACAGCTACCAGTGTGGGTTCCTACCTTCTTCCACATCAAATTGCAAATAGGAACCCAGAGGTATCAGCCACCTATTCTACGGCATTATTGCTCTAAGATCTCAAAAATACCCCCCACAAACCCAAAAAACAATAACAAAAAATCCCCCAAGTTCCCTCCCAAAAAAGCCCCAAACAAACAAAAACCAAAGCAAAACCACCATAACCAAAAATCTAAGCTATTAAAACACTCAGAGGTTTTCTTGTGCTATGATAAGACTCAAATCAGGAATCCAAGAGTCTTCTAGCTTTCCTAGTATGTACAGAAGTTATCCACGGAGCCTCCTGCAAGCAAATAGCTATTTTTCCTGCTTCATAATACCTAGAGATGCTTTTAGCACATTCCTTTGGCATCACTCATATGACTCATATAGATTTAGGCATTTTAGCTTTCATTTTACTTTCAAGACTGTCTGTTGACAAATGACTAAGAAGCAGTTCAAACTCTGCATGCTTTTCTCTTCATCATCTCAACTTGGCTGAAGTAAAGAGTACACATGAAATACTTATATTACATTCCAGAAATGCTTCCTGCTGGGAAACAGCAGAACACTGGGCTCAGTCCTGGCATGGTTCTATAGCACTTTACAAACATAACTTTGACTCCTACTACTAGAGACCTAAATCTCAGACACTCAGCCTTTCATTTTGCTGAAAACACCTCTTATGTACTAAACTTACAGCAGTTAACTACAGTATAAAAACTAAAAAGTCACTACAAGAAAAAATGTAAAAGAAAGTCTGTGAGAGACCATTTAGTACTTGGACATCTATCCTCTCAGGGAACAGCAAGGACCAACTTCTCCCTAAGGGCTGGGAAGCCAAGGGACATGTGGCCAGGAAAGAGAGAAGCAGAGCCTCATCTCACAGTACCCAACCAGGATAACACTTGTGGTAGAAACTCAAACCAAATACCAGGTCATAGGACAGCAGTAGAGTGATGAGATAAGACTGAGGTCAGTCCATAGGTCACAATCTGGATCATGAGCACAGGACCATCCAGAACCAAGATTAAGCCAGTCACAGATTAAACACCTGTCCCAAGGCTCCTGTTGTCAGGCACAGCTAAGCAAGACAAAACACCACAGCTTAGAGAGAGGGAAGGTGCCAAAGGCAGAGGTTAAATACAGCCCCTGGCCCATGGCTGTGGGTAGAGGCCTCAGGTAAAGCTGTTTGGGGTTATTAAGACTGACTAATACACTCACCACCTTGACAGATTGACTGTCTGTCCTTCTGAAAGATTTCCAATATGGACTCTTGCAGCATCTGACTACTTCAAAGGCTCATTGTTAGAGCTTTTTGCCAAGATTTCAGATCACTTTTTTTTTTTTTTTCCCTCCATGGAATACAGTTCACATTCTGGATTTTTTATGCATTGTTAATTTCTGATTGCCCTATCCTAGTCCTGCTTTGGTTTTTTTATTTTGTGTTATTTAAAGGGGTTTTTTTTTGTTTAGAAAACATAAAAATTGCTTGCTAATCCATTCTTTTTTCCCCACTTTTTTTTTTTCACTGTAAATTGAAAAACCCTGGTTCAGTCAAGCCTGATACACCAGGCTGGTTCTATGACACTGCTAAAAGGCTTCAGGGATTAACATCAGTTTTGGAGACATACTTACAGGCTATGCAATGGCCACAACAGTCCTAGGAAAAAAAGGTCCTTTCTGTGGATCTATGAATGTAGTAAAACCAAAGAACAGAAAGGCTAAAGGGAATATTATTTTCCTGAGCAGTCAAAACCCCACAGGATACACGGAATCAGAGAGAAAAGTGACAGTAAGTTTTAGATTTCTGGCAACTGCTGTGAGCCAAACAGCTGCTGCTGACAAACCAGAGAATGCAGTATCTCCCTTCTGCCCTAGTATCCCATATCTCAGCTGCAAGGTACAGCTGCACAGTTACTTCCAGGTGGAAATGAGAGTGCTCTGGATGTATTTTAAGCCTGAAGAATGGGATAATTTCCAAACCAGAAGACATGTTGCCAGCTTAGCATGATCTTGAGCTATTAAGCCTTGCTGACAAGCTGCACATAAAACACAAGTAGATGCCCCAAGGGTAAGGTTTAAATTTTTTCTGCCTTCCTGCGGAGTATTGCATGGATTTACGCCTTATTCCCAGATCTTCATATCTACCTTGTCTGCTTCTGTGTGTTGATAGGACAGCTGTTTTCAGTGTTTTAAGGATGTTTAGACATTCCTCAAGTGAATTAATGCCCAGTGTCCCATACAGAGACTCTTGATTCATAAAATATAACAAGAAGGTAAAATGTCTTGGTCCATTACTTGCTTCCAGAATCAATTTGTATATTCATCCTCAGGAAAGGATTAAAAATTCCTACATGCATAGGTATTTTCTGTTCTTTCCTACCACTAAGCTGTTGAATAGCAGAAGCTATTCAAGTTTTTAAGAGGAAAGAGAAAAAAAGAAATCTTTAAAAGTAAATATTTAAAGCTGAACAAGCCCCAAAAGATGCCTCAGATAATGGTAAAGAAATGTGAGAGGTGTTTTAAAGGATAAAATTGCTGTGAAGCACTTGAATCCACAAAGTGAGTGTTTATAAAATCTTTAATTGCTTTTGTAATTTAAGGTGCATATTTTGTTCTATAAAATGAACTTTATGAGCATCAAATTCATTGTGCAAGAACATTGTTGTCTATGGTGATTAATTTTATGTTATATTTGGTGGTTTTCCTAAAGGTGTGGATTTCCACATTATTACATTTCAAGAGACTCTCAGTTTTTAAATTCAATATAAAAAAAAATGTTTTTATTGGTCTTGAGTTTTAGAGAAAATAATGTTTATATGCTACATATTCAAAACACAGAAAACAAATACTAAATATGTAATAAGTAGAGTTTAAGAATTTAAAAATTCACAGGTATTTTATTCCAGTCAACTCTTTTTAAAAATCTTGTTTCAGTTTCTAAGCAGCTGAGATTTACACTTATACACAGTTTTATGGCTTCTCTGTTTGGCCATAAGGTATTTGTAATACACAGAGCTGAAACAAAAGCTTCGTGTAATAATGCCATCTTTGGGTTCATTTTTATGGTGCATCCTTAGAGTTTTTTCACTCATGTTTCAAAATGTGTTTGCAAGAAAGCATCACTGCCGTCAGAACCATGTCAAAAGCTCAAACTTTAATAAGAAAACTTCTGAAAAAGTGGTTTTTATCAGGAAAATCATGCTCCCTTGATTAAATTCAGCAAACCTACAGGTCTACATCATGTCTTATTTCTGTCTTCTAAATGAAAATGTCTTCTAAATGATTATTTCATTTTTCAAACATAGAGAGAAAAAACAATGTCATAACATTTTTAAATGCTTTCCTAATAACCATAATGTTTAATACTTTAGCAGAGATCAAACAGTTAAAGGGAAATGGAGACAAGAATAGGGCCAGTAGTCTAACACTGTGTTAGACTCCACTTTGTTGATACCATGAACATTTCAGAGACATCTAAAATTACACACTGTGAGAAAAGGACACCAACATTATCGGAGTATACTTGTTTTGATCTGTTTCTTAAATGTCATCTAAGCCCTGAGAGGAATCTAAGCTGTACTTCTCTAATTGAACTCTCAGCAGGGACAGAGCTGTGTCAGGAAAGCTGAGATGTCCTCTCCTTCAGACTTAGAAGTTTTGAGCTGATAGCTCTCTCCTCTTAGACCTGGCCTTGACTTTAATTCTCCCTTTGGAAGAAAGCATAATGAGTAATGGAGGGAACATGAAGGAGACATTACTTTAGTTCCCATTCCTGAAACTGTTCCCATTTTTAATCAAATAGCCACTGAATTACCCCATCTCCATGGCAGATGCAGGAGGACAAGCCCTTGAACTTGCTTCTCAGACTGTAAGAATCAGAAAGCCAGAGAGTTTTTAAATCCTAATGCTCCTGGTAGATTTCAGGACAATTTATAATTTTGGATTGTGCAACAGTATAGGCTCTGAGATTCCTGTTCATGCTAAAAAGATTTACTTAGTACATATTAGTTTCCTAGAAAGCATATTTATTGAGGGAAATCTTTGAAACAGTTTTCTGAGATTCTAATTCATAAGCTTGAAAAGTTTGAAAATACTGAATGTCAGCTTCTGAAAATCAATAATTTCCTTCAGGTTCCTGAGTCTAGTCCCTATTCTTTTTCTATCCCCAAAGGTAGACACCAAAACACCTTTGAGAACTTGGGACTGAATGATGGGAGGCAGCAAGACTTAGTCACCCAATGTACACTGGTGCCTTGAGGACACACATCTATATATTCCTGTGCCTGAAAAGTTTTAGGAAATATAGGCTTTTGATTCATGTGTACAGAAGAAAACATTAGAGGTTATTTTAGAGGAATTAACTCTGAACTGAGGCAGAAAACAGATCACTGTAGGGTGTTGCCATCTTCAGATGCTGAAGAAATTTTGCCAGATTTCATCTACCATCCTGGCAGCTCCTAAATCACAGAGATATTTTTGAAAATGTTACCTACACTCTGTTGTGACTAATGATAGCTGAGACTCTAGAGAGCAATTTGGAGGTCATTCTCTGCCTGCTTCCTCTATTTCATCCATCCTCTCATGGGGCACACTCCATGCTTTGGGAAATAGTTAGGAATTTGTTGTGTTTGTAGTGCTTTGAAGATGAAAACCACTGTAGATTAACTAGCTTTAGGTTTCAATTACTCTGATTATGCTTCAAAAAATGTTATTTTTTTTTATTTCAGAAGTACCATAGATCTTATTAACATTTTGATTTTGACCCTACTAAAAAAAAAGGATAAATATTTCCAGTTCTTTTCCGTTTAGTCATCACTCCTTTCCTTCTATCTTATGTGGGCTGTAAAAAAAGAAAGGTAAGATGTGTTAATCTCTTCAATATAAAGTTTGTCTTGACCACTATCTGACTGAAACTGCCACACGCTTGTAATTTGTAAAATCTTGTATTAGAAAAATGAGTGGATTTGGCACAATTTGAATCATTAAAGCTTTTCAGCCTTTTTGCATTAAAAATCTCCTTAATCCTAAAGGCAAATATTCTTGCAGTCACATTTGCTTACTATAAAATCTTAACAACCTATGATCCCACCCTGCACTATGCCTCCACATCATCCTCCAAATAAATTCCTTTTCAAATTCTGTTCTCTTCTCTCTTCTCTTTTTTAACAGTTTTGAATTCCAGGTAGGAAGGCTTTCCTTTCACCTCTGGCTAAGAAGAAATGTAGGTTAATAACTACAGCAATTTGCTGCAATTTAACAAGGAGGCTGTCCTGTGATTTCCCCTTTAAGGCCTGATCACAGTCTGTGCACAATGCATGGGAGGATTCAGCTAGAATGGCAGGAACAACTCCCTGTGCATCTCAGGGTACAAGAGTATGTTCAGTCTGTTTGGAATCTGAGTGGATTTTTGCAGCTAACACCTGCTGAAAGCGCACCATAGTGATTTCAGGCAGCAGCTGTCCAACAGGAACTCTGAGCTAAGATGCCTCTGTAGTCTACTGCAGGCCTGCTAAAAGGTTTCCAAACACATAAGCTAAGAGCCATGTCTAGTGTTTCTGGTGCAGATGACTTTTCTATGTAAACATTGCATATCTAAATTGAAAACTCAAGTATATGTTGTAATAAGTCTATTACATCAGTATAGATGATTTTCAACTGCAAATCATGTGAAAACCAGTCACAAACAGTGATCCATATCCCATTTAAAGTCTTCTGATTCAATTTTTAGCTAATAACTGACTGACATCCTCTACTCAGAAGTATCAATACAACAACTCTGTATGTTTGTTGGACAAAATTACTGCACAGAAAATAGAATTTATCCTATTCTAATACTCAATAATTATACAACAGTAAACAGCTAGACAGCTAATAAGGCCGAGTAATGCAATGACCTGTGGTTTAAGATTAACATCAGGAATAACAACCAACTCTTTTTCAGGATATACATGCCTAATCATCATTTTCTCTATCTAGAATGCTTATTAGAGTCAGGTTCCTGTCACACTCCATGCTCTGCACTGAATAGCAGAAAACAACCTACCAAAATACAGCAGGGGAGTGAAAGCATTGCACTGTCTCTGTAAAGTAAGAGATGAGAAATTTTACATACAAGATAGAATCTAGATATTTCAGTCCTTTTATGTTAGGTACACTGAGAGGCAGGATCCAGTCTTATCCTTCATGGAAATATCCTTTGACTGAACATCATCATGTCAACTAAACCAAGCACTAGGTGCCATGTCTGGTTGTTTATCAAATACTGACAGTCCTGGTGACTCTACCACCTCCCTAGGCAGTCCATATCGATGCTTGACAATTCTTCCAGTGAAGAAATTCTTCCTGATGTCTAACCTGAACCTTCCCTGGCATGCTGGAGGCCATTTCCTCTTTTCTTGTCACTGGTTGCTTGGGAGAAGAAGCCAACCCCACCTGGCTACAGCCTCCTTTCAGGGAGTTGCAGAGAGCAATAAGGTCTCTCCTAAGCCTCCTGTTCCCCAGTCTAAACGCCCTCAGCTCTCTCAGCTGCCCCTCACAGGACTTGCTCTTTCAACAATTCACTGACCTCATTGTCCTTCTCTGGATATGGTCCCAGCACATCAATGTCTTTCTTGGAGTGAGGGGCCCAGAACTGAACACAGGACTTGAGGTATGGCCTCAACAAGGCTGGTTGCAGAGGTACAATCATTTCCCTAGGAGACTGAACAAAGATATTCACTTTCTTGTGATCTGCTCCAACTGAATTGTTGTTCCCACTACCTGCTGATCAAAGGTGGCTACAGAGTACTTAGAGTGTTGGAAGCACAATAAAAAGGTCCCTCCGATGGATTTCAAAAATAAACTTTTTTTTTTTTCATAGTACAGTGTGAAGAGTATGGGCTGTAGACAAGAGCTGTGACATGAATCCATTTGATAGTGAATGCAAAAACATTTTTCGGGATCTGAACCAGGAGGAGGGAGAAAAATTTAGTTCTGTCCCATCCTTCTTTCCTATTGCTGAGGAATGACACAAAGAGCAATCAAAATAAATGCAAAGAAATACCCCATGAAACCTTATTTTCATAGTCCCTCTGGGTTTTTGTAGTTTCACAAATCTATATTTTAAGGTATTTTATGCCAGTTATTGTATATTTCAAATCTTTACTGTTTATTTTTGGCTTTGTCTTGTAATGATTATGTTCTTTCAGGATAAGACAATGGTAACCCATTAACATTTAACATTTTTCTTTGTATGCATTCTCCAGCCATGCAGTAAATCAGCTGGTGTTCTTTGAATTGCTGGAAGACATGTAACCTTGTAACTTTGTAGAAAGTCTGTATAGAAGAATTTTCAAAATTTTCCTTCCAAGTTAGTAATCTTTTTAAAAGTTTTATTCAAGCATTCAACCTCTTGTCTTGAAGGCAGAATGTTCTTCACTGTCTGTATATAAAACCTCTCCTTCTGAAAAGATAAGATTTTGACAATCTTCTGTAAAAAATGCGACCATGTGTCGCGTGTTGAAAATATTGTCATTTTAACAGTATATGTGACTCAAATTGAGTTTATAAATATCAGATAATCTACCAAGGCAGTAGGATAACATAGACATCAGTTGTGACCTTAAGTTCCATCAACAACAACAAAAAATCACGTCTACAATTGAGAAAGAGTTGGTAATTAAGTATATAAATTAATGCATTTTTTGTATAAGACTGGCTTCAAACTTGGACAATTTTAACTTCAACATCTAATTCTCGCCACTAGCAGAGTTTTCATAGTTGCAGTTTTTCCCCAATAGTTGTTGATGCTTTTCATGTAAGAATTGCCTCCATTGAAAAAAAAACCAAGTGACCAAGTCTGTCATAAATACTTTGTAAGAAAAGTTCATTTTATGGAATAAAATAAAATAGAATATAAAATGTGTAAAATAGAATAGAATATAAAATATGTAACATACAGAATATGTGAATTCTAATATGGAATGCTGTTGTAGAAATAAATGAAAATATTTGAGATAGCTGAGCCACTTTGTTATCAGGAAAACACATAATTTCCAGTGCAATGAGATATGTTAAATTGGAGTTCTAAACTGCTATCCTGCACTGTGCGAGTACTCTATATCATCATTTATCTGGGCATCTGGTCAAGATAACAGCAGATGAGATAAGCAGCCAGCCATCACAATTTCAGTTTCTGTTCTGTACTCAATGTCACACATTAATGGATGTATTCTTACTGATCATCAGGCAATTTTCATTCCTGTTTATCTGAATCCTTTTATTGCTAAGTGTCATCAAGGATCTTTGATCTGATTGTTCTGATAGTTAGAATCTATATACCCAAAGATAGTTTCTTTGGTTTCCCAAAGCCCTTAAGCAATACACTGATTCTTTTTCTCACATGAGACACAATTTGTTGGCTGCTTCTCTTTAAGTGTTCTTGGCATAAATGTTCTTCTTGGTTTGTCTTCATGAATTTGAGTGGCTGTGAAGCAAACTCTGCTTTCTTGTCAACAATTGTCATAATGGCAGGTAGCATGGAATCAAACTGGAAGTGCTTGTCTGTTCACAATGAAGTCTTTAATCAGGCTGAACCTTGTTTGTTTCTTGTCCCAAAGGCACATTGGTGTTTTCCTGGAAAAAAATGATCTCAAGAGCTTAACATATTAAAATATAGGTAGGAAATAACTCCACTAGAATCTAAAAGTGTAAGAGAATGCAATGTTTGTATCTGTGTTAGGATGTGGCCCTGGTAACAATTTAAGTTTGTTCTGACAAGTAATGGTCCCAAGAAACTCAACTGCCTGAAACAGCATTAGGAAAAATTTTATTTCAGACTTTCAATGTTGTGGCACTCCAGAATGAGCAAAGCATCAGGAATTTTTGAAGTGCGGTAACATCCAGATGAAACTGAACTTTACAATGGCTATTGAGAATTATGGATGCCATTTGTCCAAAAAGGACTTGATGCTGAAGCAACTTTATATAGTACACACTTAAAATAGAAAAAATCCATCATATGTGACAAATGCTGGGACATTTCTGCTGCTTTATGCAGCCTAATTCATTGATGCACAGTCTTAAAATGTATAGCTACTAAATGTCTTGACATTGTTGACTTCTACAACTTCTTCAGTGTATGAAGTTCAATCACCACTGCAGTTAATCTGGTTAAGATAAAATAATTGAAGTGTGTCAGATTTCAATGTGACTGACACTCTTTTTTTTTCTTTCTTTCTTTCTTTCTCTCTCTTTCTTTCTTTCTTTCTTTCTTTCTTTCTTTCTTTCTTTCTCTTTCTTTCTTTTCTTTTCTTTTCTTTCTCTGTCTTTCTTTTTATTTTGTGCACGAAAACTGAAAAAAATTAATGTTGCAGGAACAGACTTAGTAATGTTTAATATAGTTCAAGCAATCCATTTTGAATTTTTTTAGAAGGAAGAGATAAGCCAGTTAAAGTCAAAATCATGATCATATTCACCACATTTGGAATGGTAAATATCTGGTTTCCCATTGATATATGAAACTGAATGCAAACTCCACAATGGGAGATGGTGTTACTCTTAATAAAAAATGGATTTCACTTACTTTATGTTATTGTTTAATTTATAGATTAAATTGTCAAATTTTTAAATTATGCCTTCTGATGTTTAAACTTTAGTTTTAAAAAGGAAAAAAAAATCACTTCTGCAATTCCTCTCTGACAAACATACCTGAAGAAATCTCCTAAACTGAAACTCTGCTAATAATTTGTATTAGCTTATGTTTTCAGTAAGAGAGTAATTATAAACACATATACAATTATACCTGTAGATCATTTGATACTTCTCTTTAAGCTGATAAATTTACACAAAACCATTAGGTTTAAGTCAAATCTCCAATACTGGGACCAAAATCTATAGAAGGAATCGAAAAGTGTTTCTCCAAATAGTTTTTTTTTTCTCCAATTCTCAATGTATGCTTCAAATGTGCTGTCTATAAAATAATCTGTCTTTTCATGGCTAATAAACAATTACTGAGTCTAAAGATACTCTGGACGGTCTCACAGATGCAGGGTGGATATTTTATTTTCTTAAATTTGAATAAATGTTTTTGTGTGAACAGAATTATTACTGCTGGATTAGTGTTTCTCCCATTTTAATGATTGAATTTTAACTGCAGGTCTGTAATATGTTACTGTTATACAGAGAATTGATTTTTATAGAATAGTTTAATTTACTTGAAAAATGTCTACTCTTTTAATGAATGTGAATTACAGTACATTTAGATTCAATTTTAAAATAATCTATTTTAACTGTGCAGCATTAATGTGTCACTACTTGTTACAGAACGTCTTAAGAAGCAGTTTTAATTATTTGGAAAAAAATTACATGCTTGTGAACATATCTTGAAATTAAGACTAATATCTATATTTAAAGAATGTTTTTATTACATTTCGTATAATTCAATTTTACTAAAGTAAGATACTTCTTTGGCCCTTAAAGTCCTCAAATAGTTCTAATGTTGAAGAGTGCTGTTATTGCTCCATTAAATTTGTTTTATGTATTTTTGTGATATAAATACTGCTTCCATGAAATTTTCAACCCTCTTTAATGTAATTTCCTATTTCCAACAACTAAATGATTTGCTTCTGTTAGAAGTGAGGTAGTGGGTTAGCATTGTGACTATGTATCAAAGGATATGGGGTCAAAATATGGGGCTGTTCTCTCTATGGTTTCTGGTGAAGCCTAATATTTTTCACACAATAATTACATGGAGCTGCAATCAGGATATTTTTATCTAATTGTGAGGAGATTATTCTTTAGCTTGCATCCAAATAATTGAAAGCTGACTTTCCCTAATTTCTTGATTCTTAACAACACTTCTGCATATGGAGCGCAGTGACAGCTACTGAGCAAGCTGTAGCAGAATCTGGGGACTCAATGGTTCCCTTTTGCAACAAAGGAAACATATGAAATGAAGTTCTGATGACTGAATGACTGGCAATAGGTAACTCCTCCTCCATGGTTATGGAAAAGAGAAGCATTTAAGCATCTTCCTCTACAAAGATAGGATTATTTTCTGTTATTCAGTGTATAAGAGGCATAAGGAAATTTGAATTCCATCAGTTTAGAGTCAATTCTCTACTGAACTGAAACTGAGAAATTTTCTTCAATCAGAAAAGCTCTGTGTAGTTTTACTAGTCAATTTTACCTCTGGGATATTAGTTTTATCATTTTATCTTCTTTGATGGAACAAAGGCTTTCTGATTACATTTTGAAAGCTATAGCATAGACAAACAATAGACTTATCCATTAAATCTTTCATCAGATAACTATAAAACAATGTGGTATGGTGTGGAAAATTTTACAATTACAAGATAGATGCCAATATGTACATTGAAAGAAGAGCAGCACTCAAGGTTTTACTCAGCTTTTGAGGTGCATTTTCATGCAATGTCTTTAGCAGTTCTTTGTGAATTATCTTCTCAAATCTAACATATTTGATATAGGTTTTGTCACCCCAGTGGAAATCTAGATTGGTCCTCGGACTTCCTTCTTCATTCACCAGGAACTTCATAAGTGTTCTGTTAATAGGTAAACTGTCCTGTGGTTGTTTTTTTTTTTTTTTTTCCCTTTTGTCATTTTTAGGCTTCTTCTCGCTTTGTTTGGTTCTGTTTTCTTCTTGACTTGACATGGTGTGAAGTATGGAACTGTCTATAGCTAAACACACATAGAAAAAAGGATGCAATTAGATTTCCTAAAAAGGAAATGGTGTTTCCAGTATCACATTCAAAGACTTGAAACAACAAATATCCACTTACAATTGTGAAGTCTAGAGTTAACCTTCAGTGTAAAGTCAGAGGTAGGCTAAAACACATGCAAATTTAAGCATTCTATTTGCAATGTGAGAAAAATACCCACACCGCAATGACATCAATAATAACTTTTGTTTTTCCTTTTCCCACAGACCTTGAACTCTTTCTAGATTATTCCTATTTAGATTGAGTTGAAGAAGAAGGGCCACTTTTAACAGAACCAGAATAACTGCTGTTCTATTGCTTTCTTTATCTTACAGTGGAATATTTCTCCACAATTATATTACTAATGTTTTCTATAATGCATATCAAAAAATATCTATATCAGAAGCATAACCGATATGACCACCCGAAAGATTAAAGAACACATTGGCTTCCTTTATCTGTTACTTAATTTTAAGTCCTGTTCTACCTATTTCTCAGTGCTAGCTCATTAACAACAGTATTAAGAAAGTATGATGTTCTTGTCATGAAAAAAAGTATCAGAATCAGACAAATATGGTGCCCCATATTCAACAACCTTTAAAATTCAAGTGCATGGCTCTTATGAGTGTATGAAGTTCTGACATGGAGGAAAAAATCATATGTTGCAAAAGCCTGTCCACATCAGTTTCATTTTTCAAGAAAATATATTCCATTGGTATTTAATATCCTGGCATGGCAGAAAATCCCCCTGGTAGCCTTAACTTTATTTATCTTTCATTAAGATTTTAATTAGGAAGTGTGAATAAGAATTTTTGATATTACCCATCAAGGGCTTTTCTAGATTTATCAAATATCTTGCACTAATAGATTGTTAAACTGTATTTGGACTATGAGCAAATCCTAATTTTCTTAGGTATGAGGTCTTCCTTTTGCTCAGAAAAATATTTTGTGTTAAACACTAGGTAATTCTTACTTTTAAGACTTAATGAGTATGAAAGAACTTGTAGTTTTCCCTAAGGTGGTAGCAGGTAGTTTATTTATGGTTCCCTTACCTCTACAATATCAGCTCTTGTGAATAGTAATGCCTTCAGCAAGTGTTACTTTGCATTTCATAATGTTGTGCATTATGGCTTACTGCTAAAGATTCTGACAGGGAAGCTGCAATGGTTTCAAGTGAAGTAGTCAAAGCCTTTTCTGCTGATTGCTCTACACTTACCCATTAAAACATTGGTGTTTCTTGCAAAGAAGTGGCAGCCAAGTGCTTATGAAACTTTGGTATCTTCCTTCTAAGTCTTTTCCTCTTGTATGTATGCACTGTTCCTTGGCTTGTGTGGTGCCTTTGAAACTGCTAAACTCCCTCCGTGGCTACCTCACTGCCCTGCAAGTCTCATTTTGGCTATTGCTCCCTCCATGGGTTACCCACAGGAGCCACAGCTCTTTTCCCGTTTATCCCTTGCTCCCGGACAAGGCAGTAGTTTGGTGCTGCTGGCCTCTGCTGGTGACAAATTGGTGCGGTCTGCACATCAGCTCCTCTCTGGGGCCCTGCTTGCAGTCCATGTGTTCTAGAAAGCAGTTCTAAAAATATTGTCCTTGTGAGGATCTTGGGTCTTCTGAGTAATAACACTTGAAAGAAAATTTTCCCTCCACCCTGTGATTCAGTGCACTACATTCAGGGCACAGGTGAGTTTGGTCTGAGTTTATGGTATCCAAACTTTCTGAGAGCACATTAGCAGTGATCAGAAGTACAATCATTTTGTCCTTTGAAGGTAATAAATTTACCCCTCAGGAAAGCTGTATTTGTGCACAAATGAGAAATTAGCTGTACGGCTCATTGCCAGCTTTGCTTTGCACGATGTGCCTCACACAGACAAGCAGAGCAGCACAACTGAACCCTCAGGCTGCACATAAGAGTGTATGTGAACTCCTGATATGCAGATCCGTTTCTTAAAAGAAATTAGTGGGTAAATCCTCTAAATCTTTCTGGATAAATAGCCCTGTTTTTATTTGGTGGTGACAATCTCACCTCAGCAGAAATGATATGGCAACAGGATAACATACCCTAGGCCATCTCAGGCTCTTGCATTTGCTGCACTGTCTTGGTTTTGAGACAGGTTTAGGAGGTAACGTCTTGTTTTGTTGTAGATGAAGTTTCATACTTTGTTTAAAAAGGTCTTTGAACTAAGAATGAAGTAAAAATGCTTGTCTGTTTTCATTTCTTTAATATATGAATTGAGAAGATATTGCTATAATTATCATATTTCTCTGTGATTCATCTCAGTGCTGAACAAATAACCGAGTGCACAAGATGTTTATATGCATGTATGTCGTGTAATGTTAAAGCTAACGAAAGCTAGTAAAAATAGCTCTGAGCATCTTCTTAATGAAGTTCATTGCACTTTTATATGTGATTTTGTAACTAGTGCACTGAGGTAAATGTTATAATTTACAATTTACAATTCACAAAAAGCTTAAATTCCCTGAAAAACGACAATGTAGCTAAAATATGCTGAACAGTTATTTCATTGAGAGTTTATGTTTAGATAAAAGGTGGCAGTTGTTTTTAAAGGAAAATAGGTGTTTATTAAACTAATTTTAGCATATTGCATTATTAATGTCATCATCTCATTCTTAAATAAAAATACAGATTAAGCTCTACAACACAGAGGCAACAGAAATGTCAGTGTTAGTTTTTAAAAGAGCTGTGAAATGTATGATTTTCAATTTAACAAATTTTGTGAGAAATAGCATTAATTAGACAATAAGTATTTTTTATCTTGCATCAGAGGTATAATGGAAATTATTTGATAAACTTGAACAACACAGTTAAATTTTTGTTAATTTGCGGATTTACTTTTAACACTAAAACCAAGCAAACAAAAAAACCCAAAAAAAACCAACCAAACAAAACCACCCCAAAACCTCAAAGCACTGAATAATATTTATATATTTTCAAAGATTTTCCAACACACACATTTTGCTATGTTTAATTTCTTATAATGAAAACACTGTCACTATTTTTAATATCTGATAATGAAAGTTCTTCATATGGGCTTAATTTCTAATCTGTCATTCAGGTTTACTTGCAATGACAGAAAACTGCCCTGTTCCCTAGGAGTGTAATACCTTTGAAAGATTGGCCTGCCTTAGGATGCCTCCATTTATGTACTAAAAGTTCAAACACAGTAAAGGTGGAAATTGTTTTGGCTGATGTTAGTGTCTACAACCTGGACATCTATACTGAGCTACACTCTTGTATGTTCCATTTTTAAGTGAATGGAGGTGTACTCATATGATTTCTCTGGCATTTCTTTCTATTTACCCTAAGATGAACTCAATGACACCTGTGTATGTCTGCTCATCTCCAATGTAAAAAGGACTTCTGTCAAACTCCTGTGGCATAACTGTTTACTCTCTGGATGTCCATTACAGAGGAAACCAAGGGATTATGTTAGCTATCCTTACAAAAATATACACTGTGGTTTGAACGGCCATGTGCTAGTACACTATTGCTACATTGTGAAAAGTGCATAGCCACAGTATGGTACTTACATGGATTTTCAAAGTCAAGTTATGGCCCCTGCTGAGACTGTGGGAGAACACAAAATGTTTGAAAAGTATTTACAGCAGACAGTGAAACAGTAAAAAGCTAGATAGCTCCTGCAAGCAAGCAA
Source organism: Haemorhous mexicanus (assembly GCF_027477595.1). NCBI lineage: Eukaryota > Metazoa > Chordata > Aves > Passeriformes > Fringillidae > Haemorhous > Haemorhous mexicanus. Next base: position 58,985,490 of record NC_082345.1, on the reverse strand, counting down.
AATTATTAGATGCTTCCCAAAAATGATGACAATTTGGAATGGTTAAATATCATTCCCTGCATCACCTAATAATTAAACTGAATTTAAGGGTTAACCAAAAGTAATTCAGACCAAAAGAAGGGTCATTACTAAAAGAGATTAAAAATTTTAATCTAAGTGAGAATAATCTGTATGTGTACATGTGTCAATGCTATATATTTTCTGCTTTGCACTGCTGCTTTTATCAGAGTTGCTCCTTCTGAGCAGCTTAACCAGAAGGAGGGAACTCAAATATCCTTGTTCTACTGGAGTGTATAAGAACAAGTGTGAATGGGGGATTGATCAAAGCAGAAAAAATAGCAAGTCAAAATAAATCAAACAAGCAAACAAACAGAAGAACCCCCAGAAAAAAAAAACAAACAAAGAACACTGTTTTGAATACTTTCAAATCTATGGAAATCTATTAAAATGTTCTTCTTATTACCACCTATTTGGAATATTCTTTGTTAATTTCTATCCAGTTGTAAATGTATTTCTTAGTCCTTTCTGGTTTTGCCATTGAAAAAAAAACTTTTTTTGTATTAGAACTTTTGCAGTGCTAAACTTGTATCTCAAAAACATTACCATGTTTTATCACTCAGACTGTTGAAAAATGGCTGAACTTCTAAACTTGTCATGTACAATAAATAGTGCTTGTTAAAGAGCAAGTCTACAGCTAAATTTGTACAACAGCCTTAGAAGCTACTATAAAATGAAGTATGCATTACTGGATGTGGTCAAAAGATATATACCACCCTGAATGGTGTTGAGCTTAGCAATTTTCCTCTCTAATGTGAAAATATGACATGTAGAGCCTCATGACATTTTGCCGCTTCATGTCTAAAAATTGTGTTTCTAAGTTATGGTTTCAAAGTGCAAAATTCTGAGAGTAGATAATGTAAAAATTGAATTGATACAATTCAGAGCAAACAAACCCTCCCCATATAACCTGGCCTTGTTTTAGGACTTTTGGCTTGAAGAGCTGAAAGAGTACTGTGGCATATTAAGAATGGAAAATGTTAATGTCTGTAAAAATAAAGGACTTAACTGAGCAGTGGAAACATGTTCCTCTTTTTGGAGCTTCCTATTTTCTGAATTAGTAAGTACTTAATACTGATGTATGTATGTATGTATGTGTGTAGGGAGATAATGGGTGGTAAATGGCTCCGTTTTATCAGAGCATTTTGTGATGTTACCTGGCTATTATATTTGATGAACTATAAAATTTCTTGAAAGTATCCAAAAAGACAGTTCTAATGTTACAAAATTTAGAGACAATGTTCTTGTTACATTAATTTATTCACTGTGGAGAGAGGAGAAAAAATAAACAGTTCTGAAATAGTCCCATTTAAGCATTTTTCAAAATGAAAAGGTCAATTTGCACACAAACTGTTTTTTTGTTTAGAAATTTGAGCTGAAAATACATAATACAGAAATCAAAACATCATAAGTAGCAGAAACTGGCATGTGAGACACCGGGCATTTTTAATAGTCTGTTATTATCATCACACCTTATTTTTTAAAATTTTGACTTTCTGCCCAAACTTGGCACAAACTAAAAAAAAAAAAAATAAATGTGCAGTTTGACTTGTTATTTTTTACTTATCATCAGAGTAATATGCTCCAGTTATTCCAGAAGATCGAGTGTAACATAAATTTAACAATTATTCTGCATGACCCACAGGATTCTTAAAGATCAAAGGCCTTGTGCTCCTCCTTATGATACAATTTCTCCATCCTATTTTAGTTTCTGGTGCTTTACTTTTGGGACAATTACTTTAGTTATTTTTTTATTATCAGTTATTTCATCTAGTATATTATCTCTTGAAATTACAAGTGTTTGGGAATATTATTTCAGTCACATCTGGCATTCATTCACAATAAGGGTGCTGAGGTTAAAACACCACGTTCTAGGTCAATGCATTTTACCTGTGTGACTGGAAAATAGCAGCAGATGTGAATGATGATAAAACAAGATGGTCTGGCACTTCATGCAATCAATGATTATGCAGAATTAAAAGCTTGACATATTTGATCAAAGAGAAAACACAAATTTATCGGAACAGGAATGGCCAGTAATTGCTGCCACCGCCAGATTCAGCTTCGGAGGGCTAAGCTACAGCTGCTGGCAACAGAATTAACCTTCACTCTGGAGGCTCTCATGATGATTTAGATTCTGTAAGAATAGCATAAATAATTCTGTTTAAAATAAAGCCCATGGAAATCACACTGTGGCAATGCAGTTTTGCCAAGACTGAAGTCTACAATGATAGAGACACAATGGCTTTTCAGAGAGGGAACAGCAGGACAGCTCATATGTGAGTGGTTGCACTGAGGCTGCCAAATAAGGTCTAATTCCATCTTTTTCCATCCAGCAAAATTATGTAGCACAAGAGGTTTTCTAAACTGCAGAAGCATTAATTCAGATAGCTTCCTACATACTACAGGGGAGAATGTAGCTGTGTACTGGGAAAGGCTAGAAAAAAGTAGAAATGTAAGCTAAACTCAATGATATGAACTTCAGCATAATAGGGTTTTTTAGCACTTATGTTTAACAGAAACCAGGATTTTTACATTGGAGCACAAGTACATATTGAACTCCTTAGTGATTTCTCACTGCAGTTTCAGTGAGAAATCTGTCCATGTTCCAAATCTCAACACTGGGCTAGACAACAGCCCACTCTTTATTAACATGGAAAGTTTGTGTTATAGAAAAGCTCCTCTCCATAATCAGTTTACAATAATAATAAATAATTAAAAGAAAGAAAAGAACTCACTGCTTCTTCCTGCTAGCATACCAATAATAAACCATAATTTTAATAGAAAATAAAAAATAAAAAAGGAGAAAAAAATACAAGGTCATTTACACATTAAATATGTTCCTAAGAATATGTTCCTAAGAATGTGTTGAAAAAATGAATCAGGATGAGTTTGTCTAAAATTTCAAGGGGCAAAAAAGGAGGATTAAAAACCGGAAGGATCTTTTTATGCATGATCATGAATACTGATTTTTTCTGATTCATCTGCATCCCTATAGAGAGAGAAGAAATACACATGTTTTCTCTTGGGATCTTAGTTTAAAATGCATTCATGTGGGATTTAAGTCCCAACAGCGGACTGGAACATGAAAAACAAATAGCATTTTTCATATCAAGACAGAAATGTCTCTGCATTTTTTTCTGATATTCTAATGTAACATAAAGGTCACTGGATTTTGCATAGCAATGCAAATAACAAGAAAGCAAAGCAATTATAGTCTGTACTGAACAAAAATATGCATTGACATCTATTTTTCATTTAATAGAAAAAAATTACAGTGACATTCTTGATATTGTTAGTAAAGAGAGAATTATTTGCAACATTTTCAAATACATTATAAAATATTTTTCTAGAGTTTAGAGATTTTATTACTATTCTTATATTTGCTAAACAAATGAAAATTATCCCCAGCTGATATTATCCATTTATATGGGTTGGCATTTGTGGTTTCTTAACCTGTGACCATTTTGTTAAAAATTAGAATCCCGCCATTATGAGTAACATGGAGGTGACATTGTGTGGCAATTTGTGTCTTCATAACATACCTAAATCTATTAACAGTACCTCAAATAAAGAGTTTGACTTCCTATTGTTAGAATGTTTCTCGAACTAGACTTAATGTCACATATTCTTCCTTCAGATTTATTTCCTTGTGAGGTAACTCTGGAGCCAGAGATATAAAAATGTACATGATACAAATTAACATGCAAGGACCAGCATGATTTCTATAGAAAACAGAATACTTTGTTATAAATTACATTTAGCTAAAAAGTACACTGTAGGTACCTGGGCCCTTGGTATTGCAAAGTTCATAACTTCAAACTCTTAAAACTCTTGTTAACAAGTCTTGTCCAGTTCTGAAATAGACACCTTTCTCTGTGAACAGTGAGGGCAGATGCTTTAATTTCTCTCACAGAATCTCAAAAAGTCAACAGTATTCTATAAACAGTTCACTTTTCCATATTGGAGCTACAAAATATGAAAGGAAATTAGACTAGATCGTGAGTCTTAGGAGCTTTTCCCAAAAACTTGAAATAATTTCCTATGACTAATGAGAAAACCTGTATCTAAGACAAACTAGTTTATGAGTCATTCCCCCAGAGACTGTCATATCATTTGGAAAAAGAAATATATTTCTGTTTCATAAAATTAATGATTATTGTCCGAGTTTGTTTAATGCCAGAATTAATTTATTATTTTAATGGGCTGAATAGTCTTCTCTAAAGTCTAATTAAACTTTTAATAATCAGTAATATAAGCGTATTGAAGAGTAATGAAGATTATTTTACTGCCAATGAATTGTGTCCTGGTAATTCCCTATATCAGGAACAGTCACAGTACAGGAGTATTGAAAAGAACCATTATAAAATTCTGCTCAGCTCTTTTGCCCTGGTTCCCAGAGTGTAAAGGCTCCCACTGACTGCTGTTCTAGCAGTGTACCTGAATGAATCTGCCACAAACACTCTAGAGCCAGCTTACAGAATTTCTGGAGCCATGTTTTCCAAACCTAGGGCATATGTTTTGGCCCTTTGCAATCAATGACATCTCCTCGTATCATTCAGCATGAGAACACAAAAATGGAATGTGAAAGGAAAAGCTGTACCAAGACTATGTAAAAGTCTATATGTAAAAGCATCTTGAGAACCTCAATACTAATTTTGTACCAAAAACCAAACCCAGGCTAGGGTGAAGAAACACACTAATGCAAAATGCAGACTTTGAACAATAGTTTCTGGATCAGTGCCAATAAAACTGTAAAACGGGTGTAAAAGCAAAACATGGGTAAACAAAGAATAAAAAAGAGGAAAAAAAAATAAAATAAACAAAGCCAAAATCAAAACCAAAACCAAACCAAAACAAAACAAAAAACAAAAACAAAACCAAACCAAACATAAAACCCAGAACAAAACCACCCCAAATGAAATGAACTAAAGTCACAAACACCTAATATGTCCTCTCATTTGCTGAGCTCTTTATAATAGAAAACATATCCTATTTCTCTCTCTAGAGAGAAAGTTCAGTTGACAGCCTGGTTACGATTAGTACCTTGTGTTTAACTGTGGTTAATTACAAATGGAAATTAACGTACATTTTAGAGATTAAATATTGTTTGGTAGTTGTTTTCATTGTCATTGATGTGGTTTTTTGATTTGTTTTGGTTTGTTTTTCCTAGTGAAAATTGTTCACTTTGAGGTCCTTGCAAGAACTAAATGGACTAGAAAAAAATTCTTGGTTCAATTTATGATTACGATTAAATTAGTTACCTCTCATTTATGACTATTCTAAATTATATCTCTCATTTTAATAGATGCACAAATATTCTTTGATTCCTGTGCATGTTGTGCAATTCATTAATTCCATTGGAGGGAAAGAAAAAACCCATAAGAAAAGATGTAAAAAGATGCTTTTTTTCAAAAGCCTATTTTAATCTTAAGGGAAAACAAGCAAAGTAAATCCAATTTTAGGCATTCCTTCTAATTCTCCACTCCTGGTGTTGAGTTTCTAATTGAAAAGATTTCCCCAAAGCACATGATATTAGAGCAATGATATGGGTTAATTGCAGAATTTATTGGAAAAATTAACACGCATCACTGTGTAATTCAAATAATTTTCTATGCAATCCTAGGAAATAACTTCAATTTTAATGTGGAATAATGTATGCTTTTTTCAATATCAATTAGGAATGACATTTCATAAGCCCTGCTGGGAGTTGCATACCCCGTTACCACTGAAAGTCAGTATGAGTTGGCTTCCAGTCTTCCTACAACCCCAGAAAAACACTGAATTCAGTGCTTCAGAGTACAGTCTTAAAAAAAAGGACAAGAAAACAAGAACTTTCATTCAGTAAGCTGTTAAGTTCTAAAGTAGTCCCTGTTCTGGCTTTGAGATAAACAAGCACCACAGATGCAGAAGTCTGAAATATGATTTCACATTACTGTAATTAATCTCTTGGCTTTTCTTCAAGTTTAGACAATTTGGAAGATAGGGAGGGTGAGTGTCTTTTCACATAAATATCTGGGAAAACCCTGCAGTATGCCCAATTTTTAATTTTTTTTATGCTTTCAGTGACACTGTTATACGATGTAATAAATGTGTTCCTTTCACCCTGTAGTCTTCTCAACTTGAATGTTAAGAGCTAAATAAAATGTTAATATTTAAACTTTCCTTTCCTTTCTTAAAAAATTTGAAGAGCATTTTGAAAAAAAAGTAGGGCATAACTGAGGTATCTTGATTTTGTTTTCTTGTCAAACAGAAGAAGAAAATGAGAAACTGATATACGTATTAGAGAAATAACTGCTTGGTTCTATTCAGTAGCCCTTTCTCCTTTGAGAATTTTTTCCTACACCTCTAGCTCCCTTGGTTTTAAACATCCTCTAATATTAAGGTTATTGCCGCTTACACAGTACTAAATTTTGTGATCATGGGCCTCTGGCTGAAATTATTTGCTGCAGTTCTTTTGGCAGGAAGGATGCTTTCTTTTGATTTTCAGTTGATACCTTTTTAGATTTAATATTTCACAAAAGCCTTGATATAATCTAGAGGTCAATTATGTGCATAAATGACAAGAGCTAGTATTAGAATCAAATGCAGTGATTCATTACAAATTTTATAGCTGACACCAATTTATATTTTATCCACCACACTCTTGTCTCTGTCTTGCGATTTCCTTTTTTATCCTGGTCATTAAAATTATATAGTGAAAAAATACACACAGTTTGAAAGCTGACTTTTTGCTTTGCTTGTTTTCTTTTTCATCAGAGAGTGCAAGAATCTTTGTTAGATGAAATTGCCCTCCGACTTTACCCCCATTCTTATGTCATATTTGGCATATGATCCAAAAGAAGTGGCAGATGTGAAAGCTGATAAAAAAAGAAATAATGTAAGCTTTTTTGCTGAAATGGAGACAATTCCCACTTCTGGTAGTTAGACAGGACACTCCATGAGCAAGAAACACACTGAGACTATAAGTTTGATTTGTTTGGTCAAGGTGAAAACATTTGCAAATGTTTTCCAGGGAGACCAGGAGGAACTGCCTTAAGTTTGCACCCAGGAGGGTTGGATTGCAATTGCTAGCGGCAATATCACCAATCTATCTCAGAGCCCTTGCTCTTATTTAGCATCAACAGCAGGAGAAAAATGAGCTTGCAGATGACATAGTACTGACAAGAGCTGTTGCACTTGTGTATAGCAAGAGGGGACACTTGTTTTCCCTTGATATTAAATGCTGTCATTCAGAAAAAAAAAATGTTGAAAGAAAAAGTAATAATACCAGGGTCAGACATATGTTCTTCCTAATGAAAGAACTTAGCCAACATGATACACCACAGAATTTGTTTCAGTGTTTCCACCATGAGGACAGTAAACCTAAAAATTGCCATTATTAAAAATTGCCTTTATTCCTTGTTAAATGTTTATTTTGAAGATCGATAAAGAAGATGGTAATTTCAGCACAGTGTGATTGCTAGATGAATCATACTTCTCAATACGGCCTTTAGATATGCTGCAGAGACTTGATTTAATTAAGATAGATCAACTCAGAACAATTAAATGAGTAAATTCAGATAAAAAATTTCTTACAGCATACACAAATTTAACATATATATATAGGTGTATTGGTTGTTTGAATGTACTTGTAGTACCAAATTTCTTCTGCTGTTTCCTTATATTTATGTGTATAATATAAAGCAGAGAATCACAGAATCATAGAAGAGTTTGGGTTGGAAGGTTCCCCAAAACAGGTGCATTACCTTGCACTTGGTTCGGGTGAAGCCTGTGAGGTTCCCATGGGTCATTTCTCAGTCTTGGCCAGATCCCTCTGGGTGGCATCCCCTTCTTCAGGTGTGTCAACTGCAAAACTCATCTTGGTGTCGTCTTCAAACTTGCTAAGGGTGCACTCAGTTCTTTCATCTACACCATTCATGACAGTATTAAAGAGTACTGGGCCCAATACGAAATAATCCTGTCATGAGGAACATCATTCATGACTGATCTCCATTTGGATATTGAGCAACTGATCCGTACACTCCTGATGTGATCATTCAAGCAATTCTTCATCAACTGAACAGTCACCCCTTGAATCCATTTCTCTCCAGTTTAGACAGAAGGATGTTGTGGGGGACCAGTTCAAAGGCCTTACAGAATTCTAAATAAACGTCATCTATCTGTAGCCATCCCTTTGCCCACTTGTTGTGGTGTGAAGCAATATCCTGTCCCTCAGGCGTCCCAGCTTCTTCCTTCCCCTCCCCCTGCCCCCTTGCCTTCTTCCTAACTGCTGTCTGTCCAGTTCCACATTCCAGTAAGGGCATTGTGTGATTGGCAGAAGTTCAAAAGATGCTTCTCAGACCTGGGGTCATTGGCCTGTCCAAGTGTCATTGTCCCCTGAGACCCTCCCCCTCCCACCTGGTTGGTGGATCACCTATCCTCTCCCTCCCCCCTCCCTGTGGGCTTAAAAGTCACTGAAGCCATGCGGTCGGTATTCTGTTGGAGCTGTTACCGAGAGTCAGAGCCCTGTCACCCTGGAATAAACTCTGGATTTAACCCTCTGGCAGAATCCGCTCTTTTCCTCTTCACCATCGCCTGAACTTTTCCACTAGAGGTAAACTGAGTTTCTACCATGCATGGACTCATTCTGAGTGCCTAACTGCAACCTCCAGCCAGCCAAAAGTGTCTCTGAGGTGAAACACCACAGCTGTAACTTTTGGTTCAGACCCACTGATGCAGTCACTCCACCAGAGAAGGCCACTAAGCTGTTGACACAGAATTTGCCCTTGATGAAGCCATTCTGGCTGTCACAAATTACCTCCCTGTTATCCATGTGCCTTAGCAAAGCTTCCAGCAGGATGTTTTGTAATTGTCCCAGGCACTATGGTGAGGCTGACAAGTTGATAATTCTCTGAATACTCCTTTCCATTTTTTTTTTAATAAAAATGGGATGCGATATTTCCATTTTGTGCAGTCCTCTGGGACTTGACCGGACTGCAACGACTTTCAAACATTAGGGAGAGTGGCTTGACAACTACATCAGCCAATATTGTCAGGACTCCAGGAGAAGTAGTATATCAAATATATATATTTCTTTAGATTCTGTTCCTTAAGTTAAACCTAGAAGTGAATGTGGAAAATTTTTCCTACAAAAATAAATGGGAGAGATTAACAAAGTTACTGGTGTCCTTGGAGTTGGAATCTTTAGAAGTAACACTTTCTTTTCCTTTTCATTGTAAACTTTGTAAATTTCATTTTCATTTTTCTTTATGCATCTCTATCTCCAGAGAAGGGCAACAAAGTTGGTGAAGGGTCTTTAACACAAGTCTTCTAGAAGTGGCTGAGCAAGCTGGGGGTATTTAGCCTGGAGAAGAGGAAATTGAGGGTACACCTTATGGCTTCCAGAAAGGCAGTGATAGCGAGGTAGAGGTCAGTCAATTCTCCCAGAAAACCAGTGACAGACAAGAGGATGCAGTCCTAACCTGCCCCAGGGGACATTTAGGTAGGACATTAGGAAAAAATTTCTTCACTGACAAGCTGATTGGGCATTGGAATGGGCTTCCCAGAGATGTAGTGGATTCACCATCCCTGAGGGTGTTTAAGGAAGGACTGGATGTGTCACTGAGTGTCATGGCCTGGTTGACAAGGTGATGTTCTGTTATTGGTTGGACCTGATGATCTCAGAGGGTCGTTTCCAACCTGATTGATGCTGTGATTCTGTGATTTCTTCAGTTTTTCCCCTCAATTCCCTGAACTTCATGATCTTCTCTAGGTTGTTTCAGCTTTCAATTCTTTGTCTCTTCTGGGCCTGAGTTTATCTGTTGCTTGCCTGTCTACACATATTCATAATTTAATCCTGAATGTGCATATTCTAATTTTATTAATATACCAGAAGATAAGATCAGTATCAAGTCTATTTAGGTATTTGGATAGGAGAAAAAGAAATAAACAATTTTACTGAAGGTAGGAGTGTAACTTCTTTAGTATCAGGTACAGAAAAGAGATTTTTAGCTGGAATCCAGTGGCAGGCAGTCCTTCAAAAATTCCTTTTGGAGCTTTGAAGAGGGTTGTAGAGATCAGTCCCTCCAGGAATATTAGAACTTGCTGCCTATTTCATGGCTGGCTTGCCCTGACACTCAGGGCCAGGATAGAAAAAGGGATGCAGTAAGGTTTTCTTTGATCATTGTGTGTATGAAACAGTAAAGTTCCCTGCGCTGCAAAGTTCAGGAAACAGAAACCCAATTAATTTATAAAATATTTTCATCTTTTTTTTTATCATTTTTTTCAGACTGACTGAAGGAATGAGGGAAGCTCCCTCTCTTACCTCTCTTTGCAGCTTCTAGATAGAATGCAGTCCACAGCAACCAGTTTGAGATGGTTATGGAGATACATTTGATGTTTTATTTCTCCGTTTATAAGAAACTCCGTACTGGGCCAAGACAAGAGAGGGTACTTTAATTATGTTTTACAGGATGCTTGCAAAGAAGAATTTCTGAACAGACCAGAAATACCTTATAGAGGATGGGAAATAAATGTAAGAAGACTAGTCCAAATTCCTATTTTAGAGATATCATCAATCAGAAAATACCCTACTCGGGTAAAATGTTTGGTTGCATCAAAGGAAGTGCTTAAAAAAATTAATCGCTCTTTCTTTCTTTCTCTTTCTTTTCTTTCTTTCTTTCTTTCTTTCTTTCTTTCTTTCTTTCTTTCTTTCTTTCTTTCTTTCTTTCTTTTTCTCTTTCTCTCTCTTTTCTCCTTCCTCTTTCTTTTTCTTTCTCCACTTACTTTTCCTCTTTTTCTTTTAACTCCCTTTGGGGTTTTTTTTTTTTTTTTTTATTCTAAGTTTTTTTTTCTCCGAAAGAACTGTTAGTGCACTGGAAATTCACTGAGGAAGGGTTTTGGAGCAGATCCTAAAACTCTCAATGTTTTATGCTTGTGTTATGTCAACAAAAATTCTTATGCAAAAAGGACAAATCCTTATATTTCATAGTGATATTCACAGTCAAACAGAATACTGATCATCTATTTCCCCTATTTTTTTCTTCTATTCCTTTTTTTGAGAATTGCACCATAACTTATAGATAACGTCCATGAGGGATGCAAATGAAATTTTCTTTAATATAAAAATTAATCCCATAATAATATGTTAGAAAGGGATGAACTGTTAGATAGAAAGGGTAATCAATCAATATGTGAGGAAATTCAAAGCATAACTCTTCAAATTTTACTTTTCTTTTATTCTAGATTAATTATATAGGTCAGAACCAATGGACTATTCTCAGATGGCATATTCTGTGCATTACAAGAAAATTTTACCACTCTGCATTTATTTGTAGTCAATAGTAGGGAAGCTACATCCAGCACAAATTGGAAATTGCAGTCTCTGCTCAGAGATGTTGAAGTGAAAAAGAGCCATAAAACCAACTAGGTTTGCCTTGGAATAATCTGAACCTCAAAGTTGTGATCATCTTCCCACAGAACAGGAAATTGAATTTTGACACATAGATAGTGGTCACATAAATAAAAATCCAATTACAAAGTTGGCTATTTTAGATGGAAATATCTAACCTGCTTTATCAGAAATTCCATTTTAGAAATATTTTATTGAGAAGACCAAATTATTCCTTCATTCTGTAACATAACCATATTTTAATTTTTTAAGGTCAAGACATGCTATTATGTTGAAAAATCCTTGGTCCGTTTATTCTTATATCCAGAAATGTAATAGTTATTATGATGAGATTCTTTAATAGTAAAAATACTGTTTATCTCGGGTGTTTCAGTAATAAGACATGATTATTTTTCCTAAATATTACAAATTAGTAGTTCGTAGTAAAATGTCTTGAGTTCTATTATTCAACTGTAATTCCATAGAAGAAGAAAACTCTCCTAGCATAAGGTATATGCTAGAAACATATAGAAATGCAGTTTAATAGAATTTTCATACAGAAAATAAATTGAATGTGTCTGATTTACACATAATTTTGGTCTTGTCCCCTGTCTCTTCAATACCCACCAGTATGAGAGCCTTACTAGTTAAGTTTTTTGTTTGATGTACTCTAGATTTAGCTAGACATCAAAGGGGTTCAGAAATAACTTTGAAATAAATACAAGTAATCCCGCAAGTAATTCAGGAGCATCTAGTTGAGCTGCTCTTTTAATGAGAAAACAAAATAAATATATCATTTATATCAGCACGTGTTTTTAAATTAGAATTCTGAAATTTTATCAGATATTTTGACTACATCACCAGACTTCAGGTCTGTAGGTAATATAGGGCTCCTCCATACATATTAAAAACATATAAAATCCCAAGAGAGAGGGGAAACCCTAAGCATTCTATAATCAGATATGCACTACTGTTCATTTTGCTTACTGATGAAATGAGTTGGAGTTCATATGCAGGGAACATTTAAGTTAGCAAATATTGAAATACACTCTCTAGTTTTTGCTACTTAAAACAGAGTTGAAATAGATTTGCTGCACTTGGAAATAGGTATTTGTTCTCCTCTTCTAACGAGTGTAGTTCTTGCTGCAGAAAGGTTCAGAAATGCCCTCTTTAATCAAACCAACACAATTTAGAACATTTCTGATAGTTGCTACTGTATAACAAGGGCAAGATTTTTTCACGAAGCCTGAGGAAAATGAATGCAACTCTCTCTAAAAAACCTCTTGCTTTTTGAGATCAAAATATGTGCAAATAATTTTTGACTGTTTCTTAAGATGGATGTCTAATAAATATTTAAAGTTATCAATTAATATATTCAAAATAAAATTATTTATTTTATGTTCTGACAAGCCTCATATTTCCTCATATTAGGTTTTGACATATAAGGGTCTGAATAGATTAGTGTTTTCATTATGGTTCTAAATAGATCAATATTTTCAATAGATCAATATTCTGAATTCACTGTAATGACAATGAAATGAAAACAGAAATCAAAATTAACACAGTAAGAAATCAAAGACTAAAACACCTAAAAATTTTGTCTCATACAACTATGAGCAGGAAAAAGAAACAAAGGAAAAATTAGTCAACAAGCTAGCTATACTACAATAAATGATTACAATATAAGGCCTTCAAATTTTTAACCCGTGCAAGTAGATTAAATGTGTCTGGAAAAATTTCTAACTACTGAGGCCATTTGGCACAGAGGGGCATGTGTTGATGTTAATAAAGTCTCTTAATCTCGAGAACAAGGACACTAAAGGCAAAGTGCTTGTTATTTGCAGTTCCTGGGATGTACTGGACCCTAAATCCTGGCCAGACATTATTTGGAAAAATACTAGTTGGAAAAATAAGTAATAATTCATGTTGGTGACTGATGTCCAATACCAAGGATCAGTCTCTGGCCTGGTCCATTTCCTAGTATTGCAAAACTGGACTACCGTTAAGCATTGAAAGATAAGAACAAAAAACAAAGTTTGCTGTCAGGCTTAACATTTCTATTTAAGGATCTTCATCTAGACAGGAAATTATTTTGGATCGATAAACTGAAGAGGTTTGAAAACTGTAAGGGTGGATCATATTCTCCTTGAACATGCAAGGAGAGGGCAACATTGCAACTCAGGCAGTGGTGAAAGGAGTATGCTTTGGGAGACACACCTATGAGCTGTTCTCAGCTTGTTTGTAACTTGCTCATAGGCTGAAAATGTTGGCTGTTTTGGTAGAAGTGTATGTTCCACTAAGTGAGTCAAATTAAAAGTATTTCATCTGTAATTTGAATTTAAATTGACTTAGTAGTTAAGTCTTTTTATAGCAATGACTGGAGCACAATGATTTCCAGAACTAGGTGGTTGCAGGGACTACCAATATAGTGTGGCATATTTTAAAATTCAAGAATAGTCAAAATTCTTAATATACTCTGGGATCCAGATTATTGTAGCTGTGCCTTTTTGATGACAGCCTGAGCTGCTGAAATAATCAATGTTTTCTGTTATCTCTGTGTGAAAGAGTGATTTATATTCCCTTTGAAATAAAAGCTGAGAACAGGACAAGAAAAGCTGTCACTTTGCACTCTTTATTGCCCTGTTTGCCCTATCTCACATATCAAAGAAGGTATCTCACCACAAGATCATATGCTTGTCATAGGTGAGACTGGTAAAAAGTCATAAGGGCCATGTAAGGAAGCTAGAATTACTTTAATGCCTACAGAGAGAAAAGAAGGTAGGAAAGTGAAAGAGAGAGACTGATGTGGGACTGCAGCACACGTTCACTATTAGGTCTAGTGGGAAGTATATTGCTCCCACCAAAGAGCTCTGGGAGCAGCTTGAAAATTCTCTGGATATACTCCATTTTAGCAAATGAGTATGGAATAGAAGGCAGGTTTTTAAATGTACTTGCTAAGATTTTTAAAGCAGAGAAGCAAATTTAATTGTATTTCCCTCCAGAGCTGGTAGGAATGATACAGCAACATCCTCAACTCCACTTCCTGATATCCCAGTACTCATTTATGTCTCTTAATATTCTATAAATATGTGTTGTCAACAGCAGGAAAGTCAATAGTTACAACGAAGGCCTGATATAATAGATTTCTTCCTTAATCTTTAAAAATAAAGAAAATGAATGAATGAATAAAATGTGAGCTGTGGTTATTGTTTGTGGGTGCCAACCACTGGCCAACAGAGATTGTTACAAGGGAAACCTGATTAGGTTAGTTTCTAAAAAGTGGTATTCAAGTTCTCTCTGCTAGAGTCTAGAGTTCTCTAGTTTCACTAGAGTTTTGAGGTAAATATTCCTTCATCTTCCCCTTACATTAAGCTTTTTAAGAATAGAAAGGGAGTATTACTCTCTAAAGATATATTTCATAATGATTAAAACAAAAAAGAATAAAGATAACTCAGTTCTGCTAGGGAAAAATGTAATGGACTGGAAGTTTGAAAGCAAAATCCGGGTCCCTGTGTTACCATTAATTCCCACAGTTTTTATACTCGGATAAGCAATTTTCAGTACTCTTCTGGGCTGCAGCAATCCAGACGTTTGTGTGCTTTAGTGTTTGGCTGATGTTAAATGATTTCTGGGATGTCTGGCAAACTGCAGCTACTTGATTCCCAAGAAAGCACCAGTGTTTAAAAAGTTGTTGTGGTGTGCAGTGTATGAGATTGCAAAACGCATGCCTCATGTTTCACACAGTCCTGAGTAGATCCCCAATAAAAGGTTTTAGTTGTTGTTTTCTTTTTTTGTTTTGGTTTTTTTTTTTCCCTTTTACATTACATAGCAGACCTGAGTGTCCATTTCCTATTCTCAGAAGACTTTTAAATACCTGTTTGAGTTACAGCCTTTCCTGCCCTTTCTGTCTGGCTAATTCTCCCTGTCCCAAATCATTCTCCAGAAGATTGTCTCCCTCCTTTACTTGCCCTTTTCCTGTCTTTCTTAGCCACTTCCAATTGAAGAGCAATCCTCCTCTGCCTCCAGAGGCTCTCTGTTTGGACAAAGCAAGAAAGCAGCCTGTATTTTCCTGCTGTGCAGTTGCATGTTTTTTAAAGGAACATTACATACAATGCATGGTGGACAAAAAAAAGGAGATACTCATCTTCAGGATAATTCACCTAAAAGAATTGATACTATTCTCAACTCAGCTCACTTAGGGTTCTCTGTTGTGTTTCTATAGCTGCTTAATTACATAAGGATAGTCATCAGTCCTGACATCAAGGACTCATTTAGTCAAGCTTTGGAAAGTGCTTCTCATGCTCCCTACTCACCATTAAAATGAGGGACTTGTGGGAACATTGTGTGAAACTCAGAAATAAGTTTTCCTTTTTCTTCTTGTCAAGAATACCGTTGAATCAGGTACAAAAGGCAGTACCTTTCAGTATAACAATAGAAAAATATGAGAAACTAGAACAGATAAGTTTAGTGTCAAACATTTTTTTAAATTTTCAGTGTCACCTTCATTTTTAGTACTTTTACTATTTTGAATACTGAAGAAGATTTTTTTTTAACTTATTGAGTATAAGTTTTAAAACACATTGGTCAATATAATGTATTTCAGTTAAATGCAATGAAAAAGCAGTACCTACAAAAGATTAATGTACAGGAAAACATAGTGTGAAATAGACACATTTTTTTATGAATATAATTTATTTGTGAATATGTACCATCATGGCACAGTCTCTGAATCTGCAGTCAAAATGGTTACGAATAAAAGAAAATAAAAATCCAGACACAAAAATATTATCTTCATACTATTTTTAATGTCACTGCCAGTCTGTACAACACTTTCAGGAAATAAGGACTCTGTTATATCAGACAGGACAAAATAACCAAAGAAGAATATTGTCTTTTAGGCAAATCACTTACAATCCAGGCAAAAGGTGGATCCAGGAGTATTCCTAAAGAGTCTGTATATCTCGGAAAAAATTATGGCATTACAATGATCAGCAGGTGTATCCAAAAACAATGGCAAGAGCAGATGGACAGATAACCTACTGTAAAATTTTCCTTGGGTATCATAGAAAATCACAAAGCTGAAAATGAAGAAGATATACATGAAGTATTTTTGGAAAAAAGAAATTCAAGGCTAAACACAAATAAATATCTGCCATGTAGAATAAAAAAGGGAAAAATCCATTATAATTAGCCCAATGCATGACACTTAGTAATTAAAAATGTGTTAAGGCCTATTAAGAATTTCTCAGAGCAAAACATTTGCTTTAGAGATTTTTTTTTGCTGACCTTAAATTTGAAATCTTCCAGCTGTTGAGGAAAGATTGCTATTGAAATAAGTGATACTATTTCATAAATATCTTTCATATGTTTTCCTAAAAGAAAAAAAAAAAACAAAAAAGTAAATAGAATGAATAGGTTTTCTAATTGGAAAAACCTCAGTTACAGAAAAGTTGAATTGGAATATTTTTAAAACCTTTATCACTTTACCTATCACTAATTCAGAAAGATATGTTTTTAATGGACCGTACCATAATTTCTCATGTTATGTAAAACAAACCCATTTACATAAGGTAATGACAGCATGAAAGGATTCTCTGGTGTTGAAATAATGGAAGTCAATTGTTATAATATATATTTTAATTAAATTGAACTTAAAAGCTTAGGAAGTGCCTTTGAGTAACTGACAATATTAGAGACTTAAGAGGACAAAAAAACCTTCGTACCTATAGTGAGAAATTTCCATCATTTAGTCTAACCTGAAAAGATCAAAGACCTCTCCTTCTTCTGTTTTCCATGCTATGTATTTATCTAATTAAATGGAATTAGATTAATCAACAGCTTTTTTAGAGTACCAGTTCTTGTGTTCAGCAAAAACCAAAAGAAGAGATAATGACACAGAGAAAAAGCAAATGAGTATTTTCAAAGAGTAAAGTCAGTCACCTCTGCTTATAAAATAGGAACAAATTTAAAAATAATAAGCTATTTCTAGCACAATATCATGACTGAAGGTAGCTCCTAGATTCCTAGATTAAAAAAAAAAAGAAATCGAAAAAGAGTCCTAGAATTGATCCTTTCTGCTCGATTTTTTTTTTTTTTTTTTTTTTTTTTTTTTTTTTTTTTTTTGGCAATAGACTGCTGTCAATAGGAACCTCTGACAAGGCTGACAGCCTGATCTATGGAGATGAAATTTTTCTTGCTCCAACTCTTCCGTTACACCAAGGGAAGGCCATTTTGAGTGCTTTTGTGAAAAGTAATTTTCAGGAGAGAAAATTTAAAAAAATCAAATAATAATAAAAAGTAGTTTTCTGAACTGCATTTATACTTAAAACTAATTATCAGATTAAGCTGACTGCACTTAATGGCAAATATTACCTTGCCTTAAAATATTGACACACTCCCCTCATACAAGTAGGGAATACACCATTTATTCAGAAAAATAAGTCCCTATTAAAAGTTGTTCTATCTCACAAGAATGTTGACTCACATACAATGTGGAGGATTTTTTACTTTCCTCTGAAAGAGCTTATCATAACAGTTGCTGGAAAGAGACATGCAGTAGAGTCAAGGGTAATGTGCCAAGATTTTAACATCTGTTCTACTGCCAGTGTAGAGAGCAAGGCAATGTGCTGGTAATGCAATATTCAAGCACCTTCAAACCAGTTGTCTAGAACTACAGTTCTCATTTACAGTCATCAGTTTTGTCATTTTAAGAGGCACCTCTTTCCTCTGTGTGATTTATTTGAATAATATTTCCATGTATGATTGTGATGAGATTTAGGATCGCATCTTGATGTTCTCTAGAGTTTCATGAAGTTAGATTTTCAGGGGAGAAACAGTACAATACTCTGAACTCCACTCAGGGTAACTATCTTAAGTAGTCAGCCTGCTTTAGAAAAACAGAAAATCTACTTAAGTCTCTTCCATTTTCACAAAAATTTGATATAGTAGAAGTGTGGTGCTCTTTGAAAATTCTATCTGTAGTACAACCTAATGCATATAAAATTATCCTAGTGATTGCATCCTTAGGGGGTATTACATGTTTTTAAATTGTTGAATTTTTTAATATTTATTTTTTATTATTTAATATAACCCATATTTGTAAACAGAAGTAAAAATGTATTCAGCTTCCATAAAATGTCACTTAATGTGAAGCAATCTAGATAAAGCAAATGAAAATAAGTTCTGTGGAGATGTTATGACAAGCTACAAATGTATTTCAAAGGGTCCTGGAGAAATTAATGGCCTGCATGTAATCCAAACCACAATTATAAACTCAATGAATTGGAACACCCTCATTCTTCAGAATCTGCTCAATCAGGAAATGTTCCTAGATACTAAGAACATTCTGAAGTTTTCCTCTGTTTTTGAAAAAAATATATGTAAATTGCTTTTTCGCAGTTGTGATATTTAACTAAATAAAACCTACTTCATTCCTATCTTGAAGAAGTGATCGAGAAAATCAATATTTCATAATCTTATAAATTTTATAAGACTGAAAGCCAAAGGAATCACTTTTCCTCCTCTCCATTTCTTACTTATTTTGTTTCAGTAGATGCACAAACTAGAAAGGTAAGAACATCCATAGACTGCAGTTTTATCCATATTATCCCTCATTCCTTCTACGTGTTAGTCACAATCTAGGCATTAATCAAAATGATAGAAAACAGTGCAAATGGGATGGCATAATAATACAGGCTCAAATTAACACATTCACTTTAATATTCAATCACACAGAAAACCTTTCCAACTGTCAGATGATCCATTAGGTTGTTTAATGAGTTAGAGGGTACCTCTAAGCTTATGCATATATTACCAGACTATAGTACTATAAGCATATTAAAAGACAATATACTTGCTGATTCAGATCACTACTTTCTTGGCCAAATACAGCTAGCCAGCAGACCCCACATTTTCATTTGGGACCTTGGGAAACTCTCAGGTTAATTCCTACTGCCATGACACAGGCCTGTCAGGGCGAGTCATTGACAGCTTTGGTGGCTTCCAAGGGGACAGTTGGCAGTTTCCTTGTGAGTAAACAAATATTCTCTTTACTTACTTCACAGCAAAGCATTAATGACCATAGTGTATGACCACAAAAGTGGAAAGTGTCCCTGTGAAAGACAAGAATTCAAGGATCTAGAAAGCAGATGAAAAAGACAGAAATGCCAAGTTGGACTGGAGAGAGGAAAATCTTGGAGTGCACAATCAGTAAAGTCTGGCCAGCTCCCTTTCCAGCAGGGTGACAGCCAGGAATCTCAGCTGTTTGGAGGAGATAGTATAGCTTCCAGGCTCTTGGGACTGTGATACTGATTCACAGGCTGAAAGATTATGAATATTGGGTTGGTTGAAAAGCCTAAATCAATACCCAGAGTTTTTTGGTTTTTTTTTTTTACTCTAGGACTCAGGAACTATGACTTTTGATCCTCTATTCCAAAATTAAGGGAATTTGCATATTCTTACTGTAATTTTTTTTCTTAAAATATCTAGGAATCTATCTGACTTTTTAAGCGTAAAATTTGAATAGGCTTCCTTTTGTATCAGGGATAGATGTTACTTAAGGCTATGATTCTTATACAAAAATGTGTTGAAAATTTGCTTGTTTTGAGGGGAAAAGATTGTGTTGTCTTTAATTCTCTGATTTAAGTGTAACATGATTTAAGTGTAAAACCTTTGAAATAGGACGTATTAAAAAAAAAAAGCAATACAGGGAAAAGTAAAACATTAAAACATAAAAATTTGGAAGTGCATATGCACAAGCCAAAATGAGTTATAAAGCAAAGTTTATCTTGACTATTACCCAAGGCAATAGAAAGCTGATTGATGATATCATGATGACAAATGAATTCTCATTTTGAATTCTGCCTGCTAAGTAATTAGTAATGTCATCAATATCATTACTAGCTCCTCATTCAACTTCATCAGCAAGCTGTTCCCATTGCTCATTTTTCAGCTTTTCTTTTCTGTGCTTCAGTCACAGGATGAATCTACATTGAAGACGGTTTCTAGCAACTCCCCAAGGGAGCAACAAAAAATTAGTTGTCAGGCACAAGCAGTCTCTTGAAACTCAACTACATTTTAATAGCAACTTCATGATGTTACTTTGAAGTGGTCGCTAACTTGAGAATTAATGTAAATAGTGTCAAGGACATCTTTCTTTTTTCCCTGAAATATATTTAGAAACTCACACACTATAAAATGAAAATACAATTAATGAAAATACTTAGTGATTATAACTGAGCAAGTGACTGCAGGACAAAAGTTTATTAAAAATGTCTTCTCATGTCATTTTCTCATGCTACTGAGATGGAAAAAGCATTGCCAAGGAAACTGAACAAAATACTGCCAATGCAAATTTCCTCCAAGCTTCCAATATTATTTTTCATTAAAAAAACTACATTCTAAAAAAAAAAAAAAACCAAAATAGAAGAACAAATCCTAATGAATGCTGAATGAAATATTTGAAACACTCACAATTACATATTTGAGGCCAAGCTATAATCTGAGCATATGTATACAATATTAGAAAAGGCCATTGGATTACCAATATTTGCCCTTTCTCATTTTCTCTGCATCCAGGTTTATATTTTAACAGAATATGATTAAGTAATAGACATTCTTGCTTTTGTTGTTTTATCTTTTTGGTAGGAAGGGGTTAAATAATTTATCCATTGTATATCTTCCTGACATTAGGACTTTTCAGAATTTATTTTAGCAAGTAGACATGTCTACCTTTATATTAATTTTCTACCATACTTTTGGAGTTCTGAAACAAAACATCCCAAACATGTTTAGTTTTTAAAACTGTATTTTAGTACATGCATCAGTTTTTGCTCAACTCGATTTTAAGTATCTTAGTTTAAATAAGAATATTTCTCCATAGTTTGTTCACAGATCCTGCTATTCCGTAAGAATTATATCAAGTGACTGAACAAGGATAAGTAAGGAGGAAATATGTTTCCTCTTAATGCTGGTGTCCATTTTAATAAAAAGTTAGATTATTTTAAACAATTGTAATTTTATTCCAGAACAGTCTAAATAGGTACTTCAGTCAGGGTAGTTTTCAACCTTAGAATACTTTCTCTGGTGTTTTCATTGTGCTCTGTCTTTTGATCCACTTTTGCATTGCTAAACAGAAAAGAACTAAGAAGAGATGTTTGATTTTGTTCAAAGATAGTCAATAACTAATACCCTGTGTCCAAGTTAGTTTGTTTTAGATGGTCTAGTTCACCTGACCTTTCAGCAGAATAGAAAAAAGTATTACAGTTTTGATGATATATCATTGATCTACCTGTGGCAAAATCAGGATTCCCTAAAATTGTCTTCTCAACGAATCTCAGAGTAAACCAATGAAGAAATAAAATTTGGGCATATGACAGATGATCAGTAAACCATAACTCCACCTGAAGTTCTGTGGTAAAACTTGTCACAGTAACTTTATCACGAGAGAGGAACAAGAATATGATGACATTGTCAGTTGCCAAAACATAAACTTCTGTGCCTCATCCCTGCCAGTCTGTCCTGGTCTTCAGCTGCCTCTGTGGAAGGGTTGGAACCCCCACACAATTCTGGTTCCTACCCCTCAGATCCCTGTGACTGACCCAAGAACCCTCAAGTATCAGATGCAGATGTTCAGACAACTGAATTGAGCCCTCAGGGTTTGTCTGCATCATCAGCTCTTGAGATTACCAGGAAAAAAAAAAGGAAAACAAAAAGAAAAAAAAAGAGAGGAAAAAAGAAAAATAATCTACCATGTCCATGGCAATGTGTTTATCTGCTCTAACTGGCTTAACTGCCCTTTAAATGCCCTTTTAATCCATCAGAACCTTGAACTTTTTGAAGACTTGTAACATTAGATGTAATGAGACAAGGAAAAAAAAAGAAGCTTTTTTTTCCTCTCTGTCTCCAGGGGTATATGAGATGACTGAAATGCACAGGATTTTGTTTTAAAAGTTTAAGATTCTTATTTTTTTTCTAAATGGTCTTAATGTCTAACTCTCACATGATTAGTTTTTTTATTAATGAAAAAAATGTTGGGATTGAAATACTTTATTGAAATTTACCATTTGGTCTCACTGGTTTATTTCTTGCCTTTTGCCTTTTGGTAAGAATACAGGATATTCTGATGGATTGTTTTGGTTTTTTAAAATAGGATCAATTTTCCTTTTTTTGGACACAATTATTTTATATGCAGTTTGAAAGACAGATGAAACAACAGTCTTAATTTAAATTCCATTTGGAAGTGAGCTTATGACTAAGCTCATATTTAATATCTTGATTTTGTCTAATTATATAAACAAAAAAATGTTTTTTTGCCAGACAACTGGATGTGATTTTGTGTTTGTTTTTTCATACGGAATTTTTTTCTATCAATTTACAAGTTCAGTAACCTGAGAAATGAGCTAAGTAGCACTAAGTTTTAATGCAGTTATGGAAATATGCCACAAAATAGCATTTTTTAAAGTCTCATGTACCCTATAACTCACCAGCTTGTTAAAGAATTGGTATCTACACAAAATATTAATGAACCTTGAATTCAAATTAAATTTTAGTCTGTTTTTCTGTAGTTAATGAATAATATGAGAAACCGACCTAAACTAACACTTCAGGACTCATTAAAAATAATTTTCAGTAGCAGTAATAGCCTTCACTGTTGCTTGTAAAAGATTTTATGTAGCACACTGAAACCCACGAGTCATGGTAGAATCTTCTTGCAAAGCGACAGTGATTTCTATGGATTCGTTCATGTCGTTGTATTCTTGTGATACTAGCTCTTCCTTGATATCAAGTTTCTTTTTCTTGGTCCAAGATTTTCTCCATTCAGTGATTCATATTTAGACCTCTGGGTTTTCCCTTGTTTTTGGGGTTTTTTTAATGACCCTTTCAGCAGTCTTGAATTACATAATTTTCAAGGAGTAAATGCTTTTCCTAAGCTTTTTTGAATATTAGGAATGAACCTTACAAAGGGTGATTGACTCCAGCTTTTACTGACTGTCAGTTCTTCATTGACCTTTTTCCTCAGGGAGCACTGTGCTCTGCTTCTTCAATCTATGCATATGTAGATTGGTAACAAAAGTTATTATCTTTTTGGGTTCTAATACAGAAAGTCTTCAGAAACCCACAATATTTTACCTTTGATTTTTTTTCTATTATTCAGTCCATTCTTCAAAATGATATCAAGTTCTAGAAATGTAAAGGAGTATTGGGAAGAGATTTTGTAGATATTTTTTTTTTAATACGAGTTTTTAGCCTATGAGTTTTGGTTTTGAGCTCATTTTCCACTGCAGAAGTCCATACCTTATCAGGTTTCTTGTATCAATTGTTTTATGATAATTTTCCAGATCCAGGGGAATTGATATGACTAGACTGGAGAACAAAGGGTAATATTATATTCCACAGATCAGGGGAATTAGGACAAAGAAAAATCTTTTAATTTTCTTATATGTAGAGCATGAAAGTATGAAAAATATTTGAACATGATTTCTTCCTTTAGATTGTTTTCTTCACACACTGAATTTCTTTTTACATTTAAAATATTCTTTTATTCTTCTATTTATGTAACTGATTTCATAATCACACGATTTTTGTAATACTACTCATTATTGACTATTTAAAGTGGAATCTAGAGATGAAACAAGATAGGAAGCCACCTGGTCCTGGCTTTTAATAGCATAGGATAGAAAACATAATTTTATAAAATTGCCTACTAAATATATAAGATACTACATGGCCCAGGAAGGAGAAAAGATGCAAAATGAGTGGTATTATAGGAATTAAACATCTCTGTCCTTTACTGTATATAAACTGTGATTGCCACCAGCAAGATAAATCACTGGTAAATATACAGATCCTGTTTTAAAAAAAGAAAGGTGAGTATCTGAAGATATACCTGCATCTGCACAAATTTTTTGATATTTCAGATGAATAATCAAATATGTCACCTCTTTTACCAATGGTAAATCTCACGAGGAGGAAATGACTTCTCAATATGAAGTCTAGAAAAATATACTCCAAACCACCTGTTTGTGATAAAATAAAGCAGTTACTATTTTTAAACACATGTTGTAAATTGAAAAAAAAACTGTACTAATTTTCAAACATTAAATTCTTCTTTTCTAGAAAGTCATAAAAATTTCTGCCAAACCATTAACTGTTATGAAAACAGCAGCTCCCTGGGCTGCTGCTATGCAGATTTTCAAACCAGGAGTTAACTGAGCCTTTTTTTACTGGTAACTTCCAAAAGACATAAGAAGATAGAAACAGTCATATCAGAAAGAAAATTCTGCATGTAAGTGTGAAAGCTAATAGCTAAAAATAAGCCACGTTCAACAATTTTCAAGCATTCCTTTTACACATTTAAGAGATTGACAGTAAAGGCCCCATGGCAGTTTCCAGTCCCACTGCAAGGAAGTAGCTGACAAACTCAGTGGTTCGGAACCTGGGAAATAGAGGCAGTCTGATAGAGACCCAGCTTGTTCACACAGCTTTGTTTAGATGGATTGACAAGCAACAAAGCAAATTTTATGGCAAATAAGCTTAAGTCAAATACAATCTCCTGTTTTTCAGAACAATCGGTATCCTCTAAAGCCAGTCTTGCTTAAAGCATCTGCTTAAGCTGAAGTAAACCATTATTTTAAAGGTCAAAAGACAAAGATTTATAGTGTTTCTTCTCTTGTCAGGAGTACTAATTCTAGTTTAATTTAAACCCACTACCATAGTCCAAAAGGGATTAATGTTAAATACCTCTGAACGGAAATAATATATTTTTGGAAATTTCCAGTCTCTGGAGATGGTCTCAAATAACTGAAATTTTCCCTATGGTCTTAAGTCACAAAGTGCTTTTAAAATATAAGGAGATTTATAGAAGAACAAGTTGGAAAAAAAAAAAATTCAAAAATGCCTTGATTTTCAAAGTCCCTAATTTATAAACAATATTTTTAAAAGAGCTAAAAATCAAATAATCAATTATTTTTATTAAGAACACTTGCATTATTAAAACATTATCATCGACTATTAAACAGGTAACATTTTTTAAACTGTAAACTTTCTCCTTGATTCAACTCACTTTGATTGTCTCATGTAAGACAGCAATCTTAATATATATAAGGTAAATTTTTTTCTGCCTAATAATCTTTCTCATTTTTCTGGAGTACAGTAAAAACCAGTCTTGGGGTTACTGTAGCTCAATCTAATTATTTTTGAAACTAATAATAGTAAAACACCAGATATCTTTGGAGAGAAACTCTTAGGCAGTCTCTCAGTAAGCTCTCTTCATTTTTTATGAATGAAGTTTCTCTTAGAATTCCTCAGGGAGGAAATCTATTCTCTAGCATTTAGAGATATATTTCCAACACAATTTCTATGATGCTGTGGTTCTTTCATTACATCATGGACAACATAGGTAGTATTGTCCTTGCAGGTGGAAGCAAACTAATGCAAAGTAGTACTTTTACCCCGTCTGCCTAGGATGACTGACAGCAATAACCTGCCAACATACATGATTATCCTGTGTTTCTATCCTGAATAGAACTTAGCACGTAGTAAAAACAAAAATGAATAAGTAAAATCATGCAAAGAACTAGAGTCTGGGAATGTGAGGAGATAAAACCAAAGTGCTAACGATGTTAGGCTGGAATGGAGCAAGAGAAGCAGTGAAGTGTGGTGATGGTGTCAAAAAATATTGAGGAAAAAAGTTGATGTGAGATGAGGGATGGGGGTGTGGCTCTGCAGTTGTGAAGATAAACAATGGCAAATATGAAAACAATTGGGAAAAGGAAGGTATGGAAAACTCAGGGAATGTACAAGTTAGGACTATATGTGACAAGTAAGAAAATACAGGCAAAGCTGAAATAAGATGTGAGGATGAAAAGGAAAAATATGTTAAGAAAAATAGGTCAGGCTATTGTATGTTTGCTCATGAAAGACTTGGTTATTTTTATGTATGGATTTAGTGTATGTGGAATTGAATTTGAGGTGAGAATTGAATACATATTAAAGAATTTGGAAAGTTAACAGCTATTAACTGTTCAAAGCAGATCAACAGCTATTTCCTTCAAGTTCTCTGGAAATATTTATGCTTTCACTTTGAAAAAAAATCAGTTATTGACATATAAATCAGTTATATAAATTTTAATGGTATAAGCATAAGTAGTGGAAATTAATTGGAAATTTTACATTTTTTTGTCTTCATTTTCTAGGCACCTCAATCTTATTGAAAGATTACATCAATTAGGTATTTCCTTCCCTGCTTTAGAAGCCTCTCTAAGTTATTATATCAAGGTTTGGCTGTGGGTCTCTCAGATCCTTGAATCTAATCTTAGGTCAGACATTAGTGCTTAAAAAAACCCAACAACAACAATTTTGGAGTTAATTATTTGCACCAAGTCAAATTAATTATTTATTATCCTAAAATCAAAGGGCAAGTTAGGTTAGAAGAAAAAAAGCAGCCCCAACCTTAATTGTGACCTATCTCATATTTGTCTCCTAAATGGCTAATACATCACAAACTGAATGCATGCAGGTGCTTCGGTCTCAAATTTTGTTGATGCCACTAAAGTTATAATTACCTTTCATTGATGCAATAAGGATTTATTTATACTGTGTGTTTCTGTATCTGAAGGAGACAGAGGAAAGGTCTTTATGAAGGAGTCTGTGACTTGAGATACCTTGATGTTATATTGTAGTTAGTATTTGTAAGAAAATTTCCCATGTCCTTACTTCACAGCACCACAGAGTGATTGAATATATTGAGTTGGAAGGGATTCACAAGAATTATGGTGTCCAGCTCTTGGCTCTGCAAAGCACCATCCCCAGGAGTGACTGAGAGTATGTCCAAATGCCTCTTGAACTTTGTCAGGCTAGGTGCATGCTATCAATTTAATTTCCCTTTGCAGGAAATATTAATTCACTGAATTGCTATTAAGGTATTACACAAATTACAGTGATAATAAGGGATTGTGCTGACAGGCACTGTACAAACAAAGAGCAAATGGCAATATAGAATTTATAAAGTAACCAGGTGCTTATTTACAGGATTATTGTAATGGCTACAGTTCAGAAAATGTGAATACCTAAGGGAGAGGTCAATAATTACAAAAGTGTAAAAAGAATCTTCAAAAGTGTTACCAGCAGGACTCAAAAGAGCACTGAAGATTTTTTTTTTATTTGTGTAGACAAAAAAATGACAGAAGTTGCATATCTTAGGCATTCTGGTGACTTTCAGTTTTTAACTGTCCTTTATTCAAGACAGGATCATTCAGGATCAGTTATACTTGATAAAAGTGGAGAGACACTGGATCTCTCTAGATCTGTAAAACCCCTTTTACCTTCCACTTCTTGTTCTTTAAAATGTCTGTCTGTGTTCTAGGCATTTACTTGGAAATATCATAACATCTCTACATTATTTTGACTAAATTGTTTGGTTTATTTGTAGTATGAATAGTAATTTTTCTTTTTAATCACCTAACATCTTCTGAAAAAAGCACTGCAGAGTAACCAAACTCAGCAGTTTAAATCCTTATTCTAAAAGGGTTTTGAATTATTTAGAATTCACTAAATAATTTTGAATTATCAGGAACATGGAAATACTCATTCAGCAAAGAATTTGTGACTCACTATACTGTCCTATATTGAGGCATATATGGCAGCAGTTTGCCATTCATTGAGAAATGAGTTCCAGATGTCCTTTAGAGACATGGACTTTTTAAAGGTATGTCTGAATTGTCCTTTTTTGTTTGTTTCTTTGTAAGAGTTTTTTTTTTTGTCTGTTTCTGTGGGTTTTTTTTTGTTTGTTTGTTTGTTTGTTTTGTTTGGGGGATTTTTTGAGGCTTTTTTTGTTTTTCTTTTTATTTTTTTTTAATATATATGTATACTTTAAGGAACAGAAGAATAAAAGTGAATCAACTGATACATTCATGCAATTACCCAGTAGGTTCAGAGTGTTTCAGACCTTTCAAAGGAAAACTTTGGAGCCAAAGAAGTAACATTTATCATAAAGGAAAAAGTGGTTTTGTGTATACAGTTGGAGGGAAAAGGTAAAAGCAGGACATGTTAACTGATGAAGAACAAAACTAGGAATATAATCAGACATCTCTGGATTATGGATATTGCTTCTTTGGGTTGGCAGAAATAAATTTCCTGCGTTTATCTGCTTTTTTGTGAATTCTGTCTGCCATGTTTAACAGAAATATTTGATTGCCATATTCCAATAGTGTGAACAATGGATGCGTAGATATGATAACAATCATGTGTTGATCTGCACAGCAAACTGTACTTTCAATATTCTGTGGAAAAGTAAATTCCTTGTTTGTATTTCAGCTTCTGCTAAAGGATCAATAGATGGAAGTTTCTGTGGTCTTTTAACAACAAAAATTTGAAACTCTTTTCAAAGCCCTTTAGCACATCTGCACAAGCATTTTTCTTTATGTGGTTGCATGTAATAAAACATGTTTCAGTGGCCATTGAAATTTTTCTTCAAGACATTCAAGTGGTGAAAGGGTGTAATAGCACTTGCTTGGAGATGGGTAATGTTACCCTTTGGTAACATTAATCTCTTTCCTTCTTCCCTCTTGCTGAGTCACAGCAGCAAGGTATTCCTCCTTCTTCTGACCCCTATGTGACAGGCATAATGGTTTGACAGATCACAGCCAAGGCATGCAGTTGTGATTGTCATGTGGGATCACAAAGTATGACAAATGATCTGGTTTTGTGCTGTAAAAACATATGGTACAGAAATGTTACTGTGAGAAGGTGCAAACCAAATGCCACTTGTCTAAGTCTCATGCTCATTTGTTGTGAGCAAGTTGTGAGACTTGATGGCTCTGTTCATAACACAACAGAAGGTTTTCTAATATCCTGGGCTCCCTTCAGCAATACAGGAGTGAAATACAAGCCTTTTGGAAAAGAAAATGGAATTCAAAAGAGATCATATTGTCAAGACTCATATGCTATGTACATACATGTACACACGTAATTCATTAACTGTGAGGACAACTTGACTGTAAAGCACAATAAGCATGGTCTAAAGCTAACATACAATAACTCTAATACTTAAGTGATACTATGGTGATAGAAAAAAAAATACCAGTTCCAAACATAAACCCCAACACTTATCAAGAAAACCTGAATTTAAAGATGTGATATACCTCTTACAGATTCTTTTAATTTATCTAAATTCTTGAAATTTAGACATTGACATTTATCTAAATTCTTGAAATTATTCCAGCTTGTAATGCCACATTTCATTCAATCATATGATATTATCAAAAATTAACTATTAGCAATATATATGAGATAAAATCATTTCTAGACTGAAATGTCATGTTTCATATGCCAGGTTTTAGTCCTAGTTTTTAACATGGAATAAAACCTCTAAAAACAAGGAGATGTATAATGAAAATGCTGACATTTTGATTTTTTTCTCTGATATTTCACTTCTTACTTGATTTATGTTATTTGATTTCCTTTCTTCTTAGTATAGATATACTCTAAGTTGACTCTAACTGAGACACTTGTGCTTGTGTTAAAACTATTTTTTAGAGGGAATGAAAAAGTATAATTTACAATGTTTTCTTTTAAAAACAGAGGTGGTAGGAATGGTTATTCCTATGGCACGTGTTTTAGTCTGATGAGAATAGCAGAGAAAAGCATCAATAAATTAAGTGTGCTGAAATCCCTTATGATCATCCAGGAAGAACTTTTAAATTAATTCTAAGATGACTAATGATGTATTGAAATAATTCCTTGGGTAGACAGAGGCAAGACTGTGACAAAAAAAAAAAAAAAAAAAAAAAAAAAAAAAAAAAAAAAAAAACCACCAAGGATATTATGTCCTTTTTTATGTTCCTATGGAATCATGGTCATAGAAAGACAAGCAAATGAAAATAGTGATGGCCTAATCACTGGTGCACTTAATTGGCCCAATCTGATGGTAGATTACAGCTTGAAGAAATTCTGATCATCAATTTCCAACTGTGAAAACTATCATTTAGAATCTGCCCCTCTCATCCTGAATTATTCACAGTATCTGTCAAGGCTAGCATCATTTCTATAAGGAAAATCTGTTAAATGTGGATCAATTAAGCACCAAGGACTACAAAAAGTAAAAACTTTAGTTTAAAATAAAGAATGACTACAGCTTTTTCAGCAATTAGTCTTGCTGAGAGAAACCACAAGTCACATTGATGGAACAAAGGACAGGGCACTGGATTAGGGGGCAAAATTATTACTAAACAAACTGAGTTCCCCCCTGTTTTGAGATTTCTCTTACTATTTACAGAGTCACGGCAAGTAATAACAAGGGAGCTCCTGCTGAGAAAGTAGCTGAAGCAGCCTCAAGCTAAGAAGAAACTCAGAACCTTCACCAACCCTGCACATTACAAATATGTTCCATAGTAATTCCCAGGGGATGTGGTAAAACAAAATGTGTGATGGTGGCATACATTTACACTCGAAAGAGAGCAAAACGTGTTTCCGTATGAACTGTCATCTAGCATTTGTCTTCCTCTTGCACATGGATATGTAAGGTAGGAATATTTACAGTGTGTCATGCCTAGATTTGTTTCTCTGGGGACTGAAATCTTGTATAAGGGTCGTTGTAGCTTCATGTAATGGTTTGACCTAGGCTGGATGTCCGGCACCCACCAAAGTCACCCACTGACTCTGCTCTGCAGCCAGAAAATTAGAGAAAATTCCATGAAGGGTTCATGGGTTGAGGTAAGGACTGGGAGAGTTTGCTGATCAAATACCATCAAGAGCAAAACAGGCTCAATGTAGAGATTTGAAATGGATTTATTATTAAAAAAATCAGAGCAGGATAATAAGAAGTAATATAAACCTTTAAAAACACCTTCTACCCACCCCTCCCTCCTTCCCAGCTCTACTGCCTACCCCAGCAGCACAAGGAGACAGGGAATAGGGGTGATGGTCAGTGCACCATCCATGGCTTCTGCTGCTCAAGGAGAGAAGTTGATCCTCTGCTGCAGCGTTGGGTCCTTCCCATAGGAAACAGTTCTCCACAAACTTCTCCAACGAGAAAAAAACAGTTTCCTGTGAACTGCTGCAATGTGAGTCCATCCGATGGGCAACAGTCTCCCAAAACTGCTGCGGTGTGGGTCACTCTTCCACGAGGTGCAGTCCTCCATGGACAGGCTGCTCCAGGGCTCTCACTGGACCACGGCCTCCTCCAGGTGTCCAGCAAGGACACCTCCCCCACAGGCTGTGGGAGGATCTCTGCATTCCCCATGGATCCCCATGGGCTGCAGGGGCACAGCTGCTTCACTATGGTCACCACTATGGCCTGCAGAGGAATCTAGGCTCCAGTGCCTGGAGCATCTCCTCCCCCTCCTTCTCTACTGCCCATGGCAATGCCATGTTGTTCTGCTCATGTATTCTCACCTCCTCCTCTTCTCTGGCTGGAATTAAAACTGTGCCACCATGTTTGTTTTGATTTCTTCTTAAATCTGTTATCACAGAGGTGTTACCAACATCTACTTGGCCCAGTTTTGGCCAGCAGCATGTCCATCTGCAGAGCCATCAGAGATTGGCTCTGCCAGACATGGTGGAATGTTCCAACTGCTTCTCATAGAAGCCACCTCTGTTGACACCCCGCTAATTAAAAACAGGCACTACAAATCCAATACACTTCAGGACAAGAGTTTGTGCTTGCCCAGGCAGTGTAGTCTAAAGAAATATCTCAATTTTTGGTCTAAATATAATTTTAAAGTTGAAACGAATGGAACTTGAAAGACACCCTTAGGTGCCCAAGAAGGGATTTCAAAACCAACAGCCTACCTAGAAGTAGGCTTCTATTTTAGAAATGCTATAAAATATTTTGTTCAAAAAACAGACTGAAGCCAGATTTTGCTAGTTATTTGTAAGAAAAGCTGTTACAGTGGGCTATTCATTATTTAGGAACACCTACAGATAACAGCCTGCATTATCAGTATGCAATCTATATTACACAGTCTACAGGGGCAGTAGAGAAAAGCACACACCTGAAAATCATGAACAAAAGAGCTGCAGAAAACATTATCCTTTTTCAAGGCATGCCAGGATTATCTTTAATTGCTTTATACTGCTAAGGGCTAGTCTAAGCTAGAGGGGGATTGCTAACACATCTATCTCAGCAAAAGCTCTAAAAGAAGATGCAGCTTTTAGTGATAAAAATATATTTCTTTGGATGTAGCAGATACCACATTCCCACCGAAAATAAGCTATGTGAGAAAGAGAAACGTCTTTGTTCAGGCTTTACTTTAGGCTCTTGAGTGGTCTAAACAGTATCAGAAAAAAATTCCAAATGTCTATAGCTGATAATGTTGTGCCAGGCAAAGTTTCTGGGGTAGACCCAAGGCATAGCTACCACAGGGACAAAGGAACTCGGAGTTATTTTGGTCATCATACACATCTCAGCTCAGCCTCATGTTCTGTTTGAGTGATCTACCACAGTTTAGAAACCTGAAGAAGGCAAAGGCATTTCCTAAGATGTCACTGAGCACAACAGCATTTTTGTCAGTTTCACAGAGTAAAAAAAGACTGCCATATGAAAATAAATGTCTGGAGTGTCCTAAATATTTTGTTGTTCGAAAGGACCAGTGAAAAACAGCTTGTTACCTCTAAGTAACACATATATATGTATCAATTCAAGTACTGAAGTGAAATCACTGTAAATACTTTATGTAAACCAAACTTAAGGCATGCATGCAGATTTTTCTGTAAATAAATAAACACTGTGATAATGGTGAAACTTGATTGCCCTGTGCATTGCTAAAACAAGTAATTTTACTTAGCAATAAAGATTGTATTTGTAATGAAAAACAGTCAGAAGGATCATATACATATAGGCTTAGAATTGTGGAAACTCTCCTAATTTCTCCTGATAAGGTCTCTTGCAGCTGTGACAAATCACAGATTATCACAGATAATCTTGTCCTGTGATATATCCCAGATTCATATTTTCCTGATTAACTTCATCTAAAGAAGAAAAATATTTTTACCAATGCCCCAGAACATACACACATGTTCCTCTGTGTTTGTATACATCTTTAAACTGCAAATACATTCTTTCCAGTGTTTAGCAGTTTTCTATACAGCTGTAAAAAGTCATTATCCCTCATTCTTTACTACCTTAGATGAAGGAAGAAAAACCCAAATGATGAATAGAGTTTCCTAAAGAAGATATTTTATCATTTACTAAGTAAAAATGAATTTGTTTAAACACTGAAGGAACTGACAAAGTGGCACAGAAAAAATCTAATATATAATTACACAGATGGACATGTGTTTTAATAAATAAGAATTACACCATCTCAAAACACTGCCAGACTATTCTACATAATTTCATAAATGATAAAGCAGAGTGTTATAATCAACAGTGTCAAAGATGGCATTCAGATCAAGCAAAATAAAATGCTTGAGCAACCCAAACCAGACTGTATTAATAAATCATCATAAACTGTAACTATAGCTGCAACATGATTGTGAAGTAGACTGTTATTTCTCAAAGGGCTTGTTTTCCACTAAATGGTGGCATAATTCAGAAACACTGACCTGCTTTATGTTCTTGTCCAAAACTAACAAATCTTAAACACATCAATAAATGCAATCCCCATTTCAAATCAAGAATGCTTCTTTAGTAATATGGTAATTATTCAATTTTTAAATACAATACAGCCTTTCTACAATATAACAGTGTTGAGAGTTTGAATAAAATAAAAATATGGACTATATGGAAATAATTACATATAGATAAGGTGATCTGTTCTGACTGCAATGTAAACAGCTGAAACAAAAAAATCAGTTGAAAAATAGACCAGTGAAATCTAAAGATGAAATAGACAACTTTTTAGGGCTTAAGAATTCCATAGCTGCCCATAAACCCAGTTTGTTTTCTTCCATGGGAAATACCTATGGAACCTTGCTCACTCCATCCGAAAGCAATATTTTTCTTATATTCTCATAGAGCATGTATCTTCTCCTAGCTATAGTTGCAACATTTTAGAATTCTGTATCATATTACGGTAAGGTTGAGGTACGAATGAAAGGAAAATAAAGACTTCCTTGGTCTTCTTTAGAGAAGGACACTAGAACTTCTCTGTAACAGATCAATAAATACAGTATAGATAAATATTGATTTCAAGATACAAGGAAAATTTTTATAAGTCATAACAGTTGAATTTGCACATGTTCAATGTAGAAGTAAAATATCTAAAAAATGACAAAAATATGTAGATCTAGAAGACATTTAAGAGAAAAATGCCATGAAAAGAAAGAAAAATATTTTGCTAAATTCAGGAATTTATAGTGGAACAACTACTGAAAGCATTTAATGTGCAACAGCATGTGAATCAAATCTGACATCTTTGAAATTTAGAATTACGAAATCAAGGAATCTCAGTGAATATTTAAAAACACTAGCCATTTAAATTCCAATTTACAATTTATAAGAACTCAGCATAATTAAATTCTCTTAATGAAATGTCTTGCAAAATCTGCAATTTATAATGTAGTTCATATTTTTGAGGATTTTTCATCCTAAAATTGAAAAAAGTGCATAACTGTTTATTTTATATGGTTATATTATAAGAAACATACTACCAGGATGTTTACTATACCTTTTAATCTTACTTGTCTAGTCTATACACTTGGAAGCAGCAGCAGAATTAAAAAAAAAAGTCATTGGTATGAGAAACTGTTTTCAAGGTCATGGAAGGTGTAAATGCAATCCACTCTCCACGTGATTGTGCCAGAAAGACAATATCCAGTTCTTCACGCTGGCGATTGTGAGGCTTCTCAAGCATGAACTATCATATTATTATCAATTCAAGTCCATTTGATAAACATTCATTTTTTTTAAAGTAAATAATACAGTAAGAGACTATTGACTTACTTCAGTGACTGTTTCTTAACTGTTGAAAAATATTGAAAAATAGCTAGAAAAGGTCATAGGCCATTTACAAACCTATTAGCATTTTGCCCTTTATTGGTTTTTTATGCATGGTTTGAAACTGAATTACCACTGCTGAAATACATTTTTACCTTTCAGGAAATTTTTTACATAAAATTAAATTACATTTTGAAATTCATGGACAGTAGTACTAATGCTAAAAGAAAAGAAAACTTGATTGTGAGGTCTGATTGTATGTGTTTATGCTTTCCAGTTATCCAGTTTTGCGATAGTGATTTTTATTAATGAAATAACAACTGTAACTACAATTATATTGCAACTTTGTTTGTTTTTTTGTCCTTTGTTAAGACTTCAGGGGGGGCTTCTCAGCACCTGACATGGTTACATGGCAATTGTTAAGGTTAACCTACAAAATGATTCAGGTAACAGAAATTTTACGGTAACTGAAATTTTTCTGAGAAAAGACAAGGTAGGAGCAGAATAGATCAATTTATTTATAACTTCCTTGGATTTGGTAAAATTTTACCACAGAAATTAACAACATTAAGCTCAAAAAAAGAACATTATTTTAACTCATCTTTTGCCAAGTATGCAGAAAGTCAGAGCTTCTACTTGGATGACATGTACATAATTAATTTCATGGTTGTATGTTTGTGAACTCCCTGAATGTCGCAAAACGCTGCATCTCTTATAGAGCGAAGTTCACACCCTGTTAGACGTTACAAATTAACTTGAAATTTATTCCAGGCATAAAGATCATCCAGTTCCAACCCACTGCCACGAGCAGGGACACCTTTCACTAGACAGGTTGCTCAGGGCTTCATCCAACCCAGCCTAGAACTCATCCAGGAGTGGGGCATCTACAGCTTCTCTGGCCAACCTGTTCCAGTGTCTCAACATCTTCACAGCAGAGAATTGCCTCCTTTTATCTGCCCTCTTTTGGTTTAAAGCTACTCCCTCTTATCTACATACCCCCATAAAAAGTCCTATGGCTCTCTTGCAATCCTATTTAGGTACTGGAAAGCATCAATAAGGTCACCGTAGAGCCTTCTCTTATCCAGGCTGAATGACCCCAACTCTCTCAGCCTGACTTCATAGGAGAGGTGTCATCCCTCAGATCATCTTCATGGCCTTCTCTGGACTCATTTCAGCAGGCCCATGTCTTTCTTATGTTGCAGGCACCAGAGCTAAGATCTGGGACCCAAATAATGGCTACTAGTGGCACTTTTTAGATGGACTGCACTTTGAAAATATTCAGCAAATCAACAAAAGATTTTACTCTGATTTTTCAAAATTCTTTTAAAAATCAAAGCTATTTTTTATTTTGTTTTCCTCTTAAATCACTGAAATTGTTTTCTGATGTTATACCCCCAAACCACTTTTTTTTTTTTTTTTTTTTTTTAAGCTTATCAAATGTACCTTATACATTTTTGAAAAGAATGCAGCTGTCTCACTTAAGGATGTTATCGTTGCTGAATATTAGGATGTATTGTCTGACCTAAATATCTTATTTTATGATGACAAAGAGGTTAAATTGAACTCTGTTTTCTCTTTCATAGCCTTTCACATCTCTGCTCTTCCATTTTGCTCAGACTATTTTATTTTTGATGCTTCATTCCTTGTAGAAAAAAGTTCTAATAACAAATAGCACCCTGTTCACTGTCTGCAAGGCAATAAGCAATTTGACCATGTCAACCCATACTGGCTTAGTAATCTATGATCTAGGGACAATCAGACATCAAATTGAGAAGCTTATTCTTGTAACAGTGTTCAAGTACAATTCCTGTTAACCACATTTCCCATTCTTTCAAATAAAATGTTTTTCCATTTAATCCATATCTGCTAAATCCCTTAGTTCATGAACTACTTCTGACCTAGAAAAATTTTCCAAAAGAAGAAGAGCGGAGAAAATAAATATCAAATGAAACATATAACATAAAATGAAAAATATCTTAGGATGCATAAATAGTTTATAAGGAAATTATTAACAGACAATGTTCATGGCTTTATAGGTTTCATAGCATTGATAATATTTTAATTTCTTCCTTTTCTTTAAGTCATGTCTAGGAAAAAATCACAGTGTGGATACAAATACAACAACTTTATAAAACATGACACTACAATTTAGCCTACATTAAAATTTTAGATGCACCAGCCAGTAAAATACCCCATATCAAGCCTTCTGCAGCTTCTGCTGCCTTTGAGGAGGAGATAACATTTAAAATATACTCTGTCTTCCCACCCCCTCAGTCCTCAACCTAACAATTTAGCATCTTATGTTTATTCAAAGTATGACATTATTCGTTGGGTTGGAGGTGATTTGTGTAAATACAAGTCCTGCAGTGCCCTGCAAAGACTTATTATTCCAGGTTTGATAGTAAGTCTTTCTGTAGCATCATCTCATCCCAGATTGTACTCTCTTTGGGAACCAGAGTAAGACTCCTGAATAAACAAGAAAATCAGAAAAAAGGAAGAGGACTTTTGTTAGACTATTTCCTTCTAGATCTCATTGTCAAGATGAATTGATCCATAGTATATATTTGGACTTTCAAATCCAATTGTCTTTTGCATTATCTACATGAGAAAGCATTTTAATAATTAAATTAAGGGTGAAAAAAATGTCTACCACAGAGGATGCATATTGGTGAAAAAAATGTTGTATGTTTATTTGTCATGGTCCAGTGACAAACTGAATGCCCCTTAAATCTCCATTACTTTTATAATGAGGAGATATACTTAATTAAAGCTTTTAAAGTTGCTGAAGAAAATTTTCCTCTCCTTGCTGTTTTTGCTGATATCGTGTTTGAGGAGCCCTCCACTGCCTGGTGCCATGTCTGTAATTTGTGTGTGATGGTCTCACATCAGTTCAGTAATCAGAATTATTTACTTCTGGAAAATTTCTTTAAAAAAGAGACATCTCCTGTCCTGTAGGACACTGCAGATCAGCACTTTTATGGAAAGGGTATGACTGACAGTAAGAGGGACAGCCAAGTCCAGCCTCACATTATCTTGCATACAGGTAATTGAGAAATTTTGCAACAGCTTCTGACACATTCAGCCATATCAGCAGAGATAACTGTCCTTTATTACTCAGGGCATCGCTATGTGAATTATTTTTGCAGCCTGCTTAGATTGTAATCTTCACAGGCTTTCACATTTATTTGAAATAAGTCTAGGTGGTACCGATCATTTTCTATTAAATTGGTTTGACAATGTAAAATGTCTTCTCCCAGTAGATAATCCATAAGTTAAAAGAAAAGCAGAAAAATATCTGTAATGTTTTAGTATTGAAACATCGTGTTTTGTCAGTCTAGGAAAAATATTTCACTTTTTTTTCTTTCTAAATCCTTCTAAATCATTGGAAAGGGAATTTCTTTTAATATTTTGACAAAATACTTTTAAAAGCTTAAAATTTTTTCATTCTATGTTAACAAAACTATTTAAGTGAACTGTGTCTCAGGAATTTTATTTTTTAGAGGTAATCAAAAAAAACGTTATCAGGACAGAAGAAAAAAAAACAATGAGATGAAATGCAAGGAAAACTTAGATTATTGTGGGACTTACTTTAAACCTGAAAACTTTCTTTCAGTGCTTAATGAATTGAAGAGTCAAAAAAGAAAGTGATGATACTAGCTGGCATTTATTTTGGTATAGTTACATAGCTGGGAGATGAGGAACAAATTTCTACTTCCTCTATTTAACTTTATCTCTATTTATCTTCATCTATTTAACTTGGATTTCTACTTTATATATTTAGTAGAAAGAAGTTACTCTGTAGGGTGCTTCAAAGGCATTTTCATGCCATCAACAGTACTATTCCTTTCATGGGATTTAATGTCAATGATAAAAATGTAGAAGTTTTTTTGTGAGTATGACATTTATGAGGAAAAAAAAGTAACACATATCAATTAAATCTGGCATATCTTCAATCTGTAAAAAGAATAAAAAATAAGGACTGACATTTAAATGATTTTCAAATGTCTGTGACAGGATTTTCAAAATTTTTCATTTTTTATTTTTTTTATAAATGAGTTTAAAAGTCAGTAAGATGAGCACAACTTTTTTGAAATTTCATGCTTTCAGAATACTCATTATAGCTATTTTCCTGAAAACACTTACTGTTAATGTGCATAGACTTTGTGAATAATATTCTGAAAACTAAATAGTCAGAAACTAAGAAAATTTGTAATGAGTTTATTAGGGACTGGTGGCAGACAAGATTTTCTCACTAAAGTCAGGTTAGAAGTTGGTACTTTTATTGAATGTCAATATGAATATAAGAAGTGTAACTGAAATACCTTCAGAGACACAGCCTGACTCCTCTGTAATTGAACATGATGTGATAGCTAATTTCAGAAACATTTCACTGAATTTCCCTTTCTTACATAGCAGCTGTAGTTTGGTTGTTTTTCAGTCAGAATCTGTCATTCTTCATGCACAGATGCAAAATACCCTTCCCTTACAAATAAGGGGATAATTAAAAGAAATGTGTCATTTATACAAGCCTTGGAAAGAGGCTAGTGTTCCATCATTATTGCTTATTGTTTTGGGGATTGTTTCTTTGTTCTGAAAATTCATTGAGGGGATTTGTTTTACTCTGTGGTAGGTATTATCCAGGGTGATAATGTACCCAAAGATTTTCTATGGTAAACTGGATGTGCTGAGAACAAGGGATATAAAAACAAGAGTGGAGTGGCATGTGAAATGCCATAGAATATATTGTGTGGCATTCTCCTGCTGCTTCAGAGGGGTTGAGGCTTCCTTTCTGTTATTCATCTTCCCTGACAGTCTTGTGTGGATATCTGGGACACCCTCTGGAAAATTGTGTGGTGTTATATACCTGCTTTTACACAACTCAGTCCTACCCTCAACTTCTATGGACTGTAACAGGAGCATAAACATCTACCAAAGATGTGCTGATAGATATCTAAAATGAGAGTCTTTTAAAAGTGAATTGAATCTCATTCTTATATTTATACCCTCTGTTCTTAGCCACTTATGAGTCTTGTGGGAGTGTAATAACACAGTCTTCATAGGAAAAGGCTGTTAAGGAGTTGTTAAGGAGGAAGTAATAACTTCAAGAGCAGGACAAGGTTTCTGAAATAAAAAGATTTTTACAGTCGAAACCTGATTACATTAATTTAATACAAGTACATACCCACTTGTATTCCATATTTGGTTAGACCAGAAGTGTGATATTTTTCAAACGTCATCCAAGCCTGGGCCAGTGGTCCATGAACACAAAAGTGAGATTACGTTAATATATTGGGGATTTTTGCATCCAAACTTGAATAGAAAAAAATTAAAGAAGGAGATGCAGGAACCTGGTCATTAGAATGGGGTAGTTTGAAGAAACGAAAATAGAATGTGTAGGGAGTGGGATGTAACAGAAGCTTCTTGAGACAGATAACACAGAAACCAACTATAATAATAAAGTAGCTAATTAAATTAAATCCTCCCCAGCAGTGATTCAAACTACAATGAATACTATGTCCATACAATATAGGCTTAGGTGGATCTCCATATATAAATCCTGCAGCACATTTGGATTGCTTACTCTAAACTTTCCTTTAATTTAAGGGAATCTGAACAGGAAGTCAGATGAATGAACAGTTCATTCAAGCAATACCACACAAGATTCAGCCTCTAAAGGCTTTGTTTTTCTATTGAAATGCTGTACAATGTCGCTAATCTACTTTGAGCAGTAACACAAAAAACATTCTTGTCACTGATTAAGAGGCATTCAATATCTTCTAAAAATATATGAAAAATGTTTTCTAGTACAGAATGAATTGGTTCTACATTCAGAGATCAATAGTAAATATATCCATCACCTAACACATTATAGCAGATCTCTGCCTGGCTTTTTTGAGAGGTTTATGATTTTAAAATGACTATGTTGCATTTACTGTGCATTCAGAATAGATTAAATTAGGCCACAAGCCAGTAACATAAGAAATAGGCAAACAGTATGACTTATTCCCATCCTTGTAGCAATTATCTGGTTACAGATTGTTTTCCTCTGTTTGAAGTATCTGCTAGTAAAACATATCTGCTCATAAAAGAAAGATGATTAATCGTAATGACAATTTGCTTGTTCTTATAAGGATATGTGAAATATTTGTTACAATTAAGTAAAATTGTTTTAAAGCTAAGGACAACAGTCTCATTAGGATGTATGTATTCAGTCTATTAAGTTTTAAAGGAAGCAAGACCAATGTTTAAGTTTCAAACAGTGCCCACACTCCTTACTAAGACTTCAGCCTTTATTTCCCTATTTATGAAGCTGTTTACATAAAATGGACTGAGTAAGGTTAATTTTCAGTTACATCAGAAGACCAAAATTCCATGCAAATCAATAGGGATTTTTTTGTGCCTTACTAACAGCAACCACTCAACTGGTGTGATGACATATCTCTGTGAGCATATAACTTTAAAGATATTGCTTTAGTTTCTTGGGCTGGGTTCTGTTTGATCTTTTAATCTGGCTTCCTGAGGGGACAGGAGAATCAGGCTCCTGCCTAAAAGCTCTCTTATCTGGGAAGGGATGATCAATAAAGTCCAGCAAAACCTTGGGATGCCTAATTGCAGTAAATGACCAATCTCAGTGCTTAAGAAGAGCCAAACTGAATATAAGCTGTGCCACAAAACTTCACAGTTTAGAGACAAAGTCAGGTTTTGCCACCACTTTTACTGTAGGAATGGTGAGACAGCTTTTCAGGCAGATCTGATAAACAAAATAAGTGGGTCCATACTGCTTATTACCTTGATGTTCTTCATTTCTTCATAGCATTCCACAGAAAAGGTTTCAAAAAAATTAGGTATACTAGCTCTTGGTAGCAGAGAAATTACTAACAAGACCTTGTATTTTTTATCTACACATTATGCTATTAATTCTCAGAATAGCTGGCTTTGCACAAAGACCTGGGATTTTGCAAATAAAAGTAGCATAACAAAAATTGATTATAAAACTCTACCAAAGTTTTACCTATTTGTTGGAAAGGAGTTTTAAAAATAATAATAAAACATGGTAACATTGACCCTGAACTACATTTGCCGCAAAACACTTAATTAAAACTTATCAGCACATTATCAAAAAATAATCCATTTAATATCTGTTCAACTGTCCAGAATATATATTTTGAAATGAAATATGATTTATCTAATTCTGCAGGAAGTTCTGCACAGGTACACAAGGAGTATATGCATAATACTCCCTTCCCGTTAACCACCAAAACAAATTTTAATTTGTAAAATTAGCTGAAAGAATTTGAATGGATTTAATTTCAATTTATGAGTTGGTTTTCTGTCAGGATCATTTAATTAAATCAAAAAGAAAAAAAAATCTACAAAACCAACATATTTTCCTTCATTCCCTCTTTTTAAAGTTTTATTATGAAATTTAAAAATAGAATTAACATAAATTTCTGCAATATATTATTTGAGCATTCTTTACTATATAAATATCTATAAATATTTGATAGGATGGTGCAAAGAGTGTCTTCCCAGTGGTATCCAGTGAGAGGACAAAATGCAATAAGCACAAATAGAAATGCAGCAAAATTATTTTAATCATAAGAAAAAAATGTTTCTAATGTTAAGTTCATCACACACAGGAGTAGGTTGTTGACAGCTGGGCAGACTCCATCTGCAGAGATATTCAAGAGCCAGATGGACACAGCTCTGGACAATCTTTTCTGACTGAATTTGCTATGAGCAGATAAGTTGGATTAGGCAATGCCCAGAAGTTCCTGTGAACCACAGGTATCTTATGATTCTATGATGCTTTAGGGATGAAAAATATGAATAGCTGTAAAACTAAAATATAGATCTGATAAAGTTCAAGCAGACATAATAAAAATCTATGATGAAAATGACTAAATATTGTGTGAAAAAAAATCAGGGTGGGGAAATAATGTAACTCTTTTACACAGGCTTGAAAAAATGCAATGCATG
The DNA here is from genome assembly GCF_027477595.1 of Haemorhous mexicanus. Lineage (NCBI taxonomy): Eukaryota > Metazoa > Chordata > Aves > Passeriformes > Fringillidae > Haemorhous > Haemorhous mexicanus. The sequence goes on along the minus strand of NC_082345.1, from coordinate 58,942,207 downwards.
CACACATATACAGAAGTACATGCTTATTTTAATTAGATGACACAAAATATTTGGTTTTTCATATTTTTATTTGTGAGGCTTTCCAAGTAAATCTGGAAGGACTTTGTACATCATCTGATGCAAAACTTCTGTGATCTGATAAGGTCCAATAAAGTGCCTCACTTATGTCATGAATTTACTGTTTCTGGAGATTATTTTTAACTCTCCAAACCACACCTGGATTGTATCCTTATAGCAGATATTGAGGTAGTTAAAGAGTTAAAGTCCCCTACAGGTATGAATTTTTTTTTTTAGTTGTCTGAAAAAGACTTAGTTACCCATGATTTGCCCTTTCTCATCATAGGCAGATATGCACAAACACGGTCACACTCATGCAAAATTTCTAGCTATGTATCACTCCTCAGATTTATTTAAAAGAAAGACCACACATAACTTTAGCTCTTTGTTATAAAGCTATTTATTTATTCATCTTTAACCAAAAATCAGTAACTTTTGTTCCTTACGAAAATTACTCTTAAGATAAGGAATCATGGAACTTGGCATTTGCCTTGTTAAATTACAGACAAATTGTTGATGACTTGCAGCTAAATCCTCCAAAGCAATAGAAAACTGAAGAAGAAAAAAATCAAATGAAATGATTATATAAATTCTATATGATTTCCAGGTTGTTGGATTGTGGTGCCTGTCCTGTTGGTTGTTTTAACTTGACATACATACAGGCTGTAGATATTTTTTTAACAGGGCATTTTGTTGGCAAGCACTCTGTCTTGCTAATTAGGCATTTGTGGCCAAATTCATCCTCTGCAAGAAAACCACTCCTTTTGAAGCAATTACAGCAATGTGAATCCAAACAACTTAGTGCTGAGAAATGACAGAAGGGGAGAAAAAAGAAAACAATAAAAATCAAAAATACCTAACTTGCACATTGGGCTGCAAAAGTGAGGCTAGATACAGAAGCCCTTAGCAACAAAGCTATTTTGGTATTTTTCAAAGGATTTAGGATGTTGCAAAGAAATTTAATCATATTTTCCTATTCTTTCCACTACTCCTTTACTAGCTGGAACAAAATCAGTAATATGAACTGAGTGCTTTTAAGAGGAAATCTTAACTGAGGATTGGAGAACATGGATAAAGATAGTTGTGGAGTTGTTGTACAAAAAACCACATAAGATATCTGGAATAGGAAACACTCAGCCTTTCCATGTGATGGGGAGTAAAAGTAATTAAAATTATTTCTGCCCTATAGTAAATTATTTATCACAGTTATAATAATTATCTCCAGAGATTATTCCATTACTTCATAAATCTGGTAACAGCAACAACAAATCTGCCAATAATGTTAACCAAAGACTATAATGAAACTAAAGGAATTACCTGACCCTGTGAGGGACTGTACTTTGAAGTATGCCCAATTTTAAATTACATCAAACCAGTATTATAACAGCTGCTGCTAATACAATACATGGTTCAAAGGAAGAATCAATGTCAGAGGGTCGGAGGAAAGAAAGCTAGTGCTGAGATACTGAAATAACATATTAACATTAGGAAGGAATCAACCCTCCAAGTTGCTTGAAGAAGTAGTGAGTGGTGTTGAGTGTCTTAAAATATCCAAGAAGCTGCTGAGATTTTGTGGAAACATGTACATCTATGAGCATTTCAGAAATGTTCTTGCATGAGTGAATAAATGAAGGGCAATAACAACTCTGTTCTCAGAGAGTAATATACTCTGAGATAGGTAGGTAGGTAGGTAGGTAGATAGATAGATAGATAGATAGATAGATAAGGTTTGTTCTGTCTGTCTGTCTATCTATCTATCTATCTGTCTATCTATCTATCTATCTATCTAAAGAAAGGAGAGATCTACAAAGTTCAAATGAAAGCTATTACAAAATAAGTACAAACCTTTGGGCCTAACATAATTCAGGCTTCCAGAGACTGACTGAAAAAAAAAAATATATGGAACACCAACATCTGGTCATGTCTCATTTTGGTCAAACTCATTATTTCTTGAAGGATTGTGTACATCTTCTTATGGCATGGATACCACTCAAATAGACAGCATGAGTTAGTACAGAAACAGCTACTGATTTATTACCACAGGTAGAGTTGACATCTACTGCAAACGTTTTTTGGAAAAGAGTTATTCATGCAAGAGATCTTTGTATTCCTTCTCAGACTTTGTCTGCTAATGGTTAAGGTATCATTCCTAGGAAAAGCTTTTTTTCTTCCTTTTTTTGTTTCTTTTCCCTATAATTGAATTCTTGTAATGACACCCACATTAGAAAAATTAGAAGAATTAGAACATTAGAAAAACCAGTTTAAATTATTTTCTGTCCTTTTGCACATACTTTAAAACTATAATCAAAAGAATTATAAATGACATTTTTTTAATTGCATGCTGCTGTTAATATTAACAATAATGTTATTTATAGTATAATTTTAAAATTTTGTATACACGTGAAAATATTTTTTGAAAGAGGCTACTGAAGGCATACTCATGATATAAAAATGATGAAAAAAATGTGTATGTTGTTTACACCTTAAATATGTATCTAAGTCTTAAGTATTTACACTGTAGCAATTGGTGTCAATGGTATGTATATATCATGGACTCCTGAAGTCAAAATTTCAAAATTATTCTGGATAATATATCTGGATTTCAAGATGATTCTGGATAATATATCTCAGAATTATAAAGTAACAACTTCAGCTTCTTCCAGAAATCCCAAAATGTCCAGTTAACCATGTTTATGTAAGTGGCATTTTTCCCTTCATTGCTTCTGGCTATTTTTATAACTTGTCTGGATCTTTCATTTTTGATTGCTGCATGTTAATTTTGAAACTAAAAGATCCTGCCAAAAACTCTTTCATTTTACAACAGCTGCTTCTAACAGCTGTGTTTTTATCACCTGTTTGAAACACTGACCTCTTGGGCTTTCCTTATGCAGATGAAGTTCAGCTTTCTCCCAGAAAAGTGACCAAGGGATTATACCTTCTCTTTAATGATTCTGTCCTTCTTGATGGGCAGTTTGGATTGTGTTGATTAGCCAGAGGGATAAATTAGAGTATTGGTTTCTGGAATTCAATATAGGCTGTTTGATATAGGGTTTGATATTACAACTATTTCCTCATAATCCTCCTGCACTGCTCAGGGGAGAAGTAGAAAAGTTAGGAATAAAGTTGAACTTGGTGAGGAAGAGAGGAGCGGGGAGAAGATGTTTCAGATTTTTCCTCATTTCTTATTATCCTATTCTTTTTAATTGGAAATAAATTCCACCAATTTTACCAATTTGATTCCTTTTTGGCCAAGATGGTAATAGCTGAGTGATCTCCCTGTTATCTTGGCACATGAGTTTTTTGTCACATTTTCTCCCTGGTCCTAATGGGGAGAGGTAGTAATAGAGAGGCTGGGCATCTGGAGAGTAGAAAAGATCAACCACAAAATAGTATATAGTTTTATTTTTCCACTTGCAGTTGATTTATCTCTTTATTTATTTTTGAGGATTCTTGAATGCAAGAATACCAAGGAATGAGAATTATTCCTTAGAGCATTAAGAAACAACTTTATGATTTGTGGAGGGTTTTAAGAGAGGTCTCAAGATAAATCAATCAGTTAATGAAAATCACTGTGATTTTGGAGGTTCCAGACTGGTGAAATACATGTGAAAACAGAGCTACTAAGCAGCATCACTACATACCATAGTCTGTACACAAAGTACAGTTACAAAGTACATTTACAGTTACAAAGTACAGATTCCCAGCACAATATTATTGTATTTGTTCCTGACTCCTGGCCAAAGTCTGAAGACAGCCTGAAAGCTTCAGGTGCCTCTTCAACTGCATATTTGTCCAATTGTCTGAATAGCAGGGGAATAACAAAATGTGATGAATCTTTTAATGAGAGGAAAAGTGGAAAAGTCTTTTAAAGATTATGCGACATTTTTAAGGACAAGATGACCTAAAATTTGAACAATAAAAATGCTCGAACAATATTAAAATCAAATATGAAACCCTTTTTAGTAAAACAAGCACCAATTAACAAATCAGACTGGTTAATAAAAATGTGAAATGTAAATGTTAAAAACAGGAGAAAATAAAACAATACAAAGCAAAGCGAAACACAGAACATTTTTATATGAGTTTGACTAAAAATTAGGATCTTATTACCAATGGCATGAGACATGATGTATAATAGAACGCATATAGCACACAAAAAATAACTTTTTTTATCTTTTCATTCATGTAAGAATAATTTTTTAAGGACATGGAAAGGAGGATTTTGTAAGGTAACATGTTATCATAACTGCTTGTCTCTGATTCCGGACAGCCAAACCTATTATTTAGATGAATCTACACTTACCTGAGTGAAAGATGTTACTGAAATTTCCTGTTTGTACTCAAGTTCTCTTACTGGATTTTTTTTTCCCCTATGGCTTGAATGGAACAAATTATGTTCTCAGCGACTGATTTTAATTTTATGTATAATTTTCAGATGAGTAAGAGGGTAATGACAGAGTTCAAAAGGGTAATACTCATATCACAGTTAAGCCAGGAAATTACAAACTGCTACTCTTTGGGTGTTAATTCTTTACTTATTAGAAAATACTCTGGATAAAAAAGGTCAGTAGTGGCAGCCACTCATAAATAGACTCTGACATGTTCCTACTACCGTATTGAAAATATTAAAAGGAAGAGAGTGACAACATGTACTCCTGCTATCTGCTGGTCCCACAAAGAAGTGCTTGGCAGGAGATGTGAGAGGCATTTAACTAAAAGCAGCTTTACACTGACATTCTGTCCTTTGGATTTTGTAACTACACTTATGTTTATCAGGCATAAAGAACTTCTAAGAAGCCTTTTAAAGAGGCCAATGCAACTGCTGAGAACTATCAGGGTGGTGAAATACTTTTTGGTTTTCTTAATTAATGTATTGTCTGCATCAGAGGAGACTTAGTCCAAAGCTTTGAGATGGTGAAGAGAGCTCTTTTCTGAGAAAAATCTTTGAGAGGATGGATGGAGAGGTATTTAACACAGAGTTTGTGTCCCCAGAACATGCTCTGATCCATAGGGCTCAAGTGGGAGTGACCCTGAACAAATCAGAGTCATACTGACAGAAATAAAAATGTCTAATCTGTACTAGTTGGGAGATGAACCTAGTGGTTCAATGAAGAAGTATTTTTATTAGCATTCTCTTTTGTGACCTGCCTTATGGAGATAGAATGGTGTGAAACTGTGTGATAAGTCAGTGCAGAGGTTCAGTAATATGGCTAACATTTAGCTGCTGCTCCTCATGGCATGAGATAAAAAACACCTAAGGAAAAGGAATGTGTGCAAGCCTGATGAAAGTTTAAGTACATTCACAGAAACAAAAAAACAAAAAAAAGATGCTATATCATTATAAAGAGAAATTTTCTGCTTCTTCCATACCACTTTTCTGAAATTTTCTATTTGCTTTTATTGCAGATTCAGTCTGATGCTTTACTGTCCAATTACAAATGTTATTTATCTCCAGGTGGACTGGCTACTGTTGGTAACTCTATTCATTTTTCACTATGTCTAAAGGGCCAAATCAAAGCAAACAGGTGTGTGGCTTTCCACAGTACCTTTTCCTTCAGCACTTGACCTGTGACCTGTTAATATATTGAGTCAGAGGAGAATGGGCACCTCTTAGTAAGTAAATAGACACTTAACAAACGTGAGACTTGTAATCACACCTGATAGCTTGATCTTAAGCTGTCATTAAAACAAACTCAAGGTTCCCAAATGGATCTGTACTGAACAATTCAAGAAATTTGAAATGTACAAGTAGCCCACAACTTGCTAAATAATTTTTATTCTAAAATAAGTGAGTTAACTATTAGCCATCTCATCAAGAACAAGATGAAAAAAGGATCACTTGAGCCATCAGAAAACAACAGACTGGGAAATGGAAAGGAAAATAATTATCCAATTTTTTACCAGAATCTGATAATTTTAGGGTTAGGGGTATTTCTAATGCTGTTTCCAGTTCATAGCTTTTCATCAATGAAGAATGCTGATTAAAAAATCAAAACACATTTTTAAAAATTATATTCACCACATGGAAAAATCACTTGCATATGGTCTTACACATATACACATATTAGTATAAATCCACAAAATCACTGGCTCCTTTAAAAGAACGTGAGCACACTTTACTTTTAGGCTATGAGTAAATATTTCTGATCCTGCACATTTAGGATCTTTAGATAATAACTGAGTAACAGAATTTGAATCAGGAGACTTATGAGATCAGTTTTGATTTTTAAAATGAGACAAAGTGAAAAAATAATGTGATCCTCTGAATTGTATACTTTGGGCACCATTTTCAAAAGCAAGTGACTGCAGGCACTGCTAATTCAGTGTATTTTTTTCCCCTGGGGCTTTCAATGAAGCTGAAGGCAATGATCTTCTAAAGCTGCAGTACACAAAGCAGAGCTTCAAGAAAGGAAATGTACAGCTATGTTACTTTAAACAAATTTGAGACAATTTTTGAGTAATAATTCTGTGGGGCATACTTGCAGATATCTTCCAATTGCTCAAACTAAAGAAATGGACAGAATCTTCTAGGGTATTTTCACAAGCCACTCTAGTTCTTTTATGCATCATAACAAGGCCAGAGTACCCTCTTTAACAGTCAAACCAGTCAGGGAAGTTGGAAGATAGTCTTTAATTTAAAGTTTGTTTCAAAAATGATCTGATATTAAACTAATAAATCAATCTTAACAAAACACATAATTCCTTTAAAAGTTATCATCTATGGTTCTGATATTAGCTGTCATAATTGCTATAGTACACCTGAAAAAAAAGTAGGAAAAACCTCCCTCTGAATATAGAAAGAGGAAAAGGAGTCTTAATTATCTTCCTTTTGTATATCTGGTTTTAGCTTATACCTTAAATCTTAAAAATCTTAAATCTTAAATCAAAAAGAAGATAAGCATTAAACATGTAGATTAAGTTTTTAAAAGCACTAAAATCTAGGATACTTTTAAAATATAATTACAAGTCTGAATAATTATAGACAGTATAACAACCTCCATTACCTAGGAAAAGGAGTATCAGGATTGATGGAGAACACTGGGGAAGCACAACAGACAGTAGAAATGTATTTTACTGCCTTTAGAATTGGATCAAAAGTCCTGGGAACAGAAGCTAAAGACTGAAAGAAAGATTAGAGCTCAGCCTCATGCCAATACATGGCCGACCTCTCATAACAGATATTTGTGCTTCAGTTAAACCTCATGGTAACATGAGGTTATTCACTTTATAACCCTGCCTTCCTCTTGCCTCTAGAAAGAAATGAAGTCCTAGAAAGTGTCTCAGGACATACCTTACTCTTATTAAAATCAGAAAAAATACCTGAAAATTGCTGAATAAAACTATATATGTGGCTTTCCATTTGAATATACTTTTTACTTTTCATATTATGGTAGAAATAAAATGAGTTGTAAATTATTTCTACATATAACAAAAACCACTATGCACTGTCCTCTCTTTTCTCCTATCATAAGATAGGAGAAATGTTTTTTGAATGAGGAAATTTGGAAGATGAAGAAGGAGGCTAATGGAGAGAGTGTGGGACTGAGATATTCTGTGTCATTTGTCCTTAAGGAGAGACAAGCATAAAATTAAGGCAGGAATTAGGACTTCTGGGAGAAGAAATAGTGGAAATGAGGCAGATAGAAGTTAGTGTGCTTGCATGGAAAGCAAAGGGAAACTTGCATGTAATTTTTTGTGAGATGACAGGAGGAGAGCTGTGAAAGAAAAGAACAGGAAGTGTAAGTCTGAAACTGATGGGAAATGGACAGAAAATAGGAAAGAGACACAGAAAGACTATGGAGCACACCTGGTTTGGGAACAGTGGAATCCAAATCTGAAATGCTGACACAGCCTCCCCATAAAGCCCTAACTTCTACAAGTGAGCAAGACAAAGATCAAGCACTGAGTCTCTTACACATCCTCCTGATCGCTGCTTTGTCAGTGATTTTGGGAATAAATCTGATTCTTGTTCTCTGGGCTTGACATGTCTTGAAGATGCTCACTCTGATTGTACAGGCACCTTTCTTCACTCTCCCAGAGGGATTTCCAAACCAAACCACATGGGCTCAGTGGGATAACAGGCACTAAGACTTACACAGGAGCGAAAATTATCTTTAAAAGGATCATTCCAGGTTTTTTTTTAAAGTATTTTTTTAGAAAGTAAGCAATGTCCTGGAAGGTAAATTTTGTAATCAGACAGTTGCATGCAGCCCTCTAGAACCTGTTTTTTATCTTTTTGTTATTGTTTTGTTTTGTTATACTTTCTAATCCTTTCATCTACTTACTCTCAGATATAGACCCTCACCACTTCAATCTTTTTTCATCTAGTGAGCAAGTGTTTTTCTCTTCTGCTCCGAGTATTTTTTCCCCTTTTAACTTTAATTCCTTTACTTCTAATTACACTCTCTTGTATCAGGGTAAATTATTCCTCTCCTTCCTTTGTGTTTACTGCCTTCAGATGTTTGTAGATTATTATGTCCTCCTTTCTTCCCTCACCTAATTACTTCACTAAACTATTTGTATTTATGCTTTTAATCTTTGCTTATAAGTAAGTCTATTCATCCCTTTAATCATTTCCACTACTTTTCTTTCAAAAGCTTTTCTTAGAGCTTTCCATGACTTACAAAATGCTTTATTTATATTTCTTGTTAAGCATTGATTTAAAATTTATATTTGACATCTTAACCATGTAAGTAATTGTTCTTTTAAAATAATTTTTATTTATTTTAATAACTCACTTTATCTCATAAAAATTTTCTCCTTATTTTCATGTCTCTTTTTACAATATTGCCTTTGTGGCTTAAGTATGGATACTTGCCTTTTCCTTCAATTTTATTTTACATTTCCTTACCATGTAGGCATTGGCAGGATATAGACAGTGAGACAGAAACCCAGACACCCAATCCAACTCAAAGTAATTTAGGATTCAGTGACAGAAATAATTTCTAGCATGTGCATGCTCTGTAGGCACCTATTTATTGTGAGTTCCGTGCTCTCTCCCACTCACATCACCTCCTTTTCCCTAGAACTGGCTTCTGTACTGACAAGATTTGTGCAGTCCTGCTTTGAGCATATACATTCTTCATCTCCCATATGGCACAAAAAGTGCATTTCCTTTTTTGCATTTCAACAGTGCTTCAACTGGTTTTACAGCATCTGTTGAATGATGATATTCCAGTGTGGAACAGTTTGGACAAAATTAAGGTTGAGTTACAGAGATATTTTTGCAAAAGTCTTACCACATTTGCTGAAATGTAAATTAACTTGCACTCTAATTTCACTGATTGACAAAGCTATAACTAGTTGGTAAGACGAGGTATTGTAAAATTTAAAAAAGCCTTCTGACAATTAGAAAACTCTGACTGAATGCCATTGTCACTAAATAGCAATTAAAAATGCATCTGCCAGAGTGTCAAGAGAGATGAGCAGGAATTTAGGGAGCAGAATAGCTCAGCTAACTGTTGTTGCTAAACAGACTTCTATTTTTGCCTGCTTCTAAGTGAGTGCAGTTGAAAAAACCTGTCTGGAATAGAAAGACCTGACAACATTACATTACACAGAAATTAAGGCAGTGGGAGACATGGCTTTGAGCTCAGGAATACATGTCAGTGCAAAGAGGAAGCTTCTGTCTCCACCAAAATGGGAATAATGCTGTTTTTTTCAATCAGAACACAGGTCTTTCCTTCGAGGCTGCTTTGACAAAGGTGCCTGCACGAAACACAGCTAATTTCTGACTAACACCATTGTGTGTCACTCACCAGCAGTTTCTCTGCAGTTCTCTTTCCCTCCCTATTTCATGAATGCTTTTTAATGTGAGGAGGGATGTAAATTCACAAATTTACTGAAGATGATAGTTAAAAGTTGCTTTATTATTGTCACAATATTTATATGACCAAATCAACACTTTTCATAAAACAATTGCATATTTTGTAATTACCAACTACCTATATATATATATATATATATAACATATTCAAAAGAAAAAGAAATATTTAAATTAAAGGTTCTATAGTTTTATAAAATAAAATATTTTGAAGAGCTTAAAATATGTTTTCAATTCATTGATCTGTTATTCAAATAGGAAAAAAATTCACTCCAAATTGCCTGTTGTCAATCAACAGAACTAACAAGTTATTTTAATCAATTCTCTGCTTTTTTCTTTTTTATACATCAGACTAAAAAAACACATACCATAGACTATATGTTTGCCCATTTGCCCATATTCTTCATTTAATAATGATTTTATTTCTAGAAAAGTTCATGCTGTTTCTAATAACTTTTTCATGCAGTCTTTATTACTTGTTTCTCTTACTAGTAGTGAGTAAGAACACTATATATCCATCCTTCCTTCCTTCCTTCCTTCCTTCCTTCCTTCCTTCCTTCCTTCCTTCCTTCCTTCCTTCCTCCCTCCCTCCCTCCCTCCCTCCCTCCCATTTTCTTCTTCTTTCTCTTTACTTTCTTTTCTTGAATTTCTCTTTTTTTTGTACTTATGTCAACTTGGTTTACTGTTCTTATGGCATTTATGTATATTCAGGGAAAATGGCTCTTCCCACAAATGTTCCCTCAATTGCAAGTGAAAGCAGAAGTTCAATCTCTGCATTCCAAGATGAAATAGTTAATGCAGTTAGAGATAGAACTGAAATGAAATATTTCTATATCAACATGCAGTATAACATGGAGTCTTAAACTATGTATATTCAGGTTCAGGATGAAACACTGAGGTCTGGCCAAATATGTCTTCACACAATGAAGTCTAAGATCAAGCACTGTGTATTTTTAGTAAAACTGGCATCTCATAATACTTCTAGCCAGCTGACAAGTGCCATTCTAGTGTGAATTTCCCTTTCCTATATCTACCTAATTGTCCTTAAGTTGCCTGAGCACAAATTTGTACAAATATGTCTCAAGTGTACTTAAAGCTAACAAAAGCTTAGAAAAGAAATTGAATGTGGGCTGGTTTTTAAGATAATAGATTCAATTTATGTACGATTTTTATAGCTGCAAGCATTCTTTTTCATTGCAGGTATGGGCCTTAGAATGAGGGAAGATTGGGAAGGGCAGCCTTTGAGGTATTTGAGCAACTGTCAAACAGAGTCTATTTTTCAGAATTACTTTTATGTAAATAAAGCATAATTGGAAAAATATATTCCCAAGACTAGCTATATTTTATTCTTGTGATACTAGATGGATTACAAGCATTCTGTTCTGAGCTGACAGAAATACTAGATAAAAATTGAGTAATCTAGAAATCTCTGGAGAAGCAGAGACCAAATGTTGAACAAATATTCTATAAAAACTATGTATTTTTAAAATGTAGCCATATAACACTTGTTAGATTTCATGGTGACATCAGTTTTGCAGGCACTGAATGGTTTCTCTTTGCTTTAATTTTGCTATAACCCATAGAGAGTCATTGCAAGTAATTCACTTTAGCACTTTTTGGTGCATTGACCAATGTTTATAATTGCTCACAGAATTTACAGAAATGCTTTTAGCATTGCTCCACTATACATGGCATGAACCAAAAAAGAAATAGTCACTTAGAATGGTGCTGTGAATACTCTAGGGTTCTCTGATATTGTTATATTTCACAACTCAAATTTTAGTTTCATTTAGTTGTAATTGGGTTTTAGTCACATATGTTTCTGCATATCTACGCTCTCAAACTGTTTCTTCAAAAGAATGAAAACAGTCTGAAATATCAACTTTCAGAGGGAAAAATGCACAAATTTGTTGCTTGAAAAAAAAACCCCTCTCATAAAAAGGAATCTGAAATACTAAAATAGGTTTTAAACACACCACATGGTTGGTATTTCTAACACATTTAACCAGTATTCATGGCTTTGTGAGTAAAAAAAGATCTACTTGGTTTTCTGTTTCAAATGCTTGTAAAATCATTAAGGCATAGTCTAGAAAAATCAGTCAAAATCTTCCAATTAAAAGGTAATGATATACTGAATTTCTGTAGTCTCTTTAAAAATTCCTTCTACTTTTTGAACAGGCTATTTGAAAAAAAAAAAAAAGTTAAATAAGGAAAACAGTTCTCATATGACTGTTGGAAACACCCCAAATCAACAAAGAGCTACAAAATTGTAAAGCTTTTACATTCTATCAGGATTGTGGTTTTAGCAATGGAAAGTTCTTCTGCCAGATAAACATTTAAATATAGTATTATAGTAGCTATATTTAAATGAATTATATATTGAGAAGATATGTAGGAGAGGAGGAACACCATCAGTTTTGCAGTGCATGCTTGTAACTGTCTTTTGGTGCTTCTCTTATGACAGAACACCAGTCTCTGCTTCATGTCCTGTAAGCATGCATACTGTATTTTCTCAAGGACACACTGTTACTGCACTCATTTTGTGCAGTATGAGTTGCTCAGAGGAGCTTGTTTCTTCTTGATGAAGAAAGAATTGAGATCATGTCTTCTCCCTCTCTTATGCTATTTAATTGGTAGCAGATGGAGAAAATCAGGCTGTCCCACATATATGTGATTGTTCACATGGTCAGTTAGCATAAGTAATTCCTTTCATGATGAAATGCAGCACAGTGGATTCTGTTACACAACCAAAATTTCAGTTCCTGTTTGCAAGAATAGCAATCATCTGCCAAAGTTTCAGAATAAACAGGTGATATTATTGAGCTTCATCCAGTGCAGAAGGTAATGTGTGAAACCTTGTTACAGATGCTGAACAAGAACAAAATTTTCACAAAAGCACAGCTGGATATGTATTGGGTTTATGTGGCCAGGTTTTGGTAGTGGGGGTGATACATAGATGGCTTCTGTGAGTAGACACAAGGTTGCCCCCATGTCAGACAGAGACAGGTCTGGCCAGCTCCAAAATGGACCCACCATTACGCAGCTGAGCCCATCAGTGATGCTGGTGGCGTGGTGCTGTGAAGGAGTGGAGTAAAGAAAATATGAAACAGTCCAGATGAGAGAAAGAGTGGGAGGAGGCGCTCCAGGCATGAGAGCAGCCTGTGGGAGAAGACCGTAGTAATACAACTGGCTGCCTGCATCCCATGGAGGTCCACCAACAGTGAAAGCACAGGATAGGCCAAGGGATAATCACTTTTCTGAGCACTGCAGTTATAGGAGATGTCAAATAGATACATATAGGTTATGCAGGACAACATGAAGGCAATTTACTTTCAGTTAAAACATAAGTAAAAGCACTAGATATTCGTTGAACTTCTGGTACATCTGTGCCACAAAAATCAATGATAACTCCTCTCTGCTTCTTTTACAAGACAGATCAATGGCAATGGACTTTCTGGCAGAAGGCGCATTTTGAAAATGTGATCAAGTGACTGACATCCAATTCTACTCATCTGCTATGACAAACAGACATTGTTGATTATTATCTGGGTTGCTACAGTCTATGACATCAGAATAAATCTCCGCTAGACATAACCAGATAAGAATGAAGAGCTTATCATTTATGATTCAAGAACTTTGACATCAACTGAATTAAGCTATGCACAAGACAAGTGCTTGCTGTTGAAATTCTTTGTGATGTTGAGAGTTAAAAGGTGGACATTCACATGAGTCACAAGTCTATTCTAGAGAAAGAGGAGCAGACATTGCCGACCACATCTTGGTTACTGCAGAGATGATTCCTTGGCTCACACAGCTGTTTGCAAGCCAGGAAAACTGGCATGATGAGCTCTTTGCTGAGGTACATGTTGAATTATTTGCACTTCCATCTGAAAAGCTGATAGTGGAATCCTTGCCTGACTGGTTTCTTCAGGTCAGAAATTATTGTCAGTAATCCAATAGAGGCACAGTTCAGGCTGAAGAGATGGCCAAAGACAAGATGCTAACCAGACTAATTTATTTTAATTCTTCAGCATGAGCAGACTGTGACAAAAGATTCTTCTTGTTAGGAAGTAATATTATTCTTCCTGACTGAGCAGTCTAGAACCACTAGCAATCTTTTTGGAGCATATAAGAGCTTTGGTTCCATGAAAGCAGTTCTACTTGCAGTGCTGTAGTGCAGGGAATGGGATTTTTTGCCATTCCATGTAAAAGGCCACAGGTTCTACCCTGAGAGTTCCAGTCTCAGGACTGGTCTGGTTTCACTTTCTGCTTTGGAGCAAGCGACTGTTGCCTCCCCTGCCTGAGCCCGAGCTGTGCCAATGCCTGCATGGGAAGAGTCTAGCAAACTCAGGAGTTCACTGCCCTGGGGGAAAATTTGAGGCTGGAGAGGCTGTGAAATGGGCCATGCAGACAGAAGGCAGGAGCCTAGAGCAAGAGAAATATATAAAAACTCAAACTTTTTGAGGAGAAAGGATCTCAGTCACTGTGTTATACTCTTCCCAACAAAGGCTTTGGGACTCTAGTGGCAACCACCTGTCACTGCTGGCTGAGGATGACTGGCACAGTAGACCACAGGTCCAACAGAGTATTAGAAGGGAGAGTACAATGCTACTAATACTGCTAGCAAAATTATTACAGAAAGAAACCAACTACTTAAAGATACAAATTAAGGAGAAAGAGCTGTGCTGAATGTCAGTATGCCTGCCCAGTACAAGGACCAGGAACTGATTTCTGACTGCAAATCACAAGGCCTGAAACAGTCTTGGAAAAAATTTCAAAGAAAACAATCTTTGAGATCTTAAGGTTGTCCCAGTGTCTATCCAAATTAAGTTATACTCTTTTTCTAAGTCTAGTGATAAATACCCCAAATATTCCATATCTCACAGAATTATTCAGACTTTGATCTTTTATCTTTAGTAAGAACTGAAGAAAAATATTAAAATTAAATAAAATAAATTTTAATTTAAGTCTCAAGTATCAGTTTACAGAATTTTCCTACTTCATATTATGGCTTTCTGAGATTTTCATGTAATGCTAATAATTTATTGACTCCATGAAAGATTTAGAGATGTCACTGAGACACATGAAATGCAATTAAACTTTGACACTAATCGCTTTGATCAAGTAAGGTCAAGAGACAATACTTGCACCTATTAATATTTTATGAAGTGAACTTTTTGCCTTGATTTTTGAATAAGAGGGAAAAACTCAAAGGATATGATATGTCAAAAGTGTCAGACAGAATTTTTTAAAGTAATACACGAGTGAATCACTTGATGACATGAGTCATGCAGAAGCCATTCAGGTTCAAGTTATTGTGACAACTGTGCTAGCAATAGTTTTTTCTCTAGATACAGACAGTATTTTATCTAAAATCTAATTTGAATTACACTTGTGTTTTTCAGTCTCTGCTTTTTTTATGGACTGAAATTGATTTATTTACTCTTGCAACAATCAATACTCATATTGAGTATTAAAATAAATAATTATAATTAATAAAATATAAAGAATATAATTAATAACACAAATCCACGTATAAATAGTTATTTATAAATCAAATCACCTAAAGTAATATTCTAAAGCATTCTATTGAAGCATTGAATAGATACAGAAGAATTCATGTTCGTCTATTCATGCTGTAGGATTCTTCTGAAATAAAGTTAAGAACTAAACAACAAGTATGACACTGGCAATCAGGGGGAGTCCATATGTAGTAAACTAAAATCATAGAATTAATAGTGTATTTTTTTTTATTTTCTATACTTCCAACAGCCATTTTTCTTTAACCGAATCAAGAAATATATTAAAAAAATTGAAGTCACACATTGTTATCCAGAACCAGAGAATTCCCTCCCAAACTGCTGTCTCCATCATTTTATGTTTAGTGGAAAGTAGACTGGAAACAGGGATCATGGCTGTGTGGGTGCTCCTTTATTTTTTGTGTTGTTTTCTTGTCACAAAAGAAAACATTTTTGACAGTATTCCATACTGAATACCATTTAACCTCTGTGAGAATATAGCAACACTAGTGAGGCTCCTCTCAGTGTACAGTAAATCACAATCCATCATAGTAATCTCAAGCCTCTACAGCAGAAAATCTCTTGAGGATATATCTTGTAACGACAGCACTGTTTGGGTTATTAAAGCAAAACCAAAACATAGCCTGAGCAAAATGCTTGGTACAGCTTTTCCCAGATACAGTGGAACATAACAAAGGCTTGCTTCCAATTATGATGAAATTCTCTAACATTTACTGAGAAAATTCTTTTTGATATATTTTTCAGTATCTATATTTTTCAGCTTTTCATAATCCCTTTGTATTTCCATCATACTTTCATGCAGCATACTTTTTGGTTATTTGTTTATTTATTTATTTTCCAACAACAATCCTAAGCAATTCCTCATCTCTCTTATATTGTCTCTCTGTTTTTAAGTATTGATATGCCCTATTTGGAGAGTTTTGACAAGAAAAGCCAAGTAGGAATTCACTGGAATTCAAACCACTAATTTTATTCCTTCTAAGACAGCTATTTTCTGCACAGCTATATGTTCACCAGCTTTTCAAATAGTAATAACATAACACAGTATTTAAAGTCATGTGGGTCACCCCTACAACTTTCTGTGGAAAACAGCTTAGTGAATCATTAGTAAATATGTACAAAAACAGACAACACACTAAGAGGATATGGGAATAGATGCTGACATCTGGTAGTGCCAAGATAGAAATTTTCTGTAACACTTCTTCTTTGGTTACACGTATGAAGATGAGAGATATGAAAACAAACAAACAATTAAAACTGGTCAGTCTGTGAAGGCAACTATCCTATTTGTGATAGATTGTCAAGGCAAATTTTGAGAGATATTTTTTTACTTACAAATTCAAATTGGTTAATTATCTTATGGCAAACAAAGAAACAAGTATGCATTAAAAACCACAGATTAAATACTATATTCCACCATGGTACCTGTCCAATCTTTAGTCATCTTTTACCATACTTGCCATAAAGAGGTATATGCAGAGCCAGAAGACACCAGGTCCAATAACCTAAGCAGCATTTTGCTTTGTTTTCTAACTGTAAAGTTATCCTTATGTTGCAGTCTCTCAACACCCAACACAAATCTCAGTGACTGTACATGAAACCCTCCAGTGTGTAAAGAAAACTGTTCCTGTTCATTATAAGGCACAGTGCACATTTTCTACATGAGGAATTATGTACAGTCTCTTTCAAGGACATCAAAGGAGCTAAGTGAAGCATAATAAGGCTTGTTTTGAGTTGTTTCTTGGTTTTGTTTGTTTTTTTTGTTGTTGTTTTTTTTTTTTTGTATAAATAGTATGTATCAAAGCCTTGCTAATGCCAATCACAGAAGTATTTCTAAGGATCACTTTCTTTGATACTGTTATCCAAGGAAGGATGCAAAATGTTGCTTTTCTTAGTAGAAACAGCTTAAATCATGAAGTTCACTTTTCTGATCTTCTGCTATAGAAAAAGAACTTAATTCTGATCACAGAATGGTGAGTGTACCTGCATTTTAGATTCAAGGTAGCACTATCAAATTAAATGTATTTTTGAGATAGTTTAAAACATAAAGTGCATTGAAAATCGTTATTAACAAATGTCCCATCTTCAGCATAGTCTCATTATGGACATCCTTATCTCTTAATAGAATGTGGTTGACAGTTTTTGTAATTCCATTAAGTCCTTTTAAAGTGAATAGTTATAGAAGTGCAAAGAGCTAAACTCACAATGGGATTTCAGTGCTACAGAAGACACCATCTCTCTTAAGGAACACAAAGCATCCAGTAAATCAAGTGTTGATTATTGGTGCTAAAAAACTGAAAACTTTATCAAAGAGCATTTATTCTCACAGGTTCTTCAAGACTGCTTATAAGGAAGGCGAGGTTTTTTACTCTGTTACAGAAACAGCTGGATACCTATTTTTTCTCAAAAGTCTTAGAGAATGTTTTGTGAACATTTGTCCTGAACTTTCATGCTCAGGTCAGGCTCTTCTTTCTCATGATGAAGAAATGAGAGACTTTTGTTGCCAGATGATGAAGAATATACATACTTGTTGCAGTCAAACAATAAACTAGGTGCTTTATCACTGTTGACATTGTAAAAAGAAATGTTAAATTCACTGCCGCCAATATCCCAATATTAATGCATCTCCTTAGAAGGGAAGAAGATTCTTTCTTTGTCAAAACTTAGGAATTTTTATACAGACAGCAGAAATTGTAGTGTGTTCAGACTAGGCAATTCCAAAAATGGTGTAAATTAAGGACAGGAGAGAACACTCAGACCAGTTCTCTTTCCGCTTCCCTGTGTATTTTTCCCAGGGTTGCTGACTAAGAAGAATAAAGAAATGAGCCCTCCTGTCAGTCTTGGAGGCAGTTGAGTATTGGAGAAAACTTGACTGTTGTCAGCATGTCCCCATTCACACTTCAGCTGGGCTGGTTTTAAAGTTCTATGTAGGCTTGGATAAGAATTGACCTACCTGCCAGTACAGGTGTCAGATGAATAGGAAAACACTTTTTTGGTGCCTATAAAACTTGTGAAATTACTGAAAACAGAGTAAACCCTCAAAAAGATAGCTCTAAACTCCAGATACATGTATAACAGGGATAAATTAGATGCATATGAAATGACAAGGGGCTAATTCAGTCCTGTGGTTTATTCAATCATTTGCAAAACACATGACAACATATTTTTAAAACTAAGCACTTCTAGAGGACTTATCTTCAGATTTTGAATCTGATGCTAGTCTTTATTTTTTGGACTTTGATGATGCAACCATACAACAGATAAACATTACTATCTATTAGGTTCCTCCATTAACATTTTGAGGGAAGAATGAAGGATAACTACAGAAATATCTATATAAAAGCTCTCTGAAGCAAAAAACAGTGTGGAGGTTTTTCATAGTTTTTCAAGTGAAAAGAGATCAGCATATCTGGAAATCAAATTCACCTGGCATGTAGAAAGATGCCAGTTTTGCAGACAGCAATGACTGCAATGAACTAAGCAAAACTACATCAAGCATTTATGTTGAGGACTAAACTAAAATACAAGACTACTTGCATTTTATTGTGTTTTAATATAAGCAGGTGATGTTTTTTTTCCTTAAAGTATGTCAAAGTTTACAGCAGAACTCCTCAGTTTGAGATAGCCCAAATATCAGTCAGAAACATCTGCAAACTGATGTAGATATTTACCTAATTATTCTCCATGACATTAACAAAATATTTCTTTGTCTTAAGAAATGGCCTCATGCTTATTTTTGAAGAATACTGCTCTACTGTTCGAGAATCACAATGGAAAGTCTATTAAATACTTTTGGCAAATATATACTGAACATATACTCATTTACCACTTTTTTGCTTTCAGAAGGCATGCAAATTTAAAAGATATAAAATCAATAATAGAAATATTTTAAGAGTACAATTTTTTTAAAGTTTTCATTCAAAATGATAATTTTTTTTAAATTTAAAAAAACTTATATTTATTCCAAATATTCCCTTTCTATTCAATTTTATTAACAATTAATTACTGATTGCTATGATAAAACAAATCCAAACAAACCTTAAAACATAATCATACTCTGCATGGGGACATTTTTCCCCAGTACTGTTAGTATGCCATAGTTTACCTAACTCAAATCACCATTACATCAAAATACCAATTACGATCTAAATTCCTCACTTACCTGCTGTCATGGACTACACTCAGGTGTCCCTATACTCCTAATCACCATTTAAACATACACATAATTTTTAAGGCTGGTGTCCTCAGATCCAAAACTTTGTAAGATAGTCAAGAGATGTGATTTGTTGTACTAAAAAAACCCCAAAAAACTTTATTTCTTCTGTTTTTCAGTTCAAGGTTGTTTAGGGTTTATTTTCACTTTTCATTTCATCAAAATTTCAAGAAAAATGAGCTGAAGAGATAAACAAAATGTACACTGCACTGAAAAGTATGAGGAAAAAAACACTCAACCAAAAACCACCAAAAAAATAACCCAAAACCAAACCCTTTTGCAAACATTTGCAAATTTGGCTCAAAAACTTTTGCTCTTCTGGGAGAGAAAAATAGATTTTATTCAGAACCTAGTGCTATAAATATTCATTATGCTTCCTCTCCTATCTGGAATTGCATCAATTAATTAATTAACTATTCATAGAAGCGCTTCTTTATCTCTTCACTTTCCACTCAGATTCTTTCCATATTTGAATTCTTCCTCATGCTACATTTAATATGCTTTTTGCCTCTGCATTACATGGGAATATGCATCTACATGAATAAAGAAATTATTAGTAAACAAATATGATCATGGTTATGGTCTGTGTAAGAAGGAAAAAGAAGGGGAGGAGAAAGAGAGCTGTGGATTAAAATTATATTGCCATGACTAAAATATGGTTCACTGTCATATCTGAAGAGTATGTGGGCTTACTAGAGTTATGTAAATACTTTGCCTTCTTGCACAGTGTTTAATAGCTGGTTAGGTAGATAGAATTACTACACTGAAAAGAAAGACTATAATGTACTTCTCAATAATATATTTCTGTGTATAGCTTCACCTGGAAGTGATCAATTAGAGGTGATAAAATTTTGGGTCATTACAAGATTCACAGGTTTGCCTGCAGATTCTGTCAAAAAACCAAATTTCATGCAAGGTTTTTCCTGTGATTGTAAAAAAAATGAAGTTCTAGTTGATAAGACAAAGCAAACAAGATGTGTTTCTTTGATGTTTTACACCTCATTTATCAGTGTAAGGGAATCAGGTGGAAAAGGTTCCAAAATCCTTAGGCTATTATTTCCTTACATGCATAAGAGATAATCAGTTTAAAATTATAGTGAGGGACTGGGCTTCCAAAGTGATGCAAGTGGAATTATTTCCTTATGTAGAGTTTGTAATTCTTGCTGTATCTTTTAATCACATGATTTTCTTAATACCGAAATCGTAGTAAGCTAACTCTGCCAATACTCATAAAACAACACAAACCAAAAGAACACATCTCTGGTTTTAGTTCCTGTGGATCAAAATATGCAATATGTGAAATATGAAATACCTGAGGATAGGAAGAACAGTATGAGTGCTTTATTTTTAGCAAAAATCATCTGAAAATTTTGATTAAGTGATTGCAATAGAAAAAATCAGAATTTATGTTGTTTGTATTTCACTAAGCTTACTTTAAGGGATAAGTCTTGTCTTAGATCATGGGAAAACATTTGGTGATAGTCTTTTTGTTCTAGCATCATTTGATATTTAAAGAGAGTGAAGAAAAGGACAGGATTTGAGCACTATAATTTAGGGCCAGATAAAGACCTATTAATCAATCAAGACAATTGATTAAGAACTCTGGTGATAAAAGGTCACTAGAATTAATTTAGTTCCATTTTTTTTAAATTTTAAATGAAGTGTCAAACATTCATGTGGGACAGAAGGGAATTTCAGTATTAATTCATTGGTATGTATAGATATCCGATTTTTCATTCAGTGAAGAAATGGTTTTGTTTTTTGATGGAATCTTTTTTTTATTCAATTAAATCCATAACAATACATTGATCAGTATTTTCTATTACGGTTTTCTATTTTCCTTTCATGCATATGAAGAAAGAATCCATGTTGGCTTAGGTGTTTAATGGACACAGATTAATCAACAGAACCCTTAATTAGCATCTTTAGCTAACCTAAAAGTTTTTGGTTTTAATTATATAGAGTTGAACTGGATATTCAGTATAAATATTTTAATATTTTAATATTAAAAATATGAACCCTTAAAATCTCTGAAGCTGATTTTATTAATTATCTCCCCTGCTTCTTAACACACAGATTGATTTTGAGGGGAGGGGATCAGAGAAGACTAATTCAAATTTATTCTGTCTTAGAATTCGTGATAAGTGTCACTGGAATGCACACATACTAACTTATGGAACTCATGCTGATGAACACTTGAAGAAGTAAGTCTTTTTATTAAGTGCAGCCTACAGCAGGGTTCATAAAATCATGTGGTTGAGTTCTACAATGCTGAAGGTTTGGGGTTTTATATTTAACTCATTGATTTAAAAACTGTTAGAGAATTAGCATTTGTTATTGTCCTCTCTTTTCCCTTTTAATTGTACCTTCCCATGGAAATCAATGATTCTATTTAATGAAATGAAGAACTCCTAGCTGGATATTTTCTGGGCATTTGCAGACTACATGTTTCTCAGTGTATTTCAGTGGGAGACTTATGAGGCATAAAGTTTTCTCTATTTTTCCCCATGATTCCCCATCACATCTCAGTAGATAGCACTGTGGGCACAACTGGTGAAATGTTAAGCCTCAAAGTATGTGGTTTATTTCTAATTGGTGACAAAGAAAATCCTATTTTTTTTCAAAGAAAATCCTATTTTTTTAAACAGTAATGTTTATTTACATTTTATTTACATTTGCTTTGGTTTTGTGATCTGTTTATGTTTATTTTTTTTTACATTTTCCTTTGGTCTCTTATTCCGTCACTGCTCACTTTTTCCAACTATTTTATGCACTTTGGGTTTTTCAACTACCTCCATATTACCTATTTGGGGAGTATTGTTTTAAATGTGTATTTTACCACTACAATTTGGTTTGACAGAATGATTTGTAATGCTGCAGCAAGCCATTCACCAGAGACCTGAAATCTTGTGCACAAACTCCCTAATCTAGCAAGCTTTAATTCGTAAGCTTACTGCTGTTCCTCCATTAAGGTAGTGATGAAATGCAAATCAGAAATTGTTCTGCAGAGCTTCTAAGCTGCTAAAATTCTACAGAATTGTGACATTTAAAACATCATTGTATCAGAGTAATTTGCTTTTAATTAGGAACAGGTAGAGGAGAGTAAGGGGAGTATTTACGTGTATGTTATGTTGATGGAAAAAGAATGAGGAAGTGTCCTCAGCATCCTCTGCTTGATTACTAAATCTTTTATTCATTCCCTGCTTTTTCAGGTTTTGTATTCATTTCACAATGACACATTTGCTGTGAGAGGCAGTGAAAAAAAGGTCATCCCATCCTCACCAAGGGTTTGTTGGTAAAAGCACACTACAAGAATTCAGTGTTCTGGGTTGAACACGTCGCCCTGGTTGCCAACATTCGCAATCCAGCTCTGTCAGTGCCTTCATCCCCAAAGAATTGTATCTAAGAGATTATGAACCTCTTCTTTTCTGTTACTAGGCAGAGCTAAAAGTGTCACCTTTACTTCAGGGCAAGAATCAGGCTTAGGGCACTCTGTTACAGGGGAGGGTCCAAATAATGTCAACAAAGTTAACACTTTTCACATTGATCATGACTAAAAAATTACTAAATTTTGTGTTTCTCATTCTTAAATTAGATTGTCAGTACAAGGAGAAGTAATGTTTTGTGTAGGCAAGCAAAAATAGAAAAATATAAGTTCCTTTGGGACAATAAATATAAAGCCTTACAGGAACTGTCATTCAAATCTCATTTTATGCTTTTATTTTTTTTTCTTGACATTTTTTGGGGTTTTTTTTAAGCAATTAAACCATATATTCCTACATTATCCAAACCACTTGTCACCAATCCATCTTCAATTAACTTTCCTCTGTATTTCCTAGTATTTAAAACAACAATCAATCATCATTACTAGAACACAATCGCCCCAGAACAAATTACAAAATCAACCCTTCCCCTCCTTCTTTTCCTTTCTTCCCCCCCAAAAAAAAAACCAAACAAAAATATAAATCATTATCATAAATCATCAATTAACCACTCCCCAAATTTTCAACGTTCTTGTAGCTTATAAAAGGCATGACACTTTCAGTCTGAGGTCAGACTTTCATCTGAGGTTCTGCAGATGCGGATCCTACTTTTGATATTTATTGTATATGGCAATGAATCCATCATATTACATTGTATCACTAATATAGAATTAAATAAATTACTATTGTCTATGTCAGTGAAAATTTTTCAATTAAAAGAATTACACTGTCTTTCCAAACCGAGCCTAATAGATGCTTAAAACTTATTCCATTTGGCAGATTCATATTTTCTGAGTGGAGAGGTTGCACAGAGAAGAATGAGGAGCACAAGGTACACTGGTGTTTGTCAGGTTTCCCCTTCTTCTTCTTCTCTTCTCTTTGGTCCCATTTTGCTCCTTGCAATAACTTTACGTGGCTCCAGTAAACCACAATATTTTCTTTTCTTGACATCAGAAATATGTCATGGGCACATTCAGATTCTCTGTTCATTCTTCTCCTTTTTCACTAAAAAATAATATTTTTACTTGCCTAACAAAAAGAGTTTGTTTCTTTAAACTTTTGAAGAAGCATTTCATGGAGATGTAGCAAATGTAAATGCAGGCCTTTTTTTCATAGTGGTAAAATGCTTAGAACACCAATATACTTGACTGCTTTGATAGTTGAATCAGTTTTAAGATACTAAACCACCAAATATTTATAGTAATTAATTCAAATTAACAAATATTTTAGTTAACTGATTTTTCAAATACTTCATAGCTTCTTAATAAACAACATTATTAAAGGGAATTTCTAATACAAAAGTAAGAAAAAAACACTGTACCATTTGTGATATCTAAATTTAAATACTTCTGAACAATTTCATTTCCTCATTTTAACAGGATTTCTTGAATTTATTTGAAATATGTTTACAACTCTGATCAAGTACAAAAATGTAGCTCCGAACTTTTACTTTCCTTGCATAAATATCTTTTTTTTTTTACAGAAATAAAGCAGAAGAAATGTAAACTTTACATTAATCAGGTTTTCTTCTTTCTGCATAGCCATGCACAACCAAAGGTATGTAGAAGGAAAACACCATCTGCAGTTTGTAAAATAAATGCATCTGCCAATAAATAAATCAATAAACACAGGACTTAAAAGATTATATTACTTAAAATAATTTTAAGAAGAAAATGATATTTTTAATAGCTAACTAGGAAGTCTAGAATGAGACAATTCTTTTGATTAAAAATTTAAAACATTTCTCAATTAGCTCTGCTCAGAAGAGACAGTTAAGGAACACATACATCTTGAAAATTTCTTTGCTAATTCTCTGGTAAGAAATTACGACTGCAGTGACTGGAATTGCTTGTTCACCAATTTTAAAGATTCTGAATTCTATTTCATATATCAAGCTTAGTATAAAATAACTGCATTCCATGTCAAACCCATAATTTAGTGATTATCTACTTTATTTGAAGATTTAGATTTTTGAGAATAGTAATTTTATTGGCTCCATCTTTACTGTGACCTCGATTAAAATTGTTCTGTCTATAATTGTCTTAATTAATTGCACTAATGTGCTTGCTTAGGTGAATATTTACTCCGTTAGCCACTTCAATCAAAGTAATAAAATACACAGAAATGGTTTATTCCGTTAAGTTTCAAGCTGGGTGGTGAAATCTGAGAGTTTAGCTAATTACATTAAATAATTTTTTAAAGAATTTGAAATTTTTTCTAGTATAAAATCATGGCACAGACTTAACCTCCTTATCCTTTCCCCACTCTTCCTATGCATATAGATGCTGATAACTAGATAGAATATAGTATTTTATGTCAAAACCTGCGTGTGATCTTGAAAACTCAAAGATCCACCTAAGTCTAGGAGTATCACATATTCTCATCTATTTTTATATATTTTTTTTTTACTTTTATTTTAAGCACTTAAGTTCCTGAAAGTTTTTGTCCTGAATATGGCCACAGGTCTTTCAAACTTGAGGTTGCTGAGATATGGATCATCATAGGAGAGTCTCTGCCTGACTGCAACTCAGAAACCAGCACGTTTGTGTGCAAGTCCCCTCAGGGGCTTGACCTGATGTTGTCGTTCAGAGAATCCCTAACAGGTAACAAGGTTGGGCACCTCACACAACGCTGTGGTAGCTGCTGCTTTCTTTTTGAATGCTGCTGCTACCACCAGTTTATTTTCATAATAGTGGTTAGTGCACTTTTCCAGGAGGTGGAAGACTTGATTTTATTCTCACTTCAGTCTGCCAGGATTTGAACCCACGCCTACTTGTGTTGAACACAGAGTGCTGTATCCATCAAGCTGAAGACAAGGATGGAGATGAGAAGAACAGAAAGGGATTAAAAAACTCCCTTTTTTAAAAGCTATGCTGTGCTCCTGAAAACAAGAAAGTTCCTTGAACCAAGACACAGAAAAATTATGTGAATAAGTTTTTTTATGTCTTATGGAGAGTAAATTTTCACAGGAGGTAAGTTCCATGTAAGGTATAAGACTAAAAACTCAGTCCCTTATTTATATAGGTTGCCTCAGATAGATGTTGCTTAAAACCCAGAAGCAGCACTAAAGGAAGGGTCCATATAGCATAATTTCAATTAGGGGTTGTAGTTCTAATTTCTCTAAAGACCTTCATCAGTGTAGAAAAAAAATATATTTCACCGTTTTTTTTTTTGTACAGCGGACTAAAAAACATAGTGCAATTTTGCTTGTTTGTTTCCCTTGAAATAGAAAAAAAAATCACAAAATATTTTTCAGATTTTTGGTAAATTAGATCATAGTTTCCTACAGATATTTCAAGAATACCTCCAGATGATTAAGCAGTGTCAACATATATTCAAACTAAAATATGAGGTTTACGTTGCTGTCTCACTGCTTTGTTGATTTAGAAGTCTGATATAATATTGCTCCCCACATTTGCACCCCAATTACACTGACAAGTGTAAAAATTCTGACAAGGACTTTCCATACATTCTGCGGTTTTATAAATTGCCAATAAGTGGTTTGAAATTTCTCAGAAATATCCATTCCCAACTCAGGGTTCCCCAATTAATCTCCTTTCTTTATTACTTCCTAGTATTTGTTCCTTTATTAACAAATCAGAGCAAAACTTGAATCATTATATAGTTTTTGGCTAATATTAGTCACATAAACAGTGTTAGCATTTTGTGTGTATCAGAGCAAAATTCATAAATTCAACAGTGTGTTGACTGCAGTGTTAGCTGGAGGCGTTTTCATGTTTCCACAGATGGTATGGAGATAGGATTTTCAGGTGGTAGAATACAATGAAATAGATTATTATTAGATGGAACTGTGAAGCTGCTTGAAAAATATTGATTCTGTGTACTAGAATGACTAGCAGTTCATGATATTTTATTTTTCCTGTGAAATGACTGAACTATTTAAAAGGAAATAATATTTTTTTACTGTCATGGCACAATCAAAAGTTTTTTAAAAAATACTTTCAGGAAAAACAAATGAAAGCAGGTAATTTTTTTTTTTTTCATGCAATTTAATAGTTTGGATTTTTTTGTTTGTTTGTTAATTTTTTTAATCAGGTCTCTGGCATTAGCCAAACAGAAATTTTTCTCTTAAGTTACTCGTCACAGTGATATAATGAAACACATAAATGTTTTTCATTGGAAAAAATCCCTAAGGTCATGAAGTCAAACCAACAAGCCAGCACTGCCACCTCTACCACTAAACCATGCTATTAAGTGCTACACCTAAATTTCAAATACATGCGTATTTTAAATCCCTTTGGAGATAGTGACTCAACCACTTCCCTGGTCAGACTGATTCAATACTTGAAAACCCTTTCAGTGAAGATATTTTTTCCTAATATCCTATATAAATCTTACCTGGTGCAACTTAAGGCCATTCCCTCTTGTCCTGTTCTTGTTACTTGGGAGAGCTGACCGACCCCTTCCTGGCTGCAGTCTCCTTTCAGGTAGTTGTACAGAGTTATTAGGCCCCTCCCAAGCCTTCTTTTCTCCAGGCTGAACAATCCCAGCTTCCTCAGCCACTCCTTAACAGGACTGGTGTTCAGACCCTTCCCCAACTCCATTGCCCTTCTCTGCATGTGCTCCAGCGCCTCAACCTCTTTTTTGTCATGAGGAGCCCAAAACTGGACACAGGATTTGAGATGTGGCCACACCACTGCCAAGTACAGAGGGGTGATCACTGCCCTGATTCTGCTGGCTGCACTATTGCTGATCCAAGCCAGGGTGCCATTGACCTTCTTGGCCACCTGGGCACACTCTGGCTTATGTTCAACTGGCTGTCAAACATAATTCCCAGGTCCTTTATCCCTAGGCAGATTTCCCGCTAATTTACCCCAAGCCCCAATTTCATGGGGTCGTTGTGACCCAATTGCAGCACCTGGCACTTGGGTCGCAACAATTGTGACAATTTAGACCTCACACAATTTTTGTTGGCTCATTGATCTGGCCTGTCCAGATCCCCCTGCAGAGCCTTCCTACCCTCCACCAGATCAACACTCCTGCCAGGCTTGGTGTGGTCTGCATAATGACTGAGGCTAAGGAGGGGGAACTCTTTTCCTGCTGTATGTGTATCAGTGGGGTCATTGCTAACTGGATACCTGGAAGCTGTTAAATGTGACATCATGTTTTAGGCAAAATAATATGCAACAGAATTTGAAAACATAGGCTCTGCCCTGTCTCTGGTATTTAAGATTAATTCAGTATATTAGAGTATGTTGAAAGAACATTGAAATAGATATTTCCTGAGTGCTTAGGTTGTAATTAATGCACTTGTTACAGATCTTCAAATAAGACAACAATATTGCAAAGTTATTATATTGCAGAGCAGGAAAATGTTATGAAAGCTTCTCAACAGTTGTAAAAGAAGCAGGTAAAAAAAATCCTAGCAGTATTTACAGATCATTTCTGTAAATATATAATAGCAGATAGATGAAAGTGTAAGTAGTGTTCCTAGAATTAATCCTGTGCTCCAAATCTTTTATATGAAAGCATGTGATGAACAAAGCAAAATAAATTAATCTTTATTGATTATCATAGGATAAATAATTTGCCCAGATTGTTATGCTGTTTTATGAACATACAGAATAATAATTGAATTCTTCAGAAATTAGCCTTTCAGGATAAGTATGCCTTTATAGGAAACTTACACAATAACTCCCCAGAAGACCAACCCTTGAGTCAGTTGCTGTTGGATACCTACATTTCTTTTTATTTTTATTCCAAACATTATGTAAACCTACATGACTGTCTTACAGGGTTTTTTTTTAAATATTCTCATTATGCACAAGAAAGGATTATTCCAGGAGACCTAATATATCTTTTCTAGCAGGCTGAATAAAGCTAGTGGTATGGGAGGCCTCTATTGCTACTAACACTGACATTTGTGTATTCATATATCTGCATGGTAAACCAAAGGAGTAACAGAATCCAATTAAAATTTAACTCATAAAAAGTCTCAACAGACTATATTTCCCATTTCTGTTTTCCTGATTGATAAAGTATGTGATATATGAGTGCTTATGATAGCAAAAGGCAGGCTGAAGTACAGGCTATGACATTTTCTCAAAGAAATGGTAAGAAATAGAAGAAGCTAGGTTCTTCCATGGTAGGAAATAATACATGAGTACCAGGTAAATCTATTGTATCATAATGCAATAGGATTATTCCAACATCAAAACATCTTGTCTGATATCAGGTCGTAACCATCACATAATATACAATTCCTGCCACACTATTATACCATGCTAAAATTCTACTATCTATTACTAGAAATATCTACTTTGATCTCTGTTTGGGACTTAAAATAATAAAAAAAAATCAATACAAGAAAAAATACATGATATTTTTTCAACTTGAAAAGAATACATAGCAGGTAAAACACCATCACAACTTAAATGCTGTCTTTAAATCAATGTATCGATCTCTTCAAAGAACTTTCTTTTGATTTTTTTATACTATAAAGAAGAAGTTGTGTTCTAAATGTAGTGTTATTTCAGCTGAACCTTAATTTGTGCATGGCTTTGATTGATACACTGCATTGATAAATCACACTGACTGCATGAATTCTTTTAAAATAAAGTCTTAATGCCATTACTGTCTGTCAATAAAGACATTCTCTGCAAACAATGAATCTCTGCTAATGCTAACCATTGCAAGGCAATGAGCATTCAAAGTACTCCCAGAGTCTCTGAGTAACATCACTATGTAAATCAGATCTAAGATACTGGAGACCAGAAGTGGAGCACTTAATTTGTCCAACTGTATTTGCCATGAACGGATGATGATGAACAATGAGTACACGGTTTCACATGAGAGACAGGTGTGTGAAAAATAACCTTATGACATTAAAATTACACTTTCATTTTTAATTCCTTTCAGGAACCTCACTAAGGCCCACAATGTTGGAGAAATAAAGGTGGGTCTTCTCCATGAGGAAGGAGAAACCAGAAGCTGACAGTCATTACAATATCTGAGGAAAGAATTAATGCCTCAAATAGTTTCAATTATTTTGGATACATTGGATATCTCTGTTACTAATACAAGTCTCTTTTTAACTCACATAGAATTTTGCAGCTTCATTTGTATTTTTTAATCTCTGAAAATGTATCTGAAAGAATAATCTTTAGAACTCGTATATTTTATTACTTTTATTATTTAAAGTACTCCAGCCATTAATTTGGAGGTTAATTGTTTTACTCACCAATTAAAATGTCGTAACTGCCCAGAGATACAGTGTTAGAGAAACTAAGATATCTTTACTTCACTTGTTTTGCTTTGTGTGATTTGGAGTGGGGGCTGGGGGTGAAGCTTTTGGAATATGCATTGAGCCACCATACCTTAGTGAGTTGCTCATCCTTATTATCCAATCCCTGGCTTCTTTTTGTAGCAAAACCAATGTGTGGTCCTCTTACACAAAGCTTGCTGGAAACCCTTAAATGAGTTCTGGGACAGAAATGTTTCAGAGAAGTTCCATATCCTCATTTCTGGAGTATCCACTTAGTTTCTGTACCTGAGAGTGTAATTTCAAAACACATATTCTTCATTAACTTTCAAAGACATTTGTTTGTGCAAAACCTGTTTCATCAGGAAACACAGAAAATCACTAGCAGCCATAGAATGCAGGAGAAGATCAACTGTAGCATACTTGTGCAACATATATTGTTTTCATGCACTGCTTGACAAATCCTTTTCAGACCACTACTGGTCCTGATTCTTCGTATTGTTAGGGATTACACTCTGTATTTCACACAGAACTTTCTCCTCTGTATACATAATCTATTTCAAGAACCTAAGGTTGGAATACAGCTGCACCATTGCTCTCAGGAGACATTCCCAGCTTGTTTGATATTCAGCACAATCTTGGAAGACTGCATTCTTTGCTTGAGTACAAAGAATAGGAAAAAAAAAAAAACCACTCTATTGTAGCTTTCTGGAACAGAATGTAGAGTAGGGCTGTTTGATAAAGTATATGCAAGGATATCACTAGCTGAAACCTCTACAATTTTGTCAACATTTTGAGTACTACAAGGATGGGGGAAAAAATCCTTATGTTATGATTAAAATGGATCAGTGACAT